>NC_064446.1:10181121-10793621 GCF_023343835.1 Lagopus muta | reverse complement strand
AATACAGAGCTATAACATTTCTTTTTTAAAGTGAAAAACTAAATAATTGGTCTTTTTTCCTTAATAATAATAATAATAATAATAATAATTCTTTATTTGGAACTATAAATCTTAACAGCATTTTTGGGTGAATGAACTAATTACCTGGAGGCTTGTTGCTGCCTTTGTAGCCAGAGGCTTCACCTGGCTTGTCTGGAGGTGATGAGAGCCTCAGGAAGGTGCTCAAGTGGGGCTGCAGACTCACAACCTCTGCATTGCTGTGGGATATTTTCAGTAGGAGCATTATGCAAAAAGACTTGTCTGCAGTGACATGCAGCTCTGTGGTGAAAGAGGCTCCATCTGGTAGTTCTCCCCCAGAGCTGGGCTTGAGTTATCTACACACCTGCATCCCTTTCATCACCTCTCCTAGGTAAGGGAGGTAAAGCCAGCTCCCTGAAAAAGATAGGGATTAAAAATGGGAGAGGAAAGATCATGTTCTTCTGGTGCGTTGCATTTTTCCTTCTGTGAAATCTTCCTTTCAGATCTACTCTTGCTCATGTGAGGTGAATGAGCAGTACACAGATACGGCTTGATGCATCCATCGTACAGGTGTGTGACAGCCAGCAGCCACTGAATTTCTAGTGGCAAAGCTGCAGCAAGCCAAAGGGAACTCTACATGAAGTGGAACTTCATCTTTCTGAATACAGGCTGTGCCTTGAGCCACAGCAGTGTGTTCTGTTGCTTCTCTCCAGGCTCTTGGGCCCGTTCTTCAGTTTGCTGGCAGAAGGGAGAAGGAGTAGAATGCCATCACAGGGTGCCAACTTGTACTCCCAAGCACAAGAACTGGTCTGGCTGAAGCATTTTGATGCATGAGAACAACAGGAAGCAACTCTTGCCAAGCAGCTGGCTGGCATAAGGAGGATCTCATGCTGGTTGGAGAACTTGGGAACAAATATTTGCTGTGTTAGCTCTACTGAGCTGCATAGCTGATCCCACATTGGCCCCAGTGCTTCCAGTTCAATAGGCTGGAGCAGAGCTGCTGGCCCAAACTGAAATCTGTGTTGTAGATGGGACATGCCAAAACTGTCCCACGTGGTCTAGGTGGAGAAGTAATGATAACACTGATGGTATTTACTCGTGGTGACTTTGTGCAATGGGTGTGCAGTGTGGGGTTTGTCCTTGATGCCTGTCACCAGGAACTGCCAGTGGGACCCACTGCTGGGGTGCTTTAATAGACTCTAATTAGAGAGAGCCACCAGCATCCATGCTCCGATGGCTTTAGCTCCTAAATCCTATAATCTGGGACAAGCTTCTGTCCCAGGCTGTGGTACAGAGGAAGCACAGGCAGAGCAAAGGGTCTGACCATGAGACTTTAGCAACACACTGCTGCTTCCGTCTCCTGTGATCTGTGCCTTTGGAGCTGAGAGCCTTGAATGTAAACACAAGTATATCAGCTGATCCTTCTCAGAGCATTGTTTGTTTGGGGTCATCTCCTTTTCAAGAACAGGATGTTTAAGGGGAAAAAATATATATATAAAACTTATCCGTAATGGTCTTAATTGTAAGCCAACTTTTATACTTTCAGATTGGAACCTAATTAATCATTGGCTGTGTAGGGAATTGATTGATTGCTTTGTAGCTCTTTATTCGTATAAATCTTTGATTTAGTGATTACTACTTTTTGATTTATCACTTACTATGCAAGTAATCAATATTTGTGATGAATGGATAAATTTAAGTACCACCCACTTTGTAATATTATTTTATATAGAATGTGGTCTATAAGATACATATTTCCAGTTTGAATGATTAGAAATAGACATTGAAAATATAACGTGCATCTCTTGACCCGTGGCACTGGTTTTTGTGCTTTACAATGGTGTAAAGTAGAAGTAACCCTATTGTATCCAGTGCTGTAGTACTGGTAAAGAGGAAGGCATAGGGTCTGAGACAGAAAACATTCAGAGGGGAAAAGAACTTGTGCAAATAAAAAATAACTCTTTTTGAAAAGAGTTTTTGTGAAAGCCTTTATCATGACTGACCATTTACTAGTGTAAACTGGTATAGATCCTGGCCTAATTTTTGTTGCATATCTCCTCCTTCAAAGTCCTTCAATGTGAATCTGATCTCAGGGATTATTACACAGGAGTCTGACTGTCTGCAGTCCTTCAGAATTACAAACTAATTGTGGGATAAGAGCTATATATAATTTACTAGCTATGGATTTGTTTTCCTGCTTTCAGAAGTCCTTTCTCCTCTCCACCCCCATCAGCTGAACACGATTTGGGTGAGAATGGGACCACAGTGGTGGTGACTCATCTACTTCCCAGTGCACGTTGTCACCCCAGCCTCTGGAAGGGGGTTACCAGAGGGGAAGAGCCCTATTCTGTGGTCTGATCAGTTCAGAAGCCCTCTGGCAGTTCAGCATTTAAGAACACCTTTGATCTTATCCTATGAATGATGAGCAAATACTAGAATAAATAGAATCATCATGGCCTGCTTCTTTTTGCTCTGAGAGCAGCTGAAGTTGATGGAAGGATTCTTGCTGTCTCCAAAGGCTTCACACTTGGGCTTCTTGCTTGCAAATGCTGTCTGGGAAGGGATGATTCCCCTCTGCTCTTTTCATTGCCACGGATAGATCCCAGGCACCACCCCATAAGGAATGACATTCACTTCCATTCTGTTTCTGGATTGTCTGTCTAATTAGAAGGTCTTCACGAGACCCTCTTAGTAGCTCTGGAGATCATGATTTTTATTGGGAATTAAGAGTGGTGGCATAAAGTACGTGGTGAGAATATGTGACCTCTCAGGTCTCCTGCAATGTTCTGTATTTGCCTTGAACTATTTTACCAAATAAATCTGGATGACTTTTGATCTTTGCTAGTTCCAGACCTACTTATCACCTGAAATAGGTCACTACAACTCTTTTGATGTTACGACAGCTATGGACAATTAACCGGTTGCTCACTTGAAAAGACGTGTGTCTTCTTGCTAGAGCATTGCATTAAAAAAATGGAATTTGTTTTTCTTTACTTCTTTCCACTTTTTATAGATGTTCAGCTAAAACCAGAGGAGTAGCAGTGAGAGGGAAGCTCCTTGTCTGCAGCAGGTTGAGACTCAGCTCTCCTGCTCCATGCAACTGGTGAGCCCAGCACGCCTGTTATTTATTTTGTTCTGGGGCACTGTCCAAAAGTTATGACCAATGTTCTTCAGATACTGATATATATTACATGTGCTTAGAGGAAACCCATTCATCTGTCCCTTGTCTCTCTCCCCCAGAGCCCGGATTTCCTTGATTGTAAAGCAAGATAAAGCTGCTATCTTGACTTTAAAGACTCTGGGAAGAAATATGTTCACGCTCTCCCTCTCTCCAGCACACTACACATCCCTCCTGTAATGGACACATTTTTTTTATTTTTTTTCTCTCTCTAGCTTCCTCCATGCTTGTCTGAATGACAGAGTTTTCCAGCTGAAGAATTAAGAGCCTCTACTCCATGGAGAAATGTTTCCCACCCTTTCATTTTTGGATGGGGAAGGGAACAAGTCAGTGTCCCCCTGGGTTTGCCTCATCTCTCCCAGAGATGATGTCCTGCTGAGAAGCATTATTCTGGCACGTGAAGTGGTCAGGTTACAGCCCTGGCAAAAGTGTTGGGACAGCCAAGGTTTAGCTGTATTTGTGGTATCCTACAGGTTAAAAGATGACGGAAGGGGTCTGTGCTCCATTGCATCAGTGGCACAAAGCATGACAGCCACTGCTGTTGCTGGGCTGGAGAGCCACAGAAGTCTGCAGAGGTGGGGTTAAGGGAATTTTTAAAAGAAAATGAAAACAGAGCTAGAGAAGCTTTTGCAACTGGAAAAAAAACATAATAAATCCATGAGCTATGCATAGCCCTGGGGGCTTTGTGACCATGAGCAGGCATGAGGGAATGACTTGAACTTAACCAAAGTCGTTAATTACCTGGCTGAGATCAAAAGCATAAGTAAGGGAGTATATTTACGATGCACCTTACAGGATATGTTTCAACTTTCTAGATTTTTTTTATTAATTGGTTTGATTAAATAGATTTAAAGAGCCTGGGCAGAGGCTCCTAAATCATACTCCATATTGATCTAATGAAATACTCAATAAATTTACTAATATGGCTCCTTTGCTTTGTGCAGTCTGAAAGGAAATGCCACTCTAAATGGCGATAACTCAATGTGGAGCCTCAGTGGTGACTCATGGCGAGCAGGGAGGATGTTGGGAAAATCCTCAGCAATTTGCAGGAGGGCTCTGAGTTTTCTGTCGGTTCCGGGCTCCTGCTCTGCCCCATACCCGGCTCTTGTACCAATTTTCCATTGTATTGACTGGCTTTTTCTGTGACTTGCCCATTGCATTGGTATTCACCAACTTGCTGAAGTGTGTGATTGTTGAATATATGGCTCAGCTGAGACCTCCCAGAGCAGAACTGTATTTCAGAGGTCTCTGCTTTATAAATACACCACACAATGTGTGGTCTAAATAAAATAAATCCTACTCTGCTCAGGGTAGATCTAATGTAGAAAAATGTATGATGTTTATTCCCTCTTGATGCAATAAATTGAGAATGACTGGATGAAAAGTTTAGTTTTTCACCATTCACTTAATATAAATGAAAATCAAGAGTCTGGGCAAGGACAAGCCCAGAGCAGAAGGCTGTTACCATGCAGATTCTTCTGGCTATGGTTTTTCTGACTGGAATTACAGCCATCTCTGTGTGTTGATACCCCTTTGCAGATCTCTCGGCTTCCCTGAGCAGTACTCAGCTGTATGGGCAAACATTGGATGTTTTTTCTGCCTAGACGATGGTTGGGACTAGATGGTCTCTCCCAACCCTAATGATTCTGTGATTCTAAGTCAGCTATTTTACAAAGGCTGTTTAGGTGGTGGAAGATGCTGTAGCTCACTCTGGCTCTGCTTTGCTGGGATGCAGTAATGCTGCCAGGGATCTGCAGGATGGTGGCCACCTGCCTGATATACCTGTGCAGAGCTCTGCAATTTGGGGCTGTTTCACCATGCAATGATGGGACTTCCCAGCAGTTTGTGTGAACAACAGTTGTTTCTGGCAAGTGTCAGGGATTTCATTCATACATAGACTGTGCCATGTAGGAATAGTCTTAGTAGTCATTCTAATATTGGTGTCTGGGTGAGGTGTTATGAGATATGGTTTAGTAGCTTAGTGGGTAGTAATGATGATGGGAGGACAGTTGGACTGGATGATCTTGTAGGTCCTTTCCAACCTTGTGATTCTATGATTCTGTGATCCCAGTGTTCAGCCTTCTCTTGTTTTGAATTTATTAATTGAAATACACATTTATGAACACTGTGCCTCAAAGCCATTGTAAGGTGTGAGAGCTCTCCCCATATATTAAGGAGTTTGTTCAAGTCCCTTCAGAATACATAATTTCTTATCCTATTATTTTTATCATCTTTATTCTCTCTCATTATTTTCCACTTTTTCTCTCCTCTCCTCTCCTCTCCTCTCCTCTCCTCTCCTCTCCTCTCCTCTCCTCTCCTCTCCTCTCCTCTCCTCTCCTCTCCTCTCCTCTCCTCTCCTCTCCTCTCCTCTCCTCTCCTCTCCTCTCTTCTTTTTTTTCTTATTCCTGGGATGCAATTGATTTTTAACTATAAACATAAATCCTAGAGAAGAGATCCTGCTGGTGGTGTACTTACCAATGGCTGTGAAAATCAGAACCAGAGAGAGACAGGAAAGGAGGAAGATGGCAAAGACAAATATATTTGGAAACAGCTAACAGAGAAATAAATTAAAAATACTCATTGAGTAAAAACAAAACAAACAAAAGAGGCTCCCCTCTGAAGAACGTAACCTCAAACCTTTTGTCTGTCTTTATTGCATCTGCATCCCCGGATCTTGGGAACTGCTTGTAACTGTTGCCTAGTAGAAAATAACCCCTGACATTAAAGAGAAAAGTCCCATCTTTCCCGGTCTCATACAGCCCGTGGTCCTACCCTTTAAAAAGATGTGTATTTGTGGTGTATTGTGATGCATCTCAAATTTTGAGTGAAAATGAAAAAGGGTGAGCTGAATCTCACTGAAAAGACAGCTTAAGGCCATATCTTTGTTGGGGGCAATGTGAGAAAAAAGCATACCCAAGTCTGCCTCTGCTTGCACTGCTCTGGTGATTGTAGTGGATGCACAGAGGTAAACACAGTGAAAGAGTTGGTGAAGTTATCAGATTTCTGCATGGAAAAGTAAAGTAGTAGTAGGATGCTCTAGCTGTCATCTCAGGGTGTGCGACTGCTGTGTGTGTCACCAAGGGGTATAACACCTGGGTGGTGAGGTCCTGAGGTATTCACCAACTGCCTGTGAAAGGAGCCAAGAGCTGTAATCGACTTACCCATGTGCTGGCTCCTGCTGCTCACTAACGAGCACAGACAAAGCAAACAGCACACTTTAAACTCAATCAGACTGAGATATTTACCTGTAGCCAGTGAATCCCTAATCAAAATCAAAGCAAAACCAGAACAAATGATCTTGTTAGCATTTTTCGCTGTTGGCAACTGGAGAAGTGTCACTTTTTGCCTGGGGAAGTTTTGGTAGCTTTGCCATGAATGAGAAAGCTATTGTACCATCTACATCCCTAAAAATTTAGTTCCAGGTATTTAAATGTAGCAATGGTGATGTAATTAACAATTATCTATTAATTTATGCAGAAAAGGGAACTGACAGGATGAGTCAGACCAGTCCTGAGCTCAATGTGTAATGCAGCTGGCCGTGTCCTAGTGCTTTTCAGTCTCTTTTGATGTGTGGATTTCTCTTCTTTCTTTCTTTCTTTCTTTCTTTCTTTCTTTCTTTCTTTCTTTCTTTCTTTCTTTCTTTCTTTCTTTCTTTCTTTCTTTCTTTCTTTCTTTCTTTCTTTCCTTCCTTCCTTCCTTCCTTCCTTCCTTCCTTCCTTCCTTCCTTCCTTCCTTCCTTCCTTCCTTCCTTCCTTCCTTCCTTCCTTCCTTCCTTCCTTCCTTCCTTCCTTCCTTCCTTCCTTCCTTCCTTCCTTCCTTCCTTCCTTCCTTCCTTCCTTCCTTCCTTCCTTCCTTCCTTCCTTCCTTCCTTCCTTCCTTCCTTCCTTCCTTTCACAAATGAGTTGTTCTACTCTTTCTGCAATAAATTTAAGCCAAATGGCAGTTGACTTATTTATCTTAGTTGAGATGGCACTATTGCTACAAGAGCTTTCTAGTTTGCAGGCTATTGCAAGGAGAAATAGAAAGGTTAAAACTCACCTGGAAGGTGGTGAAGGTGTATGAAGTGGCATGGACTAGGGAAACCCCAAAACCTGGGTTAAAGCAGCAAGAAATAGTCCATGTGCACAACAGCATTGGCATTCACAGTTAAGGCTGAATCCCAAACTCACCTGAAAGATCTTCAGCCCTGCAGGCATCTGCTACCAGAGGAGAGCAACTTCTTTGATAGAGCCAATGAAGCCAATAACCATGGAAGGGGTTTCTAAAAAGGTGATGCCAAGTCCCAGTGCCTCTGTTCACAATGTCAGTGCAACAAACATAGCAACTTTGTGTGTTTAATTCACATCTTTTCTACGACTTATACAAAGAAGAGCAGAAGCAGCAATGACCGCTTTGCTGTAGCTATGACTGTGCTCATGTCTTGTAATGAGAGCAACAACTCCAAAATTTGAGAATGCTGCATGTAAAGCAGCTCTTTAAAGCAGGATTCTGCCTACTCCTCCATGCTGAGCCTGCTCATAGAGACCCAAAGTCCATGCCAAGTTGTTTTCTTCCTAAATGAAGCCCCATTTGTACTATTTGCCCAGCCCTGGAATCAGTGCATGGCTAAATGTTCCAAGTTCTATACATTTTAAATAGCACCACTGATATAACGGACTTCTGGAATAACATTAGCATCTGGGCTGACCCAACCTCCCTACCAGGTTTCAGCCTGATGTTAATTAAAACAGGCAAGTTATAAACCCCAGGAAATGGCAACTGACCCTTGACTATGAATGTAACACGTAATAATATGCAGTAAAATGGAGGCATAGTCCAATTGCTGTCCAGCTCACTCCCACAGCAGTGCTCTTTCTTTCTCACCATGCCCTCCCTTGCTTTGAGAAGTGAGACCATTACCTCACTGGCCCCTTTTCTGGGCTGCTTTCTGGTTTTTGGGACAACTGGTGACAAGGAGGCAGCCCAGGCTCTGAGAAAATTGTCCCGGCACGGGAGAAGAAGCTGCCCCTTGGAAATCTGAGATGAGTTCCTGATCATGTTCGATTGCTGAGACTCTTGTGATGTTAGGAGACCCCTGTTTTTGTCAGGACAGAGTTAGGGCAGCTCTGGTAGGTTGTTGGGAAGTGAAAGTGGGCCTCTTCTTCCACGTAACGGTGAAAGGACGAGAAGGAATGGCCTTAAGTAGAGCCAGAGGGAGTTCAGGTTGGATATTAGGAACAACTTCTCTGAAAGAGCTGGGCTGGAATGGGCTGCCCACAAAAGTGTGGTGCAGTGACTGTCCCTGGAGCTGTTCAAGAAACGTGTAGATATGGCATCTGGGGACACAGTTTAGTGCAGAATATTGGTGGTAGGTAGACGGTTGACGACCTTAGAGGTCTTTTCCAACCTGAATGATTCTAATATTGGGTAAAACATGGAGTATTATTTTTCCTTTCCTCTCCATATTCCCTATGGCACCAGCTGGATGCGAGGACAGTGGATGAATGAATGCATGCATGTAACCCTACAGTGCTGGGCAGGAAGAAGGTTTGCTCAGTGCCATCTCTGTCTGTAGCAGCAAGAGGGAGCATTTTATTTCCACTATCCATCACCGGCTTTGTCTGGGGGGAGTCCAGGTGCTGGAGGGTGAGCCAGGCTGCAGCTGGGAGCGAGTGGTGAGATGGGGTCAGGGAAGTGCTGCAGAAACCTCCCGGACACATCCCTCACTGACCGCACATCAGATGAGAGTTGGAAGTAATTAAAGGAACATTTCTGTTGTTGTTGGAAAATGTGGTGTTGTTGAAATTGGAGTGTTTCCTCTCAAGATGTTGCTTTGTGTTAAACTATGAATAAAAAATAACAAATAAAAAAAAAAAACAACCTTCACAAAACAAAACAAAATGAGCAAACCCAAAATCCAAAGGGCTCGTTGCTCTGCAAACCCCTCTGAATAGATGCTACAGGTTTCAGTTCCCAGAGAATATGTCCCACTGTTTGTAAACAAATTAAGGCAGCTTTTGAGCAAATACATTTTATCTTCTCTGGGAGCTGAAGGAACCAGGATATGAGCCTACGAAAGGCCGGGTTGTAATGGATACACCCTGCCCCTTCTCTCTTTGAGGCATGGGAAAGGTCAACTTTTGTCCTCTAAAATGTGTCACTGCTATAAATATGACTGCATAATTTATTGCAAATTGTTTAGCAAATTTATTGCAAACTATTAATAAACCTCCTTGAAACAGCACAATGAGCGCGTGCAATAAACAAGGAAAATATTTGCTTGATTCAAACCACATTGGACAATGTTAAATTAATGTTGAATAGATACATTTTGAAGGCCCGAAGGGATGAGTGCAACCCGCGACCGGATGCTGCATCGCTCGCCCTGAGCACACATGTCAGAAAATGTCGAGGAAGTGACCAAACCTTTTTGTCAATGGCTTAAAGCTGAGATAAGCCTCGAGTGTTTAAATTGGCAATTCTAATAGCTACCTGAATCCAATTCAATTCACAGCAGCTTGGCTTGTAAGGCAATCGGTGATACAGTGTTAATGCCAACTAATCTGATAAAAATTGACACAATGACAACGTTGGGCCATTAGTTACCAGCAGTTTTTATGCCTGTGTAAATCCATCGTGTTTTACAAGGTACGGTGGATTCTGGGAGCTGGGGGATCTTTTTTGTTTGCTTGTTTTGTTAGAACCGTGGAAATAAAGTGATGTTGCCATTGAAACAAACTCATCCTCTTCCCATGTGCGCTGCCTCTGAGCGCGAGAGTGTTAAATGGCAAAATTCATCACAACTAATTTCTATTTGCCGTCTATTAGGCTACATTGTTTTGTCCTCAACGTCAGGTTAAATAATGAACCTCTCAGAATAGAGTAAATTAACCTCCACTTTATGTTCATGTCATTGTCAAATGGAAACATCACTTGTACAAATGAAAAAGATTCATTAGTAAAGCTAATGCATAGGCTCCACTCCAGTAAATGATAAGAGCGATTGAGGCCTTGTCATAATGCAGTGTCGAACCGCTGGCTTGTTATTTATGATGCCTGCCATAATCTTTGGAGATTATTTTCAGCAATGGTAATTAGCACACAATGCATCAGGAACAATTATGGAACAATGTCTTAGCTTGACAGGTATGCCACCCTGCTGCAGGCAGGCTATGATCCATGAGAAATTCAATCAAATCTGCATGCTGCAGGGAGTTTATTAATATTTCTCCTTCCGAGGCAGTTTGAAAGGCAGCTATGCTTGACTGGCCACCCAAAAATACTTAGCAGTGCGATATGAGTGTGCTCCTTGTTAACACACGCCTATCTGCACAGAGCCTTCCTGTGCACTTATGGACGACTTAAATAATATCTGCGAGTTTGATGTTTACTAGGTGGAGAGAAAATTGCTGCCTCTCCTTACCAGCCACTGGGCCTCATTCAGGGCAAGCTGTTGCTAAAGGAGCTCTGTAACGAAGTGGCAAATTCCTGTGCTGACACAAATGCTGTATGTCTGCTAGAAGCAGTGGGACTATGCTGATTTACAACTCTTACATTCCAGCTTAGGAATCAAAGTGTCCCTGATGAAGGCAATTTTCCATCTAACAGCATGAACGCAGCAGTGCAGCCATTTCTTGTTTCAGGCTTCCAAACAATCTATGTGATGCTCCATGGGCATCACTAGTGCACAGGGCAGCGATGTGGGTGACGAGAACTGCATGTGAATGGTGAGCGTGGGGCCAGGTGTCGAAGAAAATGATCTTCCTTGCAGCAGTGGTGCCCATTGGGATCCTCAGGGACAATCAGGATGGACTAAGAGGAGTCTTCTTCCCAGTTGGCTTTCGAGAGAAAGCTCAGGGGGAAGAACTGGGCCTCAGCTGGGCAGTTTCCTAAAGGCTAAAGCATATTCCAGCATACATTGAGTTCCCCATGTCTGATGCTGTCTGGAGTCTGAGTTACAAATAGCAGGAGCTCTGATTCATCTCGCTGAGTCAGTATGCCTGAATGGATGACTATGGATGAACGCTAAAAGACAGACCAAGCTTCCCCTTCCTGGTCCTCTGCAGATACCCAGCCATCATCTGCAAATGGAAACCTCATCAGTGCAGTACACAGCACTTCCTAACATGACAAATACAGAGATCAACTTAAACCTGTGAGTCTCAACCAAAAAAAGTCAGGGTTTATGGATAGCAGGCAGGGTGTGGTGGTCATAGTCAATACTTCATGTGACCTGGTGAGGGTAGCTCACCAGCAAGAATTAAGCAGGACAGGGCAGCCTTCTATGACAACTTGCAAATTCCTGAGAGCCAGGACCAGCCATCTGCAGTAGCTGTTGGTTTCAGTAGCTGGAGAAAACTGCAGCTGATCTGCCATGAGCAATTATATTCCATAGGGCTGCAGAACTGCTGCCACGTTGCTGTTCATCTTGCACCCACCTGAGTTGATGTGAAAATTTGGCACGCTGTGGTTGGGAAGCCCCTTGCAGTGGGGACATAGCTTCTGTGGCTTCAAGTTGTTTTCATATCTGCTGAATAATACCACTGGTATCTTAAAGAAAATTTAATAGCAACTTAAAAATTTTCTTTTACTTCTCCCTGCAGTCGCAGACCTTCCAACCTACTTCTCAACCTTCTCAAGCACACACAGCAGAAATGTATAAGAAATGGGGCCAAGCTGAGGTGAGGAGGCACAAACTGGCATTCAGAATTACCCTTGTTTCAATCTGTACTGCAAAAATAAAACTACAAATCCAGAGAGAATCTTGGCCAGGTCTTACAGGATTTTGGCTCTTATAGGCCTTTGGCTACATGTTTTCTAAGTATGCAGATTAAGAGACCCTCCCGAGAAACACTGATTAACATCTTTGGTTACTAATAGACTGGAATGTACTTCATCATCCTCATTTAATAAAAATACATCAGTCTGCTTCCTTCTAAATACAGAAGTGGAAGTGCTAACTGCATGTTTCTGTCCATTCTGCATCACTATTAATGATTTATCACTGTCATCCTTTAATAGGCTTATATCATGATTAGGATTTCTTTTGTTCTTAATAAAGCTTAAGGATCATTAAGAAAGAGAATTCATGCGCACGTGTCACTGGGTGAAGAGACGTCCTTAAAACAGAGGGATAGTTCTGGGTGGATAGTGGGGGTGTGGGAGGGACGGCTGGTTGCATTTAGCAGCTCTGACCATATTATAAAATCATCAGTCAGAATGGAATTGTTTCTTTTTGTTTATTTTAACATTATTTTCCATGGGGACTGCTGCTAGGGGCTGAAAGGCATGTCTAAGTTGTTGGGGTTTTTTTTCTTCTTTTTCCTAATGCAAACATTGTTTGGTATTTCTGTTGCACACAAGTTCTTTCCTTCCTCTTGTTTGGTATTTAAATGTATGGACGGCTTGTGATTAGGAGCAGGTGGAGGGGGAGAGCAGGACAAAGTGATTTTAAGTCACTTCTCTTTTGTGCCACCATCTGTTCCTGAGCTGGAGTGAAACTGAATGCACAAAAAACTGATCAGCACCATAACTTTTCCAAAGAAAATGAGGATGATCAGGAGAATCCCAAGGGACACAGGCCTGATGGGAGAGGTCACACCCTCCTCCTCTATACCCTGACAGATTGCTGCGCTGCTTTTCTGCTCAGAACAGACAAGCCGCCATTTATTAATTATGGGTTGTTCTGCTGCTGAACCTAAAAATCAGGACCTCCTGTGCTTGATGCTGTATTAACACAGGGCTCAGAAGCAGGCAATGGCCCTAAAGACCTTACAGTTTGCATGTAAGAATAAAGAAAACAGATGGATACAACAAACCGACTGCAGGAGCATGAAGTAACCATGAGACAATTATGATCCGTTAAACTATTCAGGTCAGGAAATGCACTGCAATACTATCCTCAATTGAAACACTAGAAGGATGCTAAATGGGCAGAGGGCAGAGCGTAATGATTAGATTTGGGACAATGGATTGAATGTTCTATTGCAGAGATTGCCACAAGATTTTTAATGACCAGTCGTGATTGTGGCTTGTGCTTTCCATGCTACCCAAGGAAAGTGCATCTACAGCCGCTTTATACCTTCCTGATGTGCACCTTGCAATGTCCTGGAGGGCTGGTATATAATAGCTATATCAGTTTTGATGTCTCATGATGCTGTGGACATGACACCTGGCACAATGCTTGCTCCCACACCAAATTTGGTGCAATGGCAACAAACTGGCCCTCTTCCACTCCTGCACCACCTGGTGCCGATTGCCTGTGACTTTGCCACGACTTCATTTTTTCTTCCAAAAGTTGAGCAGAAGTGGAGAAATTCAGAATCTACAGTTTCTGCCCCAGCAAAATGCCTGCTTGTTGCTGAAAGAACCTGACCTGGCTGTGGAGTTCATTGCACTTGTACTCATCTTCTGTAGGTGTCTGACTTGGCTCCAACCTGTTGCAGCCCTCGGCAGTTTTATGTCTTTCAGTCAGAGACTTGGAATCTTCAGACTCCATGTTGGTCCATACCACCCAACGTTGACAAAACCTGTTAAGTACTTCATACAAGTATTTTCTTTTGAACAATTCCAGCTAAAGATGCTGAGTTGAAGACCAAGCTAATTTCATATGCTTCTCCAACACCCCATTATTACATTTATGATGTATTTTTCTGTTTAGAGTGATGATTTTTTCCAGATGCCCGCACATCTAAAACTGCCTAATGAGATTTCCACAGATGTAGAGCTGAAAACCATCTATGGTATTTTTATTTTTCTCTCTTAGTGACGATGCTTTCCAAGAGCAACTTCTCCTGCATAAAGCACTAGGAACAGCTGAATGTGTATCAGATTTATAGATGGAAGAGTTTGTTCATTGGAAGGCAGGTCTTGTGATTGAGTCTTGGCTTTTCTGCCACTTGATTTGAAATCATATTTATTTTCTGGTTCTTTGGTGTTCGTTGAGATCTAGAGATCAAATTGCAGAGCCAGAGTTTAGGATGCAAGGAGTGCTAGAAAGGCTTCATGGTTGCTGTCTGCAGGAACACCACCTTTTTACATACAGTGTTCTTGCAGCTTTGCACATTGCAAAGGAGGTATTATTGGCCATGTTTTACTTTGGGAAAAGACAGGAACAGACAGATGAAATGACTTAGCCAGGGTCACCCAGAGAGGATGCAGCAGACCTCAGAAGTACACAGGACTCCTCTGTGCTGCTCAGGAAATATGGGAACAATTCACCACCCACACAGCCTCTGCTTCTTGCTACTGCAATTGGAAGCCTGTAGCATGTCCTTGTAGGATTAGTGGAAATGGCAGTACTGCCCTGTGGGTGAATCTCACTCTTTTCTCCATGAGTGGGAGAAGCCTACATTTCCCTGAAAACAGTTGGTGCCTTCTCTGTCTTGTGTTCTTGTCCTCTGGGGGAACAACGATGATGAATAGTTGGTTCCATGTGGATTCTCCTAACCTTTACTTCCTGCTCTTCTTCCCTTTCCCATATGTCTGAGGAGGGAAAACCAGGTGACAAGTGTTACCCCATCAGATGGTGGTCATGGTACAAAGTCATGTAGGGCCTTCAGAGGAAAACCTCTCTGTTTTCATGTAACACAGGGGTTATTTGATTTAAACCCTATCAAGGGAGGATGTTTATCTCCATACCGGAAGGTCATTTTCACTTCTGTTCCTCAATTTTTCTTTTTTTTCCTGATGCAGATGATGGGATGAGTAGTTTGTTCAGGATCAGGAAAGGCATCTGCCTCCATGGGGGCCATTCCTCTAGTGAATATTGAATAATGCAAGTAAAGGATCCTCTGTTATGCTGTGTCTGGCATTGGCGTTACTGCCTTGGGTGTCATGCCCAGGATGCTGGGAAATACGAAAACTGTTTAACTTTTATTGGTTGGCTATCTACTGCTTCACTGCAGTTCTCCTGCTTTCACACAGAACAATTATTATATTATTTCCACAAAGAATGACCTCTATTACGCTTAAAATAAATTGCAGCATTGTCTGGAAATATTTAAGCTGAATCTCTCTCACTCTAGTAAGAGCAGAACACCCACAACCAAGGAAGGGAGGCCAGGCTGTTCCAGCTCTGAACTCAGCCTTGCAGATGTCTGTCACCTGTTTCTAAGGAAATGTGCAAGTGTTTGGGAAAGAGCTGGGCTTCGTTGTTATTGTGGGAATCTGAAACCACTTTGAACTTTGCCCTTCTATCCCCTTTCCAATTTTCTTTTTGTTGTTGTTGTTTCTTAAAGAAGAGAAATCACTAAGCTCATACTTCTCTAACTGGATTGCATCAAGGGCTCTATTCTGCAAAACGCCAAGTGATCTCAACTGTTGCCCACACTCAAGTTGCAAAGGATGTTGCCAGAACTATTGTAAAAATCAGATGTGGGCCACAAGTGAGGAAGTCAACCTCCAGCTCATGTTAACTGATCTCTTCAGGCAATGGCTCCTGGCTGGGGAAGGGTGTCCTTTAGCACCACAAATGGTATTGCCATGCAAGAGCAGATTTTACCTGCAGCAGCTTTTCACCTGTAGGGCCTGCATCTCTTGTCCTGGTAGGTGGTGTACTGAGCAGGAAGGCAATAGAGAGTGCTCTGCCTGCTGGTGGGGCTGCTAGCCAAAAACTTCCACTGCCTTCCCTGGGAAAGCCAAAGGCTGGATGCCTGCCAAATGAGTGGAAATCTCATGCTCTGGTTCTGACCCCCATCTTAGAATCATAGAATCATTAAGGTTGGAAAAGATCTCTAAGATCATCTAGTCCAACCATCCACCTACCACCAATGTTGCCCACTAACCATGGCCCTCAGTGCCACGTTTGCACGTTTCTTGAATGGAAAAATTTCCATCGGAAGTGACTCCACTACCTCCCTGGGCAGCCCGTTCCAGGGGGGATCATTTTCTTTATGAACAGACAAAAGCTATGCTACGCCATCACTAAAATCCCAGTCCTCCACTCCACCAGCTTGGCAGGTCTCTATGATTCTCAGAAATGCGAATAGGAGAAAGACTTAGGAAGCAGAAAATGTGGTATGATGCTTGTCATGAAGAACCTTCCCCAACTCCTGCTACTGTTATGAAGGAATCTGCCCAGCTCAGCCCCAGCACAACTGTGTCTTGGAGAAGCTGCTTTCCAGGCCCCAGATGGTGTGGGAAGAACTCAGCTCACTCCACCCCTTCCTGGGAAACCAAAGCTGAGAGTTGGATGTTGTTTTACGAGAGAGGTGCCCCACATCTGGAGTGACCTCACGGACATCAAATTTAATAAATTAAGAGCAGGATCAGGAAAGTCATTCAAATGTTGTATTGGGTGGGGCTGCCAGCTGAGATCATTTTGGATCCAGAAGCAGGTTTATGTCCCAGCTAACAAAAGAAGTATTGGTTTACTTGGATCTAAAACTGACTTGAATATCTGCCTACCGCTCACTCAATAGAATGTTTTAGTGCTAGAAACCATCTTGAAGAGGGTGTAAATAGTGTGCACCTTTGCATTTAGTGTAATAAAACGGTTCCTGGTCAGCTACCCTGTCAGTGAAGAATTATGTATCCACTGCTTTGCATGATTAATCAGATGTCAGGATGTATGTGCTCTCCCAGCATATCATCCCATGGCAGGCAGCAGCACATTTACAAATGCAGAAAGAAAAAAAAAAAAAAAAAAGCAATAATAGGAAAAAGAATTATTTTTATGTGTACTTGTCTTAAGACATATTTTTCCATTCAGTAATTTGAAAAAAATACCCATCTGGAAAAAATCATATTATGGACAAGGCGTGTCATGACATTTACTGCAAATATTTTTGCTGCTAGTATCAAAACCAGCTCTTTGCTCTATCAAGGGCTGAATATTCATATACACATAAATGTTCAGTAAATAAAAGGGCCTCTGCAGAAACTCAACGCTGGGTGATCCTATACTCTCAGCATCCACATTCTCATTTGTTTATACTTCTCTCAAAACTGTATTTTTTTGCATCTCGGATGTAAGTGCCTATAGCTCCTTTCTAGTAAACGGCACTACTGTAGAATGAGTCCTGATGTACATAAAAGGTATCAGGATGTTTTGAGGTCATGAGCATAAATGAGTCAAATTTTCCAAAGGAGAAGATTAATAATCATGGGCAACCCAGTTCCGCCAGCAGAAGAATTGAGACACATGCTGCGTACACCAGGTTCTGGGAGGCAGCAGGCAAGGAGCCCAAATGGTTCCTGTCATCTTCTACCTTGTCTGGAGCCTCACCACAACACAGCCCTCTGCAAACCAGCAGCTCTTATGCCCTGAAAAGGAAAACGGAAGCCGGATGTCGGCAGCTGCATGGTGATGGCAGAAGGAAGGAAACAATATCTTTGGCCAACAGAACAAGGACAGGGCAATGGTGACCCCGACAGCCAGATGTTCCCAGGTGCAGGTATGCAGATGCACAGGTTTCCTTGGGGCCAGCCTCTGCAGGTCAAGAGGTTATGGGCTGTGATGCCCCCTGCCGCTGGTAGCAACACCATTCAGCACAGGGACTATAAACACCTGTACATCATAGGCAATAAAGGTCCCTCTAAAAATATAATCAAAAACATTAAATAAAACTACAGACACCACAGGGTAGTATTTATATTTCTTTTTTTAATAATTTTTCATTATGTGTTATTAAGCATTTAAAGCCTAAACTATTCTTTTTTTTTTTCTTTTTTTGCATGTTTGGAGCAGAACTCACTATTTGACAGAGAATATGTACATTGCAAATATTACAGCTACTTTAAAATACATTTCTTTTTAACATCTCCTGAACACTGTTTCTTAAACTGCCTTCAGAAAACACAGGTAGCAGCCAAGCACTGAGTAAGACTTCTGCTTAGAGCAGTGAACAACTGTGGGTATACCAAAATCTCCTTCAGATGGGAACATAGGGACTCCTACCCACACCATGTTACAGCTTTGACAGAATGGAAGTGCATTCCTTTCTCTGGGAGGAGGGTCAGCTGAAATGAATCTCCTTAACTAAAATCAATACCCCAAAATTTGAAATCAGTCGATGGAACTATCTGCAATTCAACTTGTTTATTAACAGACCCAGCCAATCAGCTCTATGTGCTCCCTGTTGCTAAGTTGCCTCCACAAACAAATTGATTAATTGATTTTTATTTTTTTTTCCCAAGGCCTTTTGGTGTATATATGGGTCAGGCAGCCATGATTTCATTTTGCTTGTCTACTCAGCACTGGCTTTATATATCAGTTTATAATCCCAGTTCTTCATCTCAGAGATCAACAGTGTCATCTGCAAACTCAGATAGAGAGGTGGACCCAAAGAGAAACTTCAGTTCCCCAGGAAGATGAGAAATGGGAGGGCTGGATGTCAGTATGAGGCTGGAAACCACCTCCCCTTCCATGAAATGGGAGCACTTGGGCCAGAACCCGTCCTTATGGCTTCAGGTTTGAGTTGAAACTCAGAAATAAACGAATAAGGATAACAATTTGGATTTTTCTTCTAGTTGTTTCTGAGAGATCTTGACTGAAAATCTCTTTGAACAGGCTAATATTAATCCATTTTTATAGTTTGAGGCCAAATTCCAGAAAGAACAACTTCTGAGATTTTAGAGATATCACACACAGCTCTAGTTCCTGTTTGCTTTTAAATCTTGTTTAATTTCACCTATACAGAAAGGCTGCCTTTGCAGATACTTGTGGTGTCCTTATAACTGGGCCTGCTTAAAGCTGGGTCTGCTTTGTTCCATGTGTTCCTGCCTGAGAATTCACCATTGTGATTCTGAAACTGTGCTCCAAACAGCAGGGAAAAAGGCTGCTAGTATCAGCCCAGCAGTTTCAGAAAAGAGGGATATTTCCCCCAGTACATGAGCAAAATTAAACAAACAAATCATGGGAAAAGATGGAAAGAGAGGGAAGTTGAGACTTTGTGGGGTTAGTAATAAAAAAGGAGAGACAATAGGTCAGGTCTGGAGCTGACATAGCCAGAAAGGAGTGAGAGCAACCATTTATGCTTCGTTGTAAATCGAGGAAAAAACCTATCTTTAAAATGGAAATGGAAATATAGGATGGGCACTGTGACCCACAGCTGCCTCATATCGGTGCTGAGACAAGGGGAGACTTTCAATACCTTTTATAAATCCCTTAAACCCAATGTCTCTTTTGAGTGTGCAGTGTGATGGGCTGCCTTCAGAGGTAAGAGGAGCATTTTGCTGAATGGCCTTAGAGATTTGTTGTCATGAGAGTAACATTTGATTCCCTTAAAATGGAGGTTCTCTGGGCTGTTATTTATTTGTTTACTTAATTTGTGCTAGCTGTATTAAATGAATCCCCAGTCTAAAAGCTGAAAGGAAAGCAGTTATGTTCTAGGACATAGCTATTGTTATACCAATGTGAGTGGCAATTCCTCCTGTAGAAATGTATGAATTTACTGCTGACGTGTCTTGGCAGCAGGCTAATGGGGGAATGCATCAGTGGAAATTGATGGTATTTTTAGGAGACTGGTGAGATGGGCTTGTCTCTACTGGAAGTCCGAGTAAAGAGATCAAAACCCAAATGTCCCAGCCAAAGTCTGAAGGGCTTTTAATTGTAAAAACATGTAATTTCTGTATTGGGCTGCAAGCAAACATTTGGGGATCCATGGGGTTTTGACAGTTAAAACCAGCAGTTTCAATATCTTAACAGTTTATATGCTGATGCTTCACTTCAGATACTTCTTTCCTTTCTTTACTCTTCAACTCCATTTAGAAGAAGAAACTGGAAAATGCAGTAGTATCTGTTTTGTTTAGGAATGGGTCCCTTCCTATCTTTATTTTTTTTTTTTTCCATAACTCTTCAATTGTACACAAACAGAAAAGCAGCAAAACGAAAGCTAGGGAAAAAAGGCAGTAAAACTGTAGAGGAAAAAATTGTGGAATCGTCACTCATTTCATCGCAGTCAGTGGTAAAACATAGTGAAAAAGAGCAAAAAAGGAAAAGCCTTAAAAAATAACTCCAGATATTTCTAAGTGAAAAGTTTTGGATGAAAGGCCATGATATTTTTTCAGTCTTCTTTTTAGATTTGTTTAAATCACTTATAGTGCTATTAAGTTAGCTTGGAAACACGAGTGTTAGAGTCAAGAGGTTCAAAATTTGACCTTTTCAACAGAGAATTGAATTTCCAGAAGGATTTCATGGTTTCTGGTAGACAAAGATTGATGTTTTTTGGGAGTCCAGGTTTGGACTAAGTTTGGGTTTTAAAGCTGAAAACTAGCAAACATTGTTTCTGTTGATTTTTGGCTCCACAGCAGCAAATATCTGATCCATTATCTCAGTTTGCAAAAGCATCACAAATAATTGTTGCTTTAATAAGCTGTTGGTCCTTTTCCCATTTTAGGTTAGGTGCAAAAGCAAAACATCAGTGGCTAATTTGGGTCTTGGGATTTCAGCCTGAACTTATCCCAACATTCCAAAGTGTTAATCTTCAGATATTTGGCTTTTACCTTTCTCCAAATATGTTTTGCATGACTTCATCACTTAACTGCCTTCAATTTACTTAGCTAATTGTTTGTTTCTTTCTTTATTCTCAAAGTAATTAAAAGTTAATTCTCTCCATAGATGAAACAATACTCTGAAGCAGAAAAAATATATTTTATTACTACCAAGGATTCTGTTATTGATTCTAACAGTACAATTATGCATGTCTTCAAGGTGATTCAAAGTAATGATGTCCTTTCTCTGTAGATTTGATGTCTCACCAAACATTAATTGAATATTTCACCTAAGAAAAAGGACAGACTAAAGGTTGTGTGCTGTAGTGAATGTTAGTATTATCTCAGCTTGAAATATAGGCAAACAAGAGCCTAATATTGCCAAGGGAGACCTGTAAATGTTGTCTTGGCATCCCTACATCCAGCCAAAGGACGGCGGGCCACAGTACTGGGGACTGGATCCCATCATCTGGGACAGCCCTGGGCTGTGCACCATTTCATACAGCAAGAAGGACCCCAGAGCAGAATGCAAAAGAAAGGTGACAGACTCATGTATATTTGGAGAAGAAAAAGATCTTCAAATTTCCACCCATCCTTTGGATGGTTGTCAGCAACAGCATCAGATCATCAGCAGGATGTGGCTTATCCCTTCTGCTGCATGATGCAGCTCTGGCCTTCCCTGGTACTTGCTACCTTGTTTCTTTTCCCCTCTTGACACTTTGACCCTCATATACATATCTTTGCTATACTCGAATTTTCTTTTATGTATCAAAAAAAGGAGCCTTAAAAGGTCCCTTCAAATGCCAGAACCTCAGAAACAGTGGAGAAATGTAGTGTGACATTCAAGTTTAGGCCTGTTTTTTTCCTTTGACTGCATTTTTTTTCATCTCTAGAGGAAAGAGGGACCTTTCAATACTGGTCTTGTAGAGTGTTCACTTTCTTTTCAGAGGTAGGGTACTAATTCTGCCACCCCCAAGAGTCTATGACCTCTATCCCTCAAAAATCAGACAGACAAAAAACACCATCATCGTTAATCTTAAACTTTATCTCTAATTATTGCATCAACAAAACAACCTTTTCTTATGCCAGCCTTTGATATGCCGGACATATGTCAGAAAGACATGGGCCATCCATATCTTATCTTACATTCAGAAGAGTTATCCAGAAATGTACCTTCATTACTGCGACAGTCATGTCAAAAAGAATCGATTTATTGTCAACGCATCTAACCTAACAACGTTAATGGACTCTTCAGAGATCCTCTCCTTCTCATTTGTTTCCTACATGCCTATCAAAGAGACAAAGCAAGATAGTTACCAAGCTCTGGGGAGTGATGTGTGTATGTATTAAGAGAGTCCATGACAGCTCCTTGGGCTGCCTATAATGAAGTGAGGTGGGGGTGCAAGAGGAGGAATTGGGACGAGGCTTCTCCAGCTCTAGGACAGACCTAGAGCAGAACTTCAGCTTCCTCTGCTGCTAGATATTTTGTAACTTCAACAGTACTTTTGGGAATTAGTTAACAATGAGGTCGGTTGCTCTGTTGGTTACCAATACATGGAAAGCGTTTACCCATGTTTCAACTTTACGTATCTACTTGTGGTTCTGATGCAGCCAAAGGCCTGAGCCAGTGGTGCTCAGCACTGCTGTGAAGGATAGATGTCCTCTGGAACTGTCAGAAGGTGAATGTTTGATATTGGGCAGAAGCAGTTCCTACATTGTGTCTTTGCCAAGTCAGTCACTGGGAAACCTATTCTGAGAAAGGCTCTGCATTCCTGTTATGAATGAACTCACTTTTTGCCAAAGTATGACTGGCTGTCTGGTGCTAATCAGTGGTAACAGGATGACCTTTGCAAGTGAATAGAGCAAAAGGCAATTTGTCTCACAGAACTTGTACAACTGTGTTGTTTGATGAAACAACATGATTATAATCTTCCCACAAAGGCACGTAAACAATTAAAGTAAATCTCCCTCACATGTTGTGAGGTGTTTACATAACTCATCCTTCTCTCTTATCGAGCGATGTGTACAACACACTCCTGACTTGCAGAACTTGGATTGTATAACCTTAATCAAACCTGATAAACAAATGTTTCCTATAATGCTGGAACAACATCAAAACAAGTCAGCACACATTTATTTCTGCACCTAGATTCTGTTTTAACAGACTTTCAGTTGCCAGCATGCTGTTCTAGAAAAAATAAACTAGTGGACGTGCAGAAATGTACACTATTTCTGAGAGTGTAGATACTCCCCATTGGTGCCTGTTGTACTATTTGCTTTGTCCCAGCTGCCAGTTTGGGGCTTGAGCTTGTCATCTGAACAATGACTGGGAGAGCCAGGTTGTTGGCACTTGCGTTTTTTATTTCAAGTCAAATCTATCATGAATTTGTTTGTTTACCAACATTTTACTACCAAACATGACATGAAGACTTCTGCTGTACACCTGAATGGTGGCCTGCTGTGTCTGTTCATTTGAACGTCATTTCACAGGGAGCAGAACGATCAAACTTCTCATATAACCCTAAGGTCTGAGTCTTGAAAGTTTTCTTTCCTTTTTTTCTCATCTCACTTTATGTGGGGAGAACTACAAAACTTATTTCAGTGCACAGGAAAAAGTGTGTTAATGTGCCAACATCAAGTGAATTCCACGAGCCTTCTATTCATTAAACTCCCAGTTCCTCTGCATATAATTTATGTCAGTTCAGTTATGCTCCTCCAGGGTACGCTGCTAAAAGAAAAAAGAAACAGGTATTTAGCCAAAAAGAGGTGTTTTTGGCTCCAGAAATCAACTTACACCTACTGACAAAGGAAAAACAGACATGTTTTGCCAAAAAAACAAATAACCAGGCCTATTTTTTAAAGCTTACAGTTAGAAGGTATAACGTTTACATTGTTCTTCAGAGATTCCCATTTCCTAACGTGCAGAAAAAAACATTCCTCCCCGTGATGAGCCTTGCACATCCATGGTGCAGCTCACAGCTCCAGTTGCGGCTTCGTGCGTGCACAGGACTGTTCACTGACAAATCTGAACCAGACCTTGGGCCCAAATACAGCACAGCAGCTGGGAATGATTAACTCTGCACCCAGATTTTGACCTGGGCTCACTGATAGTGAAGCTGGCTATTGTAAGGCAGACTGGATCCAAAATTCCGAGCCAAATAGAGTAATGTTATATAACGAAGGGCTAAATTACTTCTGTTCATGGAAAGTACTTCTGCTGCTAGCAGAACTTTGAGATCGCTGCTCTCTTCTCCCCCAGCTTGGGCCCCCTCCCCAGAACCAGCCAGGTCCTCCTGGGTCTCCTCAGATTTGGGGGCTGGGGAGAGTGTGTGAGGCTGATAGGCTTGGAGGCATCGGGTTGCAGGGAGCCGTGTGTTAGGCTCACTCTCTAAGTTAATTATGCTAATTGGAGCACTGAGATTCCTCAAACCTGCCACGTTCAATACGCCTGCTTCCTCTTTGGCACAGCCCAGACCCAGCGCAGTGAGAGAGCCTGTGCAGCCCTATGGACAGAGGAGCAGATGATGCTTGGGGAGAGGGACCAGTCCTTGGTCCCCTTGTGATGGGGGTGAGAGGGAGATGTGCTGCGAGAAAAACTGAACCTCATTTGTGGGTTCCTGGCTGCACTGATGTGACTTCCTCCATAAATTCTGGCAGGCTCCGAAGCCTCCTTTATAAAAGAATGTGAGAGCTGGAGAAACTCTGAAGACAGGCTCTGAGTGGGTGGGAGACTTGATTAATTGCAATGTCAGACAAAAAGAGAAGGGCATATTTTAAAGTAACAGCAAGACCTTTCCACAGAAATAAAGTAATTCTTAAATCCGCTCTGTTCCATGGGCATTAATCTCAAGTCCCTCCTAGAAAGAGCTGATGAGGGCTGGCCAGGGGAAAGCAAGAACAGGATCTGGCCTGCAAGCTCTGAGAGAAACAAGGTGAAACACAGGAATGCTTTTCCTTCTCCATTGCGTTCCACTGACAGGCACTGGGATAAACCTCTTCTATTGGAGCAGTGTGCTGAGCTCTGGCTTCTGCCGGCTCTATTTGTGTCTTGTGTGTGTCCGTCTCATGCCAATGGTACAAATTACACTTTAAAGCAAAATTATGACAGGTTACCCTGAATTTACATTTATTGTTTTAGCATGTGGGACTATTGTGCAAACAAACAAATGAACAAAAAAACAGGAATGAATTCTTTTCAAAATCATCTCCTCAATGAATTTATCTTAAGAGAACTGTTATCCAGAGTTATAAAGGAAAATGCAAAGGAAAATACATGGTAAATAATCAGGTTGGAGCCCCCCCCCCCGTTCCTATGCATCCATTCAATACGCAGCTATGAAAGGGGTGATGGGGAGGGAGGAGCCTTTCCTATTTTTGTTTGGTGTGTCCTCCAAAGTCCCATCTCTAATCTCTCATGGGAGGAACAGAGCTGGAGACAGTGAAAGCATATACTGTGAATGCATTATTTGAAACAATCGTCTGTGCTCTGAGAAGTTATATGGGTAAATTTTGCAGAATGTCAAATCCCATACCTGTGGAAATAACGACATAGACTGCAGAAGAGAAGAATGCACTATGGGACATGTGCAGCAACATGTGCAGGTTAACATGTGCCATCTACCGTGTCCTGTGTCCTGATTTTGATTTAATTTTCCTTTGATGGTTTTAAAGATAAAGCTGGAAATAAAAGAACATGGTTCAGAGATCATTGGTGTCAATGGGAATTGCTTAA
This sequence comes from Lagopus muta, assembly GCF_023343835.1. Taxonomy (NCBI): domain Eukaryota; kingdom Metazoa; phylum Chordata; class Aves; order Galliformes; family Phasianidae; genus Lagopus; species Lagopus muta. The sequence goes on along the minus strand of NC_064446.1, from coordinate 10,768,281 downwards.
TTCACTTCAGTAAGCTTTGGTGTCGAACTTAAATGAAGAGAATTGGGATGCAAGTTGCAACCCATTGAGGCCAGTAAAGACACTAATTTTAGTGAACTTTGAAGTGAATCATGAACATCAGACCAAAGCAGACTGTTTGAGTGGGGAGGAATTAAATGCAGATGCTCAGGGAGCAAAGCTCAAAACATATTCAGAAAAAAAATATTATTATATTTAATGAATGTTCACCTGTCATCAGATAAAAGTCCTCAGATTTTAGTGGAACTGATGCAAAAAGTTATGGAAAGTCATTGTGGCCAAATGCCTAAACAGCAGTGTCTCCTTCAGTTAACAGCCCAGGACTGACTATGAAGCTCTTAAGATATAGACTGACAAGCTATTAAGATACAGGCTCAGGATGGGCTCCCCTTGTTCACGTTGATGATAGGCTATTTAGTGCATATGCCAGAGGAGCTGCAGAAGAGTGCTCTCCTTTAGCTGTTAATCAGCTTACCAGTTCTTGCACAGAAAATGCTATATTCTGGACTGTGATCCTGGCAAATAACCAAAGGGGAAGTGGATTTTCAGATGCTTATTTTATTAATCTTTAAATATCACCTCGCCAGGACTCCAGGTGCTGAGTGGTTTATAATACTCCAAATTGTAATCATGGATAATTTTTAATCCTGTGCACACATTCCCTGCTGCAGCTGAATGGGGATCTCGGTTACTGTAAAATGGACAAGAGCTGCCTACTTACGACAGATCTGTTCCTACTCAACAGCCCAAAGGATATTTCCTGCTACCCCATCAAATCCTTGCATGATTCTTAAAATACCGTACGAGTCTGAGAGCATTTGAAAGGAGGATGACACAGAATTGCACGTTCCTGCCCCCGGCACATCAGCCAAGTGGGACCCAATCCAACCACCTCCTGTAGTTAAATGAAGAACTTGACGAATTTTTGGATCAAACCCAGGTAGTGCACTGCCTCATATTAAGAGCTGTTTCACTTATCTCTGAGTTGTATTTCCCTTATTTCGGTTCTGCACAGATAGCTATTTGCTCGAGGGCTGGAGGATTCGCAGACTAACAACATTTGAGTTTTTCAGTGCTATCTTTGGTGTCAGCCACATTTCTACAAGGAACTTCTGGGCTTTGCATTATGATATTAAGTTTATAATATTAAGTTTATTATGTTGGCACAATACATATTTACAAAGGACTTTGGCTCACCCTCTTCTCAACATTTATTAACTCAGGGGTACAAGGCACAGACTTGATTCACCTATTGACTGTGGCTTCCTTCCAGCAGAGGGAAGCTGCTATAAGATGATTTTATAAATTGAGGGAAGGATTGGATATAGGCTTTCTTGATTGAAGAGTAAGTGTTGGCGGTAGAGGAGCGGATCTGGCAGCTGGTGAGGTTTGGGGAGATGGTGGGGGAATTTCACTGCAAATTGAATTATAAGAGGATCTATGTGATAAGAGGAAGCCTCCTAATGGAGGTTAGTGCTCATTCCCTGTGAAAAGCCATCAAGGTTTGGATGGCTGGCACTTCTAATTCTGTTAAGTGTCAAAATCGATGCTTTATGGGTCGGTAGGAGCCAGGCAGTGGCCACGCCTGTGCTGACATACCAATTTGGTACAAGGAAGGGACGAGGAAGGGACTTCCCAGAATAAAAGAATGAGATGTCTCTTGAAATTTAATTTGCTTAATAAGGTTTTAAAAGCATTAAAAACAACTCTATTAAATAACAGGGCCATTTCCACCCTCCTTCTAAAATAAACCTCAAGCTTCGTTTGCAGTTTTCCACTTGTAAGCGACACATGTAAGCGAAGGGCCTGTTGTTGCAACCCTGGAATGCTCCCAAGCAAATGATGCTTCTTTATTGAAAGCAAATGAAGAAAAAGGGGAATCTGTCAAAGAGAGAGAACGGTTTAATTGGATTAAAACCTATGAGCATGTACAGTAGGAGAGGAGAGAGCTCCTCTATCCCTGGTTCCTGTGGAGAAGGCGAGATTACTGGGGTGAGGCAGGAGCTGTGCGGCACAGCACAAGCAGCCATGCAGCGCCTGGCGTTAGCCAGTGCTGTGGCCCCAGAGGAATTGCCGTTTTCTTCTTGGTGGCTGGGGAGTTCTCCCTGGGAAAGGTGGCTGGCAGTGCTCATTAGAGGGAGTGTGGGTCTCCTCTGGCACTGAATGCAAATCAAGGAGCAATGTTTGTGTTTGTGGTTCATTAGCAGTCAAGTGGTTTGTCCAAAATACATTTCACTTTTTCTCTAAAGGGACAGCCTGTAGATTCAAGCCTGAGATTTCTTATGCATTTCAAATGACTGACTCCAGCCCTTGTCTTTCATCCCTGTGCTGTTATTTAAAAGAATGCTGAGTTTTGGATTCCTTCTCATCTGCTTTCGAGGAAGCACGGACTTTGCATGGGAAGGGATAGGCATGCTTTGCAGCCAAGACAGAAGGATGCAAGAAGTCACCTGGTGCCTTGCTCTTGAGATATATTTGGACAAATGATCTTTGCAAATTCAGTTTTACTTCAAAGCCACAGCTAATAATGACCCAAGGTCGAATCACTCAGCAAAGATATTCCTGAGATCTTGGGGTGGTATTTCATTTTAGACGCCACAGATGAAATTTCTGAAGGGCTCAGTGTTTTGGATGCTCTGTTCAACTGTGGGTCCAGAGCCTTAGAAAGGTGGGTGCTCAGCCCCTTCTTCTATAATGCTTGCACTGCGCTGATTTCACACTTCTGAAACCTGGATCTTAGTATAGGTTGACACCCTGAGGCCTGGGACCTGGGGTGCCTGGCTCTGAAATGCTGCTGCTCCTCACACTGTGCCAACAGAGGGGCAGGAAAGAAAAACTTGGATGGGGCTCAGAGAGGCAGGGACAGGCTAGCGAGGAAGGCTGGGTGGGGGAAGGGGCTCTAACTTGAATAAGAAGCATTTGGAGCCAAACCAGCAGCAGATTGTGGTACCTTCTTAATTCTGTGAGCCACACATGAATGACCTTTTTGTCTGCCTCCGCCTGCCTGCAGTGGGGGGTTCCCCCCCTGCCTTTCCCCACCACACACACTCATTGATAATATACATGTGCTAAATAGGATTAACTCTCCCTCATCTGCATGAGTTGTTCCTCTTCCTCCCGCCACTCAACCCCCTCTCCCCTCCGCACCCCTCAGCCCCCCAGCTCCTTCTGGAGCTCCATGTGGGCCTTGTGTGGAGTTTAGCTCCCTCATTGTAGGGCAGCTGGTAATGTGAGCGGGGCTGAAAAGCCGGCTGTCAGGCTCAGTGCGCAGGAAGAATGGGCGGACGTCTGCTCTGCAGCTTTCCCTTTGATAGACGAGGATAATCCCTGCTATGAGAAGGCTGAGTCAAATGGAAAGGGAGAGCGAGCCCAGCGCCCTCCCACAGCTCCGCAGCAGCGCAAATTGCAAATCCTGGGATTTGGGGCGGGGGGCGGCTCATCCCGCTAAGCGCCTTGTGACGGATCCATTTCTTCCCGGAGATGTCTCTTTCTGGGAGAGAGGCTGCTAAGCCGGCTCTCTGGAGGTGCCCTTTTCGCAGCCCGAGCGGAGCACGGGCACGGAATGGCTCTGTGCTCCACAGAGGCTTCAGGCAGGGCGATGGGGACAGGGCTCCCTGCATTTCTGTATGCATCAAGAAGTCAGGAAGTGAGTCCTGAGGAAGGCTGTTCGGTTTTTGAGGTTAGCAAGATGGCAAGGGGAATCCTGCTGCCAAGGTGGGAGCTGGGTTTTCAGTCTCAGTCCCAGCAAAAGGGATGTGATGGGTTAACAGCATCCCATCTGCTGATGGGGGTATCTCATCCCTAGGAGGAGGCAGAACTGTGGTCCGCAGTCCTTTTCCAACTCAGGCAGTGTGGAAACTTGGGTTTCATCACTCTCCTGGATGCTTCACCCCCAGTCAGGTTGAGTGTCTGTGACCGTATCTCACTTTCTACCAAACAATTTTGAAAAGCCTTAATTTTGCAATGCTCATATGGCACTAAATGGGAACATAAAGCAATCAGAAATGATCCTTGTTCTTCTATGCATGTAAGTTGTATGGGGTTGGCATTCCCTAGCGTGTGCCCAGAGATTTACGACAATGTTCAGGCAGGATATGAAATAATTTTATTCACTGATGTTTACAAAAATCTATGGTTTAGAACTTGGGCCAAGTATTGCCATGTTGCTTGGTAACACCCCTGGTCCACTGAGAGAAGAAAATGAGGCAGAGCCAGAAAGCAAACCAGTTGAGAAGCAAGAAGGGCTGTTTAGATGAATTAAGAGTTTCTTTAGCATATTCTCTTAAATCTGTTCATCTACTCTTGGTGCATCCAGTCTTCTAGATGTATAGTTTAGCTCCACAGTAAACACCTTGATTCCTCACTTTCCTCAATGCTGAATATCTACCTGTGCCCAAAGAACCTTTCTGATGCAAAATCTTTGGTTTCGTGTTTCCCAAAAGTTTTTTTAAGCCTCCATTTCCTGCCAGCCTGGGAGGGCATGGAGGAAAGCTGCTCTCCCAGTGTCCTAGGGCCTGTCCATTGGAATTTGGACATGGAAAGGCATCACAAGCAAATGGGTGGCACTGATGGAGCATTTGAGAACATGGAAGAAACTTTTGTTTCCAGTTAGGCTTTCAAAAGAGGCAAAAGGCTGAGGGCTTTCGCATTACTTATTCCAACCCATTTTCCCATCTTTACTTGAGACTCACACAAAAGTGGCCCATGCCGAGCCCTGCAGATGGATTAGCAATCAAGCATACAGCTGCACATACCTGGCACTCAAGCATTAGTGCTCGCCAGCCTCCTCAGAGCCGATCTCATTTGTACGTTTTTGGTGCTGGAATGTGGGAGTGGGTGGAAGGGCCAGGATGTGAGAAGCATCCACAGATGTTTTACAAGAAGAAAGCGAATCTATAGCTTAGGCAATCTGATTTACTTGAATCTCCAGACTGATTTCTTGGAGGGGTTTGGTGGTTTGAGTTTCACTGGAATTTCTGATGGAGGTTTGGGCTGTAGCTTATTTTATTAGAATTGATTTTCCCATATCCCTTTATGTAAGCTTCCTCTCCTTCTCTTGAGGCCATCCTGATCATCTGGACATGAGTAGCTGACCTTCTTGCAGAAGCAATGAGAGAGATGGCAGCTTGCCTCCACATCAGTCTTGACTGTGTCATAAACAGCTTCATCTTTATCAAGCTCAATATACCCTAATTAATTTGAAAATTTTGAGCTTCCTCATGATCAAGGACTTATCTATCAAATACCAGCTAACTATGAGCAAAGGCCGTTCTCCTGGATCTGAAAGACAAAGATCGCATCAAAGTGCGTGAGGTGCTTTTTGTGCAGCCAAATCCCTGTCTTTGTCCAGGTGTTTGGAACCGAGGTCAACAAAATTCTTTGGGAAAGATGGTGCACGCCTGAATGCACATACCGAGTTGTAAAAATCTGTGAAACTCTTTCATAGAAATGTAATGGACAAGCCTCCCTGTAATGCAAAGCAGCCTGTGTTCTGTTTGCACTGGAAAGCCTGGAAATAGGAGTGAGGTCTGTGTTGGCACACAGAAAATCTTGAATCCTCACAGCCAGCAGTGCTGGCAGCCGGAGATGATCACTGTCAATAATACGCAGGAAGATTGCACTCCATTGTTGCGGTTCTTTATTAAATTACATAATTTTCATTTTTTCCATCCTTAAGCTCTACCACGTAAAACGGTTTGTCCTGTGCAATCAAATGTGATCCTTGAGCCTCAGCTTAAAAAGCCAGTAACAATGAGCATTTTCTGGAATGGAAAAATAAACAGAAAATAAAGGGACTATACAGTAATTCACTTAAATGTGTGTAGAATCTAGCAGGGAGCCTGATACAATAACACTGAACTGTATCCAAACCACTGCTCTGAATGCATACATATAACTTCTTGGTCTACGGTCAACCCGATCTCCTCATCCCAGGAAGAAATGTCTCTGACATGGAGATGGGTATCAGGCAAGATAATTTTCTCAGGGTCCCCACTAGCTGTCTGAGAAATTCTGTGGTATTTTAAGCTCCCTGGTGTTTTGTTTTGCAATGGATTCCAAGTTCTGGCATGATGCGCCCCTGTGCCTCAGCTAGAAACAGGTAACTTCTAAAGTTATGTCAGTGCAAATGTGATTGTGATGAGGTCTGTGGAAGCCAGGATGTGGATACTCAAACATTATTCGCTTAAAACTGATAGAATAGCTTGATTAATATGATTGCTTTTAATAACATAGGAAGCTTCCGTGAGAGGACTGAGCTGAGTACTACAGAGCAGGAAAGATTCTGCACTGCCAAGTAGCAGCTTTAAGCAGTAAAACCCACTTATCCTACTCCACCAAGAATTTGTTGCTAATGGCTCCATGCGTGTGCCCAGACGTGATCTGCAGCTCTTTGTGTTACAAACCCATGTGCTGTGAAACTCTGCAGTTCTTTGCTCTGTGATTCCAACTGACTGCCAAGGCTTTGCTGTAGTCAATGCCTTTGGATGCTCTTCTTCCTGAATCCAATTTTTGCTGGTTTTAATATGGAAATTTAAATCCAGCATCTCGCTTTTTTATCACACTATTAATGAAAGGCCTTGCAGTGTCTGAATTAGAATTTCCTGCTCTGGTTCATCTCAAGTTGTGGAAAATAGTGGAGTGGACAGATATTGGAAACACAGATTCTGTACACCTACCTTCAGCCTCTTGGTTGCTTTCCATCTCTTGACCATCTAGAAAGGAACATGTGTAGTTGAGTTTCTGTTGAAGGATGAAATGCACATCCTGCAGTCAGTATGCAGAGTGTGCAGAGCACAAACATCACTGCAGAAGTAGACGCTTGTGTCCGCATGGAAGAACTGCATTTAGACTTTTTTGCCCTGCTGTTCTACCTGCATGCTGAGGTCTGGGTGGCAACCTGCCTTTTCTGGCACTTGCCTTTTGCCAGAGCCTCATCTGTGCCAGACGTTGGGAAGGAATTACATGGATTTCTTCCCTCCAGGAAAACAGCGAACTGGTGAAATAGAGTGATGCCACATTAATGCCAAATCTGAATCAATCTCTTGGTCTGGATTTTGGGGCAATTCATTAGTATTCCTGATATAATTTTTGAGGTGCCCTGGACCATATTTATAAAAAAGATTTCTCTCTTCAGGTAAAGATAGCAGGGAATTATGTGAGTTCTCCCAAAAGCTGTGCTTGACATGCCAAGGATTTTGAGATGGATGGACTGATTTTGCTATTCCTTTCCCTTGAACGGAGAGATTCAGGACCTAGCAGCCCCAAGCAAAGAAAGGAACCAAGGGAGTGAGTCCATATATCCTGAAAGGGGAAAGCAGAGCAGGATTTTGCCAGAGCTTTTTGGAAAGGATCTAGATATGAACTAGCAGTTCACACTGGAAATGTTGTTCCACTTTTTTAATCCTTTTTTCCCCCTTCTGCCTCTTTGTTTGGTTTTGTTGCATTACTCCTGGGACATTCGGAGTGACAATAAGGCAATTGTTCCTTCATGAACAGGGCTCAATGAAACAGTGCAGAAAAAGTGACATGGCAAGAAAATATGACAAATACGCTTCACTTCTCTGCGGAATACTGCCATTTCCTCAGTATGTATTCCTGAGCAGAAAAATATCCATCAAGATATTGATTTTAAACAAGGTGTTGCCATTTGTGTATTCTCCTTTCTGGAGGTATAAAGCTCAGATCTCTCTTGCCTGCCCTGCAAAGAGAAAATGCATCTAATATCAATTACATTTTTAATCTCTAAGACCCAGTCTCCAAACGTGTTTGTGTCTGTGTATACACACAAACTGTTTTCCCTTTGTCTTCCTATCCAAAATGCAAAAGCATCTCAGATGTTGTGATTCTTCCTGGTTTCTCCCCCGTGGGAGGACGGAAACATGTAACATTATCTTCTAGCTGCCTACTGCCTGTCTCCGAAATTAGCATTTCAGTGACTGAAAGGTAGTTAGTTTCCATACACACAAAAAAAAGAAAGAAATGGAGGGTTAGTACAAGGCTGACACTAATAGTAATAGGAGATGAGGGAGAGGATATGGGACATGTTGGATTACTAAATGAAAACCGTGATTTTACCAGACGTGCTAACAGAACAATGAAAGGGGCTTTTACAGAATAAATTAACTCTTTGGGTTTCTGTAATTAGCTACCTCAGGAAGGAAAAGCCTTAAAGGGCACATTAAAATGGAGTTAAAAGAAGGCTCTTTTACCATCCTCATTTTTATTATTATTATTCTTTCAGGTATTACTTTTTTTCATTTCTGGAATACTCTCTCGATGAGCAAGGGCAGAGTCGATGCCACTGGATGCAGAACTGATGCTCCAGTCCCATATTAATTAATGGAGCCTGTTGTTTATGGCTGTCATGCCAACAAATCACTCCTCGAGCACAAATTAATCACATCTCCTGCGTGGGGCTGTGGGGCTGGGTGGCACAGCTTCCCCAGCAAAGGCTCAGGCTGGAGTGAAAACGATCAAAGTCAAAAGAAAGTCAAAGGAAATGTTTGTCCTTCCTTCTTTCCTACAAGTCATCTTTTTTTTTTTTTTTTTTTTTCTTTTTCTTTTCCCTTGTTTTGCCTTGTGATGGAAAAGACTTTTGTCCCAATTCAGTAACAAAAGGTTAAAGCCTTCTCTTGCTGTTAGAAAGTTCATTTGCTGCTAAGTAGTGGAGAGGGAGAATGATGGAAATGATGGCCCTGGCTCTTTAAAGCTAAGTTCTGCTCAGAGCCCGTAGCTAGGGGGGAAGATCTGCTCTGTGCAGCTCTTTGGAGCAGAAACCCTCAGGGAGCTGCCAGCTGCCCATGGAGATCAGAGGGACATCCCTGTCGTGTGCTGGAGTCCCCAAAGGAGCTTCACAGCACAGCACTGCTGGGCACCACCATGTCAGATGCTGAGAGGTTATGGGATGTCAACCTGCACCAGGGATGGACTTAAATAGCTGTTCCTGGAAGGGACTTGGTCATGGAGTGTACCTACCTAAGGGTAGATGCGGAGGTGGAAAGTCCCTGAGTTTGTTTTCCAGCTTTTTTTTTTTCTTTCTTAATTTTAATTTTTAATTAAGAACTCTAAAAACGCCCTGAGACAAATCCACAGGGGAAAGAGAACTGAGGGGGGAGGGACTGTGTTTCTGAAATCCCACAAAAAATGTTGATGACGTCAAAGGAGGTAAAAAAGCTTCTTTTCCCCAATGTGTTTATTCATTAGGCAGCTTTAAGATCAGGCCTTGCACAATCCACCCCACTCCAGTAGATTTCAGACACTCTAAAGAAATGAAATGTCACTGCAGGGATAGGCAAACGGAGTAATGTTTCTACTCTTGGATGTTCCAGTTCCAGCTGGGTTCAGATATGGGGAGAAACTGTGAAATGCTGGCTCCTGCCAGGTTCTTTGGATGGCTGGTTTGCTCAGACTGAGAGCTTGTTCTGCACTATATGGAGTATGAAGTTGTGTATATTTTAGGAAATGAGTTAGAACAATAATAAACTGTCCTGAAGTTTGAAATATTCAGAAGTTAGGTCTGTATGCAGATTTCTGAGATGACAGAATTACTGCTTTACTCCATGAGCTCCTGCCCTGCAGAGCCTCATCCTTGGATTTGAGGTTCCCAGCACTGCCCATGACTCAGGACATGGGATGAAGAAGCACAGATGGTGCAGTCTGCATCCATAAAAACAGCCCTCCCTGGAAAGTGAGGGGAAGCATGGCATATGGGGGGACAGGGAGGAGGGGGAGAATGAGTTTGGCTGTCTCCTTTTGGAGCAGAGTGCTTTCCTTTGGTTTCACCACCATATGATCATGGCTCACTCTGAAGCCTAAAATAGATCTTGGGCTCTTGGGACATCTAATAAGAGCCTGGCAATAACTTTGTGGGACTGGACAACAGTGTGTGTTATCCCTACTGAGATGGTGGCTTCCCAGATGGCCAACAGGGACAAGTCATTGCTGTTGGCTCTTTGAACTTTTGCTGGCAAATCTTGGCACCAGAGGTAAGACAGCCCAAGGGAGAGCAGGAGAGCAATGCCATGGAGTAGTTAATGGTCTCTCTTGCAGCGTGTTCTGCAGTGGGAAATGTGGCTGCTAGCCTCCACACACAGGCAGTCCTTGTCACTGCACTAAGAGCTGATATAAAGCAAATCAGTGCTGTCTGTCTCTAGCAACTTGGGAAGAATGTTGCAGGAGAAAAAGCATTTTTCAAGGCTTTATAATTATACTTCACTTTTCCCCCAAAGAATTTACAAATAAATATTTGTTTATTGCTTAAATCCAGTAGTTAGGCAATGGATGGTGCATTTGCAAGTACATCTCCTGGAGGTGAATGGTGCTGCTGGCTCTGCCTGATGCGGAACCAGGCTCAAAAACAATGTGAGCACAATGCGAGGCCTGAGCTCCGGTCAGGATCAGTCAGCAGTGCTTTGCCCACAGGATTCCTTCGTCCCAGCACAAACAGAACTCAGGTGCCTGGCGTTAGGTGCCCATTTCTGAAGCTGATGGGCCAAATGCAAAACTTGCAGCTCCCACCAGTATCCCAAACCAAAAGAAAACTGCAGCTTTGGAGGAGGTTTTCAGCTTACCATGGTTAAAAGTATTGCATTTAATATTAAATGCACATTCGTTTTTAATCCAGAAACCTGGCTTTAAGCTCTCAAATAACCTATTTGTAACGGCTTCTCCATCCAAGCAGGGGAAAGAAACCCCTGGCCCTGAAAGTCAGCTCCATAAAGAAACACAAAGACTGTCTTTCTGAATAGCACACAAGTGTGAAAGGAAACATGCGATGGTTGGAGAAATAGAATCATTTGTACTTAGTGCAGGGAGGGAAAAAAAAAGCTTTTGAAAAGAAGATCTGTGACTGAGGCTCTCCAGAACTGTTTAACCTGTTGGGGATATTTAGCAGATGAATTCTGACCCACGTTCTCCACTTTGCTGTACCCTGTGACAGAGCGACACGGCATCTGCCGCTTGTGTTCCTCTCCAGACAGGCTCACAATGCCCGAGGAAACGGGGGAGAAAATTATGCAAATTGCTACGAGCAGATTACTTTGACCAGCTGCTCTTCTTCCTCCTCAATCAAAGGTCTGCCTAGGAAAGCCAATCTAGATTATATATGTCAGTCGCATACGCTGAGGCTGATCCGCTGCCTCTTGCTTTCTTTCTCCCCGAGCAGAGAGAGGTAAATCGTGAAGTGCTGAGGCTGTCAATAGTTCAAACAGGGCACAAGGGGATGGGAATTCCTTTTGCTTTTTGTATGGTAGCATCTTGCCAGGTCACTTCCTGGTTTTTCAGGGCTATTCTGAGAGAAAGGGGTTCATCTCCATGCCAGCAATTATTGAATTTTAATATTAAGCATGATGAAATACAGCAGAGGGAGGAAAAAAAAAAAAAGAGCAAAAAGGCTCCCTAGACAGTGTGTTCACAGCATGGCCTTAGGTGGTGTTATTAAGCACTCGGGCTGAAAGCTGAGTAGATTTACCCTATGCAGCCACGGGTGTTGCCGGCTCCTTTTCTTTTCTTCTTTATGGTTGCTGTTGCAAAGTGAAATTTATTCACAAATGCAACCTGGAGGCCAACCTGCTGACGTGTGCTGAGCAAACCTGCCTGGCGTGGCCGTGACGCTGCTCTCAGCCCTGGGCTGAGGCTCCCCTCTCCCCTTCCCTATGCCCCTGCTCCTTTAACAGCGCTCGGTGTCCAGACAAGGCTCCACAGTTTCATAAATGATTCATTTGTTTTTCGTTTAAAAAGATGAAAAAAAAAAAGGAAAGAGAAATGCTGCTGTACTGTACAAAATCCCAACCCTGGCAGGAACAAAATATAGCCCTGTCACAGTCCTGTGGCAAGCCAGATTTCACTGCATTAAATCACCATTAAGGTTCTCTGTAAGTTTGATGGAAACTTCGTTGTGTTTTCTTTTTTTTTATTCTTTTTTTTTTTTTTTTAAATCCCATATACAAATCAAAGAGAGTCCCATGTTAGCGTGTGATAAAACACACACACATCAATATGTGAGCTGAGCGCTGCCGCAGATCTGCTGGGATGCATCCTCCAGAGGGTGCAGTTCCAGGCAGAGAGCCCTCGCTGCGCTTTAGAGCGATTAATAATTCTGTTGCCCTGGTTTATGTTTTATTGGTCCTATCCCATAGATTTTTCCCAGCGGATGAAGATTTTAGCATTTCAATATCCATCCCTTCCCTTGAATTTCTGATCCGACTCAGCAAGGTGCCGGGCAGGCACTGAGCAGCCGTTCCCAGTCGTGATGCTGAGAGCTGCTTTGCTGCTGCAGGGTGTGCAGCTCTGCTGGCTGGCTCCCTTCTTGCTGCCTCTACCTGTTTTGTGTTTCCTGGTTAGTTTGGGAGTACGAGTGCAAAGAGAAGCTTAGTCAAGCAAGCAAATGTTAGTGAGCAGGCTGAGGATTTCTGACAAATCATATGGTGCAAAATTAAGCAAAATACCTAAATCCAATTGAACACAATTCTTCTTCCTTGTCCTGTTTTTTAGGGGATACAGTGAACCCCACTATTTTTCAAGAGTTTAAAACAAGTGTGATCTGATTCTACCATAAGCCGTACTCAGTGTTATTCTGTAGGATGGCCAGCTAGTAGGCACTTCTGCATACCACACTCTCACCAGAAAATCTTTGCAAAAAGGAGACGGTGACAAAAACCACCCCACTGTAAGTCAGCTCTATTATTTCTGCATGCAGGAGAGTGCTAACAACGGAGCAGGGCTGCAGGACAGCTGCTCCGTCCCACTTCTGTTTGCAGCCGATGAGTCTGAGCAGCCCATGTGGGGGAAAAGCTGCATTTATCACTGTGATTCTGATACTGGAGTTCACCTGCTTTATGGGAGGAGCTCGTGGAGGATTGGAAGCTAATGAGCTGTGGCTAAAGCAGGGGGAGCTCTGCAGCCTTTCTTTTGGGGGGGCTTTAAGTTCCTCGGCTGCCCTGCCTTGCTCTGAGCCCGTGCTCACTTTATTTCTCCTGGCTTTGGCTCTATTCTGCTTTATCAGGGCTGGTTTACAAAGAATTGCTGCAGTGTGCTGATGGAATGCAAGTTACAAGTTAAAAAATCAACCCTTGAGATATGATGAATTAGCAGCAATTTCAGTGGTAAAAAAGGTCTCTCATAGCTGGCTATTAACAGCACTCTGGTGAATACATTTTCATGCAAGAGATACTTTGCTGTTTTGAAGGGGTCTCATTGAGACTTGATCAAGTTATTTTCAAAAGTTTGAAGTATTATGAGATGGTAAATCCGTTACTGCTCGATTTTACTGTCACATTTTGTTATTTGCTGTTGTTTCTCTGTGTGCACTCAGCAGAGCTGTCTAGGTGGGCACTGATGGGAAAGTGAGAACAACTACCTTGAAGAAACTGGAAAAAATAGACCTACTTTCCTGTTTCTCTAGCGCAGAGGAAGCATGACCTTGTATTTCATGGTGCTGGGGAGTAGGCTGGAAATCACTCTCTTGCCAGCACGTTTGCATTTCCAAGCTGCAGCCAGGATTCTCCTTATCTTTTGCAGCCCACAGTCACTGATGTGCCATTGCGGGTCACTAGTTAAAAAACTCAGCTTGCTATTTTTGTCCTGCAGTCATGAGTTTCTTTTTTTGTCGTTTTTATTTTGGTTTTAGGTTAACAATGAAAGGAGAAATCAAGCCAGAGAGTAGCTCACAAAGTTAAGTAAAATGACTGCCTATCAGATGAACATTTCCCAAAAAGGAAAGGTCAGCAACACTGGTGCTTGAGAGCCCATCGGTGGGCAAGTGGGGAAGAACGAGTGGTCCCAGCAAGCCTGGGGGACACACATTACTCAAAAGCCATAGATCAAAAACATTAACTAGCAGTTCAACAAAGTGGCTAATGAGCTGTGTGTGAAGTAGCAGTCCTATCACCTGAGGACAGAAGTTTCTTTCCAGATCCATACTAAAGTAGACTGGACTGCTTCTGCAAATAACATGAGTGCATCTCAGATACACTAATGCCATCGGAAATTTGAAATCTGTAAGGTATTGTATTTACTGTGTCTCTGCAGGGAACCTTAATTACAGAGAGGAAATGACTTGCTGGCATTTGCACTTTCCTGCTTTGCCGTTGTATTCATCATGGTCAGTGTTTTCCTTGTCTAGTTGGCTGTAATTTCAGTGGATCCCTCTCTCAATCCCACTTGGCCCAGGCCATTACCTGGCTAGGAGGCTGCCCAGGACACCCAAGTGCTGTGGTCAGTTCTATGAACCAGGAGTGTTGTGGGAGCACATTCATACTGCATCTGCTACATTTTGAATAATGTGTGCTGAAATACTTATTTGCATTCATTTAGTAAAGGAAGGGTAAGCTTCCGTGCTGTGTGCGTATTCTAACTCCTGCCCATCCTGAAACCTGTAATTTCAGGCTGATAAACTATAATTCAATGATCTATGCCTATTTTTTTCCTGACAGTTCTCAGGTACTGCAATTTCACTATGGAAAATCACTAAACAAATCCATAAAGGTACAGACAACTGGCTGATTGCCATGAGCTTGTTCTTCTTGATGTTCATGTCTTAAAAGGTTGGACTTTGTTTCTATACCTAGTCTTGGTGAAGGTACCCACTTAGTACAAAACTACCCTGTTGTAAAGGAGTTAGTAATGTGACCAGTGATGCTGTGGGGGAACACAGGGCATGCACAAGGGCAGGACATGGAAGTGGAGGCTGATTCTGTTGCAGCTAGGATAACCTGGTGCTCCTTTTCCTTTCTTCTTTCCTCTGAGGCATCCTTTGGATTCTGTCATGGTGGCACACAGTTCTTGCTCTCCAGCTGCCTTGGGAGTTGGACCTATGTAGGATGTGAGGTTTTTTGAAATTCAGGAAGCTCCCTGTGGCACTGTCAGAAGCACAGAGCAAACAGGGAGGAACATGCTGTTTTGCTTGGCATGTCATGCTGTGATGCACCACCGCTTGCTTCCTAAGTTCCTCACTGCTTTACTCTAGTGCTGGAGAGCAATGTGGATGTTTCCCATTTCCTTTTCAGATGCACAAGATGAACCTAGAGCTGGAATCAGCAGGTGCAGCTTTTCCTGGCCTGCAGAGTGAGCTAGTTCAACTGGAGCATCAGCAAGAGAATAAATATAAAAGGGCAGCGTGGGCTTGCAATCACTCACAAAGCTGCTTCCTTGATGCCTCTGAGTGGGATCTCAGCAAAACAAGGGGTTCTCTCTCAGCCTGGTCCTGGTCCCTCCCCCCTGGGAAGGCCCTCTCTTTTCTCTGCCCTCAAAATCCATAGGAAGTCAGTGAAACCTGAGAGGCAGTGAAGTCAAAGATCTGTCCTGTTACCAGGCTATCCACTGCTAAGCCTGCAAGGGACTTGGGGACACTCTGTGTGAGTGAACAAGTAGCCGCTCCGTCCTGCGGGTATAAATCTGATGTGAGCTTGTCAGCATAAGCCTGGTATATTTATGAGGGGCTTTCAGAGGAGCTGCATGGGATCAGAGTTTCTGTTCAGCTCCAAGACACAGCTTCTCCCAGCATGGCTGTGGATGGAAGCATGTCCCAGAACTGAGCCCTGGAGAGCAGTGAAGCACTTGTACTGATTTGTTGCTTCTGGAGCTGGTGTAAGACCTGGAGTGGGAGCATGAAGGATGGAAGTGACGCCAGGGTAAGGGTAAGGAACATTCACACTATATTTAGGGCAGAAACCGATAGTGGTAACAATTGTAAGGATCATATATAATGCAGTAAAACTGTCTACCTGAAATATAAACAAAAGCCCTTTCCTGAGGCACCGAGGGGTGATCAGTCATGTTGACATTCTCCTCAGCTAAGCAGCCAGGACATCTCATTCAGAAACACGGACAAAGTCTAGGACACAGCTTATTCCTTCAATAGCATCCTAGAAACACTGTCTTTGTTCAGCTGTAGAGTAACAACTTCTCTCTAGATGTTTTACATGGACTTTAAGACTTCGTGATGGTACCTTTGGTGTTTGCTGTACCCATGAGGACTGTGAATGTGCTGGGGTGTACCAGAAGATGGGAGAGTTTGACTTAGTTTAGGGTATGCTCTCAATGTGAATAACTTGACCAAGGATCTGTGTCGATCAGCTGTAAGGAATCTCAGCTCAAAAGCTGGTAATTGAATTCCTAGATGTATTTATTCTACCTCTTTGATATTTGCTTTACATGGGCAAAACAGCACTAAGCCCAGCAGAATTCAGTCCTGCACAGAAGTGCTTGAGGCCTGGAGAATAGGCTCTGTTTTGATCCATGCCTTTCACATATTTCTTCAGCCCATGTGGAACAAATGTACCGAGAAACAACAGTGTGTCCCTGTGTTCATTTTCCCCATGCAATACATCTATTTTTGGCTACTCTTGGTGAGAAGATGCCAGCCTGATCTCAGTATGCCTTAACCTATGTTGTGCTAAGAAGGAAAACTGTCTTTGTTCTTCAAGGAGTGGAAAACACACAGATGCTGTCCATTGCTTCACATGGTAATTCCCACGTTCTGGAGAACATCGTCTTTTTCAGGCGTTGCCAACAATAGTGACAGAAAGCTCTGTGCACCACAGCCCGCTCAGTGCGCTCCCTGTGTCATGCTAATTCTTCAGCGCTCTACTTCTGAAAGTCTCAGAAGAATGAAATTCCACTCTGAGATATCCAGATACCATTCAAGAACAATCCCTTCAAAGTTGTAGGTGGAAGGTAAGAGATACAGGTGGAACCTGATCCCAGGCCTCGGTGGGCAGGAGGAAGGCATTTGATTGCAGCTGCATTGTTCTGCATGTCAAAGCTGACGGACTGTGGGGAGCAATGGGCTGTTCCCAGGGGACAGCAGCCCAGAGCAGGGCTACTGGCAGCTGCCTGGGGCTGAGAGAGGCTGCAATGGGGCTGGGGGTGGCAACGCTCTGGTGAGCCAAATACCCCACTTCTGACTTGCTGCCAGCCTTGGCTACCAGCCCTTCCTTCACCCCCATAATAAATTCACTCATTAATTGGAAGAAGTAAATATGATGAGCTTTTGATAGAGTTCAAAGGAGCAGCAGCCAGTTCCCCGATTCCCAGGTTGGCAACTGTCCTTCCTGCATGCCCCAGAATCAAAGCACAGTGCTTGCTCTGGCAAGAGCAGCTCTTTGACATCTTTTGATCAAGAGCCTGACTACAGAAAGAAAAAAAAACACAACTGTTTGGATCTTTTTCCCCTACAATTATTATCACATCCATTACTCAGCAGAAGCCTGGGATGCCCTTTTATTCTCACACAAATACTTCCTTTTGAGATTCATTTGAAGTTTTCCTGCGCATGCAGTGGTCACTTGTCAGCTCTCCACCTGAAGGAGTGAGGCAGAAAAAGCTCTGTCAGCGAAAAAGGAACTCTGACTTCAAGCATTTAAAATGAATATTGACAAAAGCAGGGGGCGGGAGAGAGTGGGAATCAAAAGCTCAAAAATTGCTGATTAGGCCAAACCTGACCGACTTCTGCCTAGGGTAGGAAATGGCATCATTAGGAAGCACGCAGCACCCAGTTGGGAGCAGTGATGGCACAGCAGTACCTCCCACTGTGGTCACTAGAACCAGAAAAGCAGTGGGTTGGCTTATCTTGCTTGCAGAGTTTCAGCCCTGGAAAAGGTGCTGGCTATGGCAGTCCCCAAACTGGCCAACATCTGTCACAGTTACCTCTAGCACTGGTTTAGTTAAGCCTGGTGTTTCTATTCCTTCTCACATTTTAGCACTAGAAGAAGGGGGAATGGGTTTAAACTAAAAGAGGAGAGATTTTAGATTAGATAAGAAGTGGAAATTTTTCACTCAGGTTGGTGAGGCACTGGCACAGGCTGCCAACAGAAGCTGTGGATGCCTCATCCTTGGGGGCAATCAAGGCAGGTTGCACTGGGGCCCAGAGCAACCTGATCTGGTGGGGGACAACCCTGTCCAGGGCAGGGGTTGGTACTGGAAGATCTTTGAGGTCCCTTCAACCCAAGGCATTCTATGATACCATGATATTTTACCTCTAATCTGAGGGTATGAGTGGTGGCATCACCAGTAGCCAAAATGACTCAGACTCTGCTTGCATGGACCAGGACTGCATAACACTTTACCCAAAAAGTTGGGGACTGGGGATGCAGAGAGCTGAGCATCCTGCATAGAGCTTTCCTCCTACAGCCAATAAGGAGTATGTGGGGTTGGGATGTCAGTGATGATCAGCAATTATAGATAATTAGATGTCTCAACAAAAGAATAGTGCTCTCAGGCTCACTGTGTCCACAGCATAGAGAAAAAGCATCAGAGGTGCACCTCCTGGCTTTGCAGTGCCAAGAGAGATGGAGTTAATGTTACTTTATTATTATTATATATTTTATGTTTGTTTTTTTTAATCTCTAGGCACTTGCTGCAAGTTAGGAGTGGGACACTGGGGGAGAAAGAGGCAGCACTGCTTCCCATGCGCTCTGTTCTGTGCTGAGCAGAACCGGGCCCCTGGGATATGGATTTCAAGAGCAATAAATTCATTCTAAAAATTTAAAGAGGATGACGCAGAAAACTTTAAACGAACAAACCAACCAGCTCCGCACAATAAAGGCCATTTCTCTGCTGATGTCTCTTTCTAGTTGCAGTGTGACACATCAAGGTCAGATACCCTATCCCAAAGGAGCACAGCTTCGCATGGGGTGACAGCCATCCCCTTGGTGGGGTGTGGTGCTGCTGTTTCATAATGATAAACTGTGCTTATATATAACCCAGGGTTCTCATAGTGGAACATCATTTATAGTGAGCCTCTTGTAGGGCAAGAAAACACTGAGCTGGAGCATCTTCAGGAGTTAGGAAGTGTCAAAGAGATATTCAAACTGCAATTGCCAGCTCCTGTTGTTTGAATCCCACATCACAAAGGCTTCCTTGCACCAAGGAGAGCTCACATCTGTAGCTCAGTACATTAGCCATTCATACCAGGAGGTTTCTCTATGGCAGAACTCGACAGCAAGAATAATAATCCATATGTCTGTTATTGTGATCAGCTCCTCTGCAAGATAAGGTTTAGGAAGCTCTGCCAGAGCCTCACCAGTGCCGTCACGCTGAAGGCCTGCAATGCTTTGCATAAGGAAAGGAGAGAGGAACAAGATTCCCTACCAGCATTTCTGGGCCATCTCAATGGCTTGCTGGCCACTCTGCTATCCCAGTTTTCAGAAAAATCTTTTTTTTTTTTTGCTTTTAATGCAATGGCTTTTTCTCGTGCATAGTCTCCTAAATGAATGCACAGGCTGTTTCTGGCATGCTTTAAGCCTTCATGCATTTTTAATGATTTACAAGGAGAAGAGTTTTTCCTCTCTCTCTCTCTTCTTCTCCCTCCCCCACCCTTCCTCCTTCCCAACTCCCTTTTTCTTTCCTTAAAAAAAAAAAATAAAAGGGGAAAAAAAAAAAAAGGGAATGACTTAATACATATCAAGTGGAATTGTTGGTTTGTGGTGACTGCTTCATAATTCCAGGTTCAAGGTTTTTCTTTCTATTTAATTATGCACAATAATTCTCATGAACTATAATGCAATAACAAAAGCACGCACTAGAGTTGGCATAGTCTGTTCTTTATTAGTATGGGTACGGGCACTGTGCTTTATGTGTGAAATAAAATATTTGGAGTTAAGGCTGAGTCTGTTTCTTTAGAATTACACAGAACGCTTCCTTTAAAACACTGAAACTGGGGCTCTCTGTTCCCTGCTTCTCACCTGATAAATTCCATCTTACTTGCTTTCAAGATGTCACCCTTGTTTGTAACTGCCTTTGTAATGCCTTAATTGAATAGAAGGTTCATACGTTAACCTGAAGTCCTCTATAGTATCTTAATTTATGAAGGTTAAAAGTGATTAACTGATGAAAGGCTGCCTGCTGTAAATATTGACATTTCCCCAACCTGCCAGAGGTTTGATTATCTCCCGAAGTTGCCTTAACATTTTGTTTATCAGGTTATCAGCAGTTCCAAAAGCTTACGAGCATCGAGACTTCTCTCATGCCAATTACTGCTAACGCTTCAGACACCGAAGGCAAAGGCGGAGCAGTGTGTGGTTGAGCACATCCATCAGGTCTGGTGGGGATGTGTGAATATTCCGCCAGATCGTAAATATTTGCACAAATGGGAGTAATTTTGCACAAATTAATTTCTCCTTCTTGCAGGCACTTTATTTCCTTTCCATTCAGTTTTGATGATGACGTTTGTAAGTTGGTTTTGGGTTTTTGGAAAGAAGTATAGTTTCTGAAGCGAGCAAGATTGCTTTTTACAGCTGCAAATGGTTTGTGTGCAAGATCCTGCCTTGCCCGAAAGCAGCCTGGATCTGACAGGAAGTGCTGTGGACTTTGTGCTGTTTGTAGGCAGCATTCTAGAGAATTCCTCTGAAATCTGCCCTTGGTCCTGGCTCCGACCTCCTCAATGTTTCCATAAGTGTTTCTGGCAACAAACACATAACCTTTCTATTTACTAAGATGCTCATAGGGATTAAAATCTCCTGGACCCATAGGAATTCAGATGTTTTCAGACAGCCTTGTAGGTAGAAGGACACCAGGTGACTCACACCATTTGTGTGCCATACCTGGAGCACTCTGCACTACAAACTGCTCCCAGGGCCTGATCCAGCTGTCAACTGCCTGATTTCACATCACTTGCTGAGGGCTGAGCACCCACTCCCTGCACTTGTGATCCCACCCATCCTCCACACCAGCCTCAAAAGCAGGTGCTGAGGAGCATTCATTCTGGTTTGTTTCCATTTAAATTTGAAAAACAGAAACAAAAACCAGACAATTTCATTGTTTTCCCTCATGCAGAAGGGATGCTTCTCAGCTGCAGCAGGTAGGATCTTCTTTCTAACATTAAAAACCCATTGCCATGGTTGTGTTTTACTTCACTGTGACTCAGGTTATGATGTGACCTGCCCAAATCTGTTTTCTTGAACATTTGAGAAGTCTGAAAATCTTTTTAATGTAGTTGTGGTTTCATCTCCAGACATGGCAAAGAAAGGCAGAAGTACACAAATAATATTTCTAAAGTTACTTGCAAAAAAAACCCATCAAAATACCAAAAAGGATTCAAGATAATTGTCTATTTCGAGGGTAGGAAGTTAAGGGTTGTGTTTTTTTTCCCCAAACAAGTTACTATGCATGTGTTCATTTCTGTGAATCTGGACTGAACTCAAGGGCTCACATTGCACTTAGAGGAATGAATGCTGAAAATATTAGTTATGGCATTCATAAACTTCACTCTTAAAAGCTATGAGATGTTGCAGACTCATTTGTGAGCAAGCAGAGAATTTCCCAGTGAGGCCCGGAGCGGTGACACCACCAGGAGCAGTTGCACACAGTGCCGTGCATTGCGGCTTGCAATGAAGCACAAAATCTTTTGCTTTTTCATTAGGTGACAAATCCAACAACTGTTTGGGTTCCCAATGTTTCACTGATTTGATGCTCAGGATGTAGGACAATGAGGACAGTGAGATGTAGTGGTTCTGGCTGAGTTCTGCAGTGCTCCTCAAGCTTTCCCATAACTTAAGCTTAACTAAGCCTCGCTTATCCCCTGTGTGCCACCTCCATTCAGCCACAGGCAATGAGCAGCCGGACACAGATACACTTCAGCTTCATCAGGCAGAAGCAGCAGGCAAAGTTCTCCAGCCCACACCTTGTCCTGTGCCTGTGGGGAAAAGGAGAGTAAATAAATCACCTTCTCTTTATCTATTACTGCCATTCATAAAAAAAGCACTGTGTTTTAATAAACACACTATATGGTGTGTCACTTTAATCCCATAAGGAAAACAGCTTTTCTTTTCTTTTTTCTTTGCTGCTCAGTGCCTTCCTAAGGGCATGCTGCATGTGCAGCTGTCATTTTTTGTCCCTTCCAACCCTGGCCATTCTGTGATTCTGTGATTCTGTGATTTTACTACTGAATGGAAGACAGTTTTGCTTTCAGCTTTTTTCAGCTTTGATACCCTTTTCTACATTTTTGATGTAAGAGGAGCCCATGGGTGAGCTCAGCAAAGGTCCATTGCCTTCCTCAGTGCTCTCTTCCAGCCTGATGCATGGGGTGCAATCACACTGTTGCTGCTTCATGCTGAGTTTCTGGAAGGATGAAACCAGGATGCTTCCCTTTGAGTAGAGCTTCTGCTTTGCCATAGTGGCTTCCATTGCAGCTGCAACAGCCCATCTAGGTGGTCCTGTGACCTTGCTCCAGCTCATGGCAGCATGACACCCCAGTGACGTGGCTTGCTGCAGCATGGCACAGCCTAACCCAGCAGGATGTTTTATTGATGCTGTGGAAATGCAAGTGCTATAAGGGCTTCACTCAGAGCTGTTGCACCAACGAATGGTACAGAAGCTGCTAAAAGCAGGGAGTACCCATAAATTCACAAACGCTCTGGTTTTGCCATTGATTTAGATGTCTGGCCCTTTTCGGTTTCTTTGCAGTCAGTGAGGGCTCATTGTGTAAGCTGGCACCAAAGTTTGCAGTGAGTCCCTCACGAACCTCACACTCACCTGGCTGTGCTCTGTCCCATCACACACGTACCTGTCTCAGCACTGTGCCAGGGAGCCGTGTCTGCTGCACGGCACGCGCGGCTTACTACAGAAATTATGAAAGTCATAAAAGTGTCAGCTTCTGTATTTCAGTTCTGTAAACTACCCGTGCACAGTGCCTCTCTCCTGATCCTTTACAAGGTTTGCCTTTGGCTTTCGGCTTGAATGGTAATGAGGACATCTCCCACCTGCCTGCTGGGTGCCAGCATTGCTGCCTTCACCCAGTTCTGCCTGGAGCTGAGCTCGAGGGATGTTGGGAATGCATCGGTGCTTTGCTCCTAAACATGAGCAGCCAGCACAGGCTGCCCAGGGAGGTGGTGGAATCACAGCACCTGCAGGTGTTCAAGAAAAGGCTGGATGTGGCACTGAGGGACACGGTTTAGCGAGCATGCTGGGGATGGTTTGATGTTTGGACTACATGATCTCAATGGTCTTTTCCAACCTTAATGGTTCTATGGTTCTATGAAGGCATAGTGTCACCATATTTAGCAAAAAAAACCACCAAAATGGTAAGTGTCTTCACTTACACTTACTTACAGTGTAAGAACTTCAGGCAGATGCCTGACGCCTGCTGGCTTCCTGGGCTGAACATAGTTGTCACGTTGGTCATGATTATGCAGCTGCTCTTTGTGTATATCTGCATCAGATAACAGCAAGCCACAGCTCCTTTATACCCCCAAGCACTCGTTCAAGGGGAATTGAAGATATTATGAGTATGCATAACTGCATGAATCCTGCTTCAGATTCTATCAGATTCCATATGAGCCTCTCCATTGATTTCAGAGCTTTGTATTGGTCCCCTATCTGTGATTAAAGCCTTTTTTCAATGGAATTTGGCATGAAAACCAGGTGTGAGTGTAATGTTCCTGGCATGGAGCCAGCGCAGACCCTGGTCTCCTAAGGCTGGTGGCCTTGGGTTTTGCATTACTCTGCCTATTGTTGGAGCAATGTCCTTCTGTTACTGAGTTGGGTTTTTTTGTTGTTTTTTTTTTTGCTATTTGCAAAAGTGACTGGTTTTGCTGCACACATGGAAGTTTTAATAATTATTCCCAAGCAGCTCTGAGAGTTTTTTAACATGGAAACAAGTTCTACATTACTCGTTAAATTGGTCAAATTTCAATAAAGTCAGGAAAACATCTTGAAAACAGCATGAATATAATTTACAAAGAAAACAATCCAAGCATTACTGCCAAGGAGCTTTCCAACAGGAAGGAAGAAAGAATTTCTCTTTCCCCCCACATAGAATGACTGTACTGTACATTAAATTAGTGGTTTTCAGAGTTAAGGAAACCACCACAGAATCCACAATGAGAATGAGCAAAGCTGGTATCTGATGTAGAGATAGGCTTTGCTTATTTGTTATGTTCCAAGTAGGTTGTATGAATCCTGGCTATCAATATTAACGTGGCACTATTAACCTTCTTTATCCCAGACGAGCTCTTGCTCGCTGTGTTTTTAAATCTAGCAAAGTCTACACAAGGGCTAAAGTTTGGCAGAGAGGCTCCAGCTTGTCAGCTGAGTGGTGGATGCCCTGTGCTTGGAGACAGCCAAGCTCAGGCTGGAGGGGTTCTGAGCACCTGATGGAGCTGTGGGTGTCCCTGTTCATTGCAGGGGAGTTGGACCAGATGGCCTTTCAGCATCCCTCCCAACTCACAGACAGAACCTGAGAGTGAAGCAGAGACTGGAAGAATTTGTTGAATCAGAGTCTGCACAAGTCAAATACAAAACGACAGGCTGATCTGCTCACTGCAAACCAATCTGGCATCCTCAGGCCCAGCACCATGCCCGAACCACTCAATGGTAGCCTTGGCAAAGGGTTGCATTGCAGATGAAAAAATTTCAGAGTTCATAGTAAAAAGATGAGGAGTAGAGCAAAGCACAAGTAGAAAATTTTGTGAATCTACTGTGGATTGAAATGCATGCAAAATCTGCCAAATTATATGTACACAGCCACATGAAGGATAGATTTTGACTGGAGACATTATTGTTATAATTGCTTGTACTATTGACTCCACTACCTGAAAGGGAAACATAAAGCAGATCCAAACTTGCCTGATGATAGAGCTTGATGTTAAAACTACAACTGGGTCTGGTGACCACATTTTGCAATTTTGAAATTTTTTTGTGCTGACACAAAGAGAACTGTTTCCAAGTTATTTGCAGCATAAAATTCAGACTTCAGATCAGGATCTGGACTGATAGTACGTCCTCCCTTTCTCTGAGTGTGACCAGCAAGTCACATCCTGAACTTACTATCATTTCTGTAGAAACCTCAGGCAAAATCAACATAATTTTTGCAATACATTTTAGCTTTGGTAAGAGGGCTATTTTTTTTCTTTCTCTATAAAATCTCAGTAGAAACAGTTCCAACCCATTTTCTGTGTCGGTTTGTGTGTAATCTCCCCTTGAGGTTCCTTTGCAACCGATATGAACAGAGTGTGTGGGAGAGATGCTGTGTGGAACCCACAAGCATTTTTCTGGAAGGGATACGTTCTGAGCTGAGGCTATTGCATTCTTTCATTTGATGCTTTCAGAAATGCTGTGAGGTTTAATTAACTAAAGCACTTCATCATCATTAGAGAAATTGAGTTCTACAAGGTTATTGGTAGACTCTTTAAGGGCCACATCTGTATGGGGAAAATTAAAATCTCAGACTGTATTCCTCACCAATAACATTGCAGGGAGAAACATGGAAAGGGCATGGATACTAATTAAATTATTGTGCTTTTTTTTCCCCCTGCGCTGTTAGTTTAACAGCTGTGCTTCATCTCTGAGGCCTATTTGTCTTTATCTTTGGCCACTTTGTCAGAGTTGGCAGAAAGAACCCTAGGTGGGGTTGTTCTCTTAACAAATTAAACAATGACCAAAACTTTGCTCATTTCCTCCATCGTTATTGCAGATTTCCATGTCTTCATTTTGACTTAGCAATACAGAGGCAGTTATGTCTCTGCTGTCAATACAGAGCGAGGGGTGGGGACAACTCAAGGGCTGCAGGTCCTGCAGGTTCTGCATTTTTCATGAGAGCATTCAGACAGCACTGTTCCGTGCACCATCCCACCCACCAAAGCACAAAGAAAAAATAATGCTTTTGCAGCATGTAAGTGCACAAGTCTGTAGTTTGTGCTCAGGCAGAGTAATGCGGCTGTGAGTTGGATTTTATCTGAGCTAGGTGACTATTAGCAGCAGTAAGCACTATTTAATGTGAATACAAGCTATTTGAGAGCCATAGCTTCAGTATTTTCTTTTTCTTCCTTCCAGTGCCAAATGGCCACCAGAGGATTTAATTTGTCAATAAGCTGCACGAATACCCAGGCCACCTCCATCTGCTGCTGTGACAGAACACAATTAACAGGAAAATCCCAGGTACTTTCCTTCACTAATTTTTCAAATCTGTTTCTGGCGAACTTGGAAAAAATTTCATAAGAAATCTGGCTTTGAACCTGAGGCTTATGTTTATTGCTTGTTGCTTTGGTCTCAGTGGAGGATGCAAGTGAGTGGTAGGAGCAGGGCAGGAAGAACAGCACAGAGAAATGCCAGGAGATGAGTCTGAGAGCAGAATTCAAGAAAGCAAAATGCTCAGAGTGGGAGGAGAAGGGGGTGAGGGCCAGAGTGTGGAAACCTGCATGATCTTTTGTGCAAAAAGTCCCAAGGCTGTTGTATCTTGGAGAACTCGTGTTACAGCATGGTTGCTTATCGCTGTGAATGGCAGATTTCAGGGATGTCCCAGGAAGGCCTTTCCATCTGACATTATATTGAGCAGAAAAGAGAGCCAGGTTTGTATGTTATCTAATTACACACAGGTCCATGTGCCTTGGTGTGTGCAGCGCTGCTTGCTCTGGGTCAGGCTTGGCAAAGAGTGTGCTTTGCACTCGTAGCACTGCTGTGTGGCTCCTGAGGTCTCTGGCTGAGCGAGCTCAGTCACAGTGTGACAGCCACAGCCTCGGATTCCCTTCCTCTCCCCTTCCTTTGCAAAACTTCAAAAACAAATAAGCAAAACCACCCAGACCAGACAGATGAAACTACCTGAAAACTGCTCTAGATCTTCTTTTTATTAACTGAAATTTGAAAATATCCATGGGTGTGGTGGGCAAGGTAAGGTTCTCCAGGCTTAATGATCCTGATCATCAGTTTGTTGGGGTGTACAGCCAGAGATAATAACTGGAACAGCACACGCTCTGATGCATTCTACCCCCAGCTGCAATCAGGAATAAGAACTCTCTCCTCCAGCTGCTGACAAACAGCTCTCTGAGACTTATTTCCACTTGTGCTCCCAAAGCTGCAGGTGGGCAATGGGTCTGGTAGCATGGGACATGCCCATCTCCCATTGAAAATACAGCCAGTGCCTTCACATGATGAAACCATTCTGAACTAACCTACTTGTTCAATAACACTCCCAGTGTCCCCAGTCACTGCTACCGGTGGCTGAAATGCTGGGTGGATGTCATGTTGATCTTCTGGCAACCCCCAATGGAAGAAATAGATCACCAATTTAAAACACAAAGAAAAGGCTCAAGGAATCTATCATTATTAATCCCACTGTCAGTTTTAATTTGGGGGATATTACCTCACTCAACACTCATTGGAAAGAGCTGCCAAAAATGATGATGTCATCATCACCAGACACATCTGACCCTGGCTGCTGATTGCCAGTGTTGAGTGCAACTTAATAAATCCCCTGGTACCTGGATACACATTGGGGTTTTATTACAATGCAGGCTTTCCATGATAGCTTGGTAATTAAACAGTCTGGGGTGGAAAGAAACCAAGCAACTGCTTTCTCCTATTTAGAAAAACTGTAAAACACATTTGTCTTTCAGATCAGCTTTCTTCAACTGTCATGTAAAATCTATATTTTGATTGTACTGAATGGGTAGGAGGAAAAGCTGGAGGTAGGCAGAAATGGGAGATAAAGCAAGTTGTAGATCTGAGCTCCTCTCCAAGAGCTGGGACTTCCTAAGCTTGTGCATCAGGGCAGAATCCTGACACCTCAAAGCTGGGACAAAACCCAGCCTGAAGTCCTCACACTGGCCCTCAATAGGAGCAATAAATATTGCTTATGGGTAGTGGATCTGAGTTTTGACTCTTAGCCCATCCCCAGATGTAGCCATGAGATAAGACAGACAGAGCATTTATCATGTTGCCACACTCCCATGGCAAAAGCAGCGTAACAACTCCCAAATTTATAGAGCCCAATGAATAAAAGAGCAATTGAAATACAAGCAAAGCCTTTGAAAACAGGAGTAGGGCTGGGGACTTTCACACTGGAGAAAGCTTTCAAGTTGTGCTCATTTGCAGCTGACATCTGTTTACCTTTAAAGGTCTATAAATAATATTACCTCTTCTCTTTACTGACTACTGGTGGTGATACTTTTCTTCTGTTTACAGACCCTCTTCTCCTCTGTCTTGATACTGGAGTTTTCTGGCTGAGTGATTTGACATCATCATCATCACAGACATTTCCCCCTATCTCTATAGCAACGTGTGATGATGCCACAAACAGAAGATTATGCAATCTGTGTAGACTCAGATGGAAGGAGAGGCAGGGCTGGGAGCTCTGATTTAAGCACAAATGTCTCTAATAGCAGCAAGGGGAATACAGAAACCTTTTGGCCATGGAAATGGTTTTTGTATAAACACTCTCATCTTCCAAGTTTTGCTCCGGTGGGAAAGTTTCTCCTTAAAGTCCTCTTATACATATGTGTGTTGTATATACACGTTCACACACAGATATATTTATTTGTGTGTAAAGGAACGCAGTGATGCAATTGTGCTATTGTTCCCACCATTGTGCAGGCAGGGATGCTGCCAGCACCCTAACACAAGCTCTATCTTTTCTAAGACCTGCCATGCTCCATTCATGTCAGGCACAAAAATGCTGTGGATCTGCCCAGACCTCATGTTCTCTTTTCAGTGGAGGGCTGCCCCATCAGCCCCATCAGACCCTACTGAATGTCTTTGTTTTTCTTCATGTATGATCATGTATGATATGGGAACATTCGTGTCCTTGGCCAGGTGGGACCAGCATTGCCCTCATTCAGACCCACTCTATCCTTTCCCTACCAGCTTTGTCCTGCAGTTAAGACACAGGAGGAGAAGGGCCAGTTTGAAATCTCAACCCTCACAAAGACTTTCTAGCTAAGCCTAAGAAAGTGCCTTTGAAACCCTCTCTGTGCCTCAGTTTCTCCTTCAGTAGGACTAATAAACCTCAGTTCTTAAAGAAGTGGTGAAAATAACTCCACTCTCATTTGACTCTTCAATAAGGGGATCCATGGAGACTTTCAAAAACACACTTACGGGTGCTTCTTCTATGTTTATCTTGTTTTTATTGAACATACAAATGCATCCTATCTAGCACATGTCAGGATCAATAACTGCCTTGTTAGCAGTTTTTCCATTTATGGCATATTGTCCTGACATAGCTGTAAAACCTCAATGAATATGGTTTTAATAACCGAATGGTATTTAACGTACAATCGCTGTCTTATTAAGTCTAAATTAAATCCTTACTTGAGACACTTAAATTAAAGTGTGACTGATCTTTTCCTGGCCTGGAAGGAGATACTTAAATGACACTTCTTCCAATTTGGCCACGTGGCTGAGGGGGTGGGATTTAAATTATATATTTTGATGATACTGCTCATCTGGTTAAAGCTGAATTGCATCATTTTACGAACACTCGGAGACGGGATCAAATTAAACCCAACTTCCCACCAAGTTAACTCAGCTGAGCTTCAAGCTTAGCACTGTATTCAAAACACACACTTACTGTGACTATCCACTCAGCAGCATCTGCTTGGCTTTTCCAAAGGAAAAAATGAAATGCACCATATTTTTCTACTCAGAGCCTCTTGTGGGGTGCCTTTTTAGTTGACAAAGACAAGGCTTACATTCTGCTGTGGGCACACTAATAAAATAAACCTAATAAAATAAACATTACATGCAATAACGATGCTACTAAATCTAAGTTCAATGTGTAGCTAAAGTGTTACCCACAGATCTATTTAGAGCAATGTGCCTGGACTTCCTTCCATCCTTTCCCAACTCAGAGTCACATAAACATTCATTAAATTGAAAGCATTGTCAGGCCTAATGGGAGTTTCCACAAGCAACTTTGGCACATGCAAAACTGAGGAGTGTGCAGAGCACACAGATAGATGAAGTGCCATGATTTCTGCATGCCAAGGCCACCACTGAAGAAGGGCTGGTGTGGGAAGACAACAGAAACCATCCCATACTTTGCTGCTGTCCTTTGTGCTTGGGCCACACAGTTATTTTTGTGTTGGATGCATGCAAGCTGTGCAGCTGAAGGTGCACAGGAAAGGAAAACATCCGTTGGTATGGGCAGATATGGGATTTTTAGGTTAGCCTCTGGAACGCAGTGCAGCCAAGTGACTATGGCAGTGCATGGGGAGCATGGAGAAGGAGGGGCACTGTGCTGTAGGGTGACTTCTCCATGCTGGGCCCTGGCTCCTTGGGCTGTTGCTGGGAGGACAAGGTGCAGAGTTGCTGGGGCAGCACACCTTCATTTGAAAGTTACAGTCCTGAAAGGAGGAGAATGGGTTTTTTTGGTTTTGTTTTGTTTTGTTTTGTTTTGTTTTTAACATCATTACCACTATAGCCTGCAGTGAGGGCAGCATAACACTTCAAGCTGAAATATTCGCATTCCTATTATGTCCTCCATCCAAGAATTTAACTGCTATTTGGTTCAGTTCAGTCTAGATGATTGATTTCTCCTGGATGCTGTGGTGAGAATTGTTTTAATAGCTTACAGATGGACAAATGAAATAGGGAGGTGTCCAGTGTGTTGCCCAGCACTGCAAGCTGCGCCAGTGGCAGCATGATTGTATCCCTGCTTGATCCCAGCCAGGTTTGATCCTTCTTCTTCCCTTTTGTAAAATCTGACTTCCTCCCTAGCACGTGTACACTTTAATAACTGAATCACAGCATTAGAAAATGATGAGACTGAAAACACCACTGAAGACTTTTCAAAGTGATATTTATTCTTCTTGCTCTACATCTGGAACTATTCTTACTCCAATTATTCCATTGCAGATATATTAGTTTGGCACCGTTGTTGTTGCTACTGCGATATCTATTTATTTAACAGTTTTTCAAATAAGGCATTGAAGCTCAAAAGTTTCAAGAGCTTTTCCAGGATGAAATAGAAAGGATGGGAATGTGCTTGCCCAAAGTGTTTTCTCTATGCCTCTTTTGTCCATCATTAATTAGGAAGGGTTTCGAGTGATAAAACCCACTTGTATACAAGTCATCCACATGCTAAATTAAAGTGGGCAAACTGACATGGCAGTTAAACCCTCAAAGCCTGAAATCAATCAATACAATCTATGGAAAATTACTCTGAGCACATTAACATCCTTTAACACACAAATGCAGATTTATTTTTACATGCCTCTGCATGTAAATAATAACTGTGCACAAATTTCCTGTCCATCCCAATTTCATTTCAACCCATGCACCACACTTTCTCATTCCACTAGTTCAGCTTCATAGGAGTCAATAGCTCTCCAGGGTGGAGTGGAAGCAATGGGTCAGGCTGGGATCTAGCACGTCCCAGCTCTAGCCAGGTTGGATATAGACACTGCAGCTCCATATCATTCAGTGCTCTCAGAATGATGAGATTTAAGAAATCCCACTAAGAAAAGCACTGAGGCTAATTCAGCTCTTTTGTACAGTGCCAAGCTATGGAGCAGCTATAGGAGAGCCTCAGGTGGGGCAGGAGAGGACAGAAAAGGATGACGAGTACCTGGAGGCAGGAAGATTGCTGGTTCCAGCCCCAAAGAATGTGCATGCAGAGAAGAAAACTGAATGCAAAAAGAGCTGGAGAGGAGAGCTAGCAGAACAGATCAGTTGCAGAGCAGTGGGACTTAATGGTTTCTGGGGGCTAAGGACACATACCATCTGTCTTTCTATGTACCCTTGCAAGTACTCAGCATTAATATCTGAGGGCCTTTTAGTGCCACTGAAGAATTTATTCTCACAATACCACTGGGAGAAAGAGGATTTGAGGGCTCTCATTTCAGTAGAAGAAGGAATTTGAGAAACTGAGCCACAGAGCTATTGCTTTCCACTTAGCTCCTGTCTGTGGATTTTGTCAAAAGATTACAAGACTAGATAGATGAACTAGGAAGCATCATGAATTTTATTCTCTTCTTAGGCATCAGTGCTTCTAGAGGTCTCGAAGTGTATATAATTGTTTCAGATGATCTGGGCTAAGTGACCCCAGATAGAAAGTGCAATAGGCCAACAAACTAAGGGGTTTGAGGTATTTTTAATTGCACTGTCAAAAGCTAACAGTTTGCTGAAGGAGAAAGAAGCCTAGGGTTGTGAAAGGGGGCAGTTCACTGCTTGCCAGTGAAGCCCTGAAATGGGGCTTTCTAGCTGTTTTCTATAAAGAAATTGACCTAATAAAAATTTGTCTTTACGCAAAGACGAAATATTCTGCGGGAAAATTCTGACTTTGCTGAGCAGCCCCCTGGGAAAACTTAAACAGGACTTCCTGGCTTCCTGATGGGAAGATTTTGGCCAATTTTATTTTCTGCCTGAAGGCAAAAAAAAAAAAAAGAAAGAAAAAAAACAAATAGATGCAAGTTTTCCAACAGCCAGCAGGCTGGGAGAAGGACAGGAAGGCCGAGTGCTCTGGCTATCTGCCTCTGCCCATTGGGTGGCAGAGAAGGGAGGCAAGGGTGCTGGAAGACCTACCCAAATGTTTACTGTTAGCTTGAATTGTAACTTACTGAAAAATCCATTTATTGTTTTTCCCCCAGGGAGTGATGGATGCAAATTTGTTCTTAAAAAGAAAGTAATTAAAAAAAATTTCCTTGGAAGGAATTGGCATTTTCTAGCCTGTTCTCCCAATACAACAGATACAAGAAAGCTGAAAGTACAATTGGTACAATATCTTTTGAGCAGAAGTCTGCAATACCTTAGCAGTTTCACCAGATAAGCAATATTTGATTAATATTGGACAGTAGGAGGAGACAATAAAGGATAGTATGGACATATTGGAGAAGCACTCAGAAGAGCTACTCATGGATTTGCAATATTCCAGCACAGATTGCCAATGGTGCATTAAAATATTGCCACAGAAGCATTTCCCTAGACCTAGTGCAGGATAAACTGATGAACAACTCCCTCCTCCTTCATTTCACATAACTCCTTCTGTGATATTTCCACCCATTTCCTCTATTTATTGCCTGTGGCTTGAACAAGGTTCATTCAAATGAATTTAAAGCAGGGATAAATATTGTCAATTCAAATCACGGCTTTTCAGTCTGTCCCCAGGGTTGTCCCCAGGGCAGGCATCCCTTGCTGAAACAGGTCATATTCCCTCTCGAGATGAGGCTGTTGAGTCACGAAGAAAAAAGTGAGGGGCGGCAAAAGAAAGACAAAGAAGGGAAAAAAGTAGTAAGCGAGCAAACAATTCACAGGGCAAGGAGGACATTTGAGCTCTTGTGTTTCTTTTCTCCTTGTAGTTTATTCCAAATCCTGCCACAGCTTTCCTGGAGGAGGGGGAAGGGCATCGGCTGATTTGCATCTTGTGTTACTGCTGACAGTAGGAGGTCTTAATTGGGGCACCAAAGAGCAGGTGTATGCTAACGTTAATCTTCCCTTTCACCTGTCACTCATGCAATGAATATGATCTCTCCCTCTCATTAGCAGCCCTCTGTCACATGCCGGAGAGCTTTGGAAGGGTCCCTCTGAAACATGTGGGGATTGATTTTGCTGCCTGCACTGGGTTATTACTGCTGTACTCTGGACAGCCACTCCCCAGGAGCGCAGCCATGCAGTGGGTGTATGGACAAGTGCTGCTTAATAGTCTCAAATCTTATGTTTTCTATTGGAAAAATGAACATTAATTCTTGCATTGGCTTTACAGACAGAGACTGACTCATTTTGAAAATAACACATCGTGCCTTGAGTGTTGCAGAGATGACCTTAGGAGGAAAGCTAATTTAGAAAAGATACTCAATTTGGTATTATCTCCAAATGTTGATTCCTGGAATCATTACTCATTACTTAGTCAGGCAAAACTTCCCTGGATTTCAAGGGCTCTGGTTGGTGCCAAGAGGAAATCAGCCTGGGAGAGAATGAAATCCTAACTCCAGAATTTGAACCTCTACTTCTTGCAGTTCACCTACCATAGCAGCGAAGGGCTCACCACCCTTTGCTCGAACAGTGCAGATTATTAGGGAACAACCACAAAGAGCTGAGAGAAACCAAACTTTATTTGTCTTGCCTTCATGCACTAGAGAGCAAGCACCACAAACTCTGCATCTTGGGAGGAACCTGCAGAAAGGACCGTGATCTCCGTCTGCCAGCTGAGCGTTCTGCTCAGAGAGAAGAAGAAAGGAAAGATCTCACAAAGAGTTCATCTGAACTTTATGCATTCTTCTAGTGCTGCTCTGGAACAAGTTCTGCTTTGGTTCATTCGGAGGTGAAATAAACAAATAATTATCTGCAGGGGAAAAAATTCACATTTTTAGAGAGCAATAGTTTGTTGGCTGTGAGCGTGATTCGGGGGGAGAGCATCAGCTGCAGCCCATGCTCTGAGTCACAGCTGAGTCCCACGGGAATCACAGCTGCCTCAGGGCCCCGGTGGCAATGGATTTTCTTTGGGATGATGATGATTCGCCTCTTCTTTTACTTTTATCATTTTCATCGGTTGTTGGGAGGTGGCTTTCTTTATCACCAGATTCCTTCCAACAGCAGTAATACTCTGATTCAATATAATGGAAACTGAGAAACGGATGGGACTGACACATTAATAATGTAATGCTAACTCATAATCTGGTTTTGCTTTGCTGAGATTGGCTCATGGGCTGAGACTTTTTTTTCTGAGATAATGAAAAATAAAAAAGGCTCAGTGGTAGTAAGCAATTGCTTGGCTCTTCTGGGGAGCAGACATCTCTGGCAAAGAGCAGGGAGAAGCATTCCCTTCCAGAGTGTACATTTGCCCCAGTTTTATAACGTTTTTTCTCTGAAGAAGAAGTGACACCATGTCAGAGCTATCCACAATGTAGAGGACACAATATGCTGTTTTGTTTTGGCCTGGGGGGTCTCTTCCATATTCTTACCCTGCCCTTGAAGCCAGGGCAGGGGCTGGCAGTGAGTATCAGGCCCATTCTCACCTACTGACGCTTAGCTGGAGAAGATTCCCCAACAGCCGCATCCTAAATTTAATTATTCTCCTGATTTGCAAGTGTGTTATTTGGATCAAACTGAGGCTAATTACATCCCATAATGGTCCAATCTGTGATAGTGTGATGAAGTTAAGAGAAAGGAAGTGATCTCTTTGCAATTGTCTTCCCCAGAGATCTGGAGCAAATGCCTCTGTGCCTGCCTGCATCTTTCATATAATACCAATTCCAAAATTGATAGACATCTTCATACTTGCGTGTTGGGTTTATGTGTGATCTTTAGTTTATGGCTCATATATGGTCTTTACTGCCATACACTGACCTACACGGTGAAGTAAGGGTGCAGGAGCCTTTTGGCTTCTTTCACCTGCAATTTCAGTAGCCCAGTGTTGGTCTGAGAGCTACTGACCTTGCAGAGTACTGCAAGAGCGCAATGAGATACGGAAGTGGGAACTGCAAACTGGCAGCGCCATCAGCTCCTGAAGAACTACAGGAAAGAAGTAAACATTCCCCATGAAAATTTTTGAAAGAAAGGCTGTGTCTTAAAACTATTTCATTTTGCTTTTCTTCAGTGAAAAATTGAAACTTCCACATAAATTCCACATCAGTGCATTTTTTTTTTCATTTTATTTTATTTTATTTTTGCTCTCCAGTAGAGGGAAACATGGACCCTTACAAGAAGAACCAATATTTGGTTGAAGATATGGAGATTAAAATTTCAGAAATGACTGCACTCTATTTGTAATTTCTCCACTAGACAACAGAAGACTTTTCATCTTAAATTCACAACCTTCTTGTAGTCTTTCATTGAATTTCAATAAGAATGTTCTTTAATAAAGTGTTCTTTATTTAACTAGCATTCTCTAATCAAGTAATCACCAAAATTATATGGATCCATCAGAATCATAATGCCCAAGTGAAGGAACTACAACACCACAGTTTGATATTAAGTTCATTTTTGCAGATATCTTACCCTTGGAGAAGTGGGGTGAGGCAGGGCCAGATTCAGTGAGATACTTCCTGTGCATAAAGCAAGCATGTGCTTAACCACGTCCCTGGGACGGGAGTCTGCCACCTCTGTTATTGCGGACTGTGAATGTGTTGTCTTGAAATGTACAAGCTGTAATTAAGAGCTATTGGATAATAACTATGCCATGAAAATGTCCTAAACTATTAAAGAGCTGAAGATGATAGTGTGCTTTTAATGTTTCACATAAACCATTTGGGATTTGAAGAACTTTCAGCACTCACGAGGAAGGCAGAATTATGCTTGCTGGGTTAAAGGGAAGGAAAAGAAAAACCCCTGAATTAAATTTTTGAGCTTGACACTCTCCACTTTTCTACATGTTGCTCAATTCTAAACAGGGAAAATAAAATCAGCTTTGTTCGTGAGCATATGCTTTTGACATTTTTTCTTCTTGGAGCCTGTGAATTATTAATAAACTAATTTCTCTTTATAGTTCAATCTTTGGAGACTTAAAGTGCTCACTCAAATGCACTGAACAAGAGGAATGCTTCAGCTCCAATCAGCTCCTGTCTTCTTTGGAAATGCTGGCCCTGAGGTATCTTTGAGTCTTTGAAATCAATCTTTTATTCAACCGGGAATTTCTGATGGCTTAGAGGTCTAGTCTGTTAATTCTGCCTAATGCCCTGTTTAAGTTTGGGGCATTTCAATCAGCTGATGTTTTTGCTTTTACTTTGCTGAGGGAGTAAGTGCATCCCCCTCTCCACTCACCACATCCCTATTTCTTTGTGACCAAATGGAAAACAAATTGTTTGTTGGCCTCCAGAAATACAGGGAAAAAGGGAAACAAGGTAGAAAAAACCCAAGGTGGCACCTGGGGAAGATCTCACTGAGTTTTTCAAAGCCAGTTTAATATGCCTTGATCTGAAGGTTAAAGGTCAGTGACTATCAGTGTAGGGCACATAAAAAAGTCTGTTTGCCAGTAACTCCAATCTATAATACCATCTTTGTGACTTTGTGACAGTTTAGTTCATTAAAAACAGGAGTAAAACCATGATATTGAGCGGACAGGAGGTGAAACTGAGAAATCAGTGCCATTAGAAGATATGTACTTGGTCTGCAGGACCCCTAGTGATGGTTGGCTGAGATTCACTTGAAGGTAATTTTCCCCCTATTCTTTCAATGAGTGCAGCTGTCGAAGGCATCCCCACGCTCTGCCTGGAAGCCTTTTGCCAGTACTTCCTCAGCTTGGAGTTTACCATAGGATAAGCACAGAACATCTTCCATTCAGCGCTAACGTGAGCCAGAAATTAAAAGACTGGGTGTCTTTGCTACTAAACTATGATGATCTCTTCAGCAGAACCTGTGCTGAGTGCTGAACAAATTCATGTCACTGGTGACCCTGTGCACTCATGAAACAAAGGCTCCCAATGATGAAGCAACATTGTTTGGTCCTTTCATTCTCAGGCTTCTGAAAAAAAAAAAAAGGACTGAAAAAGGGCAACATGAAATTTAAAAATAGGCTGAGGGCCTATGTTACAAATCGCTGAGCTCCATGCGGTCAAGTAAAAACAACAACAAAAATAACAGTGCTAAATTAAGCTGTACAACAGAATCTCATTTACCAGAAATACTTAACTGGAGAAAAACACATTAAGGCACTGGCCTCGTTAACAAAAATGCCCAATGCAGAAGTAGCTTACCAGTTAACATTTGCAAAAAAGAAAATCTGATTCCTGAAAGGAACTACAAAAAATGGTTAAAGAAAAATATCTGTTTTTCTCTCACGTGTCTGATGTATTTCTTTTTCCTTAGCCCTCGTTACTGAGGCCATTGGCATGAAAACTGCAGGCCAGACTCTTGCTCTGTTTTATGCTGGGGTAAATCTGGAGTAACTACTGGGCGATGCCTACCTTGGTGCAGGGGTGGTGATAGCACAGGGGGGCACAGAGCTGCTTTCTGCATGTGAAGTACTTCCCAGCTCTCCCTGTGAGCCTCAAAAAACACCTACAAACTCAAGAAAAAGAAACATTTTGCATTGCTCATGCTTAGGGTGATTCCTAGTGAGGTACAAAAGTGATTTGGTTCCAACCTCCCGTTCAAGTCTTTGGGAAATTCCAGCCATGAAGGTTAATTATAAGCCTTTAATTAATCAGACGTTCACTGTGGGCTGAAGTGGTCTGGCTGTCTGAGCACCAGCCCAGGAGCTCCTTAATTAACACTGCTGGCTGCTGGCAGCAGGGAGCACAGGGACTGGGGGCAGCCCCAGAGCTGCGTGGGATGGGCACTGGAGGCAGGGAGGTGAACAGAGGATATTGAATAGGAGAACGGGTCGTAAAACAGGGGTAAAAAGATGATTTTTATTATACCTTATGTACAGAAAAAATGAGAATACATTGGTAGCTGGAATTAAAAACCCAAACTGGCTACTTTACTAAGTGAGCTTTTTAAAAGAGTGTTGTTGTTGTTTGTTTGTTTTTAATTTAAAATTGCCTACAAATGGCAGTAGCAACAACTGACACCTCTGAACTAAGAAAAATTACCAAATGACTCAAGAGTATGGCACACCTTGGTTCTCATTGGCATGTTCATGTGTGGCTGGTGCTCCAGAGGAACCTGCAGCAGGGATCTGGAATTTCTCTCCAATAATATCATTAGCAACGTTTCAATACTCTTTAACTTAATAACAACAAAACGGCAGCACTAGAAAGAGCTGCTGATGAGGGAGAAAAAAAAACACTTTGCTTCTCTCCCAAATTACAAGAACTCTTTTTTTCAGTTTTTTTTTCTTTCAAACGTATGCTGCAAGAGGGGAAAATATGATCTGGGAGAAAATAACTTTCAGTTGATGCACTGAAATATTTTTAACTATCAAAGTGAGGGGAGCCGCATCCATGAGAAAATCAGCAAGGCCTTTTAAAACAATATGAAGCCAATGGAAAAAAAAAAAAAAGAAATAAATATCCCCATTCCTGGTGGATGCCTGTTTCTTTAAGCAGCTGTTTCTTGTCTCTGAGGTAACAAAGTTGTCATGTGATGCATCTGTTACCATAGCAATAATCTGTAATTGTGCAGAAAATCCACCAAAGTAGCGTGCAACTCCTTAGTGAATTGGACGGGAGTGAAAAATCACCCCTGTGCAAGCCTTGGATTGATGATGTTGTGAAACGGTATTGGCCAAGTCAGACCAGTTTCACCTCCAATGAATTTCCTGCATTTATTCGCTCTGGTTCTGCTGCCTAACATTTGCTCAGTCTTTAAATATGCAGCTCACTTGTGCATGTAGGGCTGGTAAATGGTGTGCATCTTCCTGCACAGTTCCGTGCTGCTGCACTCAGGGCATTTTCTGTAAGGTCTGGGCACTCTGCATATTGTGACCAAAGGTATAAGACTTTTGAACTATTGAGGCATTCTTTTCAAGAAAGGTGATAAAATGTCATTAAGTGTTGTTAAAAATTGCAACGGGAAAGGGTTTTCTATTTTTTATTCCACTTTATTGTCCCAAAAGGGCACCTGCGTTGTTTCTGTCTCTTCATCAGGATGAGTTCTACCAGTAACTCAGAAACAGCTCCCACATGCGAGCTCAGTATTTTCCTTTGTATGTGAAATATACATTTAAATAAGTCTTCTGCTAGAACACCAAATTTGGTGTCTTTAAAACTAATTGGAAATAGGAATATAGAAGGATGAGAAGATGAAATCTGCAAAACTTTCTTCCTCCTGTTAGTCATAAAATAAACTGCTGGAATTTACAAAGAAAATCCTTGAACATTTTGAGTCATCTGCTCATGATATCATTGGGCTAAAAGTGCTTGCTACTATCCAAATCAAAATGCCAGAGAAATCTCATGAGAATAAGCCTTGTGGGCAAATCCCAAAAGGAGAACATCTGGATTTAAGATGCCATTGCCCTGTACTTAACCCTGAGCCACTGAGAAAAATGACTATTCTCCTGCTCTCACTCTCTACGTTATTAGTAAATATTTATACTAGACAAGCACCCAAAGGCCTCAATTGAGAATAGATTTCCATCTTGAGGCCTATGCAGGACTAACAGAGAAAGGAAACTCCCTCTGCTCTGAAGAATTCACTCTATTTATTTTCCCTTTCAGCCTATGTGTGACAAGCTACTCCATGCACAGTGGCTGATGATTCTACTTTATTGGCCACTGGATGAGACCCTCAGTTCTTTCACAGGCTGAAAAAAGAAAACACAGAAACCAACTCAAAACAAAAAGGATGTTTGGCTCATTGGTGCAGGTCCAATTGAGGTAGCCTAGCTCCTCTGTAAAGAGCACTTCAGTTGTGCGCACACCAGCAGCGCTACCCTTAGCATTGCCTTTCCATCCTCTAATGTAACCCACTGCGCCTGCCTCAACTGCTTTGTCTTCCCACCTAGCTCAGAAAGCATTAACGGGATGCGGATGATTTAATACTGTATCACCCTGAAACTCAAACCTAAGCCAAACCTTCTCACAGGCTGTAATTTGCAGTGATTGGATTAGGATTTCCCCCACCCCTGCAAATCCTTCTCAGCACTTTCAGGGTCGGTGCAAGGGCTCAGCTGCAGAAGAAGGGCTGGTAGGACCTTACACGCTGCATTTACTTGCTGGTAAATGCCTGGCCAGCTGAACCCCTGCTCAGACCTGAGATCTGCCCTTCAGAAACCCATTTTGAAAGAGGGATGCTGGCGTGTTAACTGCAGGAGCTGCACCAGGCTGTAACCTGAGCCTCCTGCAGCCCCTTTTATGAAGAAAGGTGTGAAGCAGAAGCTCCAGAACTGCCACAACATAGCTTGTTTCATACAGCCTGCCACCAGCCCTCTGCACCAACACCCAGAAAGAACCTCAACACACCTGGGGGGAATGGAGGGCACAATTAAAATGATTGGAGTGAGTGGGGCCCGGGCTGGGCTTCCTCATTTTGGTTGCCAAGGACCCAATCAAACTGGCAGCTGAGCAACCTGACCATATAAAGGCTTGGGGGGAGGAGCAGAAGGTGAGCTGGCAGTTAGGATGTGTTGCTGGAGGTGGTTTTCTGGTTGTGAGGTCCTGCTTCTGCTTAGGTGCAGGAGTGTACAATATGCTACCTGTTATTAAATTCCTTTTCCAACAGTGGAACTGCAGAAGAGGTGAGGGGCTGGCACATTTCTGTATTGGGTTTGGGAAGTTTCAATGGGAAGGGGTTGTCTTGGAGTAATGTGGGGCTGGGCTTCTGAGCTAGGCTGTAATGGTTAGCCCTATCCTAAAGGTCAGTTGCCCTTCTCCCATGTCTTTGCAGCTTTCTTGATGGCTGTGCTGAGACTTTGTGCCTCTGGAAAAAAGCCTCTGAGGTGACCTATTGCAGCCCCTTGCCCTGGGAGATAGGTGTAACTGCTGTGGGAAGCCAGGAAGCGGGAACTGAATGGGAGCCACTCTGAAATAAGTGCTCAGGAATGATCTGACCTCTTGCCTCACTGGAGCGCCATTTTATTTTTGTCTTAGAACGCGTTAAAGAGCTGTTTGTACATAGCCTTAATCTGTGTGCACACATACACAAATTCAGCCTGAGGGGGGGAGAGGGAGAAGGATCACGGCTCTGCCAAGTGTAGGCGTCCTGGGCTCCAGACAGCTGTGACAAACTGCAGCCTTTTTACTACCTTAAAGAACATAATGGGCCACTTTTGTAATTTCAGCTGTAAATGCATTTCTACTCTATCACAGGACAGTGCTTCAGTATGAGAAAAGAGAAATATAAGAACTAATGTGGTGACAG
Source organism: Lagopus muta (assembly GCF_023343835.1). Classification (NCBI taxonomy): domain Eukaryota; kingdom Metazoa; phylum Chordata; class Aves; order Galliformes; family Phasianidae; genus Lagopus; species Lagopus muta. The sequence continues at coordinate 10,726,878 of NC_064446.1, read as the reverse complement.
GCCAAGGAGCAGAGCTTATAACACACCCACAGAGTGTTTCCCATGAAAGTAATATTCCCTGGTTCTGTCGGTGATGCTCTTGCTTGCCTGCTTTAAGGAGTAATTTCTCAGAGCTGTATTTTAGATGTTCAGATCTTGTAAACTCTTCACAGTTTAATACATTGCAACTTTTCTGCTTTCTGAGTTTGAGTCACTGCGTTAAAATTGCCTCCGCCACCACAGTGTTCAGTGCTACTGTTAACTTCCCATCTTCTCTCTTCTAGGCTCTACGTAATAACCTGTGATCAGGATCCTAGTTATGTGCTGGATAGGCAACTGAAGAAGCCTGTCTTTCCACAATTCAGACAGAGCACATAAGGTGAGAGTGGACTGTGTGTAAAAGTGAACATGAGTGCAGTCCTTGTGGCATGGGTTTGTGGCCTGAAAACAAAAGGCTGTTGTGGTGTCCTGAATGTGGACCTGAAAGAGGGATGTGCCTGCTGACAACCCACTGCTGCTATGTTATGAAGTCCTAGGTTTTGTTGATCTCTTGCCTACAGACTGGAATGATTGTTGGATCTAGCTGGAAAATAATTCTCCTGGTTGAAGTTACCACAGTTATTATTATTACAGATGTAGGATTTCCTGAGCAGATGTCTGCTATTGAATCCCTGCCCTGCCCAGGACTTCAGGTGTTGCTGGCACGTAATTGCATTATACTAATGGTAGATAGTGCACTGCTGCTGGTGCACCTGTGATGTGGTGCAGGGCCTGTGGGGTGCAAAGGGCTCAGTTGGAGCATGTGGGCACTCCAAATTGAAGTCTGTGAAAGGAGGTGTAGGAGAAAATTAGCTGCAGCTGTAGCAAGCTGAGTTGTGGCTGTGTTGGGCTTTGTGCTGTCATTTGCTGGTCAGTAGGGACTCACAGCAAGGCTGGCTGCAAGGTGGGCAAAGGCTTGAGAAGGCTTCCTTTATTGTCAGTGAACTATGAGACCCCACTGAAATGCTGTGGAAGGATGAAGGTGTTAGGAGGAGCCTGAGAGCCCCAAACTGAGCTTTGGGGTGCCATGGTGTTTATGTGAGACCTGTAGGGATTACACTAAATGGAGCAGGAGATGTGGAATCTAGGCAGAAGGAGACTTCAGGTTGCTTAATTTTTTTAACAAAAATCTCAAGGAGAAACAGATATAAACTGAAACACTTTAAGTCGGTGCAATTCAGTTTTTGTTTGGAAAAACACCTTCAACCCATCAAAACAAAGAGCTCAAATTCCTTGAGAGCCAGATAGACAAGGCTGTCTTTCCATAGGTCTTCCAGGCAGATGGCATCCATTGCCTTGTTTGTCCTGTCAGAAGAGATACCTGCTCTTCAGACACCTGTTCCTGGCACAATTTCTCCTAAAGGTGTTTGAATCTGTGTGCAAGCTGAATGGTGGTAGCTGAAGTATTCCATATGGTTTCTTGTTAGGAGGATGTGGGACTGGGTGTCCCTGGAGGTCATTTTGTCCCTTGTGCTGAGAAGTGTGCTGTTCTCCCACAGGGCTGAGCAGCTGCATTTGTGTCCCTTCTCAGTGCTCCATGCACTCTGGTTGGGGTGGCATGGAAAGATCGAACTGCAAAGGATGGGGGACGGGGAATAGATTTCTTCTTTCCCAGCAGATAGTTTTGGATACTTACAGATATCTTGAGCTTCCCCCCCTACTCCTTTTTCTTCCTAAACCTTGAGATTTGAGCATAATGTTTTTATGTTGCCTCAGAAATCAATCTGTTTGGTAACTTGACTGAGAATAAGTAATGCAGCTACATACTTCTGAGTTATGTGTGCACGATCTGTTTGTATGATATGCTCCAGTCTTCCTAACATCTGGTTCTAGCCAGTTGCTATCAGCCCCTTGGTTTTATAAGCACTAAATTCACTCAGTTTTTAATGCAGGGGGAAAAAAAAATACAGCCCAAAGAGCATAACATTTACAAGCTTTTTTTGTGGGAGTGGAGACAGGAGGCCAAGTTGTGCTCTCAGATGGAGTCCAGCCTTTGCATTTTTTGGGTGGGCCTCTGAAACCAATTTTTTTTTTTCTCCTTAAGATGCTGCCTTTTCAGCCAAACCAAACTGATTCCTGTCAGCTATTATCACTCTGGTATGAATGAGTTTGGCACAGAGACTTGAGGGAGGGTCAGCAAGATGGCTTTTGGGGATGCTTGTCAAATAATAATTGAAGTGTTACACATAAAGTGTGCGTGTGTGCCTTGACTTCTGGGAAAGAGCAGAGTGGGAGCCTGTGGTTTCTTGTAACCTTACCTGCCTCTTTTTGCACCTGATGTGCATTGGGTTCAGTGCTGAGTGGAGATGACACAATTTCCACCCATTGGGTATTGCTTGGGCAGGCTGCAGCGTCCCTGGGCACCTCCCCATGTGGCTTTTCCAGTATAGCTTTGAACATGGCAGAAGAGGATTGAGTTGTTCTCAGGATCAGCAGAGATGGCTGGTGGAATTTTGTTAAGCACATATGATAGTGGATGATCCAAAAATCAGAAGGCAAACCAAGTTCATTGAAATATTTTCATAAGAAAACTGAGCATTAAAAAACCTGCTGCTGCCAAGCCAGTTGCTGACACAGATAAAAAGCAAAGCTATCTGTAACCTGTAACCCAAACCCACGTTATCCACATGCAGTTTACAAGAAGGCTGAACAGCTGCTGGCTTGCTATTGAAGCAAAATTGCCTTTTAACTTCTGTTATTGTTTGTGCTTTCATTCTAGTTTAGTGTTCACACTCTCCTTCTGAGTCAAAGCTCTGAGTGAGACTTGAAGGAATGAGAACCATTCTTAAATAGTTTGAAGAACTGTCCTGAAGAAATTGAGTTAGATCTTTAAAACTTCAGCAATGCTAGTTCTAATACAAATATCAACTACCAGTGGTTTTATTTGCTTGGCAACTGGAAAGAGGGAGAGGGAGATAGCAAACCAGAAATTGCTTGTACTTAAAGTCACTGAAAGGCTGCAATTCACATATGGATGAAATTTGGCTCTGGAATAACATAATGTAGTTGTAAGTGGAATAAATCTGGTCTACTAATTCTTTTCTGCTTGTTTTGTTTTAAAAGACAAACTACCTCCATTTCACATGTGCACATAAAACATGGGTAGCTGAAGCAGGTAACTGTGTAAGTCTCTGAGAAGAACTTGCTGGGTACTTTTGGCAGGGCCTCACATTCTGGAGAGTATCAGAGCGAATGCACACATCCCCTTGTAGCAGTCCTGCCTGTCTGCTCCTGAGCTGGGACTGCTAGCGATGTGGCACTAATTCAGATGTTGCAGAATTGCACACAGGTTTCCACAGTTATTTTTCTGTTGTTAGCAAACACTTGAGGTAGGGCTGCGCTGTGGTCATATAGACAGGAAAATGACATCATGCTAAAAGCCACTAATGCAGAAACTTTGGCATCTGAAAGGCAAACTGTATTCTAATTAGGAAGAAAAAAACAATGACATTTGAAATGGAGAAATTTCTTGGATTCTTCTTATTTTCAAATCCTCCCCTGGCTTCCCTTTCAGCCACAGCTGTGACAAGTGCATTGGAGCTGATAATAAACACATAACTCTGAGGTCATTGCTTGGTTTTTTAAATTAAAATAATTAAATAAATATGGATTAAATTTCCTACCTCCAGGAATCCAGTGCTTGGGAATGTGCAGCACAATCTGCTCTACAGTCACTCTGAAGTGCTTTTGTGTTTTGTGTTTTTATAACATGGTTGCTTTTTTTCCTTATCAGAAAATACAAAGCAGCCTTATTCTGTATTCCTCCTCCCTCCAGGGTTGGTGGATGGTATCGATGGACTTGGGATGGTAACACTTTGTAGGGATTATTCACTGCATAGGGGGGAAAAAAACCCAAGCAAACAATTTGTCCCAGCATCCACATTGTTGGAGGAGGTTGACAGATGTGACCAGCTCATCCTGCTGTGGATTACTGGAGCTGGCTGGAGAAGAACTGAAGAAGCCATATTGCACTGATGTCAGGTTCTGTGTGTATTGGTGCTGCTGCACCTTCTGAAAGCAGAGCAGCTTTGTTTTGGGAAGAAAAACAGGCTGGAGGAATTCCAATGGTGTTAAAACTGACTTAATGGGGCACAAAAGTACATACTATTTTTGAGGTGACTTCTATTTTTTAGCATTTTGTTTCAAGTATTCTAAATGGAAATTGATTGCAACTGAAGTATTTTAATTCAGAAAAGCTGCTACTGTTTTTTTCCCTTTAGAACTTCTTTAGCAGAGGGCTGAATTCTAGGGGATGTGGAGGGTGTGATGTTCATAAGAAGCAACATATTGAACTCAAAATTAGAAGTTCTTTCTGTTCTTGAGCCAGATCAACTCATTTCCCACTTGAGACAAAGTTGTTGTGCACATGCACCAAAGCCTCCATCATCCCACCTTTCCACAGATGATGTACCCTTAATTCCTAAAGGTGCATTGCAGAAGATGGTGCATGCAGAGGCACTTGAACCAATGCTACATGTCATCCTCACTCAAGAAATTCTGCTTGAGTGGCCCGCTGTTTTTGCATGATCAGTTACATTGAAAGTTAGGCAAATGGGCTTCCATCTCCATCTTCTGCCCCTGCTCACTTTACTGCTATCCCCATCTGGGAAGAAGTATAATGAGAATAGTTGCAAGGAATCACCTACTCTCGTGCACCTGCCAGCAGGGTGGATTAACTGTCGGGTTATTTTAGGAACAGAATAAATCCTGACATACTTTGAAAATGCATCCTCACTTGCTCCTGAATTTCTGTTCTGCTTGGTTTCATCTCAGTCATAGCTAGTTTTCTAAAAGTGCCACTATTCATATTGAATTTGCACCTTGCAAGCACCTGCAGGCTTATTGCTTGGCATGGACTGTTCCTTATTGATTTGATTTTTCTTTTGTGTTTTGTTTTATAACATTTCATGGTGTAGACAGCAACTTTACGGGTGCTGAGCCAGGCTACTAATTGGTTTCACATCCCTTTGAGTGTGGATTTAGCAGAGTTCTTATTTCTTTTTCCCACAGAAATGAAAGTGGAAGCAGCTCGATAATGTGATAGTGCCATTCATTACTCCTCCAACTGAAAGGATTCTGCTTCCTTGCAGACCACTGAGGTCATTTTGTCACTGAAAGCTGAGTGAGGGCAGGTCGCATGATGTCATCTGGCCTGGCTGTTGCATGCAGCAGAGAAAGGCTCTTCCAGTGAGAGCAAGGCCTGGAGCGGGGTAGTGAATGCATGGATGGATTTGATGGCCAGTGCAGGAGCTTCAGCTGTGCCACACTGGGAAAACATCCTTAGATGAACAGACTGTGTGTGGAGCATGTAGCTTCTGTAGTACAACGGGCAGGCGTAACTTAAGGCAGCCCTGCTTCCTACAGCTGTTCTTTTCCAGTTGCTGTACAGCCATCGCTGTACGTAACGGAGTTCCCCTTGTCAAATGATTTTAGCCCTTGTGAGGAGACATGATAGTAAAGGAGAACCCTGGCCGTTCTTACATGTTTACCTTTTAATAAATTGTTGGTGACCTTATGTATCCTGTGTTACAGCACTTCATTCTGACTGCGAGAGGGCGAGATTTTAAGGGACCTGATCCAATGCCAGTGAAGTTTATGGGACTCTTTCAGTGGATGTTAATCTGCTTCAAGTCAAAATGGTCAACATAGTGTTTCTTCTGGGCTTTTGCAGTGTATGGGGTAAATTATCACAGGCCCTTGGCTGCAATGTGGGGAAAGGTTTTAACAGCACTGCCTGGATTCAGGGCAAGCTTATGCCTGTTACAAACAGCACTTCAACACTGAGTTGACTTCAGTCTCCTTACCTTCAGATGAACAAAACGTCACTCCCCAGCACTCGATGCTACATCAGTCTTAGCTTTATTCTAACCTTATCTCAAACAGGCTTTTCAAAAAGTGAGAACAGACTTCTGCATTTGTAAATTTCAATTAAGTGATGAGATTATGTATAGCTGCATTTTACTTTGGTTTTGGAAACTAGACGTGTCCTGGTGATATGTCCCCACCTTTGACTTACATGACAGGCAGGCTTTCTGAAAGACTATTTAAGAAAACGGATTTAGGATTTTATCATTAGTTTGCTTTTGCCATCTGATAATGACAGTGGTGCTTGGTTATGGGGAACAGAAGTCAGAGGAAAAAGGCATTCTTGCAATAGCGTATGCTGTTCATCGCAGTACTTAAGATACACACAAACAACAGTAAAACAACTCTAGGTGAAGGGCCAGTGAGTGAGAACACTAGGCTTCATTCTTCTTCCTTCAGAATAAATTCCCTTCTGTCTGCAACCATCTCATTTGCACAAAAAGTCCTTTGTTAGTCATTTCTCATTAGAGCTATTGATAAGGCTTGTCCAAAAACATGCCAGAGTGCTTTTGTAAGTTAGATATTTTACATCAAGTACCAACAGCTAGTAATCGTACAGTGAGTCTCTTTTAAAAACTTTTTCACTCTTGCATATTTATTTAGTTAACATTGCCATGATACTTACAGCAAGGGAATAGCATGAATACTTCAGCATGGTGTTTATTCAGAAAAGCAATTGAGAACACTTTAACTGTTAGGAAGAAAACTTTAATGAGCGTGATTTCAAATACTGCTACTTTTACAAGATGGGTGTCAGATACTACAGAAGCATTTGTTTCAATGAAAGTATTATTAAAGACCGGAGCAGCTTTTTTCCCCTGTGTTCCTGAGATATGGTCAGGGAGGAAGATATATGGAGTGAATAGTATTTTCTCATGTTTATCCAGCTTTAAGCCTATGCAGATGCTAACAGTTCATTTATATATTTATATAAAGACTGCTCTGAAAGTAATGCCTTCTACTTTATTGTGTTAGCATACAATATCAGAGATGGATGTTGGTATTGTGGTAGTAGAAGGTGAACCTTCCCACCAGTATCCAATTACATGTTGCTGTGTGGCAGATGGCAGCAGAGGGGCAGTCTGGCACAATGGCGTCTGACGTGGAACTTTGCTTGAAGCAAAGGTATGGCATTGAATTCCTCTGTGCAGAGTAAGTGGCACCCAATGGCATTCATTGATGCTTGCTGAACAGTTGTAGAGACCAAACAGTGGAAGTTAGCACAGTGAGGCTCTGAGCAATGTGTTTCAGCAGTGGCAACAGTGCAGATGTTTATAAGCATGACATGCAGGCTCTTGTTCATTGCTGGCAAAAAATTCATATCTAATTGTGGCGATTATATTGAAAAGTAATGTTTCGTAGCTGAGAATTTGCTTTGTCGAAAAGTCTTATTGTGCTCTTTGTATCTGTTGTCATTTCCATGGAAATAAATAGGAGGCATTACTTTCAGAGCAACCTACTTATATGCAAAGTAACTTCCCTCTGTCTGATCTTGCTTGCAAACCTTTGCACATGTTTACAGTTTGCAATTTCTGTACTTTCCTGTATTGTCTGTCCATTGCCAGTCTAAAATGAGCAGTGAAATGGAAAAGTGATTGTTGGGAAGGGTTATTAGCTATTTCTCATAATAGGAAACAGTACCAAATAAAATGATTGTGCAACAGGCTGTAAAGAAGCGAAACCCACTTTTTCACACAATGCATAATTAAATTGCGGAACTCATTGCCACAGGATGTTTCAGATATCGAAAGTATGAAATTCAAAAAGCAACAAAGTGAATTGGAATCAAAGGTCTCTAAAGGGCTATTAAATGAGATGACGTAGATGTAGGCTGCAGCTCAGGAAGTCCTTAAACCACAAATTACTTGAAATGGAGAAGATATGGAGGATTTCATACTTGCCTCACTTCTGATATATTTTCTCCTAAATGCCCATTACTGGCTGTTGTGAAAGACAGCGTTGTGATAAATGGGCCTTTGGCACGACCAGGTTCAGTCTTCTGCCCATGTTCTCAGGCACAGGGAGAAGAGGAGCAGGAGGTTCTCATTTGAGTTAGACACAAAATATCTTTTTCACGTATATATAGCCTCTCTTTTTAGGCCCATCAAGTGCAAGTCTCCAGCTGTCATGCAAGAAGGGACTTTGGGCTCCGCCGGTTCCTTTTAGCTCAATTTTTTGGGGAGAGAAAACTACAGGATGTAGTGTACCAGGTTGGGAAATGGCTGCCTCCTTGGGATAAGTCTCCAGTAGGAGTGTGTGTGAAAGCAAATGAATAAAATAAACTCTTGCTGAGCTAAAAGAGGAGGTGACAGCTTGGCTAAATTACTTGTTACCTCTGCTCCGATGGCCGTTACCACATCTGAAGGTTTCCTTGCCTAGGAGACTAACAACAGGCTGAGGAAAAAGATGGGGAAATAATGCGACCTTCCCCTTTAGAAATTTCAGTCAAAGAACTGAAGTGCATTGGATTTTTTGGGGATTTTTCTTAGTTTTTATGGTATATGAGACGTTTTCTTTGGCAGTAGTTGTGATGTAGAGTAATGAAGATGGTATTTGCTTTTGTTTTTAAGCAAAACCACACCTCTCACTTGAAAAACCAGATTAGGTGTATCATCCTTCACTCCAGTCTATTCTGAATTGACTTTAAGGTAAGAAACTGTGGGAAGAAAAAGGATTTCTGTGGTGTAAGTAGATGTTAAGCTTCCCTCATTGTATGCAAAGCAAAACAGTTAGATTTTCAGTTTCCAGCTGCCAGGGACACCTAGGTGCATTTTCCTACCACAGACATTTTGCAGGCACTGTGGAAAACATGCCACATGCCAAAGGCATTAAAAGAAGGAGCCAATAATGAATAATTCATTTGGAATTCACTGTAATGGCGTTTAGTCATAATGAAACCTAAGCTGGTATTAACATGTGGGTAATAGGTAGAGTACTTCCTGAGGAATCATTCTTAATAAAGAGAAGGAGTATTACAAAGAGCTTGGGAAAGGGATCCTGTTTCTACCTTCATGATGCACCAGTCTAGGGATAGTGGTGTCTGATAGTCTCCAGGAAAAGATATGTGTTATGTTGGCTATGATCAGTTATGATGTCTTCAGGATCTGAGTTTAAAAAGAAATTGCTTGCAGAAGGACTTCATGGCAGCTGCTCAGAGCAGCAGTAGATGTGCCAGTAGAAGTGTTGGTTCAAATGAATAAGCAATCTGATCATATTTCTGTTCCCTTCTTGTTCTTCTTCCAGCAAGCTTCCGTGCAAACGAGGTGTTTTTGCATTTGTTTCACAGCTGCTGGGAGAACAGGAGGATGTGTTGTTGCGTGAGGAGAGAAGGGGGTTGGTGGTTTGGGTTGGCCTTTGTGCTGGTGGTCTGCAGGAGGGCAGAGCCTGGAGTCCCGAAGGGGAGGTGAGGCACTGCTCCTGCATGCAGTCATTCACCACGGGAGTGACTCACTGGGAGAGGAGAAACCTGTGCTGTACAGCTTCACTAGTGAGGTGATCTAGAATTAGTCAAGCTTCTAAGGATGTGCTTATGCTCTACTGAAAGCCCGAGATGGTCGACTGTGGGTTTTTCTCTGGACTTTGAAAGAGCATTATGTGCGTGTTTGGAGTTCAGTGCTCTTGAAACTGGCACTGAATAAGGATTAGTGAAAGGCAGAATAAAGGTAAATGGTTCATAGGAGTACATTTGTTATTGGAGTAAATCCTCAGAACAAGATATGAATGATTTAGATGCAGGCGTGAGGGCTAAAGCTATTCATGCTAAATAATTTGCTTTACTTTAGCCAAGGCTGTTCTGAGTCTCAGCTTTGTCTGGTCATGTTAGACCAACACCAGCTCTTAGTTCACTAAGACAGGTTTACAGTACAATATTCATCATCACTTCAGTAATCCCTGCTGTAACCTCTTACACAGTGAACATAGAGCACTTACTGAAGGTGTTCTGAGCTGAGAAAGCAGTCTGCTCAGCTAATGAAGATCTGACAATGTATGATGATAAGACCTTTGCCTTATGAGGTGTAACTAATTAATGCAAACAGTAAAATCAACATAAAAGCTAACAATAGTTATTTAGTACAGTTGAGCCCTGCAAGGTGTGCAATTGCTGTATCACACACATTTCTCAGATGTGCCAGCACAGCTCAGTAGGCAAGGCCAAGAGGATGCCACACAAATAGGTTGGAATCTTCTCTGCTACATAGTATTGTTTGTGCACCAAGCAGCACTGCTCTATTACTCCAGTGTAAAGTCTTGTAAAAATAAAGAAAGGGAAAAAGGCTATTATTCTTCTTTCCTTTACTCTCTGACACCAGAACTATGGGTGTGAAAAAAAAAAAAAAACAACACGCCAAAATGCTTGACATTTACCATTGATAAATTCTGCAGAAATAGATAGCCAGGCTCTGAAGCTGTAGGAGTGAAAGAACGCAAAGTTCATCACCTGCTGACACTTGTCTTGAAAAGAGAGCATCAGAGAGAAATCCTGCTGGGTTAGGACTGAATGTCCAAGACAAGCATCAGGTTCCAGATCTTTTACAGCATGAATAAGATAAGTCTTCTGTTGTGAGCCTGCAGAGATGCCAGGACCTGCAAATGTCTGGACACAAAAGGGACAAAGCTTTTTTTCCCCTCCTTTAAGATTATGACTCAGCTGTGCTTGGGAAGGACCTTGAGACATCACAAGGTTGCCCCTCATGCCAGCCCGTTCCAGTCATAACCAAGGCCATCAGCATGGAGATTAAGCAGAATTTGTTGTTTTGGTGGGTTTTTTTTTCTTCCTTTTATCATCCAGAAGTTGATCCTAGATGGTACCTGCAAGGAGACTACTCTTACTGCTAGCAGAGGAAGAACTCTACAAGAAAATAATTCAGAGATCTCAGATCCCTGCTCAAAATTGCCTGTGGATGAGTTTATCCCTATTTATTAAGCAACCTAGAGAGACAAGTCTCTTTGAGTCAGTGTTTTAGGTTTTTAATGATGTATCCTGATTGACATTCTGTTCACATCAAGAAATAGGACTTGCTCGGAGTTAACATTCTGGGTGGGTTTCCCTGTAATGATGTGACTGTGTGTGTGCAGGGGACACCTGGACCTCATGCTTAGGAACTTCCTGCACCAGCAGTACCAGTGCTCAAGGTTGGCTGCTGACTGCATCTTCAAGAATGCAGAATTATCCAAGGGGGGCAGCAAAAAATGAGTGTATGTATATCCCAAGTGCTGGCCACTGAGACATGTCAGGCAAACATAGATGCATCAGGGAATTCTAGGTCGGGTTTCTATGAAGTACAGAATAATTGTCTCAGTTTTATCTTCCTCATCTTCGTTGTTAACAATACAGCCTAGCCCCTGGGGATTGAAACTTATCAGTGTCAGTAAATCCAAGAACACTGGTAATGTTAAACTCCAATTTTTCTTTGCGTTGTCAGTTATGGTATGATCTTTTATGATGGTCACATTATACAGGCAAGATGTGCTTTGGAAGAAGTACAAACCTGGGTGGGGTTTGTTATGGAGTAAGGGCAAATGAGGATTTGGATTTCCTTTCTTTTAAATGCAAACTCTTTCCTTCCATTCCCACGGGAATCTGTTCGAACTTTCTCCCTGCTACGTTGACTTTGCTTAGCTCAGATTGGACTAAAACATTGAGATCATTACTTACCCAAGTAATACAGACCTACTACTGATTACAAAAATCATATGTAGCTGTAAACATCTTCAAATAACTTTAAACAAAATAATTAGTGGTTGAACTAACTGAGCTTCACAACAACTTTCTAAAAAGAGTTGGCTTTCCCAATTTTACAGATGTTAATTTGTGGCGTGCAGATGATATGATTTACTGACGGTGACACAGTGAATATGCATTAGAGCCAGAAAATTGTTCCAAGACTCTGATGAGGACATGAGCAAGCTGTCTCAACAGAGAAATATTTGCACCAAAAATAGAGCTCAGCCAAACATTATTTTGGTGTGGGTGGGAAATTGTGTTTCATTGCATTTGTTGCTTATAGGAAAACTAAGAAAAAACAACCCGTGCCATTGTTTTAATTTTGAGTTTTGAGAACACTTATGTTAATGATTTCCCATATATTCCAGTGATTTTCACCAGTGATTGTGTTAGGATGAGTTTAACTTTGAACACTGCAATCTTATTTCCTTTCTTTCAATCCAGTAATTTCCAGAGACTGCATTTTTTGTTTCTTCTTCTAAATTGCTGCATGCTTTCTTCTGTGTACTTCAAGAGCTCCAGTAGGTATCTGTGATGGATACTGGAAACGTGTTTTTTTTGTTGTGTTTAATTACTTTGAATGCAATAGGGTGTCTGAAGAAACAATGTGATAGTTAAGACTAGATGCTGAATCCTTTGAATTTGTGAAAATGGCAAAAACAACTCATGTTCTGTGTAGCCTGTTTCCTTCGCGTTGGTAGTCTCTTGGGCTTTCTCCTGTTCCCATCTTATGGTGTGCTAAATTTGTGGCTTCTGGTCTTCTGCTTGGTACTGGAGATCTGAATTTTGTGGTAAGGAAATAATGATGGGTTGGCTGTTTGGATTTACTAAACACGTCAAAGATGGGCTTCCTTGCTGTTCCAGGGAATTGTGTTAGATGACCCAACTTGTCTCCATCCTCAGCTTTCAAGATACTGTCCCCCTTGCTGTTCAGAACACCAAGTAATAATTCTGAGTTTTTGTTAAATTCATACAAATATCCCTTCTTTAGTCTGGTCACTTTGTTAATAAAGAATGTGGCAAATCTTTCAGGCAATGTCTAGAATTGAGGAAGCAACATTGAGGAGATTCGCTCAATTAAAATGGAGGAGTTTCTATTTGTGGAGTGTTACTTTTTTTTATACTTTAATCTCTTAAAAGATGTCTTTTATTTTGAGCTGTGTATGTTGCAGATGATGACCTGTAGGTTTTTTTGTTCAGTGGCATGTGTTAAGGAGCTGTGCTTCGTAACACAGAATGAAGTACAAAAATGTATGTCACTTTATTTATACATCTGCTTTAGAAATCCTTGTTTTATTTATCCATATCCTAAGAAAAATGACACTTTCAGTGCTGCCAGCTAAGAACTGTTGGATTCCTGTAGTGAGATTTGAAGGAAAGTATTAACTTATGTAGACACTTCGCTGAGTTCTAATAGAACTAATGGTGCAAATTCCCTCAATTTGCATGAGCTTGATTAATTTTTCAGTTAATGATCCTGTTTGTTATGGTTATAGATTCCACATGTGTTTTGTGTATAGCATGCAAGCAAACAAGATGTACATATGGGAGTGCTGCAAAGGCGTTCGTATATATGCAGTATGTTAAAGGCCTGTTTGCATGGCTGCCTTTGAATGGAATTCCTAGAAATTAGCTTTAATGGTAATATCATGAGAAAAAACAAGATATTTGTTGAGGCTGGCTCTAAGCTAATATAGTCCAAGCTAACCTGTCAATTGCAAGGCAGAACAGTAACATTACAAAGTTCAGAAGCCATCTTAGGAACCGATAACCATGTGGCAAAACTGTATTCATTTGGAGTATTACCAGAAACAGAGAAAAGTGTGTAAGCATAATCAAGTATTTCCTCTGCTGTGTATTGTATGTTTAATGGACCACACAAGATTTTACCAGAAAAGCCTATTTCACAAATGTTTTAAAGCCACAAATGCCTGGTGATGACATAGCCATAAAATACAGCATTTTAAAATCCTCCATCAAGGGGATAGGTTCTCTGATGCATTATATCAGCAGCATTGATTTAAACAACGAAGAATTGATTATAAAGTTGGATTCCAAATTGAACTCTGAGTAAATCCAGATCTGTGCTCAAACCTTGGTTGAGTTGAGAGATCTGGGCTGTGTTTGGTTTGGGAAACAGAACCTCTAGTTCTTTGGTGAGGTCTGCTGCCACTGTTATGAGGCACTGTTTACATAAAATTAAATTAAAATTAATCCAGGCAGGATTTATGAGAAATCGAATTTGACTTTGGTGGGTACAGGATATAGCTATCCTGCCAACACTTAACCATCTTTTGTAACACAAGTAAGTGTTTGTAACACTTTGATGTGTATTTAAATTTAGGAAAACACATTTCTGTATCAGTAAAAAATGACACATTGAAGACATCACATCTTTCCCAGCTCCGGATACCTTCCCAGTGTTAGCTATGATAGGCTGCAAAGGGGGAAGACAGAAGGACAGAGATGGAAGGATGAAACTACGGTGTTGCCTCCCAGAGCCATGGGCTGTCCTGCAGGAGGTGAAATTCCACCAAAACCACTGGAGTTTCCTGGCTTCCATTCCTTAGACCACGACATGTGCTTTTGTTACACAAGCAGCCTGAGTTTGGATCCAGTTCATGCGCTTGGTATGAAGGAGCTTTCTCAAATGTAAAGTTGTTGTGTAAACCTGTGATTCTCAGGTTCCTCCTGGGCTAAGAGCTCCTCCCATAACGTGCCGACCCAGTGGAGTTTTAGACACAGATTGCTTTGCCTGTGGCAGCTGGCTGCAGCAAAACTGCTTGGTGTGACATTTTGCTGCATGAATCGAGTCTTTTAACGTTTGGCAGACGGTGTTTGGTCACAACTATGTTTGTTGTTCAACTTTCCACTACATTTAAAACACCTTCTTTCTCTTTGGGCTAGCATATTCCCATCTGCTCTTTGTGTGCTTGCATGCAAAGTGAAAAGACACAGGTCCATCATCCTTTACCTAACTTGATTTGTAAATATAGCTGCCATCTGACATGTTGGGTGGGAAACCTGTGCTTTCTGATGAGGCACAAGTTGCCTTTCTTGGTACTGAAGAGAAGCCCACAGGCTGCAGGAGTGAGATCTGTAGTACGTGGTATCTGTGGTACCTGTCCCTCCTGTCTGGGAAGCAGGTAAACCCAGAGGACCTTCTGGTCTTCTGTGCACCTCCAGGTGTGTTGCTGCCTGTTCAGCATGCATAGTACTTCAGTTTTCAGTAGCAATACAAGGCTCTGCCAGTGCTGAAAGGCAGGAATTCATTCCTGACCCCATGAGTCACCCTCCTATGTCATGGAGCATGCAGTTTCATCACCCCTGCCATTATTTTACCTTTCAGCTGAGTAGTTACAGGTACCATTAATCTATAAAATAGACGTAGGCAGACAGGAGGACGTCATGTAAAGTCTGTAGAGACACAAAACCAACAGATTAAAAAAAAAAAAAAAGGAAAAAAGAAAGAGGGGAAAAAAAAGAGAAGCCAGCTTGAAAACATGACCCCAGCTTTTTACTGTTGTGTATTCCAGGGAAATGATTTATTGTTGGCATGTACCCATGTCACACTGGTACTCAGGACAAAGTAAAAGTCACGGTAGTCACTCAGGCCCTTGCTTCTGTCATTGTATTTTCAGATATTTCAAGGAATGAGGTAATGACTTCAAGATCAAGGTCATTTTCAGCTGCATCAATTATTTCACTTTTCCCCTGGCAAAAGCATCTGCATACCTCCGCACAATGTTAACTACCAGGCAAATGTTTCACTGGAAAACCTGACTCTTCTCTGCCATAGGGAGTGCCTGGTTCATACATTAAATGGGTTTAATCATTTAAACTTCTACCATGTAACTTGGAAACCAGTACACAGCAATGCTGTCTGTTACCAATTTAATTCATTTAAAACAAATTCAAGTGGGTTCTGATGTCCTTAGTCACTGCTACACAAAGGAGAGACCCCATATTTCAAATAACAAGGCTTCTGCACAGAGATGACGTTAGTGGTGGGTAATAAGCTGAGCTATCTATCAAGATACCAAGTATGAAACAGATGGTGAGAAAAAAAAAGGTCCAGATACATTTACAAGCCTCTTAACATGCTCACCCATTTAACTCACCACAAGGTCACAACTTGATGTCTTAGACATGCAATCTCCTCTTCACTAGAAATGAAAGCAGGGCTTTAAAAAAACAAAAACAAAAACAAAAAAACCCAATACTGTTTGTGGGGCTCAGCCAGTATCTCTGGAAAGGGAAAATGGTCCACTGTCAAACCTTAGAGGTCTCTGTTTTTAGTGCTGACTCTTGGGAATGCGATTTGTATACCTGCATGTACAGATTGCTCCAGTGGGTTCACTATGGTGGAAGTCATTTGCTGTAATGATTCACCTGTGAAAAATTCATTCCCTTCCTTCAGGATGATTATTTTGGGGGCTGGGGATAGTTTTTGTTTTACCTCTTGTATTTTTGCATTCATAAAGATTTGGGATTAATCAGTCAAATCTTTCCATACCCGAATACATTAAAGCAGTGTCACTCAGCCATGTATCTAAATGCTTTCCAGCTGGCCATGAAGGCCATCCCTTTCTAATTTGTGGAGTAGCTCCATATTCTTGAATTCTCGCTCAATGGAACCCAACTATGCTCATACTTTCTTACAGCTTAGATTAAAATGTTAAAGAACCTCTAGTAAAAGTTACACTTTTAGTTAAAGACTTCATTCTAGTAGCTGGGGAATTGATGTCAGATGGAAAATGATTTCCCAATGGTTTGGTTTTGTAGCAAAAGTCTTCAACTTTTATGTAGATAGTCTTTGAAGTTAGAAATTGTTGTTAGACTATCAAATATTGTTTGAGGTGTCACTCATTTTTTTCCCTTTCTATTATGGGAATGGGATCTTAGCAAAGAATTATTGTGGTAAAAAATGAATGCATGACTGACACTGGAAAGAAAGGTGTTTACAGGGCATATGTATGGGGAATTGTTGTGGAACCTACACCTGTCAATATAATCTCGGTTAATTCTCTTAAGTGTCTGATTTCTCACTGAAAAAAGGCAGGGTTAAATCTCCAAAAACATAATACCAGAGTATGTCATTGGCTGTGTGGAATATTTTCTAAAATATCTTTCTGCTTGTGTAATTTCATGTTGCTGGTTTATCTGAGCAACACCCCCAGCTTGAAATGACTGCCTTTTAGGCTGCAGTTGGCTGAACCTGCCTAGAAAAACACATTTCCTTTCCCTGTTTCCTGGATAGTTTTGCCATACACAGAATCTGGCCTTCCACCTCCAGTTCCCTGGCCCTGCATGACTCTTCCACCACTGTGTTCCTGTGAAGAGGAACTGAGCATGAATTGGACCGATAGGTGGCACACAGAGAGCTCTTAAGTAGGCTAAAACAATTGAAACAAAGAGAAAATGAAAATAATAAGGGTACAATACACACACACACAAAAGATTCTGCTTCTGGATTAGGTTTCTTTCTTTCTTTCTTTCTTTCTTTCTTTCTTTCTTTCTTTCTTCTCTTTCTTCTCTTTCTTTTCTTTCTTTCTTTCTTTCTTTCTTTCTTTCTTTCTTTCTTTCTTTCTTTCTTTCTTTCTTTCTTTCTTTCTTTCTTTCTTTCTTTCTTTCTTTCTTTTTGTTTTGTTTTGTTTTGTTTTGTTTTTGTTTAATTTTTTCCCCTCTCATCTTCTAGCTTTATTTTTTTCTTTTCTTTTGAAACTTCAATGAAGTCTGGTTATCCAGACAGGTCATTAACTTTGTTCTGTCTGCCCAAAAGTTAGTATATGGCTTCTGTGCAGACAGCTACATGACACAGCCAGTGCCTTTAGTGCTGTTTGTCTTCTGCATTACTTTAGCATCTTGGGACAGATACTCAAATCTTACTGTGCAAGGAACTGTAAAAACATACAGAGCAAAATACTTTTGTCCCAGAAAGAGCTCACCAGCAAAGTATGATGTGAAAAGTCAAATGGTGTGGGCAGCTAGAAGAGTATATGCAAAAACAATGGGACAGCAGTAGGCAGCATGATAGGTGTCAAAAGTATTTGGTGTAAACAACGACAAAACCTCTTAGAACTGAGTTTTAGAGAAGGCTGAGTCAGCTTGTTGCAGAAGATTTGAAGGTTTCGCAAGCTTCTGTTCCTAATGTCCCATTGCCCTGAAATACCGCAGAAAACACTGCATTGGGTTTTTCCCAGTGAAGATGTTCCAGTGTAGAATGTTCCAGATCCTCACCCTTCTGGAGAGGAGCTTAAAGCAGTGCCATCAGGAACAGAGATGTGATGATCTTTTCTCTGACTCCCGTTGAAGTTTGATGCTGGTAGGAAATGCATAAACCACTCTGCCATTCCAAGGTGATAAGGGACTAAATGTGGACAAGCCGAGTAATGAATAGTGAAGTGTATAGAGGTTAGACTAAATGCTAAAGAAAACCTGTGTTCTGACAATATTACCCTTAAGGAACCTGCAGCACAAATCTTCAAGAGCACGGCAGAAGTTTACATGCCATCCTCTGTAAACCTCCTTGGGAAGAAGCACAGTCAGACTCTGTATTTTCATATCTCTAAAAGCACAGGAGACAGTCAATAAAAAGGGGATGGCTGTCTTGAGATTACCCCCCTTCCTCTATGTTCTGAAGGCGACAGAATGGAGTGGATAGCGAGCAACCTGCTTGCCTTGGGTGCAGATGGCTTTAATTGTCATTCCCAGATGTTCTGCCTCTTGAAGGTCAAATTCACCTTGTATAAATCGGGTTGGAACCATCCAGAGAAAGCACAGACATTTTACTTAGGGAAAAAAAATGTAATAAAAGAATGTCCTTCTTTCTTGTTCTTTTTTTTTCCCTTGTAAATATAAAGGGAACAGATTGAGAGGGAGGCCTGGCTGGCACAGGTCATAGTAATGTGATACAGAAGCTTTTGTGTGGAAGATGCATGTTCACATCCAGCTCTGACTGTGGTTAAAATATTGTTGCTTTTTTTTTTGACTGATGGAGCTCGGCTGTGGGTGTTAATCCAGATTCAGGACTCTTTCTGCCTTTATTTGGCAGCATCACTTCTTAAACATGGAAATACTAAAACCAAGCTCAAAAAAGAACTGCTAAATGAAGCATCTGTTGGATCAGGAGAAGATACATGTCACTAAGGCCAGATGTGCAAGAAGAAAGATGATGCTTTTACCTTATCTCAGCTTGTTTTGTAGTGCAGGTCACTTTGGTCTCCAAACTGGTCATGTTGTGTGCTGAGCAGAAGACTTGTGTTCATGTTAGCATTAAAACAAGTCAGGCTTCTGTCAGTCTTGCACGGATTTCACTACTTGATCAAAAATTGTCCTCCCTATATACTGAATTACACTGTTAACTCTTCATGTGCTCTTCTCTGAAACCATCAAGTTTAGTGCCAATTTTAAGGAAGGAGTTCTGTAAATTCTGAGGATGTTGTGATTGTTCCCCTTTGGTACAGGTGATTGTTCTAACGATGGTGCAACTCCTCAGCTGGCTAAAGCTTTGTAGTTTTTTACATTTTCAATAGATTTTTTTAAGTGAAGATGAAGTCTTTTGGTGCTCCTTTCATGACTTCAGTGATTTCAAAAAGCAAATATTTTAAATATCATCAAACATCAATTTTTGTTAACTATAATAATAAATTCATGAAATACTACGGGAACGTGAGTCACATGGACTATCGAGCAATTCCGTTGCTGTATTACCATGTTGTGTAACCTATTCACAAAAATACAGCAGACTCCATCCTGAAACTGGTTTGGCTATTCATTTCTCCTTCCTGTCCTACTCCCATTGGAAGTCTGGTCCATCACCATCAGCTCACTCCTTGGGTTGGAAAGGTTTTTCTTCTGTCCAGCGTAATTTCTTAGCAGACAGACATATATTGCCCTGTTTTTGTGCCAATAATGCACAGTTTATGTTTTTTAAGTGTACAATAATTAAGTGGAAACATACTGTTATGTCAGGCATCACCAGATGGGGCTTTTACACACAGTCTGCAAAGCTTTTTTATTTTTTTCTTTTTTTTTTAAAGCACATATGCAAGCTTTGGCTCTGGGGGGAGGACACTGCAGAGTTGTTTTTGGTTATTTAGGTGTCTGTAGAGGCAGCTTCGGAATCAAAACCATTGAGTACGCATTAAGATGTTGTTTTTCTTGAGCTAGGATTAGATTTGGTTACTGAGACAGGACCCAAACTTCAGACATCTGTGTCCTCAGATGTCTCAAACACACTAAGAAGCGAGAGGCAGCCAGAGCTACCAGATAACTGCTACAATCTCAGACAGAACCTGTGTGTTTCCAGGATTCTGTTGTGTTCCCATAGCTTCTTACTGCAGATACAAAAGCAGTGTCTTCAGATTGCAGCCTTAGTCTTGGATGGTTTCTTTGAAGAAAGGCATAAAAATTGTAACGTGATAAATGTGTACTTTAATGCAGAAACAGCTAGAAATTCTGAAGGTGATTAATTAAAGGAAAATTAAGGTGCCATTAAGCAACTGTTCAGGGTAATTTTATACTAGTAAATTTACAGACTCAAAACCAGCACTTTTTAAATATAATCCATGAGATGAACAGAAAATGTTTCCATCTGACATTTCTTCCCTTACTTTTCCTGCAAGCTGGAATTTTAGCTCTGTGATCTCAGAAGTTCTGAAATCCCAAATACCTTTGATTCATATTCCCATATTTTATGCTGTAAGCAGAGAGTCTTTGAATGAGACATTTGATGGATAATTGAAGACATTGTGAAGATATATAAAAAATGTTGTGCACACTAGGGCTGTGCCATCAATTCTGTTCTGGGCTGGAGCAGTCATTGTTTGTAGCATAAACAGATCCCAAATGACAGAGTGCTTTCTGCAGCATGAACTCAGGAGGAGATAAGCATGAAAAGCAATAAAGGTAAATGCTGGAGATCTGGAGGGGTTACAAATCCCCAGAAAAAGAGGCCTTATGCAACGTAGTGAACATACAGGCAACTGTATGGGACCAAGATCTGAATTTGCAGACACCTCTGGATGTCTCACAATAGGAAATATGTGGTTTGTTGGTCAGATGCTTGTAACCTGTTTCACCCTTGGCCTATTGATTGTGTTGGTGAAGGATATTTGTGTGGGTTGTTTGCTGCTGAAAGTTCATTTGTCATTGAGGGTCCATGTCACACGTGGAGCAGTGGATGCTGATACGTGGGGTCAGTGTGGATGTGCTTTGGGTTGGAGATTTAGGGGGAAGAAAACAAAGAAGAAACAATAGACCAACCATACACGATCTTTATTGATCTTTTATGCGTTTGTGAGATGAACTGTAAGGCTTGGGGTAGAAGGTCTTATGCCTGTTTGCTCTCAGAAAACAGAATATTCATCATGGATTACAGAATTCTTAAAACCTAAGTTCATTTTTTTCCTGATCTTTAACCCATGTCAGGCCACCTGTGGTCTCTCAGCCTTTACCTGGACTGATGTGAGTGGATATGTCATCACATATGGTAACACATGAGGGTCATGTTCTGGGTAAATGGGAGTTGAGCAGTCAGAGGATGCACCTCTACTGCGTGCACCGCACCTCCAGATCTCATTGTTTGCTAACTCTTTGCAGAGTGAAGAGAACAGGTTTATTTCCAACCCTGCTCTGAAATGTTAAGGTCTTTGCAAAGCTCTTACTGCTTTTAATGTGTACTTTAAAACTGCATTGGTAATATAACCTTGGAAATATGGTGATCTTTTTTTTTTTAATTCTCTTAAACTGATATCATCAGTTGTCAAGATGAACAGATCAGTGTTCACTTATTTTGCATGGTTCCCAGAGCTGGTTAGCACTGGTCCCTAAATTCCCCAAATCTGAGCACAATCACGGTGAAGCCACCATGTGGATATTTTAAACAAGTAAGGCAGAAAAGCTGGGATAGAAGGAACTAATAAGTACACAACAAAACTGTTCTGCTCTGCGGTGTGTTTGATGGGGAAAAAAAGACATAGAAATAAAAAAACCCAGAAGAAACAGATGTATCTGCCAGAAGTTAAATACACATCTGTTAAGGATGCTCTTCTCATATTTGGGGTCAGAAAAATATGTACAAATGTAGCACCTTGCTGATTGACAGAAAATCCTCAGTTCTGGCACTGAGAATCTTGTTTTCTTGACAGCACTTTGTTTTAAGGCTAGAGGCAGAAAAATGTCTTATGCTTGTCCTTAAACTGGAAGGCCCTTTGTTCAGGATACTTATACCATTTGCAGATAATGATGTGCATTGCAGTTTCAGCTGTCTGCATATGCATTTTTATGTTTTTTTATGACAGCTCTGCGTACTGAACTAAAAGGCCATTTAGAGCTGTCAGGAAGTGACAAGCATTACCCTTTACATTTACAATTCTGTTAGCATGCGTTGTCAGGTGGGCTCACCATTCCACCGACATATGATTTTCTTTGAAACCTATGTATGACTTTAATTTAATACAGCAGTCCCAAAAAAAAAAAAAAAAAAAAAAAAGAACCTTATTAAGATTTCCTTTTCCATTTATCTTTTTTTCTTTCATGTAGTTCTTTTTTCCACTCTTTTTCTTTACTGTTTTCTTAAGCAAGAAACAGCAGAAGAGACAAAAGTAGCTGTCTAGGCTAGAATACAGCAGCAAGCTCCTCCATTCCAGCCTGTGATGTTACACAGAAAAGAGTTGATTTTTAGTCCATTGACTTATGGAAAGAAAATGCTACCAGCATATGCTAAATATTGAACCAACTTCTGAAAATGGAAGTATCAGAATACCTGTGGGTTACAAGTATAACATGAACTACAATATATGTGTATGTTTTTCTTTTAGCTGGCAGTTTAGCAATCTAGCTGAGACCAGTTTCCATCCCCATGGGTCAATTCTGAATGCAGTTACTCCTGGTGAGCTGTCCCTGAGTCTTCCCTCTATTGGTTCAAGTTATGTTCTGCTAGATGCTCTGTTGCTAATCCTCAGAAGTCCCATTTAGTTTCCAAAATGTCCCACAGCAGTTCCAAAGTCTGACGATAGTGTTTCAAGCAGAAGCTGCTTTACTGACTGCAGTAACAAGGTTCCATTTGAGAAGTCCCACTCTTGAATTCACTGACCATCAGAACTGAGTGTACAGTCCGAGTAGATGCATACTTAAAGCAAGGGAGGGAAAAGGAGACTGAGCAATGGGGAAAGTTCATCTTTATTCTCAGCTGGAGAGAACATGGTCACTAGGATTATCCTAGTGACAATCAAAGCAACAACCTCCATGCGAACAGATTTTTGGCTGTGTTTTTTATATGGTGATGATACGGGTACATTATTTAACTGCTGGCAGTATGTTCAGTCTCTCACAGACCCCAGCAGAAGATGCATCTCCAAAGAGCTTATAGTCTGGGCATCAAGGACTGTTCTGATCCCCCTCCTACAGATTGTGACTGCAGTTGAGGGTGGAGCTTCATTGACTCACTCCACTTCAGATAGAGTTATTGGTGTTGTCTGGCTGGAAGGACTGGATAATATTAAAAATAACACAAACGTTTTTCCTGGTAGGATTTCAATTTGCCTGTTACATTTGTCCTGAATTGTTATTTTTTAGTTGCCAGCTTGAATGGCAGAGTCATTAGCTCAGCAAATCTGTTTGTTATTGGTAGGTAGTGTGGAGAGATCTGTATGGATGGTTTCGTAGTTCAAGGAGGCATCATAATAATTAAGGATCAGAGCACAGCGTGCTTTGGAGTAAAATAACATGTGGCTAAATGCTGAGGCAACTTTGACACTGAATTCCTTTCCTGTCAGTGCATAAAGGCAAACCCTAAACATTATTTTTAAGCAGCTGTTTTTGTGCATACTTGCTGACACATCTGAATCCTTGTTTCTATACTTCCTAAGCTCTTCATCTGTCTTGAATATATGCTACAGACATGTTGCATACCCAGGCAGACACAGACTCACCGGGGTCATCTCTGCCTGCAAGCTACCCTCCCTTTCAGCTGGGAACCTCCACTTTACAATACCCAAAGGCATTTTTTTTTCCTCTTGAAGTCTGTGAGAGTGCACATTCATCTGGGGAATCTGAGTAGGTGACTTGATTGTGATTCACCTTAAGTCAGTGATAGTATCTTGGCTTCAGTGGAAGAAAGCCAGATCATTCATGTCTGAAGAATGAAAACAGAGAAAAGTATTCAGTAACTTTATTGAGATTAAGATTGGTGATGTAATGTACTGGAAGCAATGCCCACATGGGGTTCATGCAGGGAGTGACGATAATGAGTACTTCATAGTACATCATCAAAGGATTGTGGTCTAAGTGTTGGTGACCCCAGCTCAGAGCCACTGTGAAACTCCCATCAGTCTGCACTGAGACCCCCACAAACTCTCCATTGAAAGTTTCCAGCACAGGACTCCTAACTTGGACCCTCCTTGCAAGAAGAGGCAAGAACTCCTTACACCATCTTCCTCATGCCTGTGCCTTGTGCTGTCCTTAAGGAAAGGGAGAAAATTCCTGTGTGTTCATTCCTTCTTCTCCTTTGTCACTATTTTGCCCTAACCTGTAATACTCTGCAGGGACCAATTACATTATCTCAACATAGACATTTTCCATTAACTGTCTTTACAAGGTTTTCTTACTCTCTTCATCGACATTCCGACTTCATACGAAATTTAAGCTTATTCAAGGTAAAGATATAGAGGCTGTATGTGTGTGTAATCCTGTGTCTGTCTGCAGATAAATGTGTAAATTATAGACAAATATTTGTCTCTGCAAGGCAGCCTTTGAATATGGACCAGATTCTGTCTTTGCGGATGTCCGTTCCTTAAGGCCACAAAGAATTTAGCAGTGTTTTTCTACATTCTGTATTTTCTTATACATTTTCATGCAGATAATTCATAAAGTTATGTTTATTTATGTTATTTTCAAGAGATACTTAGCTAGTCTAGTCCTTGCCAAAGTCCTGAAGTCATTAAACCTTTTTATTCACTGTATTTTACTCTGGAGACTGGAAGTTCCATGTTAGATCTTCCTCCACTCACAGTCTCTAAAATTATCTCAGAAGTGTGACCTCAAGGCGTATTTTCAGAAGTGCTCTCAGAAGTGCCATCCTTCTCTCCTAGTAGATGTCCCAGCTTCAGAATAACATTTCCAATTGTCTGAAAGTTTTATTTTCTGAGAAGCAGTTTGGAGTTAAAGAATTGCCCAGTACTTTCTTAGATGTTTTAATAAGATGTGAGCTACTACCATGCAACAGGTCACAGAGAAGCAGAAGAGGTGCTATGCAGCTCACTCTGTGAGGAAAGGAAAGAGGGGACAGCAAGAATAGCTTTAGCTTGAAAATCCTCCTAAAGCCAGGCAGGCTCACCAACTTCAAGCTCCAAATGGTTCAACTTGATGAGGATATCTTCAAAGCAGGAGCAAGACTGAAATCATGCCATGCATGTTCAGTAAAAGCTGAAGTATTGCTGAGCCACCAAAGAGATTGGTTAAGGTTTTCTTTGATTGAGCCCTCTGTGACTTCATAATTTAGTTGTTTCATTTTAACAGCCTGCGTAGGGTTGCACCTGTAAACTCACAGTAGACACCTAAATGGTGGTGATGATAGTGGCAAAGAGCTTATTTGATCTTTTCTCTTGGAGACAGCAGTTGACTTGCATGGAGTGTGAGGGATTTCTTGCAGCAAGCCTGAATTATTCATGGCACCTCTACGGGATCATAGAGTTGCCATGGTGGATCAGATGGCTTGTCCATCTAGTTCAGTATCCTGTCTCTTGTGGTGAAGAGTACAAGACAAGACATTTCAGAGGAGGATCCAAGAAGCCTCTGGGACAGCAGCCATGGAATGACCTGCCCATGGGGAAAAGTTCTTCCTCCTTACCTTCCTCTTAGGCAGCTGGTGGATTGGATATGCCCTGCAGCATGATGGTTTACATCATGTATTCAGATTTAATCCCATTATTTTTATTTGTTATTTGGATTGCAGAAGCTCCTAGAGGAAGTCACCTGGGTCAGGTCCCCTGATTGTAGGATCTGTACAAACACAGGGAAAATGACAGTCACTGCATAATGTCATTGTCTCATTATCCACATCGTCATCTTTACTTATTCATCATTTCAGCTTCCTCTAGAGTTGCTTCAGCAGTTCAGAGAAATTCATTTTGTTCTTTTTCTAAGACTCCTTAAGTCCTGGAGTAGCTGGTTAATCCCTCCTGATTACAGACTTCCCACATGTCCTACAGTCATTCAGCTTTGCACTTAGTTTTGTTGCTGAGTTTGGTTACTGCAGCCACTTTTGCTCAAAACCTATTACCCTGCTATAATACTATTGATTGCCATGTTAACGTTGCCACCCAGTAAAAGGTGCTGTAGCTTCTTTTCATCTACGGGCATTGTCCAAGCAGTCGATAAAAAAAGATCCTTTTGAGAGCTCTGAAATTCTGTTAGGAGATCGTCTGTGGGTGAGGCTTTCTGAGAAGGCAGCAGCAATACTGCACTGCCAGGTTCTTGAAAGAAAGCCTCTTTCCTAAGGGTGTCTGCATCTGTTTCCAGAACAGGCGTTGCCCCCAGTACCTGCTATGCTTGTGTTTGTCTGAATGCCATAACGATGTCTAGGAGTGTAAGTTTTCTGAAAGTGAGCTTTGATCAGATTAATTTTGCTAGTTAAGCTTGGAAAATTTTATTTATGTATTTATTTTTACAATTTAACAAAATATTTAATGTTAATATCAGACCAAACCACAGAAGCTGACAAAACCCCAAAGGATTTTCCCACTTGAGCTTTTATCTTTTACTAGCTGAAGTGAATTGTTTTAAATAAAAAAAAGGGAGGAAAAAAGTCATATTTAGAAAAATATATTTTTTGAAACTACTGAAGTTTTTAGGAGCTTTCAAGCAATTCTGCCACCTTACAGATGTTTTGCTGAGATCACTTTCACCAAGGCCTTATTTCTCAGGTGTTTCATCCTGCAGCTTTTGGCATTACATGCTTTGGGCTCCTGTTGTCCATATTCAACATTGTGCAATTCTAAGAGGACATGATTTTTATTACTAAGATAATATCAGTGCAGAGAGCTTGTGAAACAGTCTCCATCTGCCTTCTCACTGTCAAAGCCTTTTGTCAGTGGTGAACACTGGCAGCCCCTTCTGTGTCAGAATGTGAATTTCAGCTCAGCTTGAAAGAAAGAAATTAAACTGGAAACTTTAAATCATAGCAAATAGTAGCAAGACCCAAAATATTTTAAGTGCAGACTGATAAGGATAGAAAATAGGGATGGTACTTAAAGACTGAGAGATGTGAACTCCTACTGTAGCTGTAGAAGTCTTTTTTTTATTTTTTAAGAGGAAAAAGGGGAGGGGGGGTGAAGCAAAATAACAACAAAACAGAGAAAAAATCCAACAAAACAAAACAGTGGAGCTTTTTCCCTCGTGAAATTGCACCAGCCTGAGCATCAAGCGCACAGACAGCGCATGATTATTTTATAAGTTTACACATTAGATGACGTGTCTTTCCACAGCTTGTCAGAGCAATTAGAGTTTCAGATAAGATGGCTGAAGACCCCTTGATGTTAAAACAAGAATTTGGCATGATGCTCACACAGCAATTTTGGAGCATCTCCTCAGGGACTCTCCCCAGGATTTGTGTGGATGCTCAGCATCACAGCAGTGGGGCACAGCTCCCAGAGTTAACGTGGTCATGGCAGGTCGGTCTGAACTTAGGCAGAACAATGACTCAAATTGTAGTGCTCAAGGTGATCGTGTTCAGCCTCCTGTGTGTGTCACAGGAGCTGAGACAGTGGGATAGAGGGAGAATTTGCATTGCCTGACAGCTCTGGTATGTATAATATAGTAAATATAATAATATAGTAAATATAGTAAACCTTTATTTGCTTTAGAAGACTTTCTCTCTGTTTGTGTTCCTGTTTCATTTCTGCCTGCTCATTTTCAAGCACTGTTCTATTTATATCCACATCTTTTGGGAAGCAGAAAATTGCTTTACTTGGATCTTTCAATCATGATCTTTTCCATATGAGTTGGTCTTTGCAATTTTCCAGGTAGGTCTTCCTGCAGTCGCCACAACTTCTTTCTGATGGCTTTTTGTTGCAAGGAGAGGTCATGGAATCATTCAGGTTGGAAAGATGTCTAAGATCATCAGTCCAACCTTCCTCCAATGCTGTACACTAAGCTACGCCCCTGAGTAATACAGTTACTCCAGGTCTGAAGGTCTGTTGCAGCTGATGGCCAAGCACAGCCTTCAGCAGTCTCAGGTCTTGTCCTCTAGAATTGGCATGCTCAATTTCTTATATGGGATGTTCATAGATCGCTAGGCTGATAGAAAACAGAAATTTCTGAACTGTGGTCTAAGAATTAGCACTGTTTGTTTGTACACTGCAGCAGCCTCAGCCCTGGGTGCAATTCAGGGTCCTCCTGTGATAAGGGCCAGGCACACACATTCTGGCAGCTCGATTCGCCCCCAAGATCTGCAGCCCAGCGGAGCCGCTGTTGCTGGGCTTGCTGGTGGTCTCAAGAGCACTTGCTGGAGTTCCTCAGAGCTGATTGATCGCACGGTGCTGGCAGGCCTCCTCCTTTCCAGCTGGTAAATGTCATTAAAAGACAGCTATAAATACATTAAATACTTTCCTAATATTAGTTTTCCATGTGATCCGCGGCTGCTGTTGCCACAGGGAAGCTGATCAAGAATGTGAGAGGAGGTGATGTCGGCAGTGATGGGGATGAGGGGAGGGCTGTGCGGTGCCTCCCCATGAAGCTGTGATCCATGTGGGGTGATAACCTGCAAAGGCAGGAATTAGTGAGGGAACATTTGTCTGTTGGTTCCTACTCATTGATTACTTAAGACAAAAAGCTTGGCTCGGGGTCTCTGCTCGGCAAATTATGTCATTCTTGCTCACAAAAGGGAGAGCTCACAGTACGGTTTCTAAATTAAAGCTGGTGTTTCAAAATTAAAAGCAGACAGGGCAGATGTGCCTAGGAGAAATTTAGATCCGTATCTTTCGGGAATCAAATAATTGCTCTGCCAGGGCTTAAAATCTGCTTTTCCTGTGTAGGACTCAATTGTAGCTCCACACCTATATAAGCCACACTGAATAACGTGGAATTAAAATGCTACCAGATATTTCCTTAACTTTACCATATGAAAGATGAGGGTAAATGCTGATGAAACCCAGAAATTCCAGGGGTCCAACAACATGATTTAATATTACTCAAGATGATTTTACAAAGAAAGGAGGTAGTTCAGAGTCCAGGTGATCATCCCTGGCTTAATGGGCTGACATGTAAGATACTAAAAGATTGATTAAAACCATCTGAAACTGGAACATATAGTATTACTGATAATTCTTGTAGAGATACTGCGAGGCAGACAGATTTATTTTGGATCCCAGGTACATTATAGTGATGCTATATTGTTTTATAGGAAAACTTGGCCAGAACAGGTCAAAGAAAAAATATTCTTCTCCTCTCTTCCCCCCAACAGCCGTTTTATGGAAGATGTTAAAAATGAGGATCTGCTATTAATTTGCAGAGTTCATAATGGACCCATTTGCTGTTTCAGTTATATTTTTCTTCTATATTTCCCTTTAAGAATAGCCTAGTCAAATTCAGGGTTCATTAGTGAATTGGGACACGTGTGATAAAATACATTAATAAAAAAAACTCTGAAATGTTCACTAAATTAGGATTTTTTTAATAAGGTCAAGTATATTTGGAAAATGTTTTGCCTACTATAAATGACTTGCTATATTCTTGGGAAAAAAAAAAAAAAAACAACCTGATTTTTCTAAAAATTTTCTCAAAATTTACACTTGGACGCGTTATCTGTCAATACGTAAGTGTATAAATAACCAAGTATCATACAGATGCAGAGTTGTTAACTCCTGCTGTTAAACTTGCTGTTGATCAGCTCTCACCATTTGGTCACTGAAGATGACTACTGGGGTTTTTCAAAGGGGGGATGCTCTAAGAATTTTATCCCAGCTCCCAGAGTACATTGGAAATGGGTAAAGTGACGTAGCAGTAAGCATCCCTGCTGATCAAACCTGTGCCTTCAGGGCCCTCAGGGACTCCATGATACAGAGTGGCTGCTGGTTGGAAATGGGTTTGGACTATCTTGTTAGCAGCCTTCATTACAGACCTCCAGTTGCCTGATCTGTGGGATGTGACTTTGTCCCTCTCCTTGAGCATGTCTGCATTCACATCCTGTGCTGTGTTGAAGCACATCCTTCAGAAATGTTTTCATTTAAAGTATTTTTAAATTTTAAAATTAATTTTAAAAATGTTCAGGCTGGTTTTTAATATCCCTCCTTACATGCTGTGGGGTCTTAGTTGTTCTCAGTCTGAGCACAGGGGTTGAGGAAAAACATGAACGCGTTTCAAACACCTCTAAAAGCATAAAATAGTTCCTTCGTACAGTGGAGATATGCCAGCTTTAATGGCTTGGATTGTTCCTGGGGATCTCTTCTTTCCAATAATATAAAGTTTGATAAAGTTTCTAGCCCTGCCATTTCATGGGAATTTGAATCATAAATCTGTTCCTGCTTCAGGAGTCAGACTAAATAATCCAGCAGTGGGCACCCAGCCAATGTGAGCGCTGGAAGGAGAAACGTTACTTTTAGAGGATGAAAAAAGGAAATATTTCTCCTGTGGGTTTTCCTTATTATTTTTATTTTATTTTATTTTTAAATAGCAGCTGCATGAATGTGCTGATGGGTTTGGAAAGTTGGCAGTGGTGCTGGAGGAAGGGGCTTATGGGCAGCACACAGGTGCTCCCAGCACCGCCTTGATGGGGTGCAGCCAGGAGGGTCCCCACAGGCAGCCCCGATGCTATGGAAGCCCTGACACCTCTTCCATGGTTCCTGAAGCATGAGATCCCTGGTGGTGCTGGGACACGAACTTGCCACTGTTTGTGTTTTTTGGGATGGTGCCCAGTGGGAGCCCCAGCTCAAGAGGTGTCCATGCTCCTGTGCAGCGGGAGGTGCCAGGGAAGTGCTAAGGGAGGGCAGGAGGGCGGCAGGTTCTCTGTGGATCTGCTGGATGCAAATAGTGGGTGTGCTCATGACATGGACTGCGGGCAGCCTGGTGGAGGAGGTGGACCTCTCCTTCTTTGTCAGCTTTGAAGAGGTCTGTAGTGGTCACAGCACACAAAAGACCACGAGCTAAGAGCAGGCAGCAAGAGTTCCTATGCAGGGTTGATCCGTGAATGCACTTCAGTAATGAGAGCAGATGTGTTCTTCTGTTTGGTTTGGTTTGTTCTTAATGGCTTCCCATCACTGGGAAAGCTGTCTTTGGGGTGCTATGAGTGCAGGAGCGTTGCGGTCACCCAGCTCTGCAGCATGAGCACCAACAGCTCGCACTGGCAGCAGGACAGGCTGCAGAAGCCACAGCATGGAAACCCTGGGGCACCACACCTCCTGTTTCATCATTCAGTCTAGGAGCATAAAAATGTCTGACCATTGTCTGATAAGAAGAATGCATGTGCACTTTGAGTGGGCAGTGAAGCCATGGCAAGCCTTGCAGACTTGAGAAGACACAGGTACAACACAGGTAGCAAGGGGAAAATTGCAAAAAAAACCCAAAACCCAAAACCTCAGTGTGTTTGGAAGACACTGAGCTGAGAGCAAAGTCAGTGTGCAGGTTGTGTGCAGGTGAGCTTTTGATTCCCGCTCTCTGGAATGGTTGGGTGTGACACAGTGGTTGGTGGCAGTTCGTTCATTACCTGGGACACTGAGTCACAGTATAAATCAAACAACACCCCAAGGAACTCTCAAACTGCATTGGGTCCGTGGCTGACCCTTGCACAGCCTGAGATGTAGGGAGTGTAAAGACTGATCAGAGTTTGGCGATTGTGCCCTCCATCTCACAGGGGTGATGGGAAGTCTCCAAAACATATGGCCTGGGCAACAGAAAGGTGATTTTAGATGAGAAAGACTCCTCCAAACTGGTAAGGCCCTGCTGCAGACCTAGTCACGTTAGTTGTTTTGTGTAACAGTAATATTTGCTGTTTGGTCTTCTGGGAGTGCCACTGGTGTCATTAATCAAAATCCCACGTTGCTCACCATTACCAAAGTATCCGCACTGCATCATCAATCATAAATGCAGCAAAGGGTGTGCTTTGGGTATCTAAAGAGAGCAGCAGATAGCACGGTGGGGTGTGGAGAAGGGAAAGGAAGGAGGCTTAATTATTCAGCGGTCTTTGGTCCATGGCTCACATTAGAACATCTCTACAGCTCTATTTTGGTTGTATCTCGCTTTTAAATCCTTGTAAACAGCAGTTAAGATAGCTTCATTCCACCGCGCAGGGTACCCCACTGCTTCTCGAGCTATTATTTTAATAAGGCCTATTTTACAATTAAGGCACCATGGGCTTTAAATTACATATAAAATAAAATGTGGAAATTGAAGCATTAAGCGCGCGGCTGCCGTCAGAGCCTCGGCAGCCTCACATTAAGCGTCTGCCTGTTCGACAACAGAGCGACAGAAGGTAGAAGGTTTGCGCTACAGAGGGAGACAAGCAATAACTGCCCCATCCCTGGGGGAGGCACCATCGGGAGCTCGCTCTGGGATGCATTTCCCTTGCATGAGGCTGGCCGAGGCTCTTTGCCGAGGGGTCTGTGCTCTGGCTGTGCCGCGGTGCTGGCGTGGTACCGAGCACGGCCTCGTAAAGCCCCGGCGGTTTCGGTTACGCTTGTTGCCATTGCTGCGGTCGGCTGTGATGCAAGGAGTGACTCTCGCTCCAGATGGTTGTAAAGGTTAACGAGGAATTTATGCAGAGCTATATACAAATCAGACTGAATCTTCTGGCTGGGAACAACAAGCCGCCGACATAAATTCAGTTTTCTGAACATATGTAGCTTGGTCACTAAGGGAAACTGGAGAATGGCAAGCTGCTCTGCAGAATGTCCCCTCACTGCTGCTGGCAGAGGGGAGGAGACCGCTTCTCCTGCGGCGCAGTGGGGTCCTGGAGGTGCTGCAGAACAGACATGTTCCGCAGAGCCCCTCTTCATGCACCAGGCATGGGGAGCTTCCCACTGATGGCCCAGGTCCCACAGCTCCCTTTGGGTCAAGCTTTGCCTTCTCTTTGCCAAATCCTTTCGTTCAGGCCTTTCATCCGCCACCCAACTGAGTCAAAAGCTCTCCGCTCCTCCCAGAAACAATGGTCATGGTGACGTGGGACATGTTTCTGTTTACATCCCTTTATTTATTTGTAAGTGGAGTGCAGAAGAAGCAGCTAAAGTTACCCTTTTTGCGTCACATCCAGGAGCTATGAGGGAAGCTTTCACCTCTCTCTGCTGGAGATGGCCAGTGTGTCCCTGCAGCATGTCCTCTGCTGGAACTGAAACCTGGGGCTGTGGGGCTGTGCCTCTCTGCAAGAGCAAGAAAAGGAGAGGGAGGGTAGAGCTCGTGCTCTGCCCTCAGTGGTCACTCAGGTAGTAAAAGTGTTGGCAGAAAGCTGCTCACTGGAAAATGGATGCACCCCTTGTTGTACCTTGTGATGCACAGTAGGACATACAGTGGTGCGTATTGCTCTCTCTCTGGCTGGCTCCTTTTTTGTGAATGTTTCTCCAGTTCAGTGGAGTGTAGCTCTTGATTTTCCTGGACATTTTAACTCCTTGTATCAAGTGCTTTATTGAATTAATCTTTTTTGCTTTTTTTATATTTAAGGATCTGTTGTTTGCAATACTCAGTGTTGTCTTGCATGCAGCAGAACAAGGCTATCAGTGCATTTCCATGCAGGTCTGTCTGGGGTATGGGGCATTTTGCTGCTGCTGGCTGGGGCTGCAGAGGCTGAGCTGTGAGTCCTTGCTGCTTTGTGCCAGTGGGATGGTGACTGTTGACTTTGTAAATCACAAGCAATGAAAATGTTTGGTGCGAGATTGCTCTCCTGATCTGTTGCACCTCAAGTATACAAGCAAGAATGCTGTGAGCCTGTTTTCAAGTGTGTGTTCCCAATGCACTGACCCACTTTAATCATCTCTGGGATTTTTTCAATTTTTTTTGACCATGCTCTGTGCAGCATTTCTTCCTGCTGCCTAGATTCCTGTAGGCTCTCTGTAGACTCCTGTCTATAGAGTCACCACTGAAGTCCTTGGGCATAGGTGGACTGATGTGGCTGTAGATCCAGCGCTGACCGTCAGCGCAGGAAACAATTTCAATCCCCGGGTCTGAGGCTGGGAAAAGCCTCCCACGACCACCCAAGCTGCTTATTATTGTACAATGCTCTGGGCCACAAACCAGATTCATAAAGGGCCCAGCTCCACCCTGTCTGGGCTCATAAGGCTTTCTTGGCAGTGTCTCTGTCATTTGAAGATGGGATTGGGGCAGCCTAGCAGAGACTCCTAGCTCACAAAGAGGCCTCTCCAGTGGGAGCCCCTTCCCAAGGAGTGGGTGGCTGACCACGGTGTCTCTGCTCATGCTTCATTGGCATTTTTCCTCTTTTGCATCTGAAAAAAGCAACAGGCACGATAAAATACCCAACAGCGTGGCTCCCTCCCCTGGAGTGGTAAGCCCAGGCAGATTTCCAGTGGCTAACATTTCCCTACATACTCCGGTTTACCAGTCTTGAG
Organism: Lagopus muta; assembly: GCF_023343835.1. Classification (NCBI taxonomy): domain Eukaryota; kingdom Metazoa; phylum Chordata; class Aves; order Galliformes; family Phasianidae; genus Lagopus; species Lagopus muta. The sequence goes on along the minus strand of NC_064446.1, from coordinate 10,692,720 downwards.
GCTTGTCAACCCAAAAAAGACTAAGGCTTTCCCTCTGCAATATTAAAAAAGAAAAATCATAAATCCTCTTGGCATTGCTGGCTCACGCCACTGAGCTATTCCATGCCAATCCCATTGTTAAACTGTAAGCATCGGTTTCAATGCTGTAATAAAATACTGCATTTGAAATTTTACAGTTCCCCATTAACCTCCTTTCCCCCCTCTCACCCACCTATTACATCATCTCTCTTGCTCCTGCAGCCTGACATTGCTCCGACATAAAACTTGAAGCTTTTCCATCCTTCCCCTCTTTTTCTGCACCTTTCACTGTCACTTCTGTAATAGAACAGCTGAACCAAAGCAGTAAAGCACTGCACACCATCCCTGAGCATTTTAAGCCATACGTGTCAAACACCACTGCTTCCCACAGCCTCGATTCTCCATGGTACATGTGCTTGATACCCAGATTTTTGTAAGTGCTGTTGGTCTGAAAACAGCCCTGCCCTCACAGCTTGTCATTCCAGGGCAGTGCTTTGTTCTATCAGAGCTGCCAGGTGTTTTATTTCCTGGGGATGCTATGTTTGAGGATGCCCCAGCAGCTGGGTCCACCATCATGCTCTGTGCTGGTTCTCCCCATCCCTCAGCCTTCCTCCTCAACACAAAGGTAGTCTCTGCAGTCAGTGGAGTCACCAGAGCAAAGCATCCCAGCAGATGGCTGAGATCTCCATAAATTATCTTCACTGAGTAAAAGCTGCACGTTCTTCCCCTCTGCCCACTCCTGTAATTTGTCTAATACAAGGCTGCTGTAGGGCATCCAGGGAGGTGTTGGACAGGCCTGCGTAGCACCACAGCACTGAGTCAAGAGAAGACTTTTTCCAGTCCCAGCATCACATTGCAGTTGACTGAATTCAGGGCAAATTTTGCCATTGACTTTGCTGGTTTGTGTGCTATGAGAGTCTCCATTGCAGTCTTGGCAGCTGAGAAATCTGGAGGAAATAATATAAATGGAAAATCTTTTTAAATGAATGATGCTTGAGTGGCGCTCTTATGCCATTTGTGCCAGAGAGGTGGTGGAATCTCCTCTGGAGGTATTCAAGAAAATTTTCATTTGGATGCTTTCCTCTGCAACCTTCTCTAAGAAGCCTGCTTTAGCAGGGTATTGAACTAGAAGATCTCCAGAGCGCCCTTCCAGCCGCTACAATTCTGTGATTCTATGACGTTCAAGGAACCATGTGGAAATTCCTTGCTTAGTGCTCATCATCACACTGGAATGACCTGTGTGGGTCATCACTTTTGGGTGCATGACTTGGGATGGGGTGGGGAGCAGTGTTCAGTGTGGGGAAGGTGCTGCCTTGCAGAGGCTGCCTCCTGCCCTCCTCAGTGAATGTGGCTGCAATTTCCATGCCATAGAAAAAGCTCAAACCCTATAAACAACCTTGAGAGTATGTTCCGATGCTAACAATGAAGGGCTTGTGAAGTGCCAAAAATGAGTGTTTTTCTAGTTTTCTATTTTTTTAATTTACCTCTTCTGTTTTGTTTTCTTCTACTTTCAGTGTCAAATGATGAGATAAGACTGTTAAACTGCTACTATTTGAGTACTGTTTGTCCTGCATAACAATGTGAATTTCTGACATTTGTTGCTCATGTGAGAAGTGGGAATGCTCAAGGCTGGCTGCGCTGTGAGCTCTCCCCATCCGTGCTTTTATATATGCACACACACCCCAGGTCTGATCCGACAGTGATCTCCAGCCTATCTAGACCATCCTCTCTGGGGATCTGTCTGCTGCATCTGCCTCAGGCCTTTCCTGAAGAGAGACAGCTAATTGGGAAAAATTATGTTGCATTACACGTGGTGGCTCTCTGATGTGGGCTTTCATCTGCAGGGAGTTTGGCTGAGGACTCCCAAACTCACAGCTAGGGAATGCTGTGAGGTGTTGAGGCAGCACTGGGGAGGTGCTTTAGAGAGCCAGGCTGAGGGTTCCAGTTCTGCTTCATGATTAATTAATGAGCGAGCCCCATATGTGGGCTTAACTGTTAGGTCAGATCTGACAATGGACATCTAGGCCTTTCAAATGCTCTAATTGTTGAGTTTATTTTTGAAAGGCTCGAGGGTCTTATTTACCTTTCAGAGTTTCAGCCTAAACACTGATTTTATTTTGGGTGAAAAAAAAGTGCTTTGACACATCGAGTGAACTTAGCTACCTGCACGCCTGTGTTTAGCTTGCTTTGCTTCCAAACCTCCCAGGGGTGCTGGAAAGAGAGGGGGAGAAGATGAAGTAGGCAGTGACTATTGGATTAATTACAGATGCTGGCTTAGCTGCTACAAGTAGTGCAGAAGGAGGAAGCGAGGGAGCAAAGTCTGACCCACCCACTCTTTTCTTTAAAAGAGACAAGCAGGTAAAGAGGCTGTGGGTGAGCCCCCAGCACCGCTCTGCTGATCTCATCGGAGGGCACCCAGCGACACAAACCACAAAGCTTTCATAGCCTGTAAATCTAATTGAAGGCAGTGGTGGGAAGAGTCGTGGGTTTGGGAAAAGGGAAAGCTTCCCCCAGATAAACACTGAGAGTCATCTAAAAATAGGTGATGTGGTTCCTCATTGCTTCTGAATGAGGTGGCAGGATGGCACTTGTCCTCGGACGGAGCGTGTCCCACATCTCCGAGTGGCTGCGGGGGATGAGAGGACGTTTCAGTATTTATTTTCTTTCTCTTGATTCCAACCAGATTGCCCGTGCTCTGCTTAATGTAGTGCCTGCTGTAGAAGTGGGGCGAATATTCAGTCACATTAAAAATAAATCCAGAAATAGCAGCTTATAAATTTGGATTTTTCTCCTATTATTATTTATGGGTGAATCCTGTCAGATGCATAAATATAGTATCTTTCTAGGCCGATGCTGGGATTTATATCAAAGGGGTTCTAATATATACTTCATGTACTCAGCTGCAACTATTATAAGCTATTTCATGTACAACTAGAGACAAATGATCTCTCCCATGTTTGTCTTAACGTGAAATGCAGTTGGGTTGCTTGAATTCACTTCCAAAGCTCCCGCATGGGGGAGGGAGACAGGAGATTTATGCCCCTTTAATATGTAATCAATTATAAATGTATCTTTAGACAAATAATTTAAAAATTTGTGTATCAAGAAACACCTCTATTAATTTCAGGGTACACCACTGTATGCCTTTTTTTCTGTGCATTAAGAAAGGGATTAATTTTTTTTTTTTTTAAAAAAAAAGCTCTTACTCTGTTCGGAAAGCAAATTCTAACAAGAGCATTCTGAAATAAAATCCCAGAAGGCAGCAATCCCTCCAACAATTAAACTGGGAGAAGGTCCCCTGGGGGCAGACCAACAAAATTTAGTAAAAATAATTGCCGTGCTGGGTCCTTGCTCTATTTTAGCTGAGTATAAGCAGACACACAAAAAAACAACCTACTGAGAGCAAGAACATTCCTACATGAAACAAGCTAACAACAGAGCCATGTAACTACCTGGCCACACCACTCGGCTTTTGCTGGCACGCAACTCAGATTTTTATACTTCAGCCAATATAAAATAACAATCAGGCTATTTACAAGGCTCTGCCAAATATTAACCTTATATCCAATTCTTTTCAAACCCTTCAAAGTCTCTAATGTGAACCATACAAGTTCCTCATTACTTGACAGTATTCTGTAACTGTGATGTTATGGGCTAGTTACGTTTTTTAAAAGATGGTGTGTTTATGCAAAGATAATGGTGCAGTGCTTTTAATGCTGAAAAAACTCAACAATTAATTAATTTATAATACCCCTTTATTCTTCGCCCCCCAAGATTAATTTGCCGGAGAAAACAAGTTCATGTTTGCCCCTAAGACAGAGGATAGAATTACTTCAGCATGTATACTGGGTTAAAACAAGTTGGATGCACGCGTGCTCGCAGCCAGGTGGGTGCCATTGTAGAAGGCAGTTGAGAATGACAAAAGTGCAGAACAAACCCTTAAAAACTGAAGATTTCCCCCAAAAAGCAAGGTTGGGCATGCAAGGGGTCATCAAGGTTGCTAATGGTGAGACAGAGGTGTGACAGTAAGTAGAACTGCACAAAGAGAGAGCACTGGGAGAGTGACTGTGCGATGGAGGAGGGCTGGAGCTCTGTTTCTAGGTCAGACATGCTTTGCTGCATTTTCTTTTTAATTTTTTTTGCCTTGTGTGTTTCTCTGTCCTGGCCCATTGGGGCTCCATCGTTACTTCAGGAGACCCTCAGTGAGGTGCTTCTCCATTACGCGGCTGAGCACTTGGAGGAACCTGAAGATGCGCAGCCCCAGCCTGGGGGTGTCTGAGGATGTTCAGCCATGAAGAGCTGGAAGCAGAGCAGCACAGACATCCAAGGCCACCCCATGCTCCACATTGCCCTTGCAGAGCAGAACTGAGCTCCATGGCCATGCAGACAGCACTTCTTCCCACCATCGAAAGAGAGTTTTCTAATTGGGCTCTTCTTTCAGTACATCTGCAAATATCATTCTGGAAGTGCGCTGTATCGAATATTGGGTTTCTTATTTTAAAGGGAGCCTTTGAGTCTATTTCTTTACACACGTTTTTACCAGCAGTACTTTTAACAATAGGTTACCAGATCCATCACACAATCTGACTAAAAGCCCGTATTTATTCCCCTAATTTTATAAACATTTAATAGGTCCTTATTAAACACATCAGCCAGCATGATTTAATAACACAATCAGTCTAGAAGTTTAAGAAAATTGAAAACAGGATTTGAATGTAATACAGCCACAATTACCGGAGATTATAGGCAATCATTTCCATATGTCTGCAATGGGGAGCTGCTAATCTCTGTTTGCGTGGAGGTGATTTCCTCTGGAACACTTCCCAGCCTTCAACAGCGCTAGTGCTGAACAAATTAGATTTGAAAGTCCCCAATTTTATGACTAAGGTAATATACTCTGTGTATTTAGAGAAACACTGATTTCCTATTTTAACTGGCTTCCAAATGCTGGACAGAGACCTCGGCTTCATTTAGTTTGGCTCTGCTAGGTATATGGTAAAAAACTTAAAAAAATTTTTTTAAGGGTCAGCACATGTATTTTTGGGTTTCTCAGAGATATACTGCAAGTTCCCTCCATCCATAAGAGGGAAAGAGTTAGCATCATGATCCAGTGACATCATGGCTGAGGAATGCGCAGCAATTAGCCCTGCAATACTGCAGGCAGCCTATGGCCAGGGGACAAGCAGCTCCCTCCTGCTAAACTTTAGGAGTCCTAACACCTTATTCCCTGACCTACCGCTTATGAGATCCTGAATAGCGTCACTTGTGTTTTGTGGGAATTCATCTGGTAAACTGGTCTTTTTGTGCGTGGCCTTGGCTTGGCTTTGGCAGTTACTGTTGAAAATAGGACTGCTGTTGGGAAAGATTTCCTGTTTGAAGCAGCCAGGAGCTGGGCTGATTTCAATAGGAGCCAGTGACTGGTGGCGATGGGAGAGCTGCTGGGAACTTTACAGCTGCAAACGTGCCAGCCCCACTGGGGGACATCAGGGGGCCTGGCCTGGAAGCGTCCAAAGCATTTTTAGAATTTGTTTTGTCAAATGATTCGCGTTTATGAAATGTTTACAGCAGAGTCATACCAGAGAACTCAAGCAAGACAGGAGAAAAGAAATCTGTGCTCACCAGTAACGAGGGATGAACAAAGCAGCGAGTGGATTCCCTGTGAGTGCTCACACTGGAAAACAGCATCACTTTGTCAGCCTCTTGGATGTACCTCCAAAATGAGAAAGAAGTAGGCTGTGCTGGGGAAAGAAGGAAGCTGCTCAGGCAGCTGAGTACTACTTATCTTTCTAGTACTTCTGTTTTTGAATCACGTTGTGTTTTTGTGCTATTCCAAAGAGCCTCTCTTCATTGAATCTGGCCCCACAGAATGAGAGTTTCCCCCCAAGATTTCACTAAATCAGAAAACTGATATTCACATGTTGCACGAGGAAATCGTAAAGCAGATGCCTCCACTGGAAAGATTTGTTTGTGATGGGAGGGAACAGCCCCAAGTAAGGACTTCAGCACATGCTTAATTCCATCACTGTTTCAGAAAGCACTTAAGCACATATCTGATTTAAAATGCCTTCTTGACTTGAATTCAGTTGAAGAGCAGAACAGTATATGATGTCTGCACACTGACTTATCTTAGAATGGCACGAGCTCTTTTCACTGGGCGAAGAACTTTCCTGAACTGAAGGAGTCCTTAATCCAAAACTTAGAATTTTATTTTACCATTTTTGGTTTTATCAAAATTAAGTATGCTTAGGTTGGAAATCTGGCAAAGTTAGGGAAGGGAGCTCTCACGATATTCTTGTTAAATAAGCTAATTGAGCAAGCAACCTGTGTCAAAAATAAACAAACCAAAGAAACAGAATAGAAAACACATAGCATGGAAGTACACTTTGATTTAGAGTTGGTTTGTTGCAGTTGTAAGCAAACTTTTAAGCCAACTAGTGCCAGCATTTGTCAACTGCAATGGTGCTAGGGAAGTTACCAAAATGAACTTTGTTACCTGTTGTCTCAGTAGAGGAGTGAAAGTTACACATGGAACAGCGTGTGGCATAAAACCTGACAGGGAATGACTTTGGTTATAACAGCTGACCCAGACTGGAATTCTTTATAATCAATTAAGCAAACTGTCACAGTATTAAGATATTTGATATGCCCTTCTTGTTTCCAGCTAGAGTGGAACAAACCTGCGCATATAATGAGCAGCTATAACCTAGTATTCATTTGCAGAGCTTGCTTCTATGAGCTGTCTTCAGCTTGTTTAGCCCAAAAGGAAAAGAACATGTTGGTTCTTGTAATAAAATAAATGTACAATCCCTGCACATTACTGGCTTTGTAGTTGCTTTCCCCCTAAAAAATCCAGTTCTAATGCATAGTATATTTTTGATCATAAACTTGCTCATGTATGCATTCCAGATGGCATGGAGAAGAGGTTCAGGAATTCTAGTGGCAACCGCTACTATTACGAAAATAAAGGTAAGGCCCAGTTTTATGATGAACCTTGATCTTAAGGAGTTTATAACTAGACTGGCTCCAAGTTATACTTGGAATACGTGGATACATTTATTACATCAGTGGATTCCTTCACCCACTTAAAAATATATCCGCCTTGTTCTTTTTGAATGAAGAGGTTGCTTGCAGTTTTAAGATGTTTCGTGGCCTTCATTCCATATAGCAAAAGAGTTGATTAAAAGGAAATTGGCAAGATCCTAGTATATTGTAATAACTCTCCATTTGGAAACAAAACTTCCTCCTGCATTCCAGCCAACTGGGTAATTAACTTTACCAAACGTTATGGTATACAACAGTGCAAACTCATTTTGCTGTTATTTTGAAATGCGGTGCAGCTTTTTCCTTGGAAAGCTCCATTAATAATTATTTACATCAATACACAAAAATATGGTAATTAAGGATGCTAGAGTGGGCTGTTAAGTTCAACTTTTCTAGGTAAAGCTTTTCCTTGTTTCCTATTTAAGTTCTTGCCAACAAGAAATATGTGCTCAGCCAAAACAGATTTTAAGGAGAGCGAAGCGATAGGACTCCATTTGGGAAAGGCTTTCAGCACATGCTTATGTTCTATTGCTTTCACTGAGATTTAAGCACATTCTTTATTTGTTTGTGAACACAGTTGTTATATTTTAATGGGTCAGTCTTTACAGTGGACACCTTTTCACAATGACTTGTTTGAGCCTGCAGCCTTATAAACCAGATAGGGATGGCATGGTGTGAGGCAGCAGCAAGACCTAGGAGATGGAAACTGGGACACAAAGCTGAGCATGTGAGGAAGGGCCATAGCAGCTGAAGGTCTTTCTGCAGAGGAGTCAGGGACACAGTCAGTGTCAAGGACCACTATGAGTGCAAGCGAGCTACACTGCAGGTAGACATCAATTGCTGTACTTCAGCCAAAGTAGTTGCCTGGACTATATGTCACTTTCTGCTACCACGGATTGCTTCAATAGGTGTTCTCTTTATAAGGTGAAGAAGGAGCACAGATGATGGCTCCAGTGGGGTGAACCCCAACCACTCTGATTTCATAGCTCTTCTTTCCTGTTTTCATGAAAAAAAGAATCCATCAAAAATGTTTGTTTACCCCTCCAGCAGAAACAGGAGAAGAGTAAGGAATGGCCGTACTTAGTAAAATAGCTTTTGTTAAATAATTAAGCAAATTACCTTGAAACTGGCTTCTAACATACCCATGCTATTGAGCATGGAGGAACAAGAAGCACTGTCCTTCTGCAGTGCTTCTGTGATTTCTGAGTTGTTTTCTGGTCTGTGCCTTCAGTATTCTGGCATATCTTGCAGGAAGCCACGAGCAGGCGAGCTAAACAAGAGGCACAAGCCTATGCAATAAATATCCTGGCTTGTGTTATTTTTTTGCTCTTTGAACTCTAGAAGCAGTTATTTGTCATTTATTTGATATCCTTTGACAATAAACATGATGTCTGTGAAGAACTAGTTACTGATAAGCTATCCAATAAGGTCAAAACATAGAAACAGATGACAGCAACAATAATAGAGATGTTAACCACTGCATCGTTTTTTCCCCATAACTTTTGAGATTGTACTACTGTATTTTTGTTGGAAGCATGCAGTACTATTACTTCTACAATAATTTGTCTTCATGCACAGCAAACAGAAAGGATTTCAGGCATTTTATTTCCTTGTCAGCTTCAATAAATGCAAAACGATTTACCTAAAAGAGAAAAATACCAGGACCAAATTTTTCAATGCTTTGTTTTGTTGTCATTCAGAACGCAAACTGTAACTTTGCAAGTAGACAAACAAACAAACAAAACCTTTTATGCATAACGTGTAAGCTCATTTCCTTTGATCCTGCAAGTGATGCCATGGAGCCCAGCTGTTGTGTTCCTGTGATGATTTCCCTTACTCATGTTTCACCCAGTCATTTCAGGCCCTAATGGAATTACTTTGAGTGAAACCTGGTTTTTTCATGGTTCACCTCCCATGTCAGCTGATACCAGGAACGATTCTCTGGCTTGCATGGAGAGTAGATACAGGCAATTAAGTAGATTTTAAAGATTGTTTTTCTGTTTTGCATTTTATCAACTGCTAACCCAATGCAGATCAGCATGCTGTGGGCGTGAGGGTTGCAGGCTGGGTTTCTGCTGTGGAAATGCATGTTGGATTCCCAGCTAATGCAGGCACAGCCAGGTCCCTCCTGTTGATATTTGGTTCTTTGCTCGTAACAAACACAGTGTGCTGTCATCTTCTGCTCAGCCCTTACCCAAAGGATGGACCTGTTCAGCCTTCCCCCATCCCCGTTTAATAGAGGCCTCTGTCCTGTTTTTCAAAGAAAGAAAATAAAATAGATTACTATTAGAAAAAGATGGAGCATGAAGAATTCCAGCCTGAGACGGGAATGTAAGTGAATTAATCTCTCCTGGTGAGGAGGAAATTATTTTTTGTTACTAGCAAAGGTTGTTTTTCATTGGAATTTCTCTCTCAGAGTTTTCAGGCATCCATCAAAGACCCAACAGCTTAATTTTTGTCGATACAACGTTTTACTTTTTAGTTGCCAAATAACCTCATCTATTTGATTTTCCAGATTTTTTAGATGCTTTCTGGAAGTTGTCAGAAGAGACCCTCCCTGGATAAATGTTCTCTTCCAAGAAAGCCACTTAAAAAAGAACAAAAATGATTCAAGCAGTTTTGGCCTAACCCAGAAACAATGCTGCAGCAAAGTTCCGGCTGCATTTTGTTAAACTCAGAATCTTTCTGGCCCTTTTCATGTGCTGGAGTGGGAGCTCATGATCCTCTCTGGCCTGAGCAGGGCCCCAAAGTGCTGCTGTTCAGCTGTGCCTGTCCTGCTCTGCCCCTTTCTCTTCTGTTAAATGGAAGTTGACATAACAGAAGAGAGGAGCCTGCCAGGAGGGTGTCAGAGTCAGCAATGATCACAATCAGACATTGCAATCACATTGCTCTACCAGGTCCTAGGAAGAAATAACCATCTGTTTCAATGGATGCAGGGGAAACAGCAACAGCAAAAAAATAACCACGGAACCATGACCATGATTTTTTCATTCCAAGCCATGCCTGGTGCCTGTCAGGGAGATGCAAAATGAGGCTTGATAGTAATGCAAGTTTGGGACATTTTGTACCAGCTTAAAACAACCAGCTCTCAGCTAACATGCATTACAGTCAGGTTCCATGTATATGACATTTCCATTTCCCTTCTGGACCTACACTGGACAGCAGCCTGGGGCATCCGTAGACTGACCTTGACCCACCTGGCCAATGGATTTCCCTTCTGCATACAGTAAGAAAAGCCTGTAACCACAATTGGAAGTGGCCACCCACCCCTTGGCTCACCCTGTCCTGCACCCAACAGCGCTGCACATTGGCCCCACTGTCTGCCATCCTCAAAGCAAAGCAAATATTCCTGGCTACAGAGTGCTACCATGCATGCTATAGAGGCAAAATTCATTTATTCACTCAGGCAGGTGATGGATAGTCTGTCAATGTTTATACAGTAGACACAAGCCTAATTTTCGGGTATTAGTTGATTAACACTTGAGTCATAGTGTGTGTCCTGTGTCCAGTAATGTGGAACATCAAATGTGTGAAAAAGATTAATAGTGTGCACAGATGTTACTCAGAGGATCAATTTGTCTAGGGTTTGAAGAGGTGGTACCCTGCAGATCAATAGGAAAGGAGAAAATTAGAGTAATGTGTTGAAAGAAATCACAGCCGACTCTGCATGGCTGGGTTATCTGCTCCAAAAACTCAGTTTCTCATAAAGACTTTCAAGAACTGCAACAAAATGCGAAGCTCTTTCTCCTTTATGATATGAAATATTTTATGATATGAAATATATATATATATTTGTTACTTACAGACATGCAGCTTTCCCAAATGGCAAGTCCTTTGCAAAGGACACAAAGCAGCCCTTGTGCAATGTGACAAGGAAAACTTTTCCCTGGCATTCTGTAAGAAAAGCGCTTCCCTGTATTATAAATAGCAACAGGCAGGAGGGCAATGGAAATAAATGTCACTCTGTAAATAAGGGAACCAAAGCTGGACAGCAGAAGGTCCCTTTCTGGACAAGCTCAACTTTTCCTAAGTTTTAAAGGAGAAGTATCCTGAGCCCTGCCTGCTGGGTGCTGCACAGCTCTTTGGAATCTGGGGGTCTGCAGGAAGTTCCCCCAGGGGAGAGGGACAGATCCTAAATAACACCAGCATGGATGGAGAGTGCTCCACCGAGGAGACCTGCATCGGCAGGAGCAGGATGCAGTGACCCCTTTGCTCTCTCCAATTCCTTCCTGGCTTCAATGGCAAGGGGTGGGAATTGCAGAGGTTTAGGAAGGAGGGAGGCAGTGTTTGGGGCGAGTTCTCCCACGGGTGGTTCTGGCAGTGGGATAGCTGGGAAGTGAGCAGCCTGCTTGCTGGTGTGCTCTGCCAGCACGGAGGTTCTGCCTATCTGTTTATCTCTGCTATTCAAAAATGGTTCCTTGCCACTGAGACAGAAAGCAGCTTTGGACAGAAATTTCAGCACATGATGGGAATGTCAGCAGTGTTATGCTCTTTCATATTTTTTTTAAAGCCTGGCTTTCTGCAAACTGACATATTTACATGCTTGCTTTATAACATTGGCATGGGATTTATGAAATCTCCTTAAAATTAATGTCTATTTCTAACAAATTTAAATTAAAAATGACCATACCCACATGAGGAATAGGATAGGAAATTTAATTTAAGGGAAAGCTGGGAATGTGTATATTTTTCAACAGACTGTTTCTGTTGCAACCTAATAGCATGTGTGAATGAGCGCCTGGTCCTTCAAGCTAAACCTATGGAGGGTTGCACTTATACAAGAAGTTGCTTTGTGGAATTAGCAGGAAAGCTCAGAAAGTAAGAATTACAGTGAGTAGCAGATTTTTGCAGGAATCGACCCAAAAGGGAATAAGGGAAGAGGGAGGCAGAGTGAAAAGAGAGTGGGAGGAAGAGGCAGGGTTAACAGCAGCCTGGGCAGAAATGCCTCCTTCCTTCCCTGCAGCAGGTCCTGCCACTCGCTGTAATTAGGAGCTCTTCCCATCTGTATTCCTGCTTCCAGAAACAACCGTAGCTTCCTTGCTGAAGAATGGAGTAAGCTGCTCTGAAACATCATAAAAATGGTATATTCTCAATTTCTAGTAGGAACGGAGCCTATGTGCCACAGACCAAAGCCCAGAAGCCCGGCTGGGCGATGGGTTTCCTGCTAATGTATTTCTATAGACAGCTCGCCCGCTCTGCTGGCAGTTTTGCATTTTTCTTGTAAACCGTTCTTATGTGCTACAAGACATCTGGGCATTCTTAATTCTGCCTCTCACTTCATTACCTTTCATAGGAGACTCTCGGTTTACAGCGAAAGAATCAATAGTTTGAAAGTTTTAAAAAGTGCAATATTAAAAATTGAAAATAAACCAGGAAATCATAGTCTCCATTTGGGGGGAGTGGGGGAGACAAAACCTTTTTCTTTGGGTAAGGACTGAGGGTCAAATTAATTATCTTTATTTGCAGCAGTTTGGGATTTCTGCAGAGATTTAAGGGATTTTAGTAAAGCTGTGTGTGAGCGTGTTGGTCTTCTGGAACCCACATGAAATGTCTTACAAGCATTGGGACACTGTGTGGTTTGCTGGCCGTGTCAATGGGCTCTGCTCACGATCTGCTGCTGTTTGCCGAGCAGCAGTTCTGAGCAGCACTGAATCCCCAGCACCTAGCACAGAGCCCAGCGTGATGGAGCTGATTGCAGCTGAGGATCAATTCCCTGCTGCAGTATTTCTTTCCCTGGAGCAGATCTAATTGAAATCAGACCTCCGTGCTGCGTTAGGATTCCTTTGGCAGAGCTGCTCTTGGCATTGTTTTCCTTACCATTTTTCCTATTACTGTTAGTTCCAATCACCAGAACAAGGCAGCACGGAGCAGAAGAGAAAAGCAACATGCTGTGAAATTGTTGAAATAACTCAAAGGTTTCCACAGGAAACATCATCTCCAAATGCTTGAACGCAGCCTCCCGGATAAAAATACAGCAGAGGGTGGGGGGTGAAAAGGGAAGGGAGAGAGGGAGATTTAGTGATGTTAAGAGGCCGAAGCAATTGCAGCGATTTGTAAATCGTACGAGCGGTTGTGTTCCCTGTGCGCCGCGAGGAGAGGGCAGCAGATGTGCCGGCAGCGCGGAGCCGCCTGCAGCCCGGCTCTGCTGCGTGCACCTCAGTGCTTTGTGCTCAGCGCCTCGCCCGCCTCTCCCTGCCTTCTCCTTGCAGAGATTAAGTTTGGAAAATAAAAGTTGTTGGCAGAGGATAACGCGCTCGGTTCAGAAAGGAGCGTCATTGCGTGCAGAGGGCAGTGGTGATCGCACCCGTGTAGCAATTGATTGATAATGTTCACTCGTTCAAGTAAACATTTTGGCTTTAGCAGATGGCTTTCTTTCACTGCAACCCATTCAAGCCGATAGTATCCGTATCATTTTACCGTGACGCTAAAATATCTTTTATTTTACTATTTTAAAATGGAAGGATATTTTTTTTTTTTTAAGAAACAAAGCCAGGGTAATTTTTAATCACAATTAGTTAGGTTAGATTTCCAGATCAATGTTTTGGTTCCTGATGGTGATGTATTACATTTGCAAATGCGTGCATTTCAGGAGTAGTTAAATAATGTTATGTTACAACTGTTTTTAATGAAGAAATAACTATTTGGCTATCCAGGATTTCCCTTCAGTAATGCTCACTCTGGTTGGAGAAAATTTGGGTTTGTCAGAAGAAATGGAAATGCTTTCTTTTAGGAAGCCAGCATTTTGGAGCTTTCATAGTTTTGTTTCACGCCGGAATGATAAAATCGATGCAGGACCATTTTAATGAAAATCATTTTTATTTCGGTTTACTCCATTTGTATAACGAGAGGGAGGGACCTCTGTGCAGCGAGTGCCTCTGTGCAGCCAGACACCCCTCTGCCATCCGCGGGAGCAGCTGACACTTCAGAATTAACTGTTTGTATTGAGGCATTCAATGGTGGACAGCAGGTCTGAAACATTTGCCTGCAGAAGTGGCCTTACAAGAGCAGAAAATCCCTGTTGTCTTTGGGAGCTCGACGATTTCTGGGAGCCACCAGCACCCTGCACACAGCTCCCTTTGTCTGTAAACAAACTTCGGCTCGGCTCCCCCTCCAGTCCTCTAATCCTCTGCATGAAATCATTACCAGCTACTTGCAATGAACATGCCATTCTTCAGCTCACAATTATTGTTGTAGGCTTCACATAACAGTTCATCCCTTCTCTGCTTAATCAGAAGCATTAGATTTCAGGTACTCATGGAAATGGAGAAGAGTTTTGAGGTTTCCAAATACTTCTCTTAATGAATCTTGTGATATTTTTAACAAAGAGGTCAGAAATACATATTTTCTTCTTTTTGAAATGTTAACAAAATACAGAAAAAGAGAAAGAATGGATGGGGGGGGGGGGAGGGGGAAGCAAGTTTCCAATGATTTTAGTCTGGTGACTGGATGTCCTTTGTGCATCTGTTCAAGTATTTTGTGGTTTGCATTTACGTCTGTATTTGCCCAATTTACAGCTTAAAAAAAAATCAATAGTAATGTTATATTTTCATGAAACCAGCATTTTTTACTGAGATCTCTTGAGTAAATTAAATTTCATCCAGGCTGGATTACATCCAAGTTGGATTACTGTTGCAGTCCCTCATCCTACAAATGCACATGAATATTCCTGCTGGGTCTTGGGAGATCTGGAATCGAGTTCTAGGTTTGTGTAGCCTCCCTCTTGCCCAACCTCCTTATTTGCTTTGAGTCTCAAAAAGCAAAAAAAAAAAAAAAAAAAAAGCAAAAAAAAAGGGAAAAAAAGATGCTATTATTGGCAGTCAACTTAATTGTGATGTTGCATATATTTGTCATATACATTTATGATATATCACTTGCTGTGGTCTTATATGAACAATGAAATCTAAAATATGTCAAATACTGACATAAAGCAGGTGTTGGTATCTATGCTAGACTGTCCCGAAAGCTAAAACTGGCCTGTGACAGGAAAGATCAAATGGAGGATTCTTTGCTTTTTCTCTTGTTCTTTGGTATTCTGCTGTTTTTGCATTCCCTGCTCCTGGCATAGACAGACAAATAATGTAAACAAGACCGTGGCTGAAGTCTTCCCTGCAGGGACGCTCTTTCTAATTGGTACTTTTTGATCTCCCACAAAATAGAGTGGCCATATTACAAACACTAATAATAGGAATAAATTCCATGACAAGGCTTCAGAGAAGTAAATGTTACGTTAAAGAGAAAACCATTGGAGCAGATGGACACAAACACAATTGCACAACATACAGAATGAAATTGCCCATGTGGCTGAAAGATGATATTTGCTCTAGGCAGTTCTCTAGGTTACTGCATAAGGTAGGACATGAATTAAAGCTGTATTCTAAGCCTTGGAGACATTAAATGTGACTTAATATATGATTTGTGTGTCAGCAGTAAGTGCCTGTGCACCAACTCTGTTTCAACACCTTTCATGCCAAGCTCAGGGAAATGGTACCACCCTGCAACTGCTCTAAGGGCTGAGAGAGAATGTATTGACTGTTGCCATAGCTCAGCAGAGGTATGCCGATTTGTTCTGCTGCAGTAATCTGGCCTTGTTTCTGAGCCCCTTGTGATCTGTGAAGGTGTCAAAAGTAGCTTGAGGGAGAGTGGGGAGAAGGAGGTTTACCCATTTGTTCTTTTGCAGCAAAATAAAACAGCCTGCCAAGGCATCCTTAAAAAAGTTGTTGATGGAGGGATTACCTACTGAAAGATGGGAATATCTTAAGAATGATGCTTTTAATGTTCACCATAGTGTAGGTCATAGCACTTATGGAACTAGTGAGTAGGAGTCCCACTGCAATAGACCCTCTGCAGGCAGAATAGTGAAAAACCCAGACCCCTGAAGAGTTCACAGTCAGCAGTGATTAACCAGCCCAAGAGCCTCAATAGTAGAAATGAAACATGTTTCTTAAACCTTTCACTGGTCTGGAGGCCAATGTAGCGTATGCAATGCACCAACTTTATTGTGAGTGTTCCCTAAGGTCAGCACATTCCTTTGCAGTTTGCAGTTTGATTATGGTTGATCTGTGACATGGCAAACCCAGCTCACTCTCATCCAAGTTGTGAGAGAGTTTGTCTGATCAAGCCCCATCTCTTGGAAGTGAGCGCAGCAAATTAATAGTTAAATGCAAAACTGAAGCAATGAAATTAATTTCTCTTTTATCCTCAAACATTTTATCGTGTTGCTACCCTTACGAGAATCAAGCCTGCAAAGTAATATAGCTTATCAGATCTTGGATATTAGGTATGCCAAAGTATATACTCTTCACTATAAAATGAATGTGTGTGTGTGTGGCTTAATTTCTGTATAAACCCTACGCATCCAATGGATCTCTTTAAGTGCGTTATACTGCTATTCCTCCTCACCAAATGTCAATGACTGCAGGGACAGACCTCCCTTCTCATCAGTGTATGTGCATCCCTTCCTTGAAAGACCATTATCCTATGGTATTTAGGTGAAAAAGCACTCAATAGGATCTTAGAGTGGTTGTGGCAAAAAAGATCCACTGTGATTTATGTGAGGTGCATTGGGAACCGTCTGATGTGAAGTCAGCAGCTGAAGGGCAATGAATAATTCAGCATTAGGATCCGTCACATCATCTCTCTCTCCCATGTTATTGCTGTTTTTACGTAATTGCAAAGTAAAAAAAAATAAATTGATGTCATAAAGAAAGCTGCATCGTTTGTCTGGAAATACACAGAAGAGTTATAGGTACATTTCTGCTGCTTTGTGAGCCCTGTATGATCTTACTGTGTGCAAAATTAAAAATGTGTCTTTATTAATGGCTTCTCTAGGGTTAGATGGGAGATCCATGCAAGCATGACATCTTTTACGTTGGTCTTAGCAACCTGCACTGATAGAGCATAATGTCTCTGAATGGCTTCCTTCGAGCTCCCAGGTGCTGTTGCCTTTGCTCAGTGCTTCTCCAGCAAAGCCTTAATGCAGATCTGGAACAGGGGTGCATGTCTGTATCGCAGGGGAAATTTTGTTTGTTGAACCATGGACAGAGATGAAGCCAGGTCAGAGGGTTCACGTGCCTCAGGGGAGATTCAGAAAGAGAAGTTGTGTGTGAAGTTTTAGTTTTATAATCTGTGAGTCAAAAATAACCCAACAAAAAGATGGAATTTGGTATGCAGGCTCTTTTGTACAACATAACAAAGCTCAGCTGGCTGGATAGATATATACATGATGAGATACACAGTTATCTGTACATCTTGTTCTTTCATAGTGCTCTTGTTTTTCAGAGGAAATGGCAAGTGGAGGAACCATTTTGAGGGACAGTTTCCTTGCCTGCAGTGTGCTTGCATCTGGCACTGACTCTCTGCCCAAGGTTTTAGGTTGCATAAGAATCTGAATTGAATCACAGAATCACAGAATCACAGAATTGTAGGGGTTGGAAGGGACCTCCAGAGATCATTGAGTCCAACCCCCCTGCCAAAGCAGGTTCCCTACAGCAGGTCGCACAGGTCGGCATCCAGGCAGGTCTTGAACATCTCCAGAGAAGGAGACTCCACCACCTCCCTGGCAAATTGCCCCAAAGTTCTTGCATTTACAGCAGGAGGTTTATATTCTGCTCCTTTTCAGAGAAGGATCGGGAAAGCAGAACTCAGACCAGAACAAAACCGATCTCAACATGGACGGGGAAAAGATCTGACTGACTTGTTCTCATTTTGTTTCATCTGCAGTGGTGGAAAGCACATTATCCATCATTGTGTTTAAGTATGACTTGTGCTCTCTACCTTTCTTACTGTTATTATTTCATGACTAGAAGAAAAAATGACTTTGGTGTATTTCTCCCTTTTAATCTGAATTGTTCAAAAAGATGTCATAACCAGCTCCAGCCTCTGACTCTCCTCTCTGCTTATAAAAGCAGTCCCTCCTCTGCTCTTGACTTTGTCCTTGCCTTGCTAACATGAGGCTGATATGAGCAAATGCTATTTCTTAGGAAAGTTCTGACTCAACATTGTAAGCTTTTCAAGGGAGAATGAATGCAATCTGTGAACTGAATTGGCAATGCAGGAAGATTAGGAGAAATGCTATGCAATATCCAGATCATGCCATTTTAATATCTAAAGATGATTGCTTTTAGGAAGGAGACAATAGGTTTAGCATAGAGGTGACAAAACATATTCTTTTTGCTTTTCCTCTTGGTAAACAAACTTCTTTCAAAAATGAAATGAAGCTGTATTATGCAACAGTGATGGAAAGGGAATGACATGGCATGGGGGCTGTCCTCCAGCTGATAAGATAATAGGTATTTACCAAGGGGAACCACTGGGCTGCTGAGACCTCCTGATATCTTTTGTATTGCAGGGCTTGGCATTCTTAAAGTTAGGATGTCAAAACTGAAGGGCTTTGTGTTTATTCCCCTTCATATTTCTTGTTTTTCTCAAAGGCCAGGTCACTTGGAAAAACCTTCAGTTTTAGGGCAAGGATCTTTCAGAAGTCAGCTTATAAAGAGGCTTGATTGATGCTCCAGGTTTATTACTTCTAAGAGCATTTCAAATCTTTGGTTTTGACTTACAGATTTTAGTTCTTCAGCACATGCATTTTCAATCCTTTCTCAAGCACAGTGACAGCATAAAAAATCTTTAAAAAAATAAATAAATAAAACCTAAATTATTAGAAAGTCACTTAAGTCAAAGAACTGGAGTTCTGGAATTCTTTTAAGAATGAAAGTTTGCTAAGCTCTCAATAACACAGTTGGGTTTGACAACACTGCAGCAACTTTGGACATAGCATTTTTTCACCAGAGTTAAATAGCATGGAATAAGTTAAATATTATAAGTTCCTTTTTGTCTTGTAGCTACTACATATGTGTTCTTTTTCTCTTCTTTTCTTTTATTTTCTTTTTTTCTCCATTGCTGTTTTTTTTTCCTGTCAAGCTCGTTAGTTTAATACTGCAGGTGTGACCTCCCCAACCAGGTGATGCTCCTTCTCGTTGACCCTTAGCCCAGCTTCTCCTGATATATTGACCACTTTTCACTCTCTCTGGTTTTCTTTCTCCCTGTAGCCTTCCTGGACAGCGTTCTTCTACACCAACGTTCCCTTCCTGTGATTGCAAAGACAGCTCTGCTTCATCTTCCATTGTCTTCTGCTTCCTATCATGGAGGATTCAGCCATTGCATCTCCTACTGATGGACAAAAGGTAAAAGACCACTTTTGTTTTCAAAGGTCTAAATGACGCTACACCAAAACAATTTTGTTTCTGGACATAACATAATGTAGGCATAATGCAGTAGCTACTGCAGTGCTAAGTAGCAGGAATTACTTCCTTGGAAGTAAAAGGTAACTTTTTGTCTAGCTTCTTGGGATGTCACTGGTAATCTAAGCAAAAGCTTGCCTATATGAACAGCCATACAATATTTTTCCATAAGAATAGAAAAGAGATGCAGCTGGGAAGAAAACCTGGTAGTTGGACAGTTTTTTAAAATGTGATGCTACAAGAAAAAAAAAAAAAAAGGCAACAGAAAACCAAGCACCTGTTTTACCTTCTTGAAAATAAAATCTTAAGCAAATAACAACCTCCTCCTGCTCACCCCCATACCCAACAGTCTTGAATATTTCAGGAACTGTAAATAATGAGGACTCAGTTATCTTCATAGAGACAATGATGTTGTTCTTGAAAACACTTAACTGGGGTCTTGGTTTTAAGGAGAAATATTCCTCAGTGCATTATTGCTGTGAATTTTAAGTGCTGAGTTTCCTAGCATTTCCAAGTGCATTCTTCACATTAAAATGTAGGGTTTTCTTCTAATTTCTTATCCATTAATGGATAAATTCTACTGGGGTTTTAAACGCAAAGGCATCAGAAAAAACACATTGCTTATAAACTACAGTGAAACACTGAAGTTTTCCTGAAGTAACCTTGCATGTGTTGTCTTGTAGTTGGTCATAGAAAAAGTAAACCAGACGTGTCACCTGAATTCTATTTCATTATATGCCCCTTTAACATGTAGGAACTGTGTAATCCAATATTGAGTAGGCGAGAAGAGTCTAATCTAAACCAGTAGTTCATATCGGATTCCTTTTTTCTGATACTTAATTTCTAGCAATTCATTGTAAGGTTATATTGATACTTTCCTTATGTGGATAATAACGTCACCTCAAGTGTCAGTTACCTTTGCTGTCCTGTTCTGGATCTGTTTGGGATAGTGGGAAAAAATTAGTTCTATCTGGTACAAGAATTGATTGGCCCAAAAGATATTGGGGTGGGGACCAACAATTCAGCAATTGTGTTCTTGTGAGTTTAATTTGGAGAACAATCATCTGTTTCCTATAAAACCTATAATAGCTGTTCAGGGAAGGGACTGGGGAAGGGGTCTTGTTTGTTTTTATGCCTGGTTTAGTTTCTGAGAAAAGCTTTCCTTTCCATTTGGACACAAAACTGTAGAGCAGTATTGCTGAAATCTGAACAGCAGTGAGCCTACCTGACCTACTGGTTCCAGTTTGGTGCAAATCCCAGGGATAAATAGATGCAATTACTGAAGTTGGGTGTGCCAAGAAAAATCTACCAGGACTGACCATCAGTGAATCAGAGTTGTGGGAATGTAGCCTTTCTGCTTCAGCTGCATCTGACCAAAGCAGCAATAACAGGAGGCTGGAGCAGAGGCTTTAAGCTGTGACTTTATTGCTTCAGTTGTTGTTAACATATAATATTACCACAAACTGTGTAGCCAGGGTTGCTCTCTTTGAGGCTCCAGTCTCAGTCTGCACATACAACATTTTCATTGATCCTCATCTAGGCAAGCAACTTGTTTTGCTGCTAGGATTATAATCTTCTTTAAGAGAGTGATCAGCACAAGTCATGTTCTTTCCTCCAGAGCAAAATACGCAGTAATTAAAAATGTTTCTAGGCAGCTTGCTCTGGTGGATGAGACTAAAAGAAACCTCTTCTAGGAGATGAAGGGGAATCCCAGTAATGGAAGTGTTTAATGTCAATCATTTAAGGTCAGCGTGATTGCTGCAAGGTTTGGGTCTTTTTCTTCGCGTTGTTCAAAGGAAACATTATATGACATTTTTGAGCAAATTCTTTTCCAGAAAATGCAAAACAAATGAAACAGGAGCATTCAGTTCAAACCTATAATGTGGCATACTAATTAGTATGCAAAAATTAATTGGTATAAGGAGGAGTAACATACTGTGGGCCAAATTCTTTGGTGACTTCTATGGGAGAAGTGCCTGAGCACCTGAGGGCAGCATTTGTATGGCCCTTTGATCTTAACTTCTAGAGCTCCAGTGACAAACTTTATTAAAGATTAATTCTTAGAGCCCACTTTTAAAACAGGGACAGCTACTGCCAGTGGCAGATGTATCCAGCCTATGGCTGTGGGTAAAGTGACTCTACAAACTAGAGATCTTGTAGAAAGCTTTGGCAGTGCTAGAATGTAGGTTCAGACCCCATAACCTTCCTCCTTCCAGCAAATTCACACCTGACTTTTTTTCTTTTGAGACAGCCTAATTGTGCTGCTGCTCAAGACAGTCAGACAAAAAGGCAAGTCTGTGAACAATTGTCCTGTCTTATGTCAATTATTTGTGGGCATTTATAACTAAAGAAAAAATCATCCAACTGCATACAGGCTTCCCAGATAGGACTCAATGAAGATTTGCTCATAGATTTTTGCTGTCTGTTTTTAACTGTTTTACTTGTTTCCATGGATCTAAGACTTTATTTCTCTCCTCCAGTCCCTATTCAGGTATTTGTGTAAAGATATTTTACTGCGTCATCAGTATAGTGTCAGATACAGCCTGATAATATTTGATGAGTGTGCTTTCATCTGTGTGCCAGGTAGTGCTGCTATTCTCACAGAAATCAAGGGGTCGGGTGCCTAAATATTTTTTCTGGCTTTTGGTCTATGATTTGACCATAGCGATGACAAGGGGAGCTGGTTCCAGGCTGGGAGGCTCTCACAAAAAATGCTCAGATGTCTGCAGTCTTGTGCTGGAGCCCCATCCTAAGAACAGCTCCTCATCTCAGAGCTTTGTCCTCAGACAGATCTGCAGGTGTGGGGTGAAGTGTCTTCTACATCAAATAATCCATTGCAGTGTGTGTGTGTGTGTGTGTGTAGCTTGGAGGGGCCAGATAGGTGAGGCATATGTGGAAATACCTAACTTGTAGTCAAATTAATCTAGTGTAAGAAAATTCCGTTTTTTTGGCCATACAATTTTCTGGAATATGTCTTTAATAGAGAGAGCTTTATTTGCTTGCTTTTGGGTTAGTGCAATTTGAACTCATGACTCTTTGCTCTGCAAACAGTGTCAGAGTAGCTCCAGTGTATGTGAGGTCAGAGAGGTTTGAGTGATGCTGTCGGAGTCCCAGCAGAGATGTGGTTCTGTGGTTCAAGGGCTCTCCTTTTTTTGGCAGATAGAATATTGGACACTGATCCAACGTGCCAGGAGAGTAATCCTGTTCTTCCTTTGCATATCTCCTCAGCTGCTGAGCAGCTGAAGAGCTGACAGAATTAAATTACGTTGCTGCTGCTGCTATTAACAAAGAGTAAAGAGAAACTGTTACATCTGGCTCCGCTTCTTTGCCAGAGTCTTCATTTAATTGTTTTCTAATTTGAAGAAAACCACAAATGACAAGATGAAACTGCTAGAAATGTAAATACAAGAGTCAAATTGCTCTTGTCAGATTTCTAGTTCACAAACTATGGTAATGTGATTCTGCATATCTGACCAATAAATAAGAGCTGCAAGAAGTGGATGCTGTTGATTCCTCTGCGAATTCGTAGTCTCCTCACTCACAGTTACTGAAACGCTTTCATTTGAAAGAACATTGAAGATGCTGATGTTGAGGATCCAGGCTGACAGCTGCAGACTTGCTCAGTGCATGCTCCAGGACAGCGTTCTTCCTTGGCAGCAAATGGGGAATCCAGACTGAGCTGGCTGGAGTAGGTTTCATTATTTGTTCTCTGCTACTTTGCAATGAATTTTTACTCCTCAGTTGTAGTGAGCTAATAGTGAAATATATTTGAAGAATGCAGAAAGTTTCATAGACTGCAGTATGAAGGGTCATCCAATATGTAAATGCGTGACCAAATGTTAGTAGTTTTGCTCTTGCCTGAAAAATACAATGAAGACAGTACCTCTAATCGAAGATTTTTCTCTAAATATTGTACAAGAAGACTGAGTTTCAGATTAAAAAAAAAAAAAAGAGCAAAATAATCCTAAACAGATAGTTGATCAAGAACAAGGTTTGTCCTTTAGAAAGTCCTTATGAACAACAAAGTCAGTGCTAGTTTACAAGCAGCGTGTTAGTCGCAAATAAGGAGCTGACAGTTCAAATACAAAAATGCAAAGAGAATCCGCCAGCTAATGCTTCTGTCTGACACTTAGAATCCTGAGTTCCACTGGGCACATTCGTGCCGCCAGTGAAACCAATCCCCACCACGGGATTTCCTGGTAAACAAACTTTCCAGGTAACTCAAGTCCGCTTTATTCCTTTACAAATGTGTCATGGCCAATGCTTGCTGACAGTGTCTGGCAGATAGCTGCCCTTTTGTGAAATGTCCCTGTTGTAGATTTGAATGAGACAATTGGCCAAGCTACTGAAGCTCATATATTTCCTTTGAAGCCACCTCATTGTGGGAGCTAACAACCTTGCTGGATTGATCCCTATCTGCTGCGTGGTCAGCTGATGGGTCGGTTTGAAGGACAGCTTGTTGGAGTTGCAATGTCATGTGTGGGTGTTATCAAAACGCTGCGTTTCCAATCTGTTTGAGCTCCGTTTGTTTGCCATGGAGTTGCTGCAGCAAAGCTAAACATTGCTTGTGACGTGACTTAAACACCGAGCTGCAAGGAAGGAGCAGAGCCCTGGGGGGGCTGAGAAGAGGACAGCCAACAAGGACCGGTAGAAAGTGCAGCTGTCGTGGAAGAGAGAGAAGTTAAAAAGGAAAGGAGAAAAAAAGCCTTGACTGTCCCTCAGGGGCAGGGGCTGCTGTCGTTCCAAATGCCGACAGCTTTCCAAACCTAAACCAAAGCTATAAAATATGAAATATAATGAACAAAAGTTGGCACCCACCCATGTGTAGCTGTCAACCTAATAAAAACAAAACTATCTGGCAGCTGGCACTTAGGAGCTGGGAGATGCCAGCCCCAGACTCCCGCAGAACAGGCTTTGCCTTTGCCTTCTACTTCTTCAGTGTTTGCTAGGCTTTAAATTGTTTGCCAGCTCAGATTCCACACA
Source organism: Lagopus muta (assembly GCF_023343835.1). Lineage (NCBI taxonomy): Eukaryota > Metazoa > Chordata > Aves > Galliformes > Phasianidae > Lagopus > Lagopus muta. Next base: position 10,668,439 of record NC_064446.1, on the reverse strand, counting down.
GAGACTGAGGAAACAGAGGCCCTGCCGCACCTAAGCAGTCATTGCATCTCCAAGGCATTGCATCTCTGGAAGAGCATCTTCAGCCTCTGTCCCCTCATACTTTCCTGCTCTGAGAGGGCAAACAAAAGGCAGACAGCAAAGGCTGGATGTTGCTGTGTTTTGGTTCCACCTTCTCTGTTTCCTAATGGCTAAGCACCAATCTGAGCTGTTGAGCTAGACATGGTGTATGGAGTTGACTTGAGCTTAAAGGGCAAACTACAAATCAGAACTCATCGATTTTCTAAAGCAAATCTTCAAATAATAATAGTAATAGCTTTAATCTATTAAAGTCAATCAGAAGTGGGATGAATTGGGGGTGAGTGATGACTATAAGAAGGAAGGGGACAGACTCTTTAGCAAGGTTTGTTGTGATGGGACAAGAGGAGATGGTTTTAAACTAAAAGAGGGGAGATTTAGACTGGATATGAGGAAGAAGTTTTTTACAATAAAAGTTGTGAGGCACTGGCACAAGTTGCCTAGAGAGGTGGTGGGCACCCTGTCCCTGGAGACACCCAAGATCAGGCTGAAGGGGCTCTGAGCACCTGATGGAGCTGTGGGTGCCCCTGTTAGTTACAAGGGGAGTTGGACCAGATGGCCTTTAAGGGTCCCTTCCTACTCAAATGATTCTGTGACCCTTTCCCTGTACCAGTCTTGGGGCAAGTGTAGGTATTTTCTACATTAGGAATTATTTCTATGTAGTCAGGTCTGTAGATGATTTTCAGCTGCAGCAGAGAAGCAGACTGCTTTCCTAGTCTACATGAGCAGTGAAGTACCAAATGTGGGAGGAATCGTGGCAAAACCAGGCCTTTAATTCCAAGATAATCCTAAGAAATTATACCCACTTTGTGCTCCCACACTCCAGGAATAAATAGCTACCTGCAATTGTATTGCAGGCATATGGTTTTATATTTTCTCTGAAAACTCCTCTTTGTTACAAGCAAATCTACCTTGAATGCATCTCACTCTCAGACAAATTGCTCAGTGGAATCTCCTGTGAGTCTACCCCTCCTGCAGGTTAGAAAGTATTTGTTCATTTTTATGAAGGGCAGCCTTTCAATATTTAGTGCAAACAGCCCATCCCTCAGGCACCTGACACTCATGGCAAACAGACAAGTCTTTCGGTAAATGACAGTGCCCCTGAAGAGTGGAGAAGGCAGCTGGTTACAAACGTTCAAGGGCACACGGTGAAGCTTTCCATCACAGGGACAACCTGTCCGTGGCTGGTTGCGACCTCCTTTGCTTGTCTGCCAGCAGACTCAGCCATACTTTAGGGCTGTTTCTCCTGTTTGTAGCACAATATGTTACTTGCTGTGATTTTTTTTTTTTTTTTTTTTTTTTTTTTTTTCCCCAACCATCCTCTCCTAACTTTTACTGGTGTTGGAACAGTTATCACAAAGGTTTGTGGGCTTTGGTGGTAGAAGCCAACCTTTCTGGTGGGAAGCAGATTGCCTCATAGTGTGTGTCCCAGCTGTATAGATCATTGTAAAAAATAAAACTGATTCTCTGTTCAGAGAAAGTGAGAGGATTTCTTATACTCCTTTTGGACTGCAGGATTTGCATTCTGTGTAATGGTTGGGCTTGATGATCATATGGATCTTTTCCAACCTAAGATCTATGAATCTATGACTTTAATGGCTTCCCACATAGGGAGATTCTGCAAACAGAATTCTGTAGTACTTCTCTGTCGAATTTGATAAATAGAATTGGAAAAACTGTTCCTCTTTCCTCCAGCATGCATCTACCATCAGATCTGCATATACCTACACGCATATACATATGCTCAGTACTTTGTAGCTCTTTAAGAGCATCTGCGTGGGCTCAAAGATTGTTGTGGTTGAAAAGAAATTTTCATTGAGCATAATCTATGTGAAGATTTGATCTTTTTTAACCAGGCTACTAATGGTTAGCTGCAGTAGGTGTGCAGTATATTGTTTATCTGGCTCTTATATGTAATTAGGATTGCAGTAGAAAAATTTGCTTCCCATTCACTACGCCTGTGGGTCTGCCTAATGTCTGCTGAGGTTCCTGTTTTATGTCATTCATTGCAATTGCAAGGCTATTGGAGTTTGCTCTTGAATTTCTGTGTGCTCTTGTGTCAAGATAATAAAGGAGAAAGAATGGAAGTGTGTTTGTATAGCAAATGTGAAGATCCAAGTGAAACCATAAGGGCACCTAGTCTAGGCTTAAGTCATGAATACTGAGAATTGGTATTTTACGTGGCAACCATAAAATCCTTTTTTCTGACACCAGATAAAACCTTAATTTTTCACATAAAGTGATGCTGCAAACCTCAGTGCAAGGAATTTCAGCATGAAAATTCCTGAAAGGTGGGAGGTGTAGATTAGATGTTAGGAGGAAATTTTTTCACGTAGAGAGGTGACGTGCTGGCATGGGCTGCCCACAGGAGCTGTGGATGCCCCATCCCTGGAGTCATTCAGGGCCAGGTGGATGGAGCCCTGGGCAGTCTGATCTAGTAGCTGATAAAGTGGTTGGCAACCCTGCCCATGGCAGGAGGATTGAAACTAGATGGTTTTCGAGGTTCCTTCTGACCCAAGCCATTCTATGATTCTATGAAATCAGGTATTAAATACTGCAGGTGAGAGTAACCCACTGTTATAACCTAATTCCATGGGCTGTGGGAAATGCTGATCTCAGTTTAGCCATTTAGAAGTATGAATTCAGCTAGTATGGACAACTGTGCTAGTTGTCCAGTGTCCAACAAAAGCAAGCAGTGAGAGAGGCGCCCTCAGAATCAGTCCAGTCAGTCTATATAGAGATATGTTGCAATCTGGGTGGAGGTATCTGCTTTTCTCCAGGGGCGACTAGAAGAGACTTAGTGGCTAATTTAAACTAGGTGGCTAACTTCTAGATGGCTGAATTTTGAGTGTGTTGGGTTCCTCCTGCCCGTGGAGTCTTCCTTCTCTTGCTGAACCACTTGCTGCTTGGTTTAGATGCCTAGATTGCTGACTGCGTACTGTGGGATATGTGGTACAGAAAGTAGGTTGGATAGCATGTTGGATAATCACTACCATCACTTCCACCCTTAATAATTTCATGGGTGAAAGTGGGGCCAGGACTGTTGTATATGCACTTTGCACATTCATCTGAAACAGCTGGGACTGAGAGAGGAGTGTGATTCAGAGAGGTGCTGTCTGAAGCTGCAGATGCTTTTCCAGATAGGAGATCTGTACATGGGGAGAGCTTGAACAATGGACCATTCAGGACGGTCTCTCTGGGACACATGTGGGTTGTTTTTGGCTGCAAAAAGAATCTCCTTTGGAGAAGATATTCTTTCCCCGATCTTGATAGGGGTAAACAGAGCAATGTCACTAAAACAATGCCTCAGAAAAACCTTCTAGGGAGTTTTCTCTTTAGTCTCATTTGAAATGCTAGAAACCCAATTTTTGGGTTGTTTTTGTTTTAATGGTACATTCTTGCAAGGACTCAATCTGTCATCAGAGGGTGTATGAAGTTCCCTCTGACAATTATGGGGGTTCCACCCATGGATTAAAAAAAAAAATAAAATGAAAGAAGAGGATAGAAAGAATAGCTCCTTGTCTATCAGCAGTCTGAGCCCAGCAATTGCAGCATGCCAAAGGCTTCACAGCATGTAAGTTGTGATCATTCCCATCAGAAAACAAAATTGTCAGCTAGAAACAGCTCAAAAGATTTTGCATGAGTAGCGCTTGCACGCACTGAAATTAGTAGCAGGTGTTCTAGCCTATTGTATGTTAGTTTTGTGGTGGAAAATAAGTGCTGCCAGGTCAGTGATAGAAGGGGTTCCTGTCTTCTTCCCCTCCCTCAGCCCATCTTTCAGTTTCCAATCCACACAGATCTCTGGCTTGGCCCTCCTGGATGCTTTCTTGTCATCAACACCATCAGTAATGGTTTCCTCGCTTTGGGTTTGAGTCGGGCTGTGCTCTGTGCCAGAATGCTTTGGAAGGAAATCATTCCGAGTCAGTCTAATGCCATAACAAGCTCTGCAACAGCTGCAGCAGTGATATGCTGGCAAGCTGTGTTGACCTTTTAAAATGAATAAAGAATGACTATTTCCACAGTACATATAACTCTTGTCCCAACCCCTATCTCTGTGCCCAGGCATTGCACTCGTGCTGCTGAATTTGCAAGGAAGCATTTATTTTGTTTTTGCCCTTTTTTTTTATGTCATATTTTATCTGTGCCTATAAAATTATTTTGCAAAGGTTAGTCCTCAGAAGTTTAAAGTCAAAACGTCCCATTCTAGACCCTGCACTCCCAGAGGTTAAGGAATTTGGTAGTGATCATACAGTATGCCTGCAGCAGACACAAGCATAAGACCTGTGACTTTCAGCTTTCAGCTCCCTGCTAATCCAAGCTCCTTCCTTTAAAGAAATGTGCACTTGAAGAGCTAGGTTGTGCATACGGTGATCTTTCCCAGCAGTTTTGAGATTTCCCATGATGGAGAACCCAGAACCCAAATCTCATTTACTGGCACTGAACAATCTCTTCCACAAGTTTGCCTTTCATCCAATGCCTATTGCTGTTCTATAAGCCAGGATAGTAGTCAAACCTTCAGAGATCTTCACAGCTGGAAATCTGACACCACCTCTCAGAGAAGAAAGTTTGGATGCATTATGTCCTTTCATATTTATAGTTTATAAATCTTGGGAACTTCGTATTAAAACAAAACCCAAATATTGAGCCAGTCTTTTTTCAGTGAGCTCTTATTGATGAGATCCTTCCTTTCTACATCAGCAGCACTGGTTCAGAAATCTGGAAGTGTGGCAGTTGATTTCTGAAATTACCAAATCAGTGGCAAGGCAGGCAGTAGGGCACTCAAGTTCTGGAGGTGTGTAGGGTTGTACAGATGGCATTGGTGCATATTGAATTGTTGGTATGTCAGTGACACAGCAGGAAAAATCCATCTATTGACCCAAAGCAAAGGTACTCTGAGCTGTTAGGGAATAAATATATTTCCATTAGTGTGCTTTCATATATTTTTTTCTATATTCAGAAGATGTTGATGAAATTGTTTCAACTAATCTGTTGGAAATGTGGACTTGCTGAAACTATGTTCTCGCTGGAAAGTGGAATTTTTCATGAAGTCACAGAATTGTTTCTGTTTAAAGGGACCTTTAAAGGTCCCTGCAATGAACAGGGACACCCACAGCTCCATCAGGTGCTCAGAGCCTCTCCAGCCTGACTTTGGGTGTTTCCAGGGGCAGGGTGCCCACCACCTCTCTGGGCAACCTGTGCCAGTGCCTCACCACCTATACTGTAAAACACTTCTTCCTCATATCCAGTCTCAATCTCCCCTCTTTTAGTTTGAAACCGTGTCCTCTTGTCCTTGTTGTTATCACAACAAACCTTCCTAAAGAGTCTGTCCCCTTCTTTCTCACAGCCCCTTTAGATACTGAAGGGCTGCTCTCAGGTCTTCCTGGAGCCTTCTCTTCTCCACGCTGCACAGCCCCAGCTCTCAGCCTGCCTTCTAGGATAGGTATTCTGTCCCTTGGATCATTTCTATGGTCCTCTGGATGCATTCCAACAGGAAGATCATTTTTGAAATGTTCCAAATTATCAAAATGCCTTCTGCCAATATTTTCCAAATGGAGAAAATTCCTTTTATTTTCTGACTTTTTAAAATTTCAAAGTCACTCAATGCTTAAAAAAAAAAAAAAGTAATAATTAAATTAAATATTTCAAAACTATTTGAGACAAAATGTTTCTTGGCCTGAGCTGTTTATCTCCCACTCAGAGCGATTGTCATGTTAGACTTTCATCTCAATTCAGGATGCAGCTTTTCTTCTAAAACAGATTATGAAAAATTTTTTCTTGCCCAATGTTAATGTCCACTTAAGAGAACAAAGACTATTTTTCATGAAGATGCACTAAAAGGAAGGCTTTTTGTCAATGAATCATGAAAGTGGGCTTGGCTGTTGAGGTTTCCATAATTCTCTAAGAAAACTCTTATTTTTCTACCTCATTCTGCACAGGCAGACAGTGTACGCTGGAGACATTGTGGTCCATATGGAGAGGAATGTTGAACCCAAGCCAGATGTTTGTAAACCTTAACTTTGAAATGTGGCACAATACCACAAGCTGTCAAGTTGTGTAAAAGCTTAAGCAAAGACAAAAACAGAACGTAATATTTACCAGATGAGATTTCTCTGTAATCTTGTTGGAATTTTGGGAGTATCCAACTTTCATGGATTTCGAAATGAGCCCTGTATCATTTCTTTTCTCTCAGTCTCTCATATGAAGAAGGATGGGGAAAAAAACATGCTAATAAAAGGGAAACATCTTACATGGGCAAACAATGGACATGGGATGGCCTTGAGCAATTTCAAATGGGTATATATTTCCTTGAAGTCTGAATCCCATCAAAAAGGCACATTTTATGCATAGTATCTAAAGGATTTTCCTGAAAAAAGTCTATTTTGGGAATCATTTACTAAATTGGTAGTAAGTGGGACAATTCCATAGTATTAACATTTTTCATAATGCCTGAATTATAGCAGTAACATATGTTAAGACAGCACAAGGCTATCCAACATATTTTCCGTCTTTTGCCAAAAATAATTTAATTCATCCATATAAAGAGATGAGTAAAATGTTTCACTGCTTGAATTAAAGACATACGACTCAAACCAGAAATAAAATCCTAAAGAGCCTAAGGTGACATTTTTTGCTCTCTGCTGAGAGATGTCTTAGCCTCATTGTTTTCCTGTTTCTGCCATCCCCTGGTATTCTCAAGATGTTCTTCTCTGTGGCACAAGGCTGGTGTCTGCTTAGACACCCACTGTGGAAACACTCCCGCCCCATATGTGAAAAACTAAGGGCCAGGCTATAGATGTGAGCCTAGGGTTATTCGCACCGCTCAGCTGGCTCAAGAGGCTGTGGGGTCTCACATAGGAGCAGGGAGAGTGGTTGTAAAGACAGCATTCCCCATCTTACAGAGAGATTATTGCCTCTGAGCCTCAAATTAATAGTGTCTGTTGGGGAGAGCAACTGATTTTTGCCACGTCTCATCTGGTGGAAGACCAGCAGTGGATTCTGCCCAGCTGGCATGATGCACTGCAGCCATTGGGCTGCTCAGAATCACCCTGGATGGGACTGGCAGGGATTGCTCTGTAGAATCTGGGATTTCTCTGCTGCTTTGACACACCTCTGTGGTACTTGTGCTCACTTTAAGAGAGGTTCGTAGTGTGTGTGTTGTGATGGTGAAGGAAACATTTGTTGAATGAGGGACTGAATTGGTGTCAGCACTTCTGTCGTTTCCAAAATAGCCTCAAGATCCAAAAACAGCAAATGCACAGATCTGCAAGGAATGGTGGGCTGTATTGAGGGTAATGTCAGAGCTGGTTCCCAGCATCAAGAAAATAAGAGCAGTGCATTCTGTTGAATATCTGCTAAAACATAACCGAGAACAGTAATTTGTATCACTTTACACTCACCACAGTCATAGAGATTGTTGTTTGTGTTGCTTTGTTGTGCTGTTTGTGCCAACAGCAATTGAATTTAAGGACTTCATTTTCCAGGAAGTCTCCATGCAACTACTGAATCTGTGTGCACATCATTTGCATGCTCAAACAATAGAACGTGAATGTACAAATAGTGTTTGTGCACAAATCAAGTCATTACTGTGTGATAATTCACATTGCAAATTGAGTGCTTAGTTTTCAATATTTTGCTCTCTTTAAGGCTGTAAGACAGGAAAAGAAACACAGAAATCCTGAGATTTCTTTTCTCAGTGTATTATTACACCATTACAGACATCTTTTCTAATGTATTTAGTTGCGTAGAAAATACATTTTCAGGGTTTATATTCATACTAATCAACTTCAGGCAGTCAGAAACTAAAGTTAGATGGCAAAGTTACTTACGAAGTCAATATGGGAGCAAATGCATCTCCAGGTAGTTTATTCAAGGCACATAAATTAGATATCTAAAACAGCCAGGAATGTATATGATCACGTCTTTGCTCATGACTGCATTGAACCAATATTGAACTGCAAAATGGTTGTCAGCTCCCTGCCTCATCCACCCCCATCTTCTAAAGCATCCGGATGCTGTAAGATCAGCTAACAGCTAAATAGCTTTTTTCAGCACACAACCATGGGCACAAAGATCTCCCTCATTCTGAGTAAACAGTAGCTTCCATTTTCACCAGTAGCTGCTGGTTTGAGATTGTAATGAGAGTTCCCACACAGCAACCCCTCAAGGTCCTGGGTAAGATTTCAGCTGGAATAGTTCCCTCCTAATGGAGCACAGTCTTTTATTTGAATGTTATTCTCTTGATTCCTTTCCTAAAGGCTTCCCAGTGGGAGTTCCACAAGCAAAATTCTTGCAAGAACATATCCTGTATTTTCTCTGGAAAAAATGAGTATTTGCTGAATTATTTCTAAGTCACTTGTGATCAACAGGCAGCTCACTGCTGTTATTTTCAGTGAAAACAACTCCTGGAAACTCTAATTCTAAGAAAGAATTAAGATTTTCTTTTGTGATTGCACTTGATGAACAGAGATCTGGTCAGATTGCCTCAACTTCACCTATCACCCACCCCAATACCCAGAATCCCAGATATTTTCATAGGGAAGTGAGGAATCTCTGTTTGCTTTTTCCACCAAGAACACCCGGAGATCTCTTATTTAAATCTCAGTAGGCAGAGCTGGGAATAAGCTCCTGAACAAGAATAACGCCCCTTCCGGAGGCTGTGGATTTTAAACTACTTTGTTAGCACCCTATGCACATTCTTGCTGATATGAGTATGAATGGAAGTGCCATTCGCATTAAAGGGAAGATAGAGGTCCATAATTTCTGTGGTTTGAAAGTTGGCTACATTGGGTCACAGCCGTAGGTATGAAGGTGGAAGATGGGTGACTGTGTTTGAAATCAGTGAAGATTTGGGCATGAATTGCCTTTGAATAAAAGGTTTCATTCGTCTCAAGGTGAGCTAATACTGTTTGTGCTGAAAGGATATTTAGAAGGACAATGCAGATGGAGAGTGAGGTGGAAGGAGTGCTGTACTAATGCCTTTAAAATCACTTTGCAGAAAGTAGATTGTTAATTTAGAATTGTTTTCTTAGCTGCTGTTTTTTAATACAAGGCTGAGACAGAAGATGCTTGAAATATAATAATTACCCATCAAGACTTGACTTTAAAAAAAAAAAAAAAGCAAAACCAACAACTTGAAAACAGAAATAGAAGTTGTGAGCAAAGGGGGGGAAAGAGGGAGTGTAATTCATTTATTCAATGCTGGTATTAAGGGAAAACCAAGGTTAAAAAGAAAAAAAGTATGTCTTTGCAAAGCTCTAATAGATATGCCAGATCCTCTCTTTGCTTTCAGCAATTGTGGTGCATATTATTGGCAGTGGTTCAAAGAAATGAAGTGTTCGTTCACTGGGAATTGTCTTTCACACAAAAAAAGTAATTAGGAGAATAAAAGAATATGATGTATTAGAAAATGGGAGCCATAACAAACTACCAAGTAAGCTGCCATGGCTAATTCTTCTTAACATTCTTTTAACTGCTCTAAAACTTGTAACTGCATCCCAAACATTTCACATTTTCTATCTTGTCGAAAAATTCAGTATGGCCCATCTGATGAGGGCAGAGATGTCAAACATCTAAGTACGTATTGTGTGTCCTAGTGACAAATATGTTCCCTTGGTGTAGGAAAAGGGCCGGAAGGTACAAAGGGAGAGAGAGTAATCTATTTATAACTTTTACAATGCCTTGTAAGAGGAGATCTTGGGAACTCTTCTCCTGGGGTGGCTGATTGTGCTCTCTGTGATGTGGACTCTGCTAAGTACGGGTAGGAATCCTATTACTGACCACTACAAAGGACTGTGTGGTTTAGTTCAGAATATAAAATTAATATTATGAATGCTGTTTGGGGGCGGATGGGGGAGGGAAGTAATATTAGCCTTCTGAAGAAGAGGAGACTGTCATGAATAATGCAACAGTGGCTCTCCGGGAGTCATACAAATGGATCGGATTTAAGATTCTTTTCCCAGTGATAAGGTCATCCATAAGGGATGCTTTGCATTTCTGCAGCACTTCCCAGGTACGGGTCTCAAAGCTCTATGAAGACCATAAAAGACTGATGTTTTACAGAGCCTGAGAGGTTGGCAGGTGTTAGTATACCCCACATCCCCATGTGGGCAAAGGGCAGGAAGAGGAAGGATGTTAAAGCAGAGCTGACCACTCTGTTGGCACGGATGGAGCCAGCGCATAGCTTGGCTCTGCCTCTGTGGCTGGGCTGTGTTGGATGGGTGGTTGTGTGCTTTGTCGGAGTGCTGACATAGAAATCTGTGAGGATGGATGGAAGTTTATGTCAGTGACTCCAGCCCAAAATTGGGTTTTTGAAAAAGCCTAGGGCAATTTGATATCTAAAGCCAGATGCCGAGTCCTCAGGGCTATCAGTGTCATCACCAATGATTTGGCATGGCAGCAGACAGATGAGAGCAAAACATCACCCTGATGGCAGCTTTTCATATCCCAGCCGTTTTCAGTATGAGCCTGACAACCCCTGACATCCCTTCCCACAGTCTGTTTTGTGCCTTTGTACCAAAGGCTCCCACAAGAGCTGGGGTTTGTTGGCTGAAGCACATGGGCACGTTGGGCATGGCCCCGGCTGTGAGCAGTGGTAAGAACAGGCTGTTGCGTGGGGTCCTTCATCCCAAGGGTGAGCATAGGCCATCAGCAGCTGAGCCAGCTTTGGGCACACCTTCTAGTGCCAATCTCTGTCTATTCAGGACTGATAAACTAGAAATATCAGAGAGAGCTGTGTCACCAGTATGTGACTGTCAGTGCTGCAAGTGCCTTGGAAGTCAATGCAGGATATGCAAACAGTGAGAGAAACGCATAACCCACGGGCCCAGAAAAGGGCTGTGCACCAGGGCTGTGGCAGTTGCATGCTGACACAATAGTTGGGTGTATTTTGGGGGGAGGCAATCAAAATTTTGCTGCTGTTTTAAAAAGATTGAATTAGAGGTAGTGATAACTGAGTAGCAATGCACCTTTGGGTTGAGAAATATCCTTGGTAGCGTCTCTGCTAAGGACATATGTGACAATTCATGACTTAATGTGAATAAATAGAAGGATATCATCTTCAGACAAGATATAACTTGCTTTTCTCCTGTGGAGCTGAGTCTATAAGAAGAAAGACTGTTTTACTGAGAATAAGCATTTGACCCAAGAGAGAACAGTAAGTAAACACTGGTAATACAATGTGCTTTAGAAAAGACAGTATTTTTCTGCCCCTTGATCTCACTCAGTCTTAAGCCAATTTTGGCAGGTACTGCTGTATTAAGTGGTCAGTACCCCGTAGTGGTCACACACTGTTTTACTGGAGGTCTGACAGCAGCTACAAGAGAGATAAAATTAACCCTTTGGCTCCAATGGCTCCAGTGGATCTTACTGCCCACAACAGGGAACGCATCAAGAATTTCTAGCTCTTGGCCTCATGGGGTTAATGGCAATCTGTTGCTGATTTCCCTGGACAATCAGAGTAGCAAATGCTGGGCTTTTTAATGAGCCCCAGAGGACAATGCTGGCACGCAAGACTGTGAAGATCTGGACAAACCAAGGAAAAGTAAAATGAAAACAAACATGGACGTTTATTTTCCTAACTCACCAGTTGCAAACAAAATTTCATTTAATAAACCATGAAATGATTCACAGAGTTTCTGTATATTATTGTAAGAGCAGCTGGGTAATGTAAAAGTTTCTTTCCCTCCTCTTTGTTATGCCGTCCCATATCCAATTTTCGTCCAAACAAAGCTATATTTATTTATGTGTTAATATATTTATCATCTTACTCCTTACCATGCTTTTCTGAAATGAGTTTAGTTGTGACTTAAGTCATCATCACGTGTAGGGGATCCAACACAGCAAAATCAGCTCATGGCTGAGGCTGGAAGGGATATGTGGAGGTCTCTGATCCAGCCCCCCTCTCCCTTGCTCAGAGCAGAGCCAGCTTTGAAATTGCATTAGGTTGCTCATAATAGGACATGAAGGAAAACCTTTTTCTGGTCAAGGTCTGGGACGGATTTTCTGGTGAAATGGTTAGAGAAAACGGTTAGCTGAGTTTCGGTTTGCTTTTTTTTCCCCCATATCTGAAACAAACTGGAATTTACATAAATGTTTTTCAATTATCCTAAGGGAGAAAAATCAGCATGTATTTCCTATATCAGGAAATTATCCCTACTCAGGGGAACACATAAAAAAGTGCTGAATTTGAGCTTGTACTCGAGTCCCACTGTGGTAAACGAGCACATGCTTTGAGTTAATCTCCTACTGGAGTACTTTCCTGATTCAGGATGACATACTGCTTGTGAACAATTTTTCTTGTACACATTCTTGATGCATACATAATGCTTGATACCTGATTTTTTACTGATGCCCCCTGTTTTGTTTTTGTTCCTTGATTGGATGAATGTAAACTAGTGGAAAGGGCAATAAATCAAGAGAGATTTCAAGATGGCAGGGAAAACACTGTCGCTGTAAATCTGTGAGCTAACATGAGGTATGTGCAACACTTCTCTGGCTTTCAGTGAAGCAAAAATTCTGTCGTGTGAATTCAGGATTTCACTTGATGGTATGTTTGCACCAGTTGTAGTATTCGGTTAAAACTAGTTTGTAACAAGCTCCTGTCCAGAACCCGTGAATGTCAGCTTTGTCTCACGTGCTTTATAAGGTTGCATTGAATTATGGTAGAACTATTAGTTGCATTCCAACACGATGAGATTCTTACTTCTTTCAAAACTTCCCTCACTGCCAAATATGCAAGCACATCTATTTAAAACAATACAATTACAATTGCAATTAAAGTAGATTAAAAAAAAATAAATTCTGGACTCTCTCAACCAGCATCTCCAAAACTTCCCTGTAAGAGATCAATGTGTGCATTTGTAACAGCTCTTTGTGAGAACGTGATGCTGATCTAATCTTATGCTGTTACTGAAACCCATTTGCACACATCTGGGCATATGAGATAGAACATGAGAACATGTGCCCCCCTTTTAAACATACACTGATCCCACTGGTCTGAGAAATGAAGCAGAAGGGAATCGATGTTATGTGGTAAATTCAGATAAGCATCATGCAGGCATTAACACCTGTGATTTCATGCACAATGGCAAATGAATGACCAATTAGCAAGAGGGACAGTGTAATGTGGTACTGCTCATTAATGGCACTGCAGGATAATATCTCCACTCAGTGGCTTCTATCATTTGGAAGGGAGTAGAGTACAGCTAAAATGCAGCAATTGGAAATGGTTTATAGTGATAAAGACAAAAGCAAAGATGGGAGTGATTTTCAACTTGTAGCCATAAACTGATGGACCTTTAGAGACAAAAGACTGGTGAAAGGAAACGCACTCAAAAGTATGTTGCTTTTGTACCTTCCTTTGAAAAATATGAGCAAGCTCAACAAGCGGGTAATGGCAACAGACTGGTAGCTTCGACCAGTTTGATACATCCCCTTAAGGATGTGTCTCTCAAAAGGCCTGTACCTAATTCTTGATTAACCTGTTCTCCCATGTAACTTGTGTTAGGACAAGAGGTAATGGCTTCCAGTTGCACCAGTGGAGATTTAGGTTGGATGTTAGGTAAAATTTCTTCTCAGAAGGAGCGGTCAGGCATTGGCACAGGCTGCCCAGGGAGGTGGTGGAGTCGCTGTCCCTGAGGTGATCAAGAAGAGGGCAGGTATCACCTTGAGTGACAGGACTTAGTGGTATGGTGGTGGTGGGTCAGTGATTAGTCTGTATGATCTGAGTGATCTTTCCATCCTTAATGATTCAGTAATCCTGTGATTCTATTCTGTGATTCCCCTACTTGGAATCATGACTCACATTGCTGTTTCAGCAGGAAATTGTGTTGTTCATCAATGAGAGACTTAATCTGATTGATGGACAAAGATCAAATGATGTGTTTGTGGAGACTCAAACCTCTTGGAGAGGGGTAGGGATAACCTTCACAGTTCTCTGTCATCCTAAAGGACAGCAAGAAAACTTTGCTGGCTCTCCATGTTCACCTTTAATTTAATTTTGAAATATTTAGTAAACACAGTTGTAAGGCTTCTCATTAACTTTGGAATCTTACAGTCATAATTTTTGATACACAACATTACTTACCAATTAGCTTGTCTTGTTCGTTTAAATTTCTTCGCTCATATTTTAATGGGAGCTAATGATGCCTTTGTTGACTTATTTAATGTTATGTAAATGTGGCTATAAACTGTGAAGGGTTTAAAGAGCAGCTCTTTTTTTGCTTACTCGTCAGTTTTCAGGGAATGTTTGGCATTCTCACAATCTGCACACATCACTCTGATGAATTGGAGTAACTAAGAAGGCAAATAATAATAATTTTGTAAGATAAGCAGCAAAAAGTATTCAGTGTGAAATTTGATTTCTCCTCTTTACTGATGATTCCTCTTTCTTTTTTCTTTTTCCCTTTTTGTTTAATTTATTGTATTTTTATGGAGCCTAAGGGGACTTTGTGAAAGCTAACCTAGTTTGTCATGATATTAAGCAACTGTTAAGCATAGATGGGTGTTTAGATTCTGCCATGCTCAGGTTGCCAGCTCATGAGGACACCTTGTTTAGTTTTGCTTCACTGATCAGAAGCGTTAATGTGGATGTATATGGACTTTTAACTCAGAGTATTCTGTGTTTAAGAGATATGAACACATACATATAGGTATATATGGAAAATGCTTGTATGCCAAAAGTAAGTAGATATAACATGCACATGTTGGTAAGATAAATTTACTTACCTCTACTAAAGTTATACTCTTATTAGAGATATTGCTTTTTCTTGCATGTATCTCAGCCATTTAGCCCTCTGCAGAAAGCAATGCAGCCTTTTCAATATACTCTTCCTTCTCTACAATTCTGCACTGCTTCCCTTTGTCTCTTTTAGCTATCTTTTACTGGCTACTAAAGGTCAGCCAAAGGGGATTCTTAGAAACTTGGAGGGAAGGAGCCAGTGCAGTCTGTGTTTGGTTACAATTACAGTACCGCATGTAAAAGCTATTCTGATTGCTAATAAGTGGAAGGTGGGGAGAAGGGAGGCTTGTGAACCTCTTCAGCAAGGAGTTCATAACCAGTTCAGTACTGGTTTTTCAAATCTGATGATAATGCTTTGAAAATGCACTTCAAACATATTGTAGAAAATTTAAATATTTAAATATTCATTTATTCTATTTCCCCTTTTGCTAGGTACCAACCACTACACATAACATTTCAGCAGCTGTGAAGATCTACAGCACTCTGTCTATCAATGTGGATTTTAACACAATTCACTGTAAATTAAGGAATGATTTTCAGCTTCTTACCAGTGTTTCAGGAGCTCCTTTGAGAAGTTTGATGTTTAACAATTGTGGGCTAAGAAGGATCACTACAAACAATGAATGAGCAAGTGTTACCTCCTCTTCTTCTGTAGATCTGTTCTAAAGGTTGGTGAGCATGTGGCTGCCTGTCTCTGCAGCAGATGCTGTTTTTGTCAGTGTGGATTTACACAGGTGACAGGTGTGAAACTACATTAATCATAAACTCTTAGAAATTCTTTAAGGACTTCAGTAAAAAAGTTAAATGCAAGTGGCTGCGACATTCAAACAATCTATGTAGTTAATATGATGCATAGAACATCAGAATGTAATAGTTTGTTGTTAGAGTCCTGTAGTATGTTGACAAGACTTCAGTCGGCATCCTACTCTAGCAGTCGCATGATAACGAAAGCAATATTAGCATATTTAATTTGTCATAGCGTATGTGCTAGAGAAACAAGTTCAGTGCAGGAGACATCAGTGATGTTATAATAACGTTATCTTTGATTCCCTGTAAATTGCTTCTTGGATTTTCACTTTCTTATGACAATTGGTAATTCTTTTATATGCATTTTCCGACTTTCATGCTGCTTTTTGGTAAGGATGTTGTTCTGCTGAGGATTGAAAATATGCTTCACATTTTGATGTAGTATAGCAAACAACAAATATATCTGCATGCGTTAGCAGCAGAAATGGATATCTATGTATGTATTCTTCTCTTTCCTTAATTGTTTGAGTTGAGATGATTTCTAATGCTCCTGTCAAATGCACAAAGATGCTATTAGTTTCAGTGGTATGAAGTTAGGTTTAACAGCATCCATTTGCAGGTGACGCAGTACTCATTGCTGGTAGGTTCTGAAGCTCATCTCATATGAGTGATGCTGAATCCTTTATATCATACCCCAGTAATTCTTAAAACCACTTTGGCATAACGAGACTTTCTAAAATGTGTTGCTCTATTTACGTTTCCCATAGATGCAATAGGAGCTAAGCTGGTATGAAATTCAGTTCTGTAATTACTGGGAATCATTATCTTGAGCCCTTCATTGTCTTTTATTTGTTTATCATTGGACACAATGCCAATTGTATGTCATGCCTTTAGCATAATCCCACCTTCTCTTCCTTACAAACCCATCGCTTTCTGAGGTGTTTCACAGCTGAAAGGTGGCTTTCTGTGACTGCATCATCAATGTAAAATTCCTCAAGGTGTGTAAAAAGATCTGAACAGACTGACTGCAAAACATGGGTGCCTTCTAAAGGGAGTGCTATTACAGTGAACCATCTAAAAATGACATTTCAAAGATAATTTTCTCCCTTTTTATTTTAAGTAATCCAGAAGTTGTTGAGCGTATGAAGAGAGGTTTCTTCAAAAGCGCTTTTTTTTCATAATAAGCAAATAAGTTCTGCAGAGGTTACTGTTGTGATTTCTTGGTGCGTGTTCTCTTTGATAAAGGTAAAATAAGGATGCCTAGGTAATAGTTCACAAGGGATATTTACTAACCTCAGTGCTGACTGAAAGCAGATGTTGGAATTACTGCTTCTTGCTCTCCTATTAAATTCTTTATGCCACTGTCACCTGCCCAGCAGTCACTGGCCAAGTATTGTGTAGTTCTGGCATAAAATGAAGCTGCAGTATATGGTGGAGGGAGGTCAAGCTTATTTAGCTCAAAATGAAAGGCAAAATTTATGGATTTCAGAAGGTCTCAGAGTTCACATAAATTCGCATCAGTCCTCAGGCTTTGCTTTTTTCAAGCTTGATTTGAAGTATCTTAGTCTCAGGTTCCAATGTAGAGCGGAAAAACATGAAGAAACAGGGTTCCTTGTGAGATTGCTTCTACTTGCTTTTGCTCTGTGGTTGGAAGTTTGGAAATGACAAATTTGTCTGTGAGCTTGGTTGTGGGATTGGTATTGCTTTGTCACCCTTCTCTTCAAAGGAGAGGTGAGGGGAGAATGATGACCATGATTGGGGATCACTGTAGATTGCAACAAATGAAGACTGTGTGGTCTGTTTGGGTTACTTCCTGGGAATAACGCTGTTTTTTGTGCCAAAATCTCCTCCTCCGTGCTGTGTAGATGCGCTGGAAGTCAAAGAGAGGGAAGTCAGGATTTGTGCAGGCAGGTACCAGTGGGGATATATTGCAGTCACACATTCAAAGGGCAAGAGGCAAATAAATAGACTTAAAAATTCTGCAACTTCTGCTGTCAGTGCTGAGACACCCTCTGACCAGAGCCCCTTCCTTTACTGTTTTCCTTCTTTTGTCATGCTTCATCACTGAAGTTATGTTAATTAGACTGTGGGAGGATTGGGCATTTGTGCCTTACCAGCTCTAGGAATAACCTGTGATTTTAAAACTACACAAGCAAGCCACTATTCAGTCTTCCTTCTAATTGAGCAAAATGCAGCTGAGATCTGCAACAGGCCTCCTCGCTTCAGCCCCAGCACTGCTTAGCCCACTCCATCTGCAGCTGCTGGCAAGCGAAGCCAGAGGCCATTAAGAAAGCTAATGCTTAGCCATTTTTGTTGATGGATTCAGCACTAGAACAATATTTTGCAGGGAAGCTGGACAAAAATGCTGTTAGTTCTCATTAGAGATGGAAGAACTTTGTGAAGCTAGAGGTTTTTGCAAATCAATCATATTGCTTTTTAGGTACGCAAACTGAGGCTGACTTCACAAACCATTTTTTTTTCCTGTCATTGAATTCTCAGGGGTTTTCCCCCTCCCTACACCACCAATGATTAATAAAAAGGAAAAAAAAATATCCAAATGTTTCTCTTGCTCAGGGGAAACCTATTCCTTGTGTTAGCAGCAGTAATGCCCACCCTTTTAAAAATCTAAACCTTGCAGAAAATAGGGTAGGCTCTTTTCCGTTGTTTTTGTGTCTGTGCGCGTTGAGGTTTTTTCTTCTATTTTTCTCAATTTTATTTTTAAATCTTTCTTTCATTTTGTGATCCTGCTCTGTCCCCAACTGTATGCTAGCCCATCTCCTCTTCTTTGTACCCATGCTTTCTCCACTCATAAATTTCCTACTGAGATTTTCATTTTATTCCAATTTCCAGTTCAGTATTTTCATACAAAATGAGTGTCTGCCTACTAAATCTTAGGGCTCATTAAGAGCCATTGTAATAAGACCTCTGTGGATAACAGACATATTTTTTAGATGCCCATGATGCTGTTATTACAGTGGAGTACCCAAGCCTCCACTAAGAGGAAATTCAAGATGCTGGAGAGGGAAGGGGTGAACACCAGGTGGATTTACTGGGGGACTAGCAGGCCTTTGGAGCCCATGATACTCCTCATCTCCTGGTCCCACTCTGCAGTGCTGGCAGCCCCGTGCTCCCAGCAGCTTCTCTCTGGCTGCTCAGTCCCATCAGCTAAATGCAGCTGACTGGCCCGTGACCAATACATCTGGCATAGGAGTTGCTGGAGCAGAGAAAGTGCAGCGAATGCCTCTTTTTCACCTTTCTCTGGACACTCCCCCTCCAACTTTGCTGAACATTTCCCCGCAGAGGGAAATGTGCCTGCCCCTAGCATATCCTAGGCTGGCTTCCTCCTATCCTCTTGGTGTGATTTTGCATACCTTCCCCAAAAGGTGAGCATGTGGGCAGGCTGGAGAGGTGGTGGTGGTGGCCATGCTCTTGTGACAGCATCATGGCCACAGAGATGAACAGCACTTTTCTGTTCCTATCGGGGTAACTCTGCCCACCCTATTGCACAAATCTCATATGTTCTGCAGTAGACCTTATGCATTGTTGCTCTGGGCATCCTGATGCAATATACATCCTGTGCTGTAATGGCACTGAGCACAAATCACTGGATGTGGGGTTAGAACAAACTCCAGCTTTGCAAAACACACCGTTAAATATTTATTCTAAGTATATCTGTACCATTGTGTGATTAAAGCCTCTCCATTATTCACAGCAATAGATCCGCTTATCATAATGATGTGCTGTCTTTTGAGTATTAAATATCTCCGAGTTGCTCCTTGAGATTTTTTTTTTTCCATTTTGAAAGATACTGAGCTATAACAGTGTGTTCTGTACTGAATGAGCTGCTGCTCGTAAGTGAGCAATCAGCATTATCTAAATAAATGAAATATACTTTGGGGCTCAACAAAACGCTTGTTAGGTTGAAACTAATCTGTAGGAAATGAATGGTGTTTGTTAGAACAGAGAAGAGATTCAGTTGGCGTTAGTATTTCCAATAGTGCCAACATAAATGTGCATGTCTCTGCGATACAGAGCTTGTTATTGTTATCAGATGAGGAAAGGAATGTGGCGTTATGTAATTCAGAATTATTATTCAGCATGGAGGTGGGCAGGCTGCAGAACACACTTGGAGTATCCAGATGAATGTACAGCGGATGTTTTTTTGTGGCAAAAGAAAGCACTGTAAGCTGGGGGTTCCCAGAATGCTGCATGCCCACATTGCTCCACTGAAGTCCATGGATGCCACTTGGACTCAGCATCCATGAAAGTCAGTCCAAATATGATTTTGAGTGACCAATTCATGCTATGTGTTTCTCATTATTATTCTTGCAAGTAAAAGTGGGCTGATAGGAGTTGCTCCCTTGAGAGCCATGAAAAGAGGATGTTCTTTGATAGCAAATCTGGCCTGCTCTGCCACAACTCTGAGAAAGCTGCACTGCTTTTAAACCTTGTAACTTCCCAGAGACCACCATGCAGCGTTGTCATAAAACTTTAGATTGAAAGCATGCCATGTCTTTCAAACTGCTCCACATCCCATATTTTTGTTCTCTCAACAACCCTTGGGCTGCTGCTCACCCGCAGAACTGTATTTAGAAATGGGCAGTGAATGTGCTCAGGTCCCTCAGACAGTCCTTCCACCAGTTATGGCAGCTTCTGTATTATGCCATATTTCATTTTCTGTGCTTTTTTTTTTTTTTTCCTTCCAAAAGACCTTCTTCATAGTAACATTGTATTTTTGACAAGTCAGGGGCATCTCAGGCACCAGAGAAAGGAAGCATGATCCAGTGTCATGGGAGCTACAGTCTCACTTGACAAGAGACTCCTATGCGACCTTGGCAAGTAATTTAGGCTGAAACCACAAAGGGCTGGGGAGCTTGGGCTGAGTGAGCTGCCTTTTGGAGCTGCTGTTTCCAAAGCAGCTAGCAAGGAAGCTACTTAAATCGGTTGTCTAAAGTTAGACATTTGGAGATGAACCCCACCTTCAGCAATTAGGAGATGTCAGTTGGAGACTTGGACTGGTTTCTGACTGTCTGCTGGAGTGAAAAGATCCATTTTTCTCATCAACCCTCACACAGCTCTGAGCTAAGGTATTTTAGGTTATAAACTTTTAGGTAAAAAAGCAATTTGTAACTTAGAGGGGAAAAGACCTGACATTTTAAAGGCAAACTATCAACTAAAATAAAGTGAAAGGATTATTATGTGCATATGAAGGCTGGGGAATAAATGAGATATTTGTAAGTGACATATACAGATTGTTCATGGAAAAAATGATTGCTATGAGTAACATGAAAATTAGTGCTGTACTGCGCTTTGGCATGCTCGTGCTTTTGTTTCTGTCTTCAGAGCTTTCTTCTATAGTTTGGCCGTTCTGTTGTGCCTGACTCCTCTCTTTTTTTGAGAATACTTCCTTTGTACTTGGTTTATGCTGGGTACTACAGCTACTGGGACAGCAATCTCAGCTCTGACCTGAGCACTTCCAAATACTTCTGTCATCTTGAAAAGCCTGAATAATCAGTTGGCGGAATTTCCTGAGCAGGTCGTGCACCTGGGCTCTGTTTTTTGGCCCCAATTCTGGGGAGTTTTAAAATTAATATAGAAATCCACACTGCGTCATCAAACCTTTGCAGCATTTAGAGAGCCCTTATCTATCATCAAAGCCAAACTGAAGCATGTCCTGGTACGCTTCGTTGGGCAGAGGGCCTTCGAAGGTGTCATTACAGCTCCCGACCAACAGCGCTCTCTTTCCCAGATGTGCTAATCTCCATCATCAATCTATCCCTCAAAAATAAACAAGGAACATGTTTCTCGAGCAGGAGAACCGTGTTGAAAAGAGGATGAGAAACCTCAGAGGAGGGAGGTGTGAAAAAGGGTGGTTGTTAGGAGCTTGAAGGCAGAATAAAATAGAGCCGCGTCGTTCCCAACCGGCGTGTTTGTATGAGAACTTCCAGCTCTGTTTGGTTTTGTTTTGCTGTCTGCCATTGACTGTCACATTTCACAAGTTAAGAAACATGTTATTTCTTTGTTTATTTTGTCAGTCTTAGATAGTCTCTGGAGGGAAATTATATCACTGTTTCAGTGGAATAGATTTAATTTGTTTGTGTCTTGTTGTCTATAGCATCTATCTAACTACTTATCTCTGAAGTTACCTCTCAGTCAAAGGTTTTCTGTTTTCTTCACATTTTAACAGGAGGGAATTTGCACTTGATTGCTTTGAACACTTTCTAAGTTTGGTCAGCTATCTATGTATTTATTTTTCTGTTCTAGTGAGAGAAGATGGGAATTTAAAATGTATGGAGCCAGCAAAGGCTTAGCTACGATTTGTTTCTAATGTAGAGGAAAATTGCCCAAGTAATCTTATCCCATTCATACAACTAATATGGCTATGAGGCTCTGATGTGTTGAACAGTAAACACCATGCAGCAGACCCTTAAGAACTGTAGCTTAAAAGATTTCTTATTTTTCTTCAGATGGTTCTAGCTTTTGATGAATAAATATCAGGTCCTGCTTGCATTAACATCCATGGGAGTTTTCATAAACTGGAGTAGTAGAAGTTCCAGGCTTATAAGCATATTTTATAAAAATGATGGTTATAATGCATTATGCAGCTAAACAGTTCCACTGGGTAGCTCTGGAAGGAAGAGTATTCTTGATGCAAGCAGGCTACAAAGTGAAACATCCTATTCAAATTGAGTATATATATATAAAACTGCTGTCAACATGTGGGCAAAGAATGACATGCAGTCCCCAATAGATGTGGGATGAAATCCAGAATAATTTTTTACTATATTCTCCAAACAACAACAACAACAAAAACCCACAAAATTAAGAGATCCAAGCAGGGAAAGGCTCTGATTTATGGGATACAGAAGAAATATTATATGGATATGGCAATTTGTTTGGGCTTAATATCTATGGGTCAGCTCACACCTCCACCAAGCAATGTGGTCTTTGAACAAATTTTAAAATATGTGTATGCATACATCAGAGTCACAGGATGGAGATTGGAATTGTAGCAAAACATGGGGAAATAAAAACCAGACATTGCATGTATTATCTTTCATACAAAACCCTATCAACCCTGAAGTCAAATCCTTTCCCACTGTTATTTTTAGTGCACTTTTCAGCTGCCACGTACTTAAACATTTTATTTTCTTTTATTAAACTGTGAAGTACGTAGGCTAGATTTGAATTCATTCTTTGCCTAATTTTAGTGATTCTCTCCTAATCCTCTTTCTTACTCAATATCTTGTAACATTTGGCTATGGTATTTCAGAGCTGACATGTTGTTAAGGGGCAATTTACTGCATTGTCTTGCAGGGTTTCTAATGGATCAGGAATTCACTCTGCCTTATGGGGTGCTGTGAACGAACATTTTGCTAACCTGTGGCTTTCTTGGAAGGGGTGGGCTGCAGGCACTGCCTCCGCTCTATTTTACATTTATCTTATGCAATTTTTTTCTCTGAATATGCAAAATATGAAATGTTGCCCATTCATATTGTGGCTTGACCACAGTTCTAACATGTCACCTCCTTCCATTGCCACATCCCCACCGTTCCTTTGAATCTTCTCCAGATCCAGTGGTTGTTGATTTTACATTCTTCGCTAGGCTGTTAATGAGTATATCGATTAATGCTGGCTCCAGTATCAATCCCTGTGGGAGACCAATTGATACTTTCTCTCTTTTGACATAAAACCATTGATGATAACTCATTGGTTGCTGGCTGTTGGATAGATTTTTATCTCCCCTATTGTGTTATTATGCAGCCTATGCAACTCCAACCTTCCTATTGAGTTCATGTGTAGCACTAAACTAACAATTTACTAAAAATCTAACTATGTTATGCCTGCCTTCATTAATTAAATTCTCAGTATAATTGAGCCTGAGCTTTCATTCAGGCCTGTACAGCCTACTGCATGCTTCCACACAATCTTCACCATTTGTGTTGGGCTTCTTTTCCATAAAATAGTGGGATAATTTAGATTGCAAGGGACTACAGAAGTCACCTGGTCCCAGCCCCTACTTGAAGCATCTCCTATTAGATCAGATTGTCTAGGCTTGGATCTGGTCACATTTTGAGCGCCTCCACTTGTGGAGACTGATTACATAGCACTTCCCTGGACCTGCTGTCTGTTTTCTTGCTAATACAGCTCAGAGTGTGGTGGTTGTTCTTTGCTGCTTCCTTGAGAGTTGGCCTGTGGTTTGTATTGTTGATATTTCATCACAGATAGCAAAATATCAAGCTTTGCATTTGGTTTTCCTGAACTTCATGAGGTTTCTGCCAGCCCAAGTCCTCCTGAATTGTAGCCCTGCCATCTGGCCTATCGACCGCTCTTCCTGCTATCTGTGTGTCTGCAAACTTGCTGAGAGTGCAGTCCATCCCATCATCAGGTTGTTAATGAAGACATTAAGCAGTATTGGTCCCAGTATTGATCCCTGAGGGATGCCACTACTTACTGACCATTTTGCTTAGAAGCATGCAAGCAAATTTACTTCTTGTGGTGGTAAGAATGAACAGCACAAGCCAGGCAGAGTGGGAGGAGGTCCTGCCTCACTGACATTGCCATGTGAATGAGAAATTGTGACACTTTGCTCAAAGTCTGCCAGGCAAGACAGGATGAGAATGCTCGCAGTACAGCTGGATCTCTGAGCAGCCAGGTATTTTATGGGATACAAAACTAACGCTGCCTAAAAGGGCAGCTTCGATACCCTAGCAGTTTTAGCAGATCTGGACTTGTGATCCTTTAGATCTGTCATTTCATGGCATTATCATGTACTTGTACCGTGTACCAGCCTCCAAATTGATGGGCAGCAGATACAGCACAGGCCATTGATGTTTCTCAAAGATAGTGTGGTCCATGCTTGGGACCAAGTTCATATTTCAAGTTTTATGTGGATGAAAGGACTCACCGTGATGTCCCTGCTTTCCTCTGTTAGTGCACGTTGGCCTCCCGGACCTGTTGCAATACCAAGTGCAATTAGCACAGCTAATGTAAATATTTGTCCACTCTGGAAGCTGCAGAGTTGCTCCCTTATGAACTGTCTTCCCAGGCTACGAGGAGCTGGGAAAAGAGCCTCTTCTTAATACATCTGACACAATAAACATCCAGTTTCAACAGCTATTGGAAGCCCTGGTTCTGGAGGAACCTGTACTGGAGAGGGCTGCTTAAGCAAATTAGATCTCAATTGAATCAATATGACTTTGGCACATGCTGAATGTTTAAGCACATGCTGAAGTGTTTACTATTCAGCCTCTCATTTAGTTTCCATTTAATTAAACAGGATCAGATTCTCAACGGATGTAAATCAAGGGAGTTTCTCCCAAAGGAGTTCTCCCAGTTTGCAGTAATTGAAGGGTTGATCTGATGTCCCAACTCTACTTCTTTCCTCAGATATCCATGTATCCATCTGTCTGTCTGTCCACCTGACTAACCTGTGTTATTTTTACCTCCAGAGTGATAAACTATTTGAGGAAGAGCTGCTGTCAGAAGCAGCCCAGAGGGACAGAGGTCTCATTAGGTATAAACGAAGTTCTGAGCCTCTGGTAAATGAAATGAAACTTTTCAGTTGTTACTGTTGTTCAAGTCTGAGCTGATATAAGCATCTCTGCTGCTCCTGATACAGGCAAGGATATCTTTGGAAGTTTAGTGCTTCCACTCCAGATAAAAGCAAGTCATTTGCTTCTTTCATCATGTCGCTACTAATTTCCAAACAGTCAAAGCTGCTGCTAATTTATTTACTGAACACTGAAGCCCTGTTAGCAGGGGCTGCTACTGAAACTGCTTTCTGGCCTTCGGCTTTTGTTTGTTGACAGCCTGATTTCCCAGTAGGCCATTTCCACCTGTGTTTCTGTTGTTTTTAGTGCATGTCTTTCTTTCTTCTTCCCAGTGACTGTCTCCCAAATGGCTCCTGAAGGCTTTTCTCATCTTCCCCCGCTCTCTCATCCCCTTCTCCCTCCCAGCTGCAAGGACTCTCAGCCCTGCTTTCAGTCATCCTGCAGTTAGTGGTTGTCTACACTGCTGAGCTCCCATGGGGCACTAATTTTTGTTTCAAGGACAAGATTCAAAAGAGTTTGCTACACACAGGTTGCAGGGTGCACCTTCAGATGTGCCTTCAAATAGACTTTGGAGATTTGAATATATGAGCTCCTGAAAATCAGTTTTTAAATTGCAAGGGAGGCCTATTAAGTGCTGTAAAAAAAAAAAAAAAATTTTTTTTTTTGCTTTTCTATTTTAAAAGCCACATTAAAAAGTGATTTTTTTTTTTTTTTTTCCACCCCTTCCTCTCTCCCGTGACATTGGGTGGAAATAGAAATTAGGAGACTGCCATTTCCCTTTAACTTCATGCATATCAAAGGAAGAGAGATGACAGGATAAAATGATTCAGAGAGTGGCCAGTGTCTGGAGGAACTCCTGAAGAAGGATATTGAGATGTTGCAGTAGTTTCTTTGCAACAACCCAGTGTGCTGGGAGCTTTCAGTGAGAGAGGGGCTCTGAGATGATTTCCATGACTTGAAAAATTGGGAGGCTGCACAGCTTTGAGGATTTATTTATTAAGATACTGTTTTAATTTTACTCCTTAAATTATCCATCCTATCTCATGAGTGTGTGTGGTTCTTGATGTACACTTTGCTTCATACAGAACTTCTGTTTTGCTTCATCTCACCCCAGCAACCTGTGCTGGCATCCATGGACTGACAACCAATGTCTGCTATTCTGGGCTGCAAAATTTTTCATTAGCCCATAAATTCAGTTCAACTGGGATTTTACTGCTTCAGTTTTGCTGGCAGATTTGGGATTTTAGCCCAAAAAACAATGTACAACTGCTAATCTCCCAGTTTAAATGAGCAATTGCAGTTCGGGAGGGTCTTCTGCCCCTTGGTTTCTCAAACTGGCCATGTACATCCACTGGGCTCTTCAGATTCTTTCCCCTCTTTGCCTCCATTTACAGTTTGTCAAACAGATGGTAACGCTGTCTGACCCCAAACTGGCACTGTGAAATTGGTCAGAAATAAATATTGATGGGGAAAATATGTGAAACTGTAATCAAAGCAAGGAGAGGAAATCTCCAGTGTCCAAAGGCATGCACGTTGATGGGAGGCCACATCTGCACCTGGAACCAGAAGGTTGGCATCCAAGCTGTTATCTCTTGGTCTTGAGTGAGTCTCTTACCCGCCGTGTCCTCCATTTCCCAATAGCATTGCAATAAGGCTAATATTTACCTGGCTTGCAGTCAGAACGAATTAACATTTGTAGAGTATTTGGAAGTCCTTGGGTGAGCAGACTCCTAGTGCTAAGCAGGGCCTGTATTGTCAGTGTAACACTGATGTGCACAGGGCTGCTTGCACAAGTGTATGCACTGCCTAATCTCAGAGCTCTCGGGTTGGCACAGGATGTGAGAACAAACCCAGCAGTCCTTGACAATCTGTGTCATTTTCCTTTGAAATGAGTGTATTTTCTTTGAGAACAGAGCTTATCGTGTTATCTCCAACGAAAGTTATGTTCTGCCTTTTACAGTTGCCATGATGCAAATGTCATTTGTACTCTCCTTCTTTATGAAAGTTAACAGTTATTTAAGAGATCAAAGTTAATTATCACTGAGGAGATCATTTTTACCTATCAACCCACTTCTGTAACCCCACTATCACAAGTAGAAGCTTTATGCTAATCAGTTTTCTAATTTCCATAAATTACTGATAGAATTACTTTCTTTTTTTTTTTCCAGCATGAAAGTAGATCTGTTGGTGAAAGCTCTTGAGAGGTGCGGAGACGGGGAGGAAACGAGGTAAGGTGTATTTCCATGAGTTTGCCAGCTGAATGTGGTACCAAGAAAATAAAATCCAAATCATTAGGTTCATCGCATCACAAAACTTGGAGATGCTGCAGCTTCCCTGCACTGCAGAAACCTGATGCACACACATTGTTTCAATTTAACATGGTGATAGGAATGGAATCGAACGTGAGGATCACTGTGTGACCCTATTACATGTGAAGTGTCTCTATTAGAGCCGCAAAGACAGCATGCCAGAGGAGCTGAAATGTGTTGATAGAAACAAACAGATATACCTTTTTAAAAGCAGCAGTCAGAAACTCTGCAGTATGATCTGAGCGTGTTCTGCTGGAGAGGGCAAGGTAGTCTATCCTAGGGGAAGATGATATTAAGAAAGAGAAAGAAACCCCTTCCACTCCATCACAGCCCTTTCTGTGCAGTGAGCTTGCCAAATGGAAGCTGCTGCTGTGGAAATTGTTACTGCTATGACTGACAGCTGCTGTAAAATAACCTCAGCTGCGGCATGGGAGGGAAAACAAGAAATCAGAATGAAAGGGATGTGGGTATTTTTGGGTATCCCCTTGGTCTAGAAGTTGAGCAAAATAATTGCTTGGTAATTAATAAGCTTGTTGCTGCGCTGCTTCAGCTTTATAGTCTGATGCAGATGAATTCCAGCATAAATAAAATCACCTCCAATCCAAAGACTAAACCTAGAGATAAAATTGTATCTATGCAACAATAAAACCACACTATACTATTAAAACTTCATTTTACACTCAACCTCCAGTGGGCATTGATGTCCATTTGACCACTTCCTCCAGTAAGGCAAGGCCTGGGCTGCCCTGGTGACTTGTTATTGCCAATGTACCCGTGGCATTTTCTAAGGCATCTCAAGTATTTGTGGTGGTTTTGGCAGTTCCTCTTACCTCCAGCAGCTGCGTTCTGCTCTTCATTTCCTTTATAAAGATTAAGAAGAGCTCCGTGAGTCTCTGCGTTCAAGGAGTTAAGAGAATAATGATTTGGTGAGAGCTTCCTGACTGCAAAATG
Source organism: Lagopus muta (assembly GCF_023343835.1). Taxonomy (NCBI): domain Eukaryota; kingdom Metazoa; phylum Chordata; class Aves; order Galliformes; family Phasianidae; genus Lagopus; species Lagopus muta. The sequence goes on along the minus strand of NC_064446.1, from coordinate 10,640,066 downwards.
GTCACATTTTCCACATTTCTTAGGAACACAGAAATTGCAGGAAGTTCACTTCTGGCTTCAGTAGGAAGGCAGGAGGTGTGGGCTGAAGCCCACTGGACACCACAGCTGTTGTCATACAGGAGCCTGAAGCACTCTTTTCCCACAGCTCCAGGAAGAGTCCCGCTTTGCAGTAAGACACAGCCATGACCTGTGGCATGCCCCTCTCCCATTCACCACTCCATAATCCCTCAGAGCTCCACATGGACCCTAGCAGCCCCATACCCTGTATGGAGGGGGCACCAAAAGCATTCCAGGGCAGGGGACAGGGGACAGAAGTCACCAAAAGGACCTCGGCTTCCCTCTGGCTGTGAGTTTTTGAGTCTCTGCTTAGTGAAAAGCAACACAAAATTATGTTCTCTCCTGATTTTTTTATTCTTCGACCTTCATGTCTCCTGCACACATGCATCTATTTTTCTTCAAACAGGCGCCATCCCACTGAAATCAGCAGGACTCTGTGGTGCTCTGAGGAAGGCATACATATGCCTGGATCAAGCTGATATTTACAGAAGGCTCCTTCTGAATTGGCTTTTGATTACACACCTATGTTAGAAGGTGGACAGTGAGACTCAGTGTGACTTGTTTCTGTGAGAAAAAGATGGTGAAAGATTGCAAAGTTAACCTTTAATATAACAGACCTTTTTCAGCTGTCATGTACAGTGCTGAACTGTGTATTTCTGGTTGAAAGGGAACATAAACTATGATCCAGAACACAAAAGGGTTTAGAAAATGTAACCTTCATGAATATGGTTTGGGTTTTATTATCTCGCTTATATATTCCACTTGATAGCTGTAGGATAACATGACCAGTGAGTTGGAATCTTTCCTTGTTTCTACCAACAAAAAAATCAATCCATTAATAGGCCAATAAAATCCTGGGATTTGGAGAGAGGGGAGGAGGAGAAATAATTGCATTGTTCTGATGCTAACAAGCCACATCTATCTTAAAATAACTGATTAAAGCCTGTGCTGGCACGTGGCCTTTGCACAGGAAAGCTCATTGCTTACAGGTGTGCACACCTTGCTGGGGCACAAAGATGTTGTGTTGTGCTACATCTGTTGGGATGGAGAAAGCCCGTATCCTCCTGCTCAGCCCTTCCCTACAGACACAAAGCCACAGGGATGGGCTCACACTGGGGCTGGCCAGGGGCATGCAGAGGTTCCTGGGGCACTCCGCACTGCTGATAAATAGTTGCAGGGATGCACGATTGCATAATGATAGCCACATTCATTCGCCTGTCTATCAAAAGAGATGCATTAAAGTTTGAGCTCTCTTCCCCTGGGTCCACAAAGAGACATTTGAGTGTTAGTGTATAGTCTTTAACATACTTCCTAACAGTGGGCTAAGTGCAGTGGGGTTAAACAGAGTCCCTTTTGCTTAGTAATCCATTAGCTAATGGGTGTGTAAGCCCATCAATTTTCTGTTTATTCCCTAACCCCATTAGGGTACACCTGCTGTGCATAAAAAATACACCTGACAAATCAGAGTGATAGCTGAAATAAAATAAATATCAAGTGTTGTTATAGCTGATCCATAGTGTTTAAAGCAGAAAGGGCATAACAGTGATTTGTGAGGGCGGAATGCAGCACGGCGCACTGGCAGCACGTGCAGGTTGACATCCATCCATCCATCCCCTCATGATCCCACTTCACCTGCAGGCTGTGGTGGCAGGCAGCCATGTCCCCATCCTCCAGGTCTCTCTGGGGAGCTGACGTTCACCTTCAGACACTGCTCCCAGCTCCTTCTGGAGAGCCCCAGTGCTGCTAAGTGATAGATTAATTATTTGCGGGGAGTGAGAGCACGAAGGCAGCCAGAAGCTTCAAATCTGTCTCTGGTACCAGGGCCATTTGTTTTGTCACTTCATCGGCTTTATTTATTTATCTTACAGCTCCCCTTGTGATTAAAACTGTTGAAACAGCTGTTATCTGGTAGCTGCTCTCGCCTAGCTATTTCCTGATGTTGGTCAGTGGCTGTGGAGCTGCAGCATCAGTTGGAGCCTGAGGAGAGGCAGCCACGTCCTGGCTGCCCCCACACCCTGAAGGAGCTGCCCGCGTTGTGCAGCACCCCCCATTGCACAAGAGGTGGATCTGGGCACCGCAGCAATGGAGCCACAGAACCCACTGTCAAAAGCCAATGAATGCTGAAATTAAGAGACTGTTGGAACGTTGACCAAAATGAGGATTTGCATTTAAATAACAGAAACAGAGCGCATTCGTCATCTAACAGGAAGGCTGATGAGGATGAGATGAGCAAGGTATGTAGTTCAAGGCAGCTTGACCAGAACAGGAAACTTGCTGGGGCAAAAGAATGGGTTTTGAATGAGGTGGTCTCAGTCCCCATGTACAGGAACCAGATGTCCTCTGGCACCAAGGTGAGTGCTGAGCAGAAAGGGCAGGGCAGGTGGGTGGAGGACAGCACAGGCAGATGGACAGACATTCCAGGATGGCATTTATGTCCAAAGTCTGGGATGGAGAAGCCTTATCTTTGTGGAGGTGGAAAAGGGAATAGAAAGCCCCTCAGGCTGAGAAAAATCTTAGGAACAGGTTTCAGGGCTTGGAGGCTCACAGCCTATTATCAGATGAAGGGGACTGTAACCACTGATGTTGCTACTCCTTTTGCTGTCAAAGCAAAGAAGCATTGTGCAAGTTTTCAGCAATCACATTCAGCACCACAGGGCTGAGAGAACCAGCTCAGGGCTGCTGAATCCACAGAGCTGAAGAACTCAGCTTAGATTAAGACACGTTCAAAGAAAAAAAAAAGAAAAAAAAAAAGTAGTGAGAAGGAAGAGATCAGTTCAACCCAGTCCTGCAACAGCCACTGAACTGCTAACCACTCCATCTGGGTAATGGAACAGAGGGAGGGTTTGCAAATCCAGCCTGAGCTGCCTAATTCCTCAGCCAGAAAGCACCACTTTTAGGTGATGAACAGTGACAAAATGAACAAAGCAAGTCACTGGTGTTGGGTTGTATTATCTGCAAGCTTTGGCATTTTTCAGCTGAATGGTTGCCACTTCTTCCTTCCCAGCCCACTGCTGCTATTATTTTTACAACATGACTGTTGAGGAGTGTATCATTCATAACATACCTATCACAGAGAGATTCCTTTTTAAATGCTTAGGGAGATGGAGGGCTACAAACCCTGGGAAATCAACTATGCCTAATATATTATGTAGAAGTTCTGTAATCATTATTGAACTAAAGTGCATTGAGTAAGTGGATAAAATCAGTCCCACCGTAGCATAAGTCTCCAGAGAGCACAGATAAAAATGCCTGGTACTTAAGTAGAAAAAGGTAACAAAATATTTCTAGTCCCAGCAACTGCATTTTCCCCTCTATATAAATAGGGAACCCTCAGGAGAAGGCAATGATGCAGCAGAGGTTGAAGGCAAAGTTAATGGTGGCGCAGTGGGGGAGCGAGGCAGTGCCTGGGGCAGGCTGATGATGAGTAACATGCTGTGGAAATGAGGCCGAAGGCAGAGCCTCACTAGCAAGGAGGCAGAGGGGTGCAGGCAGGCCCCCCATACAGTGGTATGGGGTGGGGGGGTCTGGGAAGGCACAGAGAAAGGTCACAGCCCTACAGCCTCTAGGTGAGCCTGGTACAACATTTGAGCTCCTCTTTCCTCTAAACACTACAGAGAAGTGAATGTTTTACCAAGGATTCACCTTGAGGCTTGCTTTCTAGAGCTTGTTGTGGCTCCTGCACAGAGTGACAGTTTCCCATTCCAACACAAACGTACATCTGCAGATTTGTTCCTACTGAGCTGAGCTGTTACCTTTCTGCAAACCCTCCTCACTATCAGATTTATTCTCTGCGATAATCTGTGCACTCCCACATGTAGCCAAACAGAACCAGTCCTTGCCCCCCTCATTCTTGTGGTCAAGAGCTGTCAGATTGCAATGAGTTACCCCAGCATGGTGTACCAGCTGTAATCTCACTGAAACCCTCAGAGGGTCTGGCTTACCAAGTCAGGCAAAGCTTGCTGTGAATAAACTGGGGGAGAATTAGAGTTTCATATACTTCATCCTTCTGCAACACAGGAGGAAACAATTTCACTCTCCTCACCTTACAGGATGCATACGACAGAGCTTGCTCTTTATTTCAAGAAAGGCTTAAGTGATCTTTTAGATTATTTTCTTTTCCTGAGATCTTCAGACACGCATTCAGATGGATGATAAAGTTGAGCTCATAAATTGAAAATAATAGCAAGGAAAAATATGTCAGAGCATTTTATTTGCTACTCCTGGTGTAGGCCTACACAAAAAAAGCCACCTAGAACTGCAACCCCCACTGTTAGGTTGCAATCTGGATAGTCATCCGCATTCAAGTCCTGAAATGACTATATTACAGTTTTCTAAGATGTGTGCTCTTTCACATGACCTGCCATTCATGTTGGAGCAGTGCCATAAGCTCTGGACTAGCTGTATCCTCAAGGGCACCTAGGAGAGGAAAACAGAGGAGAGCTGTGGGGTTGGAACTATTACTTATTTATCTAAAGTATTGACCTGACCTCCCCTACTGAAATACCAGCATTAGCTGCTAGGGAAGAGGGATGCCAGAGCAGATCCTTCTGGGAAATAGGGGAAGCAGAGGTGTCAAACGAAGCCCAAGTCAGGCAATATCCCATTGAGATAAAAGGAGATGGTGAGGGGGGGTGAGGGACACAACACAGGCAGGGAGGTGGCAATGACTCAAGAGTGGGTGGGCAAGGAGGCTGCAACCAAAAGGACCAGATATCCTGCTGAAGCTGTCTGACAGACTATGTAACAGCCTGGCTGAGATGCACCCATAGTGTGTGGGATGAACTTTGAATGTTCATGATTAGGCTTTGTACATATTTACCATAACGTTAATGAATTATGTTTGTAAGAGGAGGAAGAAGCAAGTAGAAAGTGTTGCTTAATGTCATAATGAATGGAACTGAATAAGGAAAGGGCCATGGCTCTGAGATGACGAGATGGATGGTCCTCTGGAGTGCCCAGTCTGGTGTCTGGGGGAAATTCTTTACAGAGAAAGAGATGAGGTACTGGAACAGCTGCCCACAGAGGCTGTGGATGCCCATCCCTGGAGGTGTTCAAGGCCGGATTGGATGGGGCCTTGGGCAGCCTGGTCTGGAATTAAAGGTGAAGGTTGGTGGCCCTGCCTGTGGCAGGGGGGTTGGAGATTCATGATCCTTGAGGTCCCTTCCAACCCTGTGATTCTGTGTCTGAAGTGGCACCCAAGCCCAAGTGAGGAAAACAGAGAGCAAAATGGAATTGGGGGAAAAAAAAAAAAAGTTACTGGGATTCTTCAAGACAAAGACGACATTTCTCCTGGAATCAACACTGAAGAACTTGTCTTGCTTGGCCACCAGCCAAGCAGATTGATAGTGGCAGCATTTGTTTTTTGTGTCTCCAAACTGAAGGCCTAACACAGGAGAACAGAAAAGTACACTGATGGCAAATGATGAATGCATATAACATTTGCCATATAGCAGAGGAACAGTGACAACATCCCCCCCCCCCAAAAAAAAAAAAAGATGATGATGAGTATAAATAAACAAAATACTAAGATGAAGGGGATGTGTTTCTGAAAAAGCCTGGACAACGTGGACTTAGATAAAACATTTCTAGAACTACTGTCCCATAAAACAGGAGGGATCCAAGCTGAGATGGGAGCCAGGGACTCTGATAGATCTCCAACCAATTGTTAGTACAGCAGCCTGGTTTGAACATGTTTAAGAGGATGGGTGAACAAAAGGTGTAAAGCAGGAAGGAACAGGGGAATAGAAATCAAGCGCATAACATAAAATAGGTCTTCAGCTAACCTATGAAGTGGCAGAAGATCCATGGACTGTGATGCTAAGCAGGCTTATGTGAATGATTATGTGAGGCAGCTGTGGCATAAGCCTATAGATATGGAGAAGGGCTCCAAAGAGAGTAAATAGAAACATAGAAAAGGCCAGGAAGCTAACAGTGAGGGTAGCTTGTTTCACTGAGGTTTCTTTAAACAAAGAAAATTAGAGGCATACCCATACAAAAACACAGCCAACTCCATTCCCAAACAAACTCTCATTGGATCCAAAAGGCTGAAGCAAAACTCTGGTTCTAGACAGAGAACCATTACATAATCCACAAAGAGGTTTCCTGATATTATATCCTGAATTTCTTAGACTGCTTTTTATCTACGTGTGACCTGAGTTATTTCCGGTGAGCAGAGAACCTTGGGCTGCAGTGAGAGCTGCCAGAATCTACACCACGTCAAAAGGTGCATAGAAGAATTATCCCAGACAGAAGAAGCAGATTTCTCATGAAGACAAAATAAGCATGGGGTCAACAGTTCTATTTTCCTCTAGCAACTACAGGGATGAATCTCTGAGAGCCAGTCAACAATTTACATTGCAAGAAGCAACATTCAGCCGCTTGTATTTGCAGCAAATTTTAATTTTCTAAGTGCAGTGCTATATTGGGATGGAAAATACCACAATAATATTGGGGCAGCAAAGTCTTCAGCTACAGCAAGTGACAACAAGCCCAAATGCAGCAGCCACAGATGCAGAAATGAAAGAACAGAGATGCTTACCTTTGGAAGACCTCAGGTATGCAGGGACCTCCAGCAAACAGTAAAAGATGCCTTCATCCCTACTACCAACCCTTAAATGAGGTCTGGGAAGGGGTGGATCCTGGCTCCACCCTTTCCAATCACTCAGGAGCATTGCATGCACCTGAGCTCCCCTGGGCTGGCCCTGCCTTCCCACCAGGTGCTTCATCACTGCTTCAGGCTGTGACTCAGCAATTCTGCTACACTAAGTAAATTTTATTTTAATTCAAACTGAAGTCTCAAGTTCCTATTTCTACCAAAGAATGCTCAGAGCTTTGCATTGGGCACGGCATATAAAGATTTTCAATTTTCCCCAGTCTTTGTACTACAGCTACTTGAGGACCAGTTGGGTGCCACTGTGTCAATCATCCTCATCCCAGAAGTAAAATCCTTTATCGTCCCCTCCAACTAGAGAAGTCCAAAATCAGATCAAACATGGTAGATAATGGATAATGGATATGGATATCTAGTAACGGCAGTAGAACAGAAACATTTTACAGGAGGGTCCACCATGGTCAAGCAGCTACTTACAGCTCAGCATGCTTTGATGCAGTTCTGGCAGCTGTCCATGTGTGTAACTGAAGACCTGGTTCAGAGTGCATAATGGCAATGGATGTGTTGCCATTGACTCAACTCAAACCGAGATGAAAACGTATCTCCCTGCAGTGAATCTAATATGCCTTTTTTTGTATTTCATGATGACTGTGTTTAGATGGCCAGCTCTCTGCTGTTGGGTACATAAAGCTAGATATGCTCCTGAAATTCACCAGAAATACAGGTGAGCTCTTCAAGCAATCAACAGAGTAAATAGTAGAAATAGTAAGAATAACGATATGATGGTGAACAGACAGCACTGTGAGTGAGGATCCTTTGAAATCCACTAGCAACAGAATAAGAGGAGTTTCAGTGCACGAGAATTTGAAGTATTTCATTGTGTAATTCCACAAAGTTCTGCTTCTCCTTAATTTCAGAAGGACAACTCAGCAGCCTCTGGCTTCTACATTTTAGTTTTTCTCATCTACTAGCCAGAAAAAGAAACACACAACTAGGAGCTGTATTCACAGACAGGAAGTAACTTTAATTAAATATTGTGAAAGTTGAAAAGTTTTTACAGCTTGAGTTTCTGCAAAAAAATTATAACAATCTCTACAGTAGTTAGTTTCTCTAACAATAGAACTGTACAGTGTGTGTGTCTATTCAAAAAGATTTAGATAAGAAGGTGAAAGGTTAGTAGTTTCAGAGATGACTTCATTTTAGCTGCATTCTAGTACAACTGTGAGGAAATAGGCATACTTGATGCAATCCAGTCATTGTGAAGCTTCACCTTTTTAAAATTGAAATCTGGACGTTTCCACTTAAAGCCATATTCTGTAAACAGCTGCATCTTTTACTTTGTAAAAGATAAGGGTGGTGCAGGGGGTGGGGTTTAAGAAGTCCCATTGAACAGACCACTACAAATAGCTGCAACAAAACGAAACGATGCACGTTGTCAGAGGATCTTTGGACACTGGCGTAGAAGACTACAAACACAGGTGGCCAACACTGGTGTCAAAATCGCTATGACTTTGAGTGGAGCCCTACAAGAGTAATTGATGGTGTCACTGGACAAAATATGGCTTTAAATTTGATTACATTGCCGTGCTGTTGCTTACTACGTGAATTAGAATAACCGCTTGGAATACAGAGAAGCAATAACTGATGTCTCTCACATTTTCCAGTTTTTTCTCCTTTTATTTTCTCACCATGAAAAAAAAAAGTTCCTGCTTTCTTCCCTTCCCCTAAATGATCACACTGTGACATTCTAGTGAAAACCATTGCAAAATTCATACAGGAAGCATGCACAGTTGCAGCATCGTTGTAAATGATTTCTTGCTCGACTAGAAAAAAGTTATATTGTTTTAAGGTAACAAAACAGTTCTTTTGTGCTTTTCAATTCCTTTTTTTTTTTTTTTCTTAGAATGTTAGTGATGATTGACAGTTCTGGTGCACAGTACAATGTACAAGTGAAATGAATATGATTTGCATTGTTAAGGCATCCAATCTGCTGGTTTATATTTACGTGAAAGACAGAGAAATATACAAGCAGACTTAAGAAAGAAAGTATTTTCATTGAGTTCTATGAAGTTTCTCCCCATATTTAATGCACAAAAATGCGTCACTCCAAAGAGGAGAAATCCCATGCATATTAATAGAGTAAAACAGCATTAGTTTTTGTTAAGCCTCAAAAGCAAAGGATACATTTTTTTAAAATCTACATAACTAAATGCTACAAGAATAATATGCTACTTTTTGCCATATATTGGAAAAAACTTCTTAACTTACAAATAATACAAAAATAGACAATGGCTTTTGGGTGGAAATTAAAAAAAAATGGAAGCATGGTTTTAAACAATACTAAAAAAAAAACCCAACCCTATAAATGAAATGCTTTAAAACCACATTTAAACAGCTAATACAACGGTGAATGACCAAACAAATCACTTTTCACATAGCAAACATACACAATAAAATAAACTGGAGTAGGGGGGGAAAAAGCAATGTACAAATTCCCAAGATAAATACATTATTTATATGGATATTTTACAAAATCCCCCGTAAAACAAATGAACAACAACAACAAAAAAAAAAAACAGAAACAAAAAGCTTTTTTTTTCTTTAATTAATTTCGCAAGTATGTGCAAGCTAAAGGTAGTGAGCTCTTTTTGCAAAATATGCAGTAAAATTCTTTATTGTGATATTGAAAAACTGTCTTAAGACATTAAAATGTATAAATAGAACAACAACTTTGGCAAAAAATCACAAAAAATCTACAGTATTTATAACTACATACAAAACACAACAGCAAAGAAAAAATATCAGGTAATGCATTTTCAGAGCTTTGCTGCCTCTTTGACCAATTGTTTTTAAGAACACTTCCAGATGACGATAGCAAAACTTTTGTAAAACAGAAGCGATGGTTCTGATCTGAAACCTCCCCACCAGCCCCACCGCCCGCCCCGAACTCCTGTTTCCATTTTACTGTTGAGAAGCAGTTACCTGTGGCTTTATATATTATGATACAAACGGAGAGGGTCGACTGATACAGGAACAATCCTAGCGCGAGGCTGGCAACAGTGTGTGCTTTTAGATCGTGAGGACAGAGGACCGCAGAGGAGCCTTTTCTCATTCTGCCCCATAGAAGATAAAGGGGGACCATGAGACGCCCACTGCGTGATGGCTGTGGTTTGTGTCTTGGGACGGCTGTGCAAAAGGTGAATGGCGTTTTGTGCACAGCCCAGGTGACACTGGACATCAGGAAGGCCACCCATTGGGAAAGAGTTGGATATATAAGCTAACGAGAGCCGTGCTAATCTAATGCTGCAGTTTTAGCAGTATATCTGGAGGCACTGGATTTTGAGTTGAAGAGGAAACGTGTTTGTTATTTGCATTCTAAGCTTTAACCAACTTTTCTTGTCGCACTATTTACACGATTATTTAGCCTGATATTAAAGACAGAGATTCCAAATCCCACCCCCCATCCCGCTCTCACCATCCAAAAATATCCACTTTCTGGGGAGTGATATCCATTTAATGAGAACATTAAAAATGTATCACATTAGCAAATCACCACTGGATAAGCAACCTGTATGAGCCGACCCTTAATTAAATGGCCATAATTCTTCTACGAAAAACTAACTGGCACTTCTATTCTGTCCCATACAGACTTGTATGCAAATGACACCACTTCATTTTCTTTACACAGCTTAAAAAAAAATTCATAAATTAAAAACGTGGAGTTCCATCTCTAGTGTCCCTTGCGTAATTGTATGATTTATAAAAGACAAACGATGTTGAGTTAAATCAAACCTTAAAAAAACACACACACAAAAAAAAAGGGAAAAAAAAAAGCAAGCCCCCAACCCCCCACACAAAAAAACCACCACCACCACCAACAAAAAAAAAAAACAACAAAAGAAAGAAAAAACAACAAAAGAAAAGTGGATTTTTTTAATCAACGTACAATAAATATATCTCCCAGTTATTTGGGATGGACAACTTGAATCAACACCTTGCAATTGCAGATAGTTAATTTCAGTGTTTGCAAGGATGGTGATTTTTTTTATTTTTTATTTTTGTTTAAAAATCCGCAGTTATTGTAAGATTCTTCTTTATTTCTTTTTTTTTATTATTATTTTTAAAAAGGCCTGAGTAAAAAGTTCCGCTCTGGGACTTGTATCAGATTCTCTCTGAAGCAGAATTCAACCTCTTCATTAATAAAATTCTTCAAGGCAATTCTTTCACATGGGGGGAACAATCATGCCAGATATAGCTGTTGTAAGGAAAGGGTTGGGGAAGAGAGGAGAGAGAGAAAAAGAGGAAAACGAGTTACTGTTGTGCATTGTAATGCAACCTTTAAACATTTACTAGCAACATATTTTGGCTGGAAAACATAAATTGCGAGAGACTGCTGAAATTAGTGATTTTCTTGCAGAGTAAATGCACTTCGCCCAGTATAAGAATCAGGCCCCAACTTACTCTTTTATTTTAGTTTCAAAATCTAAAGCGTTCAACAGGTTCAAACCTGCCTCAGCCATTGCCATATTTTCTACTGCATGTTTTGCTTCACCCATGAGCAAATGGCTGAAGTCCATAGGCAGCCAGTGTCAGCGATCTGGCAGTGCATTTGTTGCATTAGGCAGAGTAACAGCGGTTCATTTTCCTATGCCAGCTTTCTCGTACATGTTCAGTATTCAACATGGAGCATTATGAATGCATTTCCAGGTGCTCAGAAGTGACTTAAACTCTAAAAGTCTAAATTTGAAGTAGAAATTATGTTAAATGCCTTTAACTAAGTCATGGTTCATTACACTTGTAGATTTCACCAACTACACTGAGTAACATGTTAACTTTAACTTAGAATGTCGGCTGAACTGCATCCTTTATTATGCTTTCTAACCTTCGTTCCTATGGAACCACCACCTCTCTTAGAGATGTTTCTTAGAAGTCAACACCTACAGCCTTCCACCTCGCCTGACCTCCAGGTTGGTCTCTGTTTATCAGGGATCAGACACAGCAAGCGTCCGAGCGACACACTGTGAGCACGCACATCATTACAGGTGGTGGTTGTGTAAGTTTATGGTGAAAGCTGTGACAACAACACATCCTTAAAACACCAGTTGTATGGTTATTTGCAGAAAGGTAGAAAACAGATTTGCCTTCAGGTTGGCGGCGCTTCACGGGCACATTATTTAAATGCTAGAACTGCCTGCCATCTCCGACATCTGGACATGTAATTTCTTAAGGAAGAAATCAACCCTGTGACTGGTGCTGATTCATTGTGCTTTAATTACAGCTGCAATTATTTGATAAGAACAGAGCCAAAGTAAAAGACTCACAGATTTGGGGTTGGAGGGGGAGAGGAGGGAAATGTTTTCTCCACAAACACCACCATATGTGCAAGAATTACAAGTCTAATCAGCAAGGGGAGAACAGCTCGAGTAAACTGCACTGATTAAATGAAATAAAATGAGAGGAGAAGGCGAGAATGCAAAACACATCCACATGTTCGCAGGAGGCCGTCCTCAGAGGTGGCATGTTGCAATTGTTCAGCAGCATTTTGATTCCTAGAATTTATCATTCAGCCACAAGTTATGTGGAATCGCTACAGTGATGGTTATCACTCCACATAAGGGCTCTGCAAGGTGCTGGGAACAAGGATTAAAGGGATAGAGAGGTGAGTTACATTGCTCGTGCCCTACAAGAAGACACTCAAGTAATCAGAAAAGGACACTGCTGTGTCTTAAATATTCCTTGCTGAGGCATTTCCTGACACGGGTTTTTTTGATTCTACCAGGGGATAATCTGTGGATGCATTTCCATGTTATCTCCACAGCTATGCTGTCTCCTTCATCTTAAATCACAGGATGAACTTGATAGACTTTTGTTTAAAGATTCCTTGCCAAAGGGTTTTATTTCAAGAGTATCTCAAATAATAAGCCCTGAGTGCCCACAAGTGGGCTTTACTCTTGGTACAGGTGAATAAAAATGAAGCAAAAGCAAGTCAAAAGCAATGCCCTTGTTGTGATACTCAGTTGCTCCCCACTCTGCTCTTGGGGTCATTACACTTAAGGGCTGGGGTACAAACATGGAACACGATCCATGGACATCCACAGCAGCCGTAAAGCGCCATGATGGGTACAGTCTGATTACAGACTGTAATTCTGCTTGTGGCAGCCATGTGAAGTGATCACTCACAGCTGAAGGTATTTCTTGTACGAATATATGACAGATTGACATGGGCATGGATCTGAAAATCAGGCTTTGGTCCCAGTTCTCCTTCCAGCTGATTGTATTACATCAAGCATTTTGATCTGCTTCTGTTTCTTACATGGGAAAAATTTTTATACATACTAGTAAAGCACTTGGAGATTTTTGGATGTGGGAAGTTGGAGAGCTTGCACACCACAGATGCATATCACAACACAGAGAAGAGCTATGCTGAGAGCAATACTCCCTCCTTTGTTGTTCAGATAAGCTATGAGCTAAGCAGATGGGAATGGGTCAAGTCTTCCTGTGTGTGATGAGTGCAACTGAACTGAGTCAAATGGCTGATTAATTCCCTACTTCAGCATTTTGTCTTTTTCATATCTCTAAATGTAAAACTTCAGAAAGTGTCAAAATATAATAAATAAATAATCTGAAGCTAAAAGATTCCTTAAGCCCAAATCAATTTTACCAAATACTGGTCAAGAATTGCCTTTCTCTTGGGACAGCATGGCTGTCATCACTGTGCAGGATCCCAGATTAAGGTGACATAACTGTAACTCCTGCCTTCATGATGTTTCCCTATAGTTACGTATTAGCCATGCACCTCTTGCCATTGGAAGGAAACTGTACAGATGCAGATCTTTGTTCATTTTATCAAAGCATTATTGCCTTTGAAGAGCCCTAAAATTCTGAATTAAATTACAAGGCAAATGACAAAATGATCTCTTTTCTACCTAAAAGCCTTGATATTTCCATTCTTTCCAAGTCCATTTATATCACTCGACTTTCATTTCATAAGTGCTACATCTAGTCATGCAAATTCTCTCAGCTGTAGCATGTTATTGATCCTGAAAACAGAGATAGCAGTGGGAAACAGTGTAGGTATGAGATCGCACCTACATGGCAAGAGAGGGCAAAAAAACCAGAAAAACTCCCACCAATGGGCATTATTTCTTTTATCATGTACTAATTTGCATTTGCTGCTAGCAATTTACAGAAATAATGTATTTTGAGTTTTACAAAATTGCATGGCAAAGAGAACAACAGATAAGCCTAGCTGTTGTTTTAGTGAGTTCTACGGATATCTAAGCTACATACAGAAAACTAGATTGCTTTCTGATGTATCCAGAAGCCCAAGAGAGATAAGACAGCCTCCTTATACAAGATTGTTTATTTAAGCAATAAGGCACAACAGGCAGTGCATTTCTGAGCGATTATTACAAGCCTCGGGTGGTATCAGAAGGCATGGGGCTAAAGGCTGCGCATCTTTAACTCACCAAGAAGTTCAGTGATGACCCTTAAAATGAATCTCTTGGTGGCTCATTCCTATTATGAAAACAGAATTGCTAAATAAAAATTAGGGGGAACACTCAGATCTGTGTGGTTTCTGGGCATTACAGATCTGGATGTGACATAATGAGGAGACAATCAGCAAGCCCCAGTTGCATCCAGCACTCAGCTTGTTCCATAATTGCTTTCCATAACCCATTAGGCAGAACCTGGGAATTCTGTGTCCCGTGAAAGGAAAAACAAGAGAAAAATCTTCCCTTATTACTTGCTTTTTCACTTCAACCTCACACACACTGGGACAAGGTGAAGAGATGATAAAAACATTGGAGTGTTCTGGCAGATTACAATTAGTTCCTTTTAATTTTCTTTTAATTCAGTCAAAACACTTTTAGCTGCTTTAGCCTTTAACATTTGTAGCATGTCAGCATCACCAGATCTTTAAAACGCAGGAAAAATGATATTCCAAGCAACACAGCACATCCAAAAACTCCGTTGTGTTTTATTCTTGATGCAGTCTGTATTTACAGCACTGCTTACAGAAGGCACCCAACAGCTGCATATACATTCCTATTATTTTCACACTTTCTGTGTGCACGTGTAAATGTGCAAGGATTCATCCCCCCAAATCACCAGCATAAATTGCACTGAAGACAATGCTTCCCTTCAGTCGTGGTGGATCACAGCTTTTATGAATGAACTCCTTGCACTCTGCCTGTATGTAGACTTTCCAGCTATAATGGAACTATCAGCATTATGTTTGCAAGCCCAGCATCTCTCCTTCCAGAGGATGTAAAGTGACATGGGGTCTGTGGAGCTATCCTTTCTCATCCTTCTGAACGTAGCCCTAAAATGATGGATTCTGTCCCCCACTTTGTGCTCTTTAGTAATTTGCACAAGCACATGGAAAGGAAAACAGACTTCAAGTCTGGGAGAAGCACACGCATACCGCAAAATCTTTTCCATCTCTGGCACAGTTGGAGGCAGCTGGTTAAGAAAACTCCTTAGTCTAAGTGAGCATGAAAACATCTCTCTCGGCACACTAGTGCAGAGTGAGGTAATTATGCAGACAGATTTAGGCAGTGTTGTAAAATAGGCTGAATCTAACACTGAAACGGGTGGTGCTGGTTTTGAGCATCTTCAGTTTGACAACCTTCTGTCTGCCACCCCTCAGCTTGTGTCAGCTCTTCAAAAGGAATTTAGGTGCTGATGCTCGAATACTTTGTAAGGAGAGGGTGCAGAAAAGGAGCAGCCCCTTCCTACCAAAATTTGATGAGGCCCTGCATCATTTGTGGAATTAATTGGCACAGAAGTGCATTAATCAGTGCTAATATATGCCCTGATATGAGTTAAACTGGCAAATTCAGTTTGTAATGTGTCTTCTATGTATGAAAGGCAGAGGTTGGTGCCAAGCTCTGTAACGGTCTATTTGCTCCCAGTAGGATCTCTGCACAAGTGTACTATGACAAAGGAAAAAAAAGGAAGGGAAGATTGAGTGACGTACTTCAGGAGAAGGCCAGCCCCTGGAGAGACCCTGCAGTGGAGTACTTGCTAGAGTCCACAAAAGACTGGTCTGATAATGGACGACAACAGGGAATAAGAAAGGAAAGAAAGAAAAAGGATGGTATTAGTAAGCTGAAATATTACTCGTTCTTATCATAACAGCAGGTCTGTGCTTTAAAATACACAGCCTCACAATTCATCAGTATTAGATGGGTTAGAGATAGGGTGGTTGCCAAACACCTGCAAGGTACTAGGTGGGCTGTCGGAGGAGTACAGTTACTCTTTATGGGAGGAAGCTTTAGGACAGAGGCCACCAGGGATCCCCCACTGTCTTTTCCCCTTCGAAACCTGAGTGTCTCTCAGAGCCTTGCAAGGCGTGGGCAACTTACAGTTCTGAGAGCAGCCATCTACACTCCAGAGCTGGTTTCACCTACCTTGCAGGCTATTGCCATTGGTGCTGGTGCAGGTGGGAGGAGGAGAAGTTTGCGGTCTCACGACAGGCGCAAAAGCACTCTTCTGTTTCACTGCTGAGACCATGTTGGCTGGTGAGAACGAGAAAATCCCAGACGAACTGCTACAGTTGGAGGGGAGGCTAGTGGAGGAGGCCATTGTTGGACTTGATGGCACAACTAGAGGAAAAAAAGACCCCCCCAGAAAGGCACACCTTAGGATTAGATAGTCAGCACACTGCAAAACCAAAAGACTACTGCTTGTTGGATGGACTGGGTCTAATTTCAAGTGCCCAAGGCTTTTATACAGTTAGTGGTTGTTCATAGTGTGATTTGTCGCTGAAGGAAGCCCACCTTTGGCAACTGCTCAGGAGCAGTGATTCTAGTGCATTCGAGGACTCCTTTAATTTTCTGTCACTGCAATAATTATTCAGGTACTGGCATCACCCATTGCAGAATAAGGGTATGAGACGGAATCCAGATCATGCAGGCAACACAGAGGTGAGGAGAGGGGTTACAGTACACATCTGGATTTGGAATTTTTAATGTGGAACAATCCAACTTTTTAATTGGATTCCAAAGCCAGCACTTTTGAGAACTTTTGCCTCCAGAAAGACTACAGGGTGTCAGATAAACCTGCATGAGGGGAGAGACACCCTTAAAATCCTATTTTATTGTATGATGCAATACATGCCTTTCGTTCATGTACTTATCATTAAGATTTCAAGTGGTTTTTATTTTCATGCAAACAAAACAACCCCTTTTATTTTCAGACAGCACTGACACTTCCCATCTTAGTTCAAAAGAAAAAAAAAAAAGTAATATCCTGTGCTTTCATTCTTTGTCCTGTTTAGAAACTGCTTATATACATGAGAGGACTATGAAAAATTACGTATTATAGAGTAAAATTCATACCATCTGGGCTTTGAATTATTATTTTATTAGCATTTATGTAGATAAAAATCACCCCATTTAAGTTCTTATTCGAAAATCTGATATCATATTTGTTAACACTGAGGAAATCAATTAATGGAAATTAAATGTTCAAAGTTTCACTGCCTGACAGATACAATCTTAGTCTGAAGTCACTCTATGTCTGCAAGTACTTGCTAAGGGAGAGCAATCAAAGCACCTAAATTGAATTGCTACTATACAGCAATTAGTTTATTGATTTAATTAAGAATGCCACCTTTTAATTTTCAGGTCATGATTGAAGCATTTTCTGATTCAATGGATTAGGCATTAGCAGAATGACAGATCTACCAAGAAAACCTCCCAAAATATCACCAGAATAAAGAACCAGGGCTGAGAGGTGAAGTGCTATTCTAAAGAGGACTTTGTTCATAAATATGAAATTATACATTGCTTGAGTATTTTAAATGCATCACTGGCATTGCTTCCAAAAGAAGATGTCTCATCAATCATGTTATATTATGAATTCAGAGTGTGTAGATTCTATGACAGTAAATTCAGCTTAATAAGTAAGTACAGCATACTTCAACAGTATTTGCTACATTATTATTAGAGTACAAAATAATAACCAGTTAGCAATTCTTAAATTTGAAGTACTAGTTACATAGGTAAATATTTTCTTCTAAATTTGCAGTTGCTAAGAAGCCTTGAAGGTAATGTTTTCCCCTTTTAAATTTTGAAGCCTAGCAGTGGAAGTCAGAATAATTACTGCTGTTACAACACTAAACTTAAGATTTCATAGAATCCTAAAATCACAGAATGGCTTGGATTGGAAGGGACCTTTAAGATCATCTAGTTTCAACCCATCTGTTACAGGCAGGGACAACTCCCACTAGACCAGGTTGCTCATAGAACCTTGCTATGTTCAGCACTGCTTCTCCTGTCCATGTGAGGGTCTCAGTTTATAAACAAGTTTATAAACATAGTTATAGGACAAGACCTTCTGGCTTGATTCTGATTGTAGCTTTCTGCAGATGTCTGTAGGCAGGTCCCATTCATTTCATTTTCTCAAGTGAACAGAGACTACTGACTGAGCTGCGTTAGTTGTGGCAGAAAAGGTTCATAGGTGTTTATCAACCAAAGCATATATATATGTATATATGTGTATGCATATGTATATATATATGTACGTATATATATACAAAATTGTTAAACTAAACCTTGCACATTAACATACAAAGTCCTACACAGAAGCATTTCCAGAACCAGGACTGTAGACTGTAAGTGCTTTGCACCATGGGATGTATGATTTGTATGGCTTGAACCTTTGTGGCATTCCCTGTGCAGACACTAAAATACAAACTCTAAGAACCATTGTCACGTTTTACCAATACTAAAACCTCAGTGAAGTCAATATACTACCTAGTTACAAAGCAAATGGCATATAAGCAATCAAGATTAGACCCAATAGTAATTCATGGTGTCTGTAAAGGTTATGAGCATATTATTTGTTTAGAGGTCTTGGAAACATCATCATGCAGCTTATGGAAATGTCACTCTGCCAGTATTACAGCAAACTTCTCTGCCCTTCATATCTTCCAGCTGGAAACACTATTTTTCCTGTAGCAAATATCTTTAGCCTCCTCCCATCCTCACTGTAACAAAGAGCGTGCACTGATAATATTTGATGCACTCCAACAGAAATTAAGTCACTTATGTCATCCCTGCTTTCTGGAATTAGCGATGTTGAGAACAGAATTTCTTATTTACAGAGTACACGGTAAGTTATGAAACTATCAGCACAAATCATGAGAGACATTATTCTTTTTCAGCTCTTATGAGATTCCAAAATAATAATAGCAAAATAAAGAAAAGCGTTGCTGGCAACACGAACGTCTTCCAAGTGCTTCAAAGCTCAGTGGCCTGGGGAGGGGAGAAAAGCCTAAGCTCTGCATCAAGTGCTCAGAATAGAAACTAAATACTGAGTATCACAGAAAAGTTACCATCTCTTTGTAATGAAAATGTACAAATGCAGAAGAGTCATATAATACTCACTGGCATAGGGAGAATTGGCAGCAGATCCATTCAGGAAGGTTGGAGAACCACCTAAATTTGACATTCCAGCATTCCCATAGCCATTCATGCTTGTTGTGACAGAGTTGTAATTTGTCTGCTGAGGGGTGGTGCTTGGCACATAGCCGTGAGGTGACACGCTGCTTGAGTTGCGAGTAAAACCTTTTGTGGTGAGGGAATACATTCAGAGATTGGTATTAGCCCAACAACAATTTCTTATACAACAGCTACAAGCAAGTAACTCAGCAACAGGGTATGTGGGGTGAGCTACAACTGAGCACCGAGTAACCCAAATTGTGATCCCTGTCTGCATGGCTCGTTCTTGGTGGGAGCTCCAAGATGGAGGAGGAAGGCCACAGCCTTCACAGCAACAACCCATCTATTCAAGGAGAGATGATCATTGGGTACTATGGGAGTGATCACTCTAAAAGAGCTGTTTTGTAGGAGATGAAGTAACATGACCTGTATTTTTGAAGTTATGAGTACATACCGATTTAAGGCATGTTAAAAGCATATGATTTTTGTTAACTGTCTTCTGTGGTCTTTCTCATTCAGTACATCTCAAATTAGATGCTCACCACACACTGAAGAAAACACAGGGTACATTTCCAAGAGTAGTGGAATATTCCTAGTCCTCTTGTCCTAGTTTGATCATTAATTAGTAGAAAATTACTGCCAAATTTGGCTCTAAGTTAAAATTTCAATTTCTACCTAATTTTGGAAATTGTATTTAGAGAAACTCGTATTTAAAAACAAAAAAATAAAAAAAAATAAAAAAATAAAAAAAAAAGATGAGTATTTGCTTCTACAAGCGCAGAAACACAAAATGCATTTCAATCCTGGAAGATAAAATACAAGTTTTTTCTTCCTGTTCCGTAGTACATCCATAAAATATTATGATTTAAGAATCATTTCTATTTCTTAGAATAGAGCAAAATATATTTTTTTTTACCCTTCCAAATAACAGTCTCTTTCTATTGCTTCATCACTAAAATGGATTTTAAGGTGGGTAATAAATAAAGCTGAGCAAGGTGGAGGGGAAAAATGCCAAAGGTTTTTACAAAAATAGAAATTAAAATATTGAATTATTTTTATTCAATGTGAAAAATACTTTATTATAAAAATGAGCGAAGCTCTGAAAATGCCTCTGTAAATAATACTTTTTTCCTACTTTCAAAATTTAGAAAAAAATTTCACTCTGAAAAAAATTCATGCCAATACTGCAAACCAAACCAACACTTTCATGTCACAAGAATTACATAATGCCCAGACTTAGAGACCATGTATGTTTAGGAAAATAAGCAAGTACTTAATCTTAAGTATACGCTCAGGTCGATAAAAATCCTTTTTAAAAATAGTGGGATTTGAAGGCAAACACAAGTGTTAGATTCTGAGCAGAGAGAAAAGTGATTTGGTTCGATTTGGTGATTTGCACAAGGCTTCTCCTGAATTGGGGTCAAATTCACTACAGAAAGCCATATCTCATGGCAGTATTGTGTAATTCAGAGTTTGTATGTGCACGTGGGCTGCTGTCTGTCTGGATGTGCTCCTCGTGTTCAGCTTTGAACCATCTCTCTCTCATCACTCTGCACGTCTGCCTGACTTTTATCAGAAAAGGTTCATAAAGAGAGGAAGACGAGTCTTCTCCTGACCCTGATTGGTGGCCTGTGAGGCTTCAGATACGTTGACAGCTAGTTGACCACTAAAGGAATTCACTCCCATCATTCCTGCATGGACTGACGTGTTAGCAAGGGCGGGGAGCTGGTTATGATTGCGAGGGACACTGTAGAGTGCTTCCGCGATGTCTGCTGCTCTTTTCAGGATTATTTCCTAGGGGACAAGGGTAAAAAAGAGTTACCAACTCAACTCTGACAAACCTTTTCTTACATATCAAAATAAAACATTTCCCTGTCCAAAGGCAAAAACTAGATGCTTTTCTTCCTAAACCAGCTGGCTGATGGATTGCTAACACTTATAGATCTGCTTACTTTGCTATAAATCCTGACATCTGTGGTAAAAGAGCTGGAAGCTTCAGTCCCAGTGGCCACATTTCTGTATAACAAGAGAAGCTGGCAGAATAGCACTGAAGCCCAGGCTCCCTCCACCTGAAGCTAAAATATCTTTAGGTTAAGGCTGAAACATCACTGGTGGCAAGGAGTAATGCATATCATTGCCCACATTATACGGTCTCTGGTGATAGTGGGCAAATGCCTCCAGGGTTAATAGCACGTTGCTTTTTGCAAGCATTCACATACTTTAAAAACCAAACAGGCAAACTAAGCCCCGCTCCAGATATGACATTGCCCTATGTGTTTATTCTCATCTCACATTGTAGTATCATATACCTTTAGCCTCTGATCTATACATCTAAGAAATAGCCATGTTTTAGAACTGCTAAAGGAGAATGCATTTACCTGGTTATTATGTGGCATACCGTAGAGTGCTTCTACTAAATCAGCAGCCCTCTTAAGTATTACTTCCTGTCAATATAAAAACAGATGCGTTCCTTTAAGTTCAGTAGACTCCTTGTGAGGGAAAACAAGTATTAGAGTCTTTCATATTATTCTATCGGGTGCACTGTTGCTTTGTGTTGTTCCCCCCACCCCCCCCTAGGCAGACTTTAATTTCAACAACTCTCAGCAACCACTGAATGGTGTTAAATCAGTAGTTGATCCTATTCGCGCACACGCTTAATCAAGTCAAAAGGTGAGAATCATTGGTGCTGCAAAATAAAATACATCACTCAATTGTCTTTACCATCTGCACCATAAACCACTCATCGGTTTATTGCGGAATACAATCCTGAGGTCATTTACTAGATTACTGCAATCAATGTCATTCAGAGCATGTTAGGCATCCCTTCAATGTGTTTGTTTTATTCTTAATTGCATACTGCAGGAATTGTGACCTTACCCAGCAGGCCACGTTCAGAAGATATCCAATCAGTTCTATGCTACTGGTAATGTAACCTTTCAACTTCTTTGGTTTGTATCTTGATATAACGGATCAGGGAAGGATCCGTGTTCACAACAAGCACAAGAGGAAAACACATTCAATATGAGAGAATGTCCCTGTGCCATGCAGTGTTTCCTGGAAAAACTGCCAGCATGGACAGCAAAATTTAAAGCAGGCTAGGACACAGTTCTCAGTGTAGGAATAAATTTAGTTCCCCTCCATTTTCCTATTCGATTCTCTTCTCTTAAATGTTTCCTGTAGCATTTTAAACTGTCATTCAAGTAATATAGCATGTAATCCTGTGTTCTTACATTTTACAGTGTGGAAAAATCCCTGTGAACAAACCTGATTAAAATTGTGAAAAATGCATTACAGAATTAACTCAGAAGAATTTTATTTTCCTATTCTTTAAAGGCACCTAGCAGATTCCTAATTGTCTGACCAAACACAGTCCAGACTGTCCTTTACATAAAACAGTGTATTGTAACTCCCAGTCCTTACATGTTGCTCTAATAAACTAATGTGATGTTATTCACCACATTGTATTTCTGCAGGCAGCTTACAAAAATAGTAACAGATCTGAGCATTTTCCAGTTTTCTACAAAGTTAAACTTTTAAAGTTAAAATATTTTACACAATAGCCATATTTTATACCAAAAAGAAACAGTAATGCTCAATTTTCATATACTGTAGACTCTGATCAGAAAATAGAGATATAATTGCATTCATTTTGCTGTCACCATAACCTCTTCAAAAATCCTTGAACAACTCTTCAAATGACAAGCTTTTAGATGCATATTAGCATTTTTTTCAATTTTAAATTCTCTGTAATATAAGATAAAACAGTTGTCATACTGCAGTAACTACTTATGACATATATAATGTCCTAAATTCAAAAATGAGATGGAGGATTTTTGTACTTCCAGTAAACATTTAGGATTGCCTTCTGCTGCACACACCCCTCTCCCATAACACACATCTAAATTATTTTCCACATATGAAGTCAGATGTAATAAGTAATTGATGGATTTCTGAATCACTGTATTGAAACATTCTGAGGAGTAACGTTGCTACAGCTTTTCTTCTTTTCTCTCTCTTTTTTTTTTTTTTTTTTTTTTTTCCCCCTTTTTTTTGTGTGTGTAGCTTGACCACAACTGTCAGCTACATAATTACGAGTAGGCAGACTGCAAGCAACATCCAGGTACAGTCAATCCTTGCTGCTTTACCAAAATCATCAGAAAACTATGTAGCCCTTTTTCCCTCATGTTGAAGATAAAAACTGGAGAAGAACAGAAACATCAAAATGATTTCAAAAGGGAAATTATTATAAAGGTGTTTGACTTTTTAAACTAGGATATACTTCACTTCAGTAAAATGTGTTTGCACTATATATTTCACTAATGCAAAATTAGAATGTGATAAAGAGCCCACAAACTGCTTTGGAATATTGTTAACCAAAGCTGTCATTATGTTAAATTACTAAAAAAGGAAAGTTTAATTACCTGACTATTCATAGTTATTTGTGTAATGCTGAGCTAAAAAAAAACCCTCATACTGCATCAAAAAAGAGACTGAAGACCATGTTAAAAGAATGAGGTAATTACATGGAATCTTACAGGTGCTCTACTTCATATTAAATATAATCCAGTTCTTAAAAAATGGAAGGTATTTGAAGACGTATCATATTGCGTATAAATAAAACTAATTATCATGATGGCTTATTTAGGTATGCTTGACAAATAACATTCAGTTTTCCTAGCTAGTCAATGGCTACTTTTGTCAACATTTTTGAATCTGTAAATTTGAATTTCAAATGAAATTTGAGTTTCATTTCATACTTTCTCTAAGAACATTTACACACATAAAAATGCATTTCTTGTTTGTGGTATTTTCAGATCATGTATCCCGTGTCAGATACTGGTGTTTTCTATTGCAGAGCTGACATTATAACTACAGACACAAACTAGCTTTAAAAATACACAATGGAATGCTACTACAGATATACTCAGGATATTAACTTCTTTTTTTTCTGGATGTATCTTAAACCTCTTACAGCTCTGCCTAAATTACAGCAGAGACTACAGTTACGTCTTCACATAGAAAGGAGCCCCGAAAGTCCTCTATAAGTTAGAGCAACAGACCTTGCAAGGTGCTTGGATTGCGGTGACCAGAAAATTGTTCTCACCTCCATGTCATTACGCTCACAGTGAAGCAGCCCCCGAGCATGTTTGTGTTCGGGATCTAATATATTGCCTTTCAATCAGAGCTGAGAGCCACTGAACACACAGACAGAACATGACGAGCAGGTCAGGAAAGCAATAAAGATTTTACAGAGCTGTCCAAGGTGCTAAATTTACTCAATAATGGGTTTGGCACCATAGTGTTAACCTCTCATTTACTACCAGTTTGAGGGACTAAATTGAAGTAGCTGACTTCATTTACCTTGAAATGTATATTTTATGACATTATGTAAGTAGATTGAAAGGGCACTGCAGTTTTAACAATTTAAAGGCTAGAGCATGTATAAGATGAAGCTTGAACATTTATTGTATATTGCACTTAAACTATATAGTATATTAAAATGCATTGATTAAATTTGTAAAAGGTATTATAAAAAAGGACAGCTAATATAAAAGATCTATGTCTTTTAAAATCCAATTGATACTGCATGTTATCACTGCAATGGTGATAAACAGACAGACAGGTGGACAGGGCAGCAGACAGACATCAAAAAGTGAGTAAAACTCACATACTACAAATAGAAATCTCTACAAAAGCTCAAGATCTGTTTTTCAGTATACTTTTTGTTCACAGAAATTCCCATTTGCCTTCATCATAGAACCACAGATTTTCATAGCAGTAGGTGGGCATCACGTAATCCCCTTCTAATTGAATATGCTAGTGGAAATGTTTTCTGAAGAGACAGAGTTTTACTATAGCTAATATCTAATTTATGGAGGTATTCAACAAGGAAGATCCACTCTTCTACAAATGTGAAAAGTCTGACACTTTCATTTGGAATAAAGAACTATGCAGCTTTTAGTTAGAGGCAAAGTGAGGATCTTCATGTCTTGCATTTTCTTTCAAATGAGCACAATTTTGTTTCTATAAAAATAACAAAAATATTGAAATGAGCAGAAACTACTTTAGAGATTAAATACGATGAATCAGAATTCTGCCCCCCAGTTACACGCCACTGATTCAGAGTCCATTCCAAACAGAAGCCGATTTTCTACTGCAGGATTTACTTTTTTTTAATTTGTGAAACAAAAACGCAACTGATATTTGTATCAAATGTTTACGTAAGCAAGAGAAGAGCTGGGCTATAGTCTGTTGTGACTTTGCGCATTCCAAAATTACTGCAGGAAGGATTATATAAGGATATGAGAATGACTGTGTTTTTGAAGCACAAAGACTGTAATTCAGATGAAATCCACTTGCAACTGAATGTACTTTGAACATTACAGCAACTTTGCATGTTTTGACTGTGACATGCATTCCCTTCAGCAAGAATTCATTAATAACATAAAACTTGCATTTCAAGTGTATTACACCATTACAACAAATACATTTTGGGTCAAGTTTTATCATGATGAATAATTTTTTTGGCAGCTTTAAAAAATATGGGATCTCTTTGCTGTTGACTTTTGCTTATTTTTCATTGGGCGATAAGTGAAAAAAATCCACTCTGTGTCCCAGCAGTACTGTGAGTCCAGTCAGCACAAGGGTATCTTGAATTACAGTTAGTTATTCAGCTCCAGTAACTAAATTAGAGTATTTAAGGTACTAATAAGTGTAATCTAAATGAATTTTGTCAAGAAGCTGACCACAATATAAAATACTCATCAGCCACATATGGTATTACGGAGACCACCAAAGGATTTATGTACTTGTGGAGGGCGTGGGGGGAAAGCTGTTCTAGCATGCTGTGAGGCATTTATCTTATGTGTTGTCTAGATATCATATCACCTTCTAATGCTCTCTAGCATTGTAATACAAGAGAGAGCTCATTCATCTTCTGAGAGGCTACTTAGGGATGATGATGTCATTCATACTTCCTTGACTCTCATGTCTGACCTCCTGGCTCTGCCTTCTAACTTCCTACTCTCAAGGCTGCTTGAAAGAAAAAGAACCCCTTCTACAGAGTCAAAATACTGAACATCAGACTCCTATTCCTTTCTTCATCTTGGGATGCTAGCATTCTTCTACTTCAAGTCAAAATTATAATATTTTGTGCTCAAACTTTTCCTTTGTTTTTCAAAGGATGAAACATTTAATGTACTAATGAAGGACATGTACTAGAAAAAAGTTTTAAACTCAGCATTTGTAAGTACATTATATTTTAAAAGGCAAAATTATGAACACCTCTTTTAACTGTAGTGGCAAAGATAACATTTAGGTAGAGATATTTAGAAAGATTCCAAGGTAAAAGACTGGCATTTTAGATCTGTGGCATACAGGAGTTTCAGGATGCCCAGCGCCTCACATCTTTCTATATTTACAGGGAGCACTGCATTATTTTATCATCTTCAGCTATTATATTTTTATAAAAGACTTATAAAAGCCATCAAAAATGTAAAGATTCTCCATTAATTGTAAAACTGAGGGAATTATGCTGGCCTTATGGGAAGAATAAATTAACAGGACCATTTGACTGAAAAGATATTTCTACTCAGAGATGAAAATTTCTCTAGTAAATAAACAATTGTTTGCATATGGTACAATTCAGTAATTCTGAGGAAGTAAATGCCATGCAGACATCACAAAGATGGGAAGGAAAAATGAGAAAGACAGCACAGTTCACTTGATGGGTAAAAGGGCCCTTCAGCTTACCACTGCCTACAACATGGTAGTGCACTGAATCAATCCTGTTACTGAATTTCAATGGCAATTTCCAGAAAATGTCTAAAATGGGAGATAGAACCATAGCTTTTCCAAGCCATTGTAGTCTCATCAGCTTCTGCCTAAACTGAAAATCACAGCCTAACTCTACAGCACTAAAAACAGTCATGCATGACCTTACCACCTGCTCCACAATCAGCTAACCTTATAAATAAAATATAGAAAGCCTGCAGAAAGAACAAACACTGAAGTGCAAATGTGAGCAGGCATCTCGCCATAAATGTTGAGAATTGATGATTAAAATACCTCTTAACCACAAAGGTGATAAATAAATACCAATATAGAAAACACACACTATTCAAATAATCTCTATTGGAAATGATGCTAACAAAAGAAGAAACAAAATGGTAGTGGTCATCTGTAAGTCCTTGCAACTTCCTCATGTTACCCCCATTTTCCTGTTGATTTGCTGTATTTAATCACAAATAGAAAGTATTAGCCTCTTTTTTTTTCCATCCACACCACTCTTGCTGCTGGTCTTCATCTCCATAAATGTTGAGCCTATAACAATGGCCAAGGAATTAGCAGCTGGCACAGACTTGTTCTTCATCTAGATACACAGTAACGTGGAATAAACTGGCATTAATATAGTTGCATTAAAATAACCTTTTGAATAAACTGACATTTGAGAATCTGGATGCTCCCACCATATTACTATGAAGTGAAGCATCTGCCATGTAATTTGGAAAGTTCTATTGCTAAACGCTCTGGAGTTCTGTGCTAATGATAAGTTTCTAAGAGAGAAGAGTGGATGTACGAAAGCTGATAAGCAGAACTAAAATCACTCTGGCAGTGCTTATATCACTTCTTTTAGGGATTACAGACAAATGATAATTAAGTGACTCTCACCTATATCCCTCAGATGGCTGCAGAACTTAGACTCTCCTAAATATGTTCACAGTATCACTTGCCCCAGATAAGTTCACCAGAAACATGCATTTATAACATCTAGAGCTGGAACTATTCAGAGCTGTCAACTTTTAACTCATGAGGCCTGGTAGATACTGTCAGGACTGGTAGATACTACTACACTCTATCTTACATCCTACAACACATCAACAAGTAGCTCATGGCTGTCAGCCATATTTGAGACTCACTAACTCATTAAGAAATTGAGTAAATGGCAATTTTCTGGCATCTTCTATAGCATTTTCCACAGGTAATCTTGCAAGCTGATACTATGACAATCTATGGACAGAACCCAGAAACACAGCAAGATCAGGAAAGTGTATTTTCATTCTGCTCAAGAGGTTGCAACTTTTATCCCATGAATATAAAGATCAGATTTCCTCATATACTTTCGCTCAGTTATGAAAGCCTATACTACAATTAGTTTTTCAGTTCCAATGAATCATTAGAAGAAGAAGTAAATTATTTATAAAAGAGATCACAAATGCATAAGTCCAAAAAAATTGAACTTCAGTGGCTAACAAAAAAGTCTTTGTCGCATTTCTTTGCAGGAATGTCCCCATCTCTTCAGTTTGCAGTGACTCATATCATTTCCTTCCATCTAGGTTATTCCTGATTTACCCATGAGCATATGAACAATCAATAGATTACATCAGGTTCTTCTCTTTCATTTAATTCAGAGGTTGACAACATTGACGTGAAAGAGCATTTCATACTCTAAACTTTCCTTGTATGCCACATTTACCTGCAACCGTGGGCAAAACAAACAAGGAAACATGCACAGAGCAATCTCTGTCATCTCAGGCAAATCATTTTGAAGATTTACCCCAAACCATTCCTACCACCTACAATGCTTTCAAAGCAGATGTTCATTATTGATTCTAATGAGCTTTGATTTTTTGTTGTTTCGGTTTGGTTTTGCATACATAGGATTTTCTGATAGCTCTTCCCCTACTCTACACAGTAATAACATTCTTGTTTCTTGAAAACAGCTGCAGATGAGAGTTGCAAGAAGGGGGAAAAAAAAAGAGTTATTACTCACAGTCTTCTTTTGACCATTTTATACCCATATATTTTTGGAAAGTTGTCAAAGTCCCCTTATGGAAGAAGAAGAATGTTTTAAATAATTTGAAGGGTCTGGACTTAAATAAACTTAAAAAGATTTTGGTAAAATGAGAAGAGACAGTACATTGTGGGACTGTTGTTCAAAGATCCTGCAAAGGCTCTTTTAGAAGCTTTGTTCTGCAGACCATCTTCTTGTACCCATTAGAAAAAAATCCGCAGAATACCAGGGATTAAAAAAAGATTAAAATACTGTTTGTGCTTTTTTGTCTTTATTGCTTATTTATTTATCCTGTTTGTGCGGTACAATGCAGATATCCAAATATGAATTTGTAACAGTGCAAAACATTTTACCTGGCAGATAGGCTCCTATCTATTTTTTATCATTTATATGCACAAAGAATGTACAAACACAGGTCAAGTTGTATCCCTTTTAAATTGTTCTTCCATTAGGTCAAAACTGGAATGTATTGGGTGGCATAATTCACTTGACTGCATTTTTATCTGTAAAGACATATAATTATGTTTGGTACTGCAAGGCAAGAATGTCATCTGAATTCAATCAGCAGAGCTATCTAGTAATTAAAGTTTAAATTGTATTTATGTGTTTTCTCAATTTCATTTTCAGAATTGTTTTTGTTAGTGCTTTGACGCACATAAATATCTGTTGCAAGTACAAAAAACTAGATATTTTCTGTAAAAAACATGTTCACACATATGAAATTAATTAAAGAACCCCCTGCATTTTGTTTTAACGAAGACTGAAGAGAAAAAAAAAAGACAGCATATCATTAAGATCTGTGAAACTGTCACTCTCTGTCAAACAATGAATATTTTCTGGTTTATGTAGAAAGTGACAGTAGCCAGAAATTGAGAGTTCAGCTTACTTTTAATAGCAGGAGCAAAACTGAAAGTAAGATACACTGAAAATCTGACCTACAATCATATTCCACTCTGTTCTGTGGAGAGAGTGCATAAAAATGTTGAAATAGAGACTGAAATAACGTAGGTAGATTTTAGTATTACAGTTAAAACACTGCTCAGTCATAACCTCTACAAATGACTACTTTCACTTACGTTTTATCATCGGTATAATTAAAAGAAGTCTCTTGAAAGGGGCATTCTCATTACAACGAAGGACCACTTCAGACCCAATTGAAATGAAAAGACAGAGCATAGATTAGGTGTGGATACCAAGTGGTTATTCCTAGGGAAGCATAAAATGCCAAATGTGTAACAATTATATTTTATAACTATGTGTTCAAAAGGCTTACAGTATTTTACTGCACAGAGAGACTCCAGCTCAGAAAGACTACTTTACTGAAATTCCTCCAAGCATATATTTTTTTTTAAATTCCACTTTTTTGACCAGTAACAAAAGATATTTTTCACCTGATAATATTTTATTAATATTTTTCCTTGAAACGTGAACTGAAATTTTCCAAAACCAGTAACCTTACGTGTAAGAAATTAAATATATCCAACATTTCACAGTGATAACAGAATCTTTCTCTGTGTACCCTCATGAGGTAAAAGTGGATATTCAATGTACACTATCTAGGGCTCCTTTTTGAATGGGGAGTGGAAAGATTAGCACTGTTACTACACCAACACATTTTACAGAAGTGCTTAAAAATTCACCACTTATTTTTCACAACACATCAATATTTCAGTAACTTTTTTGATCATCAAAAGCTCTTAACTCTCGAGTTACTTTAACGCTGTAAAATTGAAAGAAAATTCAGGATACCAAAACTTAGTAATATTTATTTCCTGTGTATAAAATAATATTTTTGCAGACATTTTATTTGTCAAAAGCTCACATAGGAAAAATTCAGCGTTCCTATTCTACAGCGTTAGGAATTCAAGAGACAAGATGCTGTCCAGATGAAATTATGATTACAACATTATTAGTGAACACACTTGGCTCATCCTGGAGTACTACATTAATAGAGACAACTTCTAAAATTTCTGTATCTCAAATCTCCCATACATGAAAAAAGAAAGTATAATATATATGTGGCAGTGCTTTAAAAAACGCTTCTGTGTTTTGTTTCCATTTTCTTCTCAGCAGGCATATAATTTGCCATCTCTGGTCAGAAATTTATTCTAGAACATTCTTTAAAATAAAACTGAAATGCACAGCCATATTTATACAAGTAGCATGAGATTGTTTGCTATTGTACTTAGAGGACATTTCAGTCCAGTTGAGTTATATCAACATAAGTTACATGACTGACTACTGCAGCAGAAAGAAAAGGTTGTACTCAAACAACTGTTATTGCCTCAATGGAAAAAAAAAAAATCAATGAAAGTAAAACGAACAAGAGATTTTGTCTGAGTTGCAGTTAATACTACTGAAGAGCTATGGATATTAAAAGGTCAACAAATAAATTAGTCCAAGTGTTATGAAATGAATGATCTGGCTTATAATTGTATTGAGTGCAAATTGTTCACTGCCTATTAGACCAGGTAATTTTTAACCATGGAGCCTCAATTACTGTTCCATAAGCAATAATATAGTTGTAAGAGCCACCGGTTCGATCGAGTGACCTATGAGACGCGCCAGGACAGCTGACTTTGCTATGATGGATCACTGAGCCTGATCTCCAAATGGTGCCAAACCTTCCCTTCCCGTGAGGAGTTCTCATAAAAGAAACATTACTGCTTGATTCATTTTACCAAAATGTTTGAGTTTTCAAGTGTCAGCAGTTAAGTATAGATTGTGAAGCTCTCTATTTCTTAGAAGAATTATGACAACAGACATCCTATTGCTTGCAGCACTCTCTGCTAAATGGCAACATGATGGTTAGAAGGATGCTTTTTCTGCTGCTCAATTGGACTGTGTTGTGAGAAATACACCGCAATCACATTTTACATCACCACGTAATCCACTGCATAACACCTAAAACTAGGCTAGAAGTGGAAGCCTTAGGTGAGATTATAGACATTACTTCACACTTCTGCAATGCCCTGTATTCAAAGATCTCAAAGCACCAATTTAAAGGCAACCAATTAAACTTCAAAACATACTTTCTAGAAAATATTCTCTCTCCTCTATCTTCATCAGAAACAGCCTTAACATGTCGCTGTTTGGCTGAATTCACAATGGCCTGTGGTTACAACCAAGGCAGGTTTGTAGGGTGAGGTAATATCTTTTATTAGACCCATTGATACAGGCAAGAAAAGGTACAGTCAGCATGCAAGAAGCAAGGCGTGTGTGCCCCAAAGCATGTCTGCTTTTCTTTTCCAGTTATAGCAGTTAGTTACTAATACATATTAATAAGATTACCACTTCCTACAAACCCTGATAGCCTTAAACAGGGAAAAGAAATTAACCTGATATTGTTTTCATGCTATGAACTAACATATATGGCATCTTGTGATGAGGAAAGGCAGCAGCTGCGTTCCCCCACTGCTCCTCAGAGCATGCAGCCAGGGCTGGAAGTACAGCAATAATAGTCTGGTGATAATTCCCATAGCACTGGGCCTTAAAGGACAGAAACTATTCGGTAACTCTGCTTATCTCCTCTTTTCTCACATTTTCAACTTATTGTATGTATAAATATAATTCCTGAATTATCACAGAATCTATGTAGTAGAAACTAAACCAATAAGAAGCCTAATTAGAATAGATTGTACCACATACAACCAAATCCTATTTATATTGTCAGTCTGCTATATTTTTGATAAATCACTACGTTCAAACAGTCTATTGGGAGGGTGATTTTCCATTTCATCTCTCCATTGAGCAAAGAAATGCCACGTGACTGGGATCTGAATTTCATTGTTACCAGCATACAGTTGAACGGAATATTATTTGGCACAATGCAGCGTACAACTGAGCCACTAAATGCCTGATTTACTAAATTATTATTAGATGAGCCCTTGCTGTTCCAAGTGAAAGTGCAGCCACTGTCTCTCTTCATGGTGTGTTCAAATTGTTCTGTGTTTAAATATTCAGCATGAGGCTAATGTGAACTGATGAACTGAGACTACAAACATTCACTTTCAATACAGACAGAGAGACAGAAATGCAACGTATCATGTGGCCTGCGGAGGTGAAAATGATTTATATTTAAGAATGCTGCTGCCTGCTCCCATTACGATAAGATAGTCTTAATTAGCTTTGTGTTTGAATCGGGAGTTAGAAATGTAACTGAACAACTCCAAAGAAGAAACAGCTGCACGGAGACGGAGGCTTCTGAATCCTGGTGAAGTGGTACTTGAGTCTCTGTCAGCAAAGAACATGAGCTGCCACTACAGGTTCATACTTCACTATCTTTAGTTTTTGAGTTGCAACTTAAACGCCTCGCATGCAGTTCTGCTCTGAGCACCAGAAAGCCCAGAACACGCAGAGGACGGACCGTGGTGTATAACTGCATGACTTTTCAAAATGGAGGGGAGAGGAGGCATAAAAAATAAACTATATTTGCGGGGGAAAAAAAAAAAGACGTGGGATTTTTTTTTTTCTTTTTCTTTTTTTTTTTTTTTAAAGAAAATTTCTTTACTGCCACCTGCTGGAGTAGACAATAACCCTTTGTCATACTCAAAGAACAAACACCTTCACTTAGAGGACAGTTACGGAGAGCATTTAAAACACTGTGATCCCAGACGCTTACAGTAGATTAGAATTTTTTATTGGTGCTGTGTTGCCATAACAACATAAAGACAGCAGATGACTTAAGCTAAGCTTGCAAAGCAAAAGGCTGCTCATCTGGCAGTTAAAATGAATACAGTTCACTTCACAAGTTCCCCATATGGACCCTTAGTGTATGGTAATGAGGATACCATATGGTGGAAGAAAATGCACAGAGAACAATTGTGCTCTACTGGATGAGTGAAGTGAGCAGGAAGTTATGGGGAAACACAGGAGAGATTTCTGTCTGCTCTCTAACTCACAAGTTTCTTTCAGAGGGGGGTTCTCTCTCTTCTTAATCTGCCTCTTAATATATACATGCACAGAAATGACAGAGAAACACATTGTAAGTTTTGCAACATCATTCATCACAAACTGTCAGGTATGTTTGTAAATCAGCCTAGTAAGATCTTATAAATTTGTAATTCTTAAAAGGTAAAAGTGCTAAGTTTTTAGACAAAGTGCAGGAAAATTTAAGCACTTCTGACAAGTAGAAACATTAGTGGTAATCATTTTTAAAATGCTTGCATGTTTCTGCCTGCATGTTTAGCTGTAAATAATGCTGAAATGAGTAAAAGCTTTTAAAAAAAAAAATAGGAGGGGGAGATGAAGTGGAATAATTTCTTTTCTTTCTTTTTTTTTTTTCCAAAAGGATAAAAAGTAATAGTTGATCAGATCCATATGCCTGTTAGATTCTGCTGCAAATGTACATACGCTATACTGTGCACTGTACTAACCAGATCCTGAACCTGGTAAGCCAGCTTGCTAAAGGCTGCAAAGTCAATTTTGTACTGCACATGCTTCATAAAAGATGAATATAAATGCATTAGTTAGACACGGTGAGCTAAATTAGAAGGTCAGGCAGGGCTGGAAGGGCTGAAATATCACACAACCAATGACTGTAATTACTCTTTTTTTAAGTCTATTAAGTGGTGTTGTTCTATCAAGGCTCAGGGGTATAGGACATGAAGTACAAGATAAAGTAATGTGTATTTATTACTCCCACGGGATCAATTTACTAGATATTTTCAGCTCCACAGAGCAAAATACACAAATGCAGCCTTTGTTACTTTCTTCAAACTGTGGTTTATTCCTTCAAACCTCTGCTCCTTGAAGGGACCGTGTTTACCTGTTTAGTGCCTTCCTGCCTCCATCAATTCATTGTTGTATTTTAAAATAGTAACCATAATGGAAGCAGGAATAGAGAGAGAGGTGAGGATTTCTCTTACAGAATGCTCAAACAAGTGGTTTGAGCTGCTCAGATGGAATGAGCAGTATAGAAAATCCAATCCGAGGCATGTTTTTTACCCCAAGCAAAGCAGGAGTCAGGAACGTAGAAAAACACAGAGCTCCTTGTCATCATGTTAGCCCTGATCTATTAAAAGTTTTGTCATAGATTCTAAATTACACCATCTGCTCTAATCATTTGCTGAGTAAATGCTGACCCACTTCTAAAGAAAACTCACTGAAATGTGCACGCACGCTGCCGACCTTCACAAAGGAAAGGGCTCCTTGCCAGCCGACGGTGCGAGGCTCTGCCCTTCAGTGAGCGCTGCGGCTCTGCCTCTCAGCCCTCTGTTTGGACACTTTGCAATTCCCAGACATGCCCCTTCACCTGACACGCAGCACCTCATGAGAAAGACACTTCCATAGCAGCAGCAGGCATTTTGGCCATCTATTTCTCAACAGCTTGGAAACTCAAAACCCAAACTTTGGAAAAAAAAACTTTGAAACCCGAATATTTTCAATAGGATAAAGTGAAAACCAAACCAAAGCAAGCCTCACCACCAACTAAATGCCCAAATATTTTAGAAATGAAAAAATCCAGTTGATAAGGATAACACCAACCTGAACTGTGGTCTTACTTTCTGACAAGTTTTACAGCACAGTGTAGAAACCACCACGCGCTTCTCGTGCTGTCCTTGCTATACAAATGAACTCCATTAGCTCTCCTTCAAACGCTTCCCCTCCCTGCTCATACTTGGTATACAAGTTTTCTAACAACCCCTTTGTGACACTGGGTGGAACAAAAACAAAGATGTGTTTCCTTAGCTCAAATTAGCTAACTTTGGTTACAATAGCATAAAAACATCATATTTTGGATGAGCAGATGGAGATCAATTTGGGAATCTCCACTGGGTCTGAATGAAGCAACAAACCTGAGTTGCTTTGTCTTCATTGCTATTTTAACCTTGGCTAGCAAGCCTGGGCCAACCCACCCACGTTCACAGCCAACCTCTGTTTGCAATATAAACAATTCCCATGTCTTGAGGGATAAAGGGCAAATCTCTGGGATTTCATGAGGGAAAAGACAACTGCATTTGCCAGCCACTAGTTCCTAATAACCACCTGTCTCCTATTAGTGTCCTAACAAGGACTGGGATATGTCCTGGGATCTAATGACTGACCGGAGAAAAGGAGCCAAAGAGAAAGTGGAGAAACCAGAAGAAAAGGCCCCTTTCAGGAGGGATGAGGGGTCTCCTGGAGACT
Organism: Lagopus muta; assembly: GCF_023343835.1. NCBI lineage: Eukaryota > Metazoa > Chordata > Aves > Galliformes > Phasianidae > Lagopus > Lagopus muta. Next base: position 10,604,026 of record NC_064446.1, on the reverse strand, counting down.
GCACTTGAGCAGCAGACTGGGAGGGAGAGGATGTCAGCTCATGCTCTGACTTGATTGTTGAACGCAGAGCAAGCAATCGTGTGCTTAATTTAAATACACATGATGAGTTGTGAGAGTGGTGAAATGGCAAATAAATTCTAGGAAATTGCATATAAAGAGGAGTCATTGATATTAAATCATCTAGGATGGATGTGTTTCAAATCTAGCTCACAGTTGAAACTGTTTTACAACTGTAGCTGTGGAGTTCTAACAAGGTTGTAGAATATCAGCGTATCTGCCAGGGATTTATTTTAAGGGTTGTAGGATGGTTATATAAATTAACGCAAATAGATTTAACATGTTGTTGTGATCTGAACCCTTAGTGATTCCCACCACACTTATGAGCACAAGAACCAACAACATTTGTGTATTTGTGTGCGCATGCACAAAAGCAGGAGACAAGGAAAATGCACCTGGCTCCCCAGCTTCACAGGCAGGCTTTCTGCAGACCAATCCTTCAGGACAACAAGACAATTTCTTAACATTAGTATCATGGCATTTCTTTCCAGTTCTCCCAAGAGATCACTTGTTTGATCTGATTCCTGTCTGTATTATAAAGGAAGGACTACACAACCCAGCACACCCCTGGTACTTCATCTCACTCCAAGCATTGGGTGCTAATTCCACCACCTCTGCACTGCCTGACTCTCCTGATGGTGTGTGTGTTTGTGCCTTTGTGTGTGTACAAGCAGGCACATCTACTGGTGACAAGCCTGAACTGGTGGCTTTTCCTGATCTGCTCTTTACACAAAGAACAGGACTCTAGCCTATAGCTAACACCATAACACAGCTGTCAACATCAGCTCCCACCACTTTTTCTTCAGAAACCATATTGCATTTCTAGATTAAATACATCTCTACTTTTCAACTCTCTCATGACTATGGGAGGACATTCTCCACAGGAATTTGGCCACTGAAGCGCAGGGAAAGAAAAATAAAAGTTCATAATCTGGCTTTCTTCTTTGCCTACCTCCAGCAGATACCTGGAACATTTCAAAAAGGTTCATCCCAAGCATAGTCACTGAGCAGTTATGAAAATAATGGAAAACCTGTGGAGAACAAACTTCTAAAATAGCCTCAGAGATTTTAGAAATGTGCCTGTTGACATAAATAGGACTGCTAACGTCCAAGCTCTGGAGCAAAGCAGGTGCTTACATGCACTTAGTGGCCTCAACAGCTCTCCTTAACTTAGGGATAATTAACACAGCAGAATCCTTTCGTTGGTCCATGGGAAGGACTGCATACCCTTTTGAGCCCCAGCAGTGTAATCATTTCAGTTTTTAAATCACTCTAATTCATCAGTAATGTTTCAATGGGGTAAGGGCCACAAAACCAAAGAGCAATTACAGAAATGTGTTTTATGTATTTAACAAATAAAGTAGAAGGTTTTTGAGAAACAGAAAGCAATGATACACTGACAGGACAAAAGGGAAAATGGGGGAAATGATATTTAAATTTCTGCCTCTCTCACGTTTGCCCTCCCTGACCATGGTTCCACTGTGGAAGCCATATGGCTTCCAACTCTCTTCTAAGTAGCCACTGAGAATTGTCTGTAGTGGAATTCTGCCAAAGCCCTTCTTGGTTTAATGACATGGAGAAGAGCGCTGCGCAGTGCTCACCCAGCACAGATTCGCTGTGTCCTTGATTATGATTCTGGAGCCAGCAAGCAATGCTGGGAATTGAACCAGCAGTGCCTCAAATGCTGAAGTCAACATGTGCCCTAACCCCTGCTGCAGTCAGCCTCTGTGCAAGGCATATTAATGAGTCTTGTGCTTGAGGTCCAACCATCGAGCCTGCACACAAGAAATTACCCAAAGATAAAAAAAAAGTCCTCATCATCCCTCTAACCTTGCATGTAGATATTTCTTTATTCCCTAAGTTTGTTCAGTCCTTTAAGCAGTAACATTTTCCTTTAGGCCATCAATTGCACTTCTACCTGTATAAATACAATTTCTCTTTAAAGACTTGGAAATCTGTCCTGCAAACGTATTTAGAACAAAAACATTGAGCCAAGAGGGTATATGAGGGGAGAGATGACTCAGTGTTAACCCTCTTTCTCATATTGTATCCATAAATATCTGCTAAATGTTGGAGTCACGATATGGAGACAGATGAAGCTTTCTACTGCACGTTTTTATGCCTTATGGCTCTAGACAGCAGAAATGTATGGTTATTACTGTGGGAACACTCTTAGTCTAAATGGGAAAAAGGAGGGTGTACAGCCTCATGGCTGCTTTCACATACCAAAAAAAAAAAAAAGCAAACCAACTGAACAAAAAAACCAATTACATTATTGGGACCCCCTCAATACTGTGGGCATCTGAAAGGCAGCTCAATAACTGCAAAAATCTGTGATGCATTAGCACTCAGGCGCATAACCCAACCTGGCATTGCTCAATCTTATTTTACTTGAATTTCCTCATTTAGAAACAAAAGCTGCAAGCATCCACTCATCAACTGGAATACTGGATTCAGGGAAAATTTAAAGTATTTATTTTGGTCTTGCAGATATCTGGGGCATAATGAAGGCTGGTTGCTAATTTTCTAAGGAACCATTTCTCTCTGTGTGTTTTTTTGGTGGCAGAGGCATTATACACCTGAAAGATCACCTCCAGAAGGATGCTCTCTTTATTTGGAAAGGACTGCATCTCTGGAGGGAAATCTGATGACCTATGAAAGCTGTGTTAGTAAGACCTACTGCAAATCTGTCCAAAAGTCAGAGAAAGGGACAGCTTGTAGAGGATGAACAGAGCCAATGTAGAATGTAACTCTCCAGGGCAGAATGTTTCTCTGGTCGTAAGAGGGAAGGACAACACATCATCAACCTCAAAACCACAGCCTACAGCCTTCCTACACAAAGATAAAAGACTTAATGTTCCTACAAAAAAAGTAAAATAAAAATCACTGAATTTAATTTCTATCAAGAAATAAAGTAATTTGTAGCATTCACAGTCTCTTCTTATCTTAGCAACACTTCAGAAACATTAACTCATTTAAGTCCACAAAAACTGACAATAAAAGCCTACATACAGCTTAGGAAGCTACAGAATAAAAAATCAGGAGATTAACTCAGCTACAAAGGCTACACTGAACTTGCATTCTTTGATGAATCTGGCCTGAGTTCTCAGCTAAAGCACTGCTCTGTGCCCCAGGTCTGCAAATTCACATCTTCCTTTGTGTAACTTGAAGGCAGTGCTCTTCCAGCATGCACACCCAACCTATTTGCCTGCCAGGCACTAACTCACCAACAGCCATCGTGGCAGAGCAGACACTGCAAGGTGGCAGCCCACAGACAGTGCCACATACAGCGAATGCTCAGTGTCTCTGCACCTCAGTGCAGACCAGTGCTTTTTCAAATACCCCCACTCTTTCTCAAGCAAATCCACAAGATTCCACCAGAGCAAAATGGCATGAAAGTATAGGTAGCAAGAACAGCTGTGGGCACAGACCTAGACAGCATGCCACAGTGTAAGACAGAAGAACTGGAAGCCGTGTAAACTTCTTCCCCAGTTTTTAAATGAAATAAACCAACAAAACATCTCCCACATATTTTAATGCGAAAGAACACCAAATCGCTTCACGATACATTGCTCTAATTATTTCAGAGATCCTGAAATGAATCAGTATGCTACTATTATTATCTTAAAACAACATTCGGTGCAGCAGCACTAGACGCATATTCACTAAAGACCCATATTATTTGCTATTATCAACGGTGAACTCAAAATTACAATGGCACTATTGTGATACTAAAACCAAGAAGCATCATTCTGCTATGAATAAGTTGCTCAGGTTCCAAAATACCAATCAAAAACGTGCTTTTTATAAAGTAATTCAAAAGACAGAGCAGGATTTGATTTTAAGAAAGGCAGGGGCTGTTTGAGTCAGCGGTGACTCAGAGAGTCACAGAAGTCTTATAACGTTTGATATGAGAACTGCTTGACTTGGTCTCATTGGTCATGCCTCTCCTTCTGCTTAACTGTGCCGAGTACTGAACTCGAAGCGTTACACATACAGAGAGTCTAATATAAAACTGAAAAGGGTTTACTTTTAAACAAAAGTACGCAGTAAACAGTTTTGCCATATTTAATAAAATAATAAACTTGATGCTGACCTTTGGCAAGCGTTCAGGGTCACCAGGGTGCCGGGGGATAACCTTCTGTAACCTTTGGAAACCATAGTCAATGGTGGGTTCATTCAGAGCTGAAACAACAACAAACAATGCAGTGATGTGACAAATGCATAGCAAACAGGCTCCATTGCACTGCAACAATCAGCACAGCACTGCCAGACCAAGCAAGGACCACAGCAAAATTTCCTCTCACTGAAATCAACACTGATTACGAAGTCTAGGATGAGGTTGGCTTTGAGGCTTCAGTTGAACCAGCAATGCAAACCTTTCTCTGGAGTGCCTATGACAGCCTCTACAAAATTTGGGATGCTGTATACACATCTACCAAATAGAAAGCAATTGTTATTTCTGAAAGTCATGATGAAATTAAATTGATAAATGCTTTGCACCCCATGTTTCACGTTGTCTATTTTTTCCTATTTTCCTGTTACAAGGAAGGCCCTTTGTAATGGGAAGACAGGTGAAGTAACTCTAAAGGAGCCTTCTCTTCTTCCAGACTTTATTACACATTTTATATGATCTATGTGCAATGATCATATACAATTCTGTTGTGAACTACAGACATTTGTCATGGCAGAGGCTTTATTTTTCACCCATTGAAATGAAGTAAAGACGTATCTCCTACTGTATTCAATAGCCCAGCTCAGGCCTCAGTCAGCATTGAACCGTTCCGAAAGTTCTAATCATTTTTAAAAATTCATCTGTGGTTTTAGCTCATTTTTCCCCAGCCCTTGACCAGTAAAACAGAGGTAAACTTGAGGAGAGAGAGAGTGGAGGTAAAGCACTTGAATCTTCAGGAGAAAGCTTGCCTGCTTTAATCATAGCTGTGATTGTGCCAAGCCTTTAAGCACATGCTTATCTGTAAGCCCGTACTTAAACTCATTTGCTTTCAGCAAAGCAAATTCGAGCATATTATGTTTTTTGTATGATTGCCTGTAATTACGGGAGACTGCATTGAATGACCTTCTAGCTGTATTTCCAGTCATATGATCGCTTTAAAACTCAGATGTTAGCGAGACTTCAACACATGCTGAAAATTTCCTAAGTGCTCTGGAGAACAAGAACACAAGTCAAGCATTTTCAAGCATTTCTGAACAGTGCATCACGACCCTCCCATGCCAACAAAGACAACAAAACTTTCCACAGCAATTTGTTAGCAAATTTTTTTTTAATTCAGTGATAAAAAAAGTGAGTTCTTCTTCCCACTGTGATACTTTCAATTTTTATTTTTTATTATTATTATTTTTTTTTTTAAGTGGGGAGAAAGAGGTTTTTTGGGGGTGGGAGGTTTTTTTTATAAATTCCTTTATGGAACTTGAATGGTGCCATCTGATTCATGAAAAAAGATTTAGCATCAAAGTGCATCTCCCAGCCTTACTTGTAGTAAGCACTCTTATATGGCTCAATGCAGCTTTTTCCACAGTGAGTTACACAGCTTCATCAGTCTTATCTGGCGTGACACAATTTGTCCAAATGCCCACATTTTAAGAGAAAAGTCCATTTTTTCATATTCTTAACATGAAAAATTGTTAGTCAGACCATACTGTCGTCAAAAAGTAATATCCCATCCCTGACTTGTTTTCGATTAAGTCACGTCTCATAAACAATCTCACAAAACAGTCCAGCTTCCAAAGAAATTGTTTCATTTTTATTATTTTCAAACCACTGTGGGTTCTGGGTAAAGAGTGAGAGTTCTGCACACACACTGTAGAAGCAGAAACTCAGCATTTCTCTAACAACACAAGAAAATATACTGAAAATATACTGAAATGACTCTTATGGCATTATGGAGATACCAGACTAGAAGTCTTTCAGGACGTTAATTTCGGATCTATTGTCAGAAGTTGTTGTATTGCCCCAAAGATCCTGATATTTCTTTAGTTCCCTCATTTTTTTTAATGCATTTCCTTTAATTAGGAATGTCCGCTTTTCTGCTTTTATATTAAAGCCCTCATATGGAAATTGTGAGAATGAAGCTTTTCCCCTGATCGTGAGATTTCCCTTCTTCAGATAGCTGGCTAGTTCTTCTAATTTACATACGAGCGCTGCTCCAAAAGCTCCTATTTTATGATGATGGCCCACAAGGTGAGAGATGGATGTTGATGGCACGGCAGTAGAGCCTGAACCTTCCTACCATTATTCTGTTACGTTCGGTTTCCACGTGAGAGAGATGGCAGCAGAAGGGCAGACTGGCACAACGGCATCTGACGTGGAAGTGTGTAAGAAGCAAAGGTGCATCACTGAATTCCACCATGCAGAAAAAAAATTGCACCCACTGACATTCACCAACATTTGCTGAATGTTTATGGAGACCAAACGGTGAGTGTGAGCACAGTGAGGCAGTGAGTGGGTGGTGTGTTACAGCATGGCAACAGTGACCGTGATTACCTCTGCTGGTGTAGGTTGCTATGAGCGCAGCATGCAGCCTGTTGCTCAGTCCAGGGAATATGAATAGCTAACAAAGATGACCGTGTTGAAAAACAGTATTCTGTAGCTGAGAATTTGCATTATCAAATAGTGTTATTGTGCTCTTTGTCCATGGAAAGAAATAGGAGGCATTACTTTCAGAGCATCCTCTGACTGCTAGAAGATTTTTGCATGGTTCTGTCATACATGTTTCTTCCTTAATGCAGTCTAGTTTATGGCCACTTTCCCCTTACATCCTTTGGGAAAGTAGTTACTAAATTTTGCAATATTATAAATGGAGGCCAGTTCTGAAATCCCCCAGGAGACAGCAGTCATTTTCTCATATCTTCCCACACATTCAACACATTTGAAATCCACAGAGTATTTCCTGTGAGTATTTTCTGAACTAAATGACCAAAAAAATGTTAATTTTATGGTCCAACCTCACAAGGCTTCAAGCATTCTCTGGAGGCACTGAATACTTTCTGCTTCACATAGCTTCAGCTTGGTGGACTTTGTGGGGAAGGTGTGTGTTTGGAAGGCTGCAGTTTGCAGGAGTCCAAAACAGCAGCTGTCAAAGATCACTCATTGGTCTCTAACCATTCAACCCTTTCAATCTTAGATTTTAAAAAGAAAAATTTTAAAAAGAAATCCTTAGCTGCCTGAACAGAAGACTGCATGGCATCAACCCTCCGTTCCTTATCCCAAGTCAAATGTAATTAGTCATATCTCAGAGAAAGATTCTTGTATAAATATTTAACCCCAAATTCTGCATTGAGGTCACACCAGTTCCTATGTCATTATCTCCAAAGGAAAAAAAAACTACATTCTGGTCTCCAGGCACTGCAGCTCTCAGTGAGGCAGCAGGTTCATGCAAGGTTTTGCCTCTGTCCCCCCTGAGTGCAAGGCTGGCTTCCTAGGGCTCTAATTCAAAGAACATTTTTTTCCTTGATTAGAAAAAAGGAATCAATAAGGAATACAAATTCTCTATTTGTGTTCTTGACATCCATACATTAAAAACAAGCTAACACATACTGTACTTAAAATGCATTCCCACTACCCTAAATTTTAAAAGTACTATTGAAAGTACTACTAACTTTAAAAAGGTGTATTAAATTCAAATAGGTCCCAAGGCTAATGGAAGCAATTTGTATACCAACCCAAACTGACTGGCCCACTTTTCAAAATACAAGTATGATAATCTCGTGGTTTTAAAAGGACATTTAAATTGAAAGACTGTGAATTTAGTACATAATTATACCAATAGAACCCTTTAACTTGTCAACTTGTAAATCTAAAAGGCTATCAATCATTTCTAAAGAGGAAATAAACCTTAAAATTCTTTGATTGACAGTGCTTACTTTTTATGTGGAATAAAAAAAAAAAAGAGGAGTAAAGTGGCCAGAAATCCATTTACAAAAGTACATTGTTTTACATAGGTGAGTAAAAAGCCAATAATTACACCTCCAAAAGACACATAAATCAAAGTAAGTACTTCTCCTTCACTTACATATTTTAAGTTGCAGTAAACTTCAGGTAACTTTTTATTAAAATACCTTTCCAAATGCAAAGCTTATTGAAGCCATTAATAGGGTAGCATTTTCATTTAAGCTAATATAATCATTTTTGCAAATACAAGATTTAAGCCATTTTTCTCCCTCCAAACAATAAACTTTCAGCCTGTCTCTTGTGTGAATTAGCTAAAATTACACCCAGGTGTACAGAATCTGTCTATCTATCCTGGAGTATGAGTTAAGGCACAATATTTATTATTCTTACCATTTTATGAATTACTTCTTAAACCCTTGAGGAAGAACTTTCTTTCAAATTAGACTCTAACAGAACAAGCCATGAAGCTTTTTATGCAGCAAGTCTAAAGCCATAACTCCTCACATCTAAGGCTTTTAATCAAGAAAACACACAATGTCTATGGAAATAAGGATGCATACATTATATTCACCTTTTCGAAGTCCATCTTATTTTTCAACAGAAACACTGCTTATACCTTTGAGAAAGACATTTGCACTGTAACTATGATTTCAAATTCTGCACGGATAATTTTAATAACTACGTGTAGATAATTCAACACTCTTTTTTTTTTTTTAAACTAGTCAGTGGAGGCCTTTTTTTAATATTTCACATAATGAATTCCTACTGTGTCAATAAAGCTTTGGTTGTTAATTGAATGACTGTCTGATGTATCTGAGAGAGGAATTTCTTTCTCTGGCCACGCTGCCAACTTACAGCAGAATGATCGACACTTAATATCAGCAATTAAAAGGACCTGTTCAAATATCATATGGAATTCGTAGCTTGGGGTAGCGTAGGAGAACTCTTCACCGAGGAAAACTCATTCAGTGAAGGCAGAGAATAATTGAATTAGACACATTTTAACATTATTATTCAAAGAAAAATAAACACACGCTACATAGAAGCATTATGGAAATATTTCAGAACGTAAACCATATCCAGTTAATTTGTTTCCCATGCATTCATGGTTTTATTTATTCTTTTTATTTTTCAGCCCTTGTTTCTTCTGCATTCTGTTTGACCCAAAACCAATGAGAAAGCAGCTCTGAGACCAATGAACTTCCCATTTGCTTTTCCAGCAATAAGGCTGCAAGAAGAGAAAAGGGACTCCAGGGCTCAAATAACAGAGAAGATTGAAGGTTACAAACCAGTTGGCCTTGCGTCCACACGTTTGTCAGTCCCTATTCCAGATGAGAAATCTGGTCCTGACTGATTTATGTGAAACTCCCAGGAAAGGGCTACATGTAGGAATTAAATGTCCCACACCGCTTGCTCCTGTGGTGCACCAGAGCTGCTGGTTTTCTTGGGAAGACAGAGGCACCACAGTGCACAGCCTGAAGGAGGTAAGAATGACCTGCAAAAGAGTAGGGCTGTAATGGTTTCATGCTAAAACAGCAGTATGAAAGAAGATTTTTTAGACTCTATGTTGGTACAAAAATTCATTTTCTTCAAATTTGGCCCTATGACAGAATTGGAGAACTAGTCCTTAAGTACAGAGTGAAAAGTGAGGGGCTTTGGGGTCTTCAACACACCATTTTTGTTCCCACCTGATGAGGAAATCTTCACCAGTACATAGATAGAAGTTGATGCAATGTCCAAGGCACATACGTTGATGCATCTCAACACCTCATAGCCATAACAGACTAAAAAGAACTCCATCAAAAAAGCTGCAGCACAGTCATGGCAATGAAGGCTGGAAATAGATTTAACGCATGTAACCAGTAACTACAGTGGGCCAAACACTTGTAGGCACAGAGAACAAGAAATTGAAAGAAAATCAAGAGCAGCTGAGGACTTCTGGACACACAGTCTACTCCAGCAAGTCAGATTTTGACCTCTACCATAATCTCTCTTCGTTTCAAGATCTGGACATGGCACACTGTAAGCAAACCTAACCCAACAACTCTTATGCTCAGTCGTCTCTTCTGCCTGCCTTACAAAGACAGCAAGAAAAAAAGCTCCGCAAAACCCCATCATCAAATGAAAAAAAGGCTGTTTTGCAAGTCTCCCTGCAAAGACTGTTCCTTTGCTAATTAAAGATTGTTAAATGAAAACATGCAAGCATTTGAGCTATTTGTTGCTGCTGTGAATTCGTCTTGCTTTTTATAAAGTTTCCTTTCCACTGCCTTTCCCTGGAGTGTTTATTCCCGCAAGCAATGGAAAACGGAAGCGGGTGGGACAGCCAGCCTGCACTGAAAGGCTGGAGCTAGAAAGGCCCTTCCAGTGCTCACTCAGAATTTCCTTGCTTTTCTGGTCTCTGTACTCCCTCACTTAAACGTATTTTTGTGCACTGAACTTCCATTTTTAAAATCAAAGAGTGGCACCATCACACATTTTTTTAATGGAAATAGAGATAGCAATATTGAAAATGTAGTTCTCATGCTTTATTGCCATGTCACGTCCAAACAGACACCACGTATGTATACCAAGCAATAAGAAAAATGCAGAGCCGAGTCAAATAAACAGCCTGACACCCAGATTTCTTGAGTTTTCCCAGTGACTGCTCTTTACTCGAACTAGAGATGCAATAGGCCAGCATTTGAGGCAGCACTACTGTGTTCATCAGAGTTATTACAAACATGATAGACAGCGTGATATTTTCCTCCTGATAATTTTTCTCCAGCAACTAAGAACCAGAGAGCCATTCCCTGCCCACCCGGCCCATGCTCTGCAGCCAGGTGCATGAAATGCCTGTCTTGAGCCCAATTCTTTCTTTTAAATGAAAGTTATGGTATGCAATTACTGGATCTGTCCAGCAAGGATCGTGCATTGGTTTCTCTAAAAACATCAACTCTGACTGCTCACTCTTAGATACTTGTAGCCTGGCTATGGGAAAAAAAAAAAGTCAAGTTGTGAGCTTCACAGTTTCTTGTGCCTCTGACTGCAGTGACCTCTTGTATAATGGAGAAAATTTGGACTTGTGGGAGTATGAAACAAAATCCAGTTTCAGGTAGTGGAATTTAAGCGTACCAATGTCAGAGCAGGCTGCTAGAATTCACTGAGGATATGCATACAGAAGGCCAGAAGGAAATTAATGCATGTTGAATACTTCGTCTAGTCTCCTGGGTTAACTGATGCATCTTTAGCAGTCATTACCAAAAACTTCTACATGCGAGTATTTTCCTGTGTGTCAGGAACATTCTGGTAATGCATGAGCACACAGCAAAAAATTTCCTGCTAGATCTCAATGGATAACAGCTTCTTTTAAATAAATGTGTACCTACACACAAAGGTTAACAAAAATGCATAGAGGCCAACATTTAAAATAATGGGTGACAAAGGTTAGCTATAAGGTCTATATTTAGGTCTACTTAAAAGCATTTAAAAAATAGACACTGCATTTATTTTTAAACTGTTGGCTCAGAAACAGATGCAGAGATGTACCATAGGAAATGCTAAAATGTCACTTTGTGTAACCTTTTCTTTCATTTCTTAACACGCTTATTCTCAACATTTTCCCTTTGCATGAGCTCCTCACATCCCACAATGCACACGCAGATGCCTTTAACAATTTCATCTAAGTTTTCTCTTTTCACTATCTTTCACAAATTCCTTTGAGGCTGACACTACTGAAAACCACTGTTGCAACATGTTGGTATGCAGAAGTACCTCTTTTGAAAAGTCTCTTCTTTCTTTTAACCCTCCTATTTCTCATCTTCTTTTCAACTTATTTAAAAAAAAAAATAAAAATTACCAGGGTATGTAAAAATGAAAAATTCAGTGTCCTGCTTGAGCACCAAAGGCATTCCTATTATAAAGCACCTTAGCCTAAACTTGGCTGTTTCTCAAAATTGTAGACTTGAAGTGCACTACAGTCAGAGCAAAAAGAATCTTCAATAGAGGAAATTGGACAAACAGCAGGTATTGCATCCAACGTCTCTGCAAATGGGATCAGGGGAAAAGAACAGCTAGACCTGAATCACAAAAAGGAGAATTGTGCCTAGGTGTAGAGCATGGCATTCAGAAGGGACTGACCTCCCATGAAGTTTGATTTCAATATTGAATCCCTCTGCAACTAAGCTCATATGCCTTGAGAAAACTAGAGTTTTTGGACATCTTTGTTTCTGAACATTGGCTCTGAGTTGTCCACATGGAGTAACAACAAGGCAACTCATCAGCAAAAGGACCATTTTGGCTGTATCCTTGGTGATGCAGCAAATTGTTTAAAATTAAAATGGGCTTGTTGTTTGCTATTTTGTCACATTTAAACAGGAATGTGTAATTGGAGAGGTCTCAGCACGCTGGTTTTAGGAGCAGTGATATCACCTGCTTCTGTAAATGTTCTGGCTGTTGGTTTTTTTTTTTCCCACAAAAATTTTGACAATAACTGTTATCAAGGATAAAAAAAAAATCATACCAGTCTGTCTGATAAACATGTTTCCCTGCCCTCACACCCCAGTGAGCACTGTGACACTATACTTTTATCATCTAGCGTGTGCTCAGAATGAGCTTAGAACAGCAATTGCCAGGAATAGGCAGGCGATAAACTGCATTGATTTAACACATCTTGTTTTCAATCATGCTCGGATTTTCTGAGCACGCATTTTTCCTGTACTCCGGCTTGTAGCTTTTATCTGACGAGCTGATCCCTTTTCACTGGAAAATGAAAAGGTCGCACAATAAGACACGGTTTACTGGAACTTGAGCACGCACCAGGGAAAGTATTTTAGATAAATACTGTCAGACATAGTGGAGCTGAATTTCAACAACACAATTGCTAAACAACAATACTTATTACTCTCTAGAACAAGACTACAAGCAACTTACGGCTCACAGCGGGGGAGATTTCAGAGTTAGGCGCAGTAGTTAAAGAAGCCTCATTCAAGCTAGTTTAGAGATGTATTATTGCTTTTGCCTTATATGCACTGACTAGCCATACCTCTGGACCAAACTAAATGCCCCTTGACTGCTTTCCCAGGTCATTTCCAAATGACAACAAACCATGATTTTCTTTTCTTTTCTTTTTTTTTTCCTGTGGGTGGTAGCTTACATGCCTCGTTGAGTTTATTCAGATGGCATACTGAGTGGTGGTCAGAAGAAAACTATCCATTTGTAGAAGTAATATAACTGAAAGAAATTAAGCCAGGTGAGCTGATGAGCAGGTCAGTAAACAAGCAAGGTGTAACGCGGCATGACACATCTACAAATGGCAAGGTTAGAGCAGACTTGCAACAATAATTCTAACTTTCTTTTCCCCTGACCTGAAGTGACTGCAATGATCCTGATCAATACAGCACTGAAAGCAAAATATCTTCAGTAACTCCTGACTGAAGAGGCAGGTGTACTCAGTGTAGTGCCTGAACCAAATCCACACTGCTTTTTTTTTTTTTTTTTTTTTTTTTTCTTTTGCCTCTCAGCAATCTTCTGAGGTTAAACTCAAACAAGTGGGCTTCTCAGTCTGCCCCCTCCTCCAGGCTTTGAAAAAAACCCATCTCTGATAATGCTTCCCCTCTTCCAGCAGCCTTTCTCAGAGCAGGACTATATTTTCCATAGAGCCCAGACCTCCTTCCTCATTTACAGGTGCCAAAACTTCAGTTCAGTCCCTTAATGAACAGCACAGACTGCAAATGAGGGCTGCAAATTTAGTAGAAGGATTCCTTTTACACGGGCTATTTGCTCTGGCAACAGCAGGTTAGGCTGTACAGTGTTATTCCAAACAAGTTGTCTCTGCTAGCAAACAGCATGGACAGCTGATGATCCCAGGTGAAAGCAAACCTTCCTGACTTTTCTCCCTCATGAACTGCCATTCACTGCTTTTGCTAACACTTCTACATCCTTCTGGAAGCCTGCAGTACAAAGGGAAACTTTAAAATAAAATTCCATTCCTATGAATATCCTTTCAATTTTTCAGCAAGATCCACAGAATACCAGTGTAAAATCTTTGTATTTTCCTTGTTTCTCCTAAATGTGTTAGTCACCAAGGCTCAGCACAAACTCATCTCATATTCACTTTGTCCAAGATCCTCAACTAGTGTAAAGCAGCACCATTTTGTCAAATCTTCTGAAAATACACTGATTTTTAGTGGTTGTGTCTTAGCTTGTATTTTACATGCACACATCAGATAGCAGAGCCTCCACCTCCAGTCGGATACATCCATCTTTCTCGGATGTTCTGCTCACACTGTAAGTCTGACAAAATGAATATGGTAAATATTATTTAAATGATGGTTTGAATTATAATTTTAAATAGGCAAGTCGCAAGCAAAGCGATAGACCTCAAGACGAGCATAAAGTAAAATTCAACTCTGTATGCAACACTACTTTGCATTCAGCCCAGTGAGACTGTCTGCAAGAAAACTCAGGCACGCATCGATTTCTCCCTCTCACCTGGCAAGGGTTTTGCTGGACGAGTAAGTTGAAAAATCCGTGCTGCATTTTTAGGGTTATCTCATGCAACACAGCCAGAATTCTGATATGTTTTCTTCATTAACTGCTCATAATCCCAGAAACGAAAGCAACTCGTTTCTTCCCAGGGTGCCTGTTAACTGAGAAACTCATCTTAATTGAATGCACAGATCAGTTAACCATCTACAGATCCGCAAACCATTAGTGCCCCATTTGCGCAGCAGCGGGGCTGGCAAGTCTGCTCCTCCACTGTGCTCAGAGGGATGTGAGCTCTGGCAGAGGAGGGGCAGCGCTGCAGGCCATGAGCTGGAGCTTCAGGGGCTCACGACCAAATGAGAGCTCTGGGGCTGAGCAGACCTATGCTAGATTGTCAGCGCTAGATCACCTTGTGAGTCAATTACAGAGAAAACAAATTCTGCACATCTGCCCCCAAATACTAGTTAAGGAGACTCCAAACCTGTCTACAGAGAGATTGCTGATCTGGAATCCGGAGCCTCACAAGCGTAAGAGAAAAGGAAGTAAAAATAATTGCCTATTTCACTCTCTTCTCATCCTGCCCCTCTCCTGACATCACAATTTCCCACCTAGAATGCGCTTGGTAAACCATCAAAGACAAGAATGTAAGTTAAAATATCCCAGGTGCAGCTGTTCACCTATAAAGCCAGTAGTTTGTATATTAAAAAAAAAATGAAGTGAAAGGCTGTGGGCAAGTGGGGAACCCAGCTGAAACTAAGCACCCTGTTATCACACTCATGAAGTTTCATTTACAGGAGAGCGAGCTGACCTTTGGTGCTCACTGCTGAGTTAATGTAGAAGAGGTAATGATAGCATCAGTGAGCAGGAATGACCACACAGGTTTAAAATCATGCATTAATGCCTTTTTATGCCTTCCTTTTCTTTGCATCACTGGCAGCCTATAGGAAAAGTCAGATTTCAACTCTGAAGTTATCAGTGAAACACTTCCACAGTGCCATGGTATTGCCCATTTCCTTGTGTAAAAAAGTAACTTCCATCTGATTCAAAACAAAACCCAAACCCACTACAATGGATAACTGTATAGAAATAACTTGCTTCAAGAGGATTTCATGAAAATTATCCTTGTTTTTATAAGTTGCTACCAATGTATGTCATACAAATACGCCTTAAAAGTCCAATACTGACACAGAGTCACCAGGTGACAAACACAAAGATGCTCCAAGTGTCACGTGAAAAAGAGTATTTGAATGCTAAAACTTAATTTTGCAAATTGCAAATCGTTGGTCTAAAAGGAATAATTTAACATTAACCTTGCTGGAAGTGGCATGATTATCAGTGACTGATTTGTAGCTTTCCAGGCAGTAAGCAATACATACAAATATACTTCTGGGTCCATCAGCAGTACGCAAGAATGCACTTAAACAAACAAACTCACTAAAGCCCCAAGTGAGCAGAGTATTAAGCACCTGGCTGCCAGAGCTAATTAGTCTGTGCAGTGCAACGCACTAATGCAGTCTTCCAGCTTTGGACACATAGAAGATGTACCTCTATTTTGGCACAGAGTGCAATTTGCTGCTGTGCAAAGAAGACACAAAGCCATCAGAAACCGGCTTCACACAGGAAAGAAATTCAGAACAAAACACTTCAGCATTGAACTGAGAAGTGACTTACTTGAATGTCACTGGGCTGGCAGTGCCTATCCTTGCAGAGGCTGGGGATAGTTCTGTGTATGGACCATGGAGATGCCATTTCAGAAAGGAGATTCCCACCAGTGGAGTCTGCTTATTTGGTTGCTATTGAGCTTTCCATCCTTCAAGGTCTCCTCTCTTACTGAGCACATGATGCATGTTCAATGGCAAAAGTACTCATCCAAAATGAATCTAAGTTATAGCTGTGTCAAATTAAACGCTAACATGCTTGCAGAGTTAATTGTCCTAAAAAGTTGGGGTGTTTTTTCACCTTCACTTAAAGATGACCTAACAATCTTCCCTGAACAGAAGCCACATAAAAATGTAGCTTCATGTGTGCACAAGTGGTTGTGTGGCCTAAAGTGTGTTATCTGTATCTCGTCGACATGGCTCTGAACGAGCTATACATGCATGTGTACAGAGGCTCAGAAATATGACCCTTTCTCTGATCTGTAGCAAGTGGTGGATTAGAGATGGAGCAGATACATCCTAGCCAAAACTGGGAAAGACACAGCAATGATATACTTAAATGTGGACTTGCAAACTGGTAGATGCTTTCTCCACATAGAAAGGGAAAATATAATGTCACATTTTTCTACCAAACTTTGTCACATGAAACAAAAGTGAATGAGCAAGAGAAAAGAGGCAACAAATTCCCACGGGATTATGCTGCTCAATTCAAGACGACCCAGACCTGTCATTCTTGTTCCTTCCCTTTCCTCCTGCAATCTGCCCACACCAGCAGCATGACAGACAGAGAGCCCTTCAAAAACTGTTGCATTGTAAGTTTGTCACAAGTATAAAATAAAACATGTACTGAAACACACAGAAGAGAAAAGCAAGTACATCCTTTCCTGCACCCCTTGAACAAAAGTAGATAAAAATTCTTTTTCCAGATTCAGATACTCAGAGATGAAATGAGTAGAAAGGGACAGAAAGGACTAATCCACCTTGGTTTTTACGTTTGTTGGACTGTGGCCTATCATACTATTTCACAGGCAATGTTCATCTTCAGCTAATCACGTATGATGGACAGAGACCCACCAAAGGCTGGCACAAGTCTCAGACAAGAGAATTCAGTTTCAAAAGCTCTTGAAGAAGTACTCAAGTTGGACATTTATTAAATTTAACTGCTAAGCATGCAAAATATTATTTATTATCACTTAGGCTCTTTAATCCCACTGGATTATAGAACACTGTACATGATCAGTTCCAAATTTTTTTTAAGCATTAAAACCTCAGTATTTCAATCAGATTATGATGGTGGTGGTGCCTCTAAGTTGCAGGGCATCACTCCAGCAGAAAAGATGCAATTCCAATTTCATTTAAAAAACAAAAAACAAACAAACAAAAAAGAACTAACCCCCCAGAAATAGTTTTGCCTTAGTATCAGGGCTCTTTCCAGATTATTTGGCATCACACATCCCTTGTACTAGTCCTTCACTGTGTCTCCATTTCAGAGTTGGAGAACAAGCAGCCCCAGTGCAGTAAAATTTAGTTACAAATGCCTACTTGGAAATTTTCAGTTTTAACTGAATAACAACAGGAACAATCACAGGGAAAAAGATTCAAAGTTCTGTTACTCTGTGCTGTGATGAGCAAGGCTAAAAGAGTTGCCTTCTGGATACAATTTTTCTGTAGTAGAATGCATGGGAAAGGGGTCAAGATTTCCTCCCATTCAAAAGCAAATCATGCATTCTGTCTTCACCTTAAGAGGCCAATGAGAAAAGATGAGAATCCACCCAACACTGTATGAGTGCCTTCAGGTAGAATTCACTCTATTTCAAGTTTTAAAATATATTAACACCCTTCATTTGAAGTCTTCTGGTGACACATAACAGCTCAGAAAAATGACATTTGGTGACCATCGCCAATTTCATGTTAAAATAACACAACCTGCAATGGAAAGATCAGTTGTGTACAAACCCTCAGGGCCTCAGAACTCCTGCAAGAGTTTCTTGGTGGTCCGTGAAAGGGAATTAGGAGAGATACAAGTGTGTTGTTGACAAGATGAACTCCACTGAACAATCCATTGCTCACGGATCTGCATTTCTACTGGACAACATTTAGGTGCCCACAACCTTGAAAAAATGATGAAAAGCCACAGCAATAGGCAGTTTGTTAGCACAAGCTCTCCTCCCGCTGGAAGCTTTGCTACATACATTGAGGCACCAATTTGGAAGACTGGGTATTTTCTGCTGAATGGGGCCCTTGGAGAGGAAATATTTGATTTACTACAGAGTTCTCATTTTCCTGAATTGCAAATAAAGTGTAATTTGATTAAATGTAAATGAATCCTACAGTACTTTTGGTGGCTTGTCTGAAACAATTGATTGTAACGAGCATCCATCATTTGGCTCGATTTTAATCCGGAGACAAAAAAAGGCAAAATGAGGAAACTAAAGCAAGTGCCACAAACATTCTAGAACCAGAGCAGTCGAGATTTCTGGCGCTGGAGTGTCACTGCCATTGTTCTCAGAGAGCGAGCAACGTACCAGAGGGGAAATGCAAGAGCGAAAGGAAAAGAATAACGTGAAAGACGTACAAAGAAATAGATCTAGAGGAAAATAAAACTTTTTCACAATGAATTCTGCTTAAGGAGAGCAATTTGTTAAATTTATAGTAAGACTGATATGCTAAAATGAGTAAATAAAGGAGATAAGTATTGCTGCATGTTTCTCAGAATAAAATCTTGTTTTTATAGATCATCTAATTCTTTTTTCACTGATACGACGCAATATCAGTTTCAGTAGTTCTTGTGGCCTGAAATAATAAAAGAGAAGTGAAATTTCTGATGATGACACAAGCGTGATAAACTTTTGGTGTCACTCTCCTTAAATGTGGAACTACTTCAACCACAGAGATAATTATAGATGACCAGATTGTAACTGCTTTATTGCTCCTTTTTCCTCATAAATTTTAATTTTGGAAAGTCAAGTGAAAAACGTGGTTTCAATTTCCGACAAATTGCACACAATTTGTTTTTAACGAGAAAAATAGAGAGAGATGGGATGGACTTTGGAGTGAATTACGGAGACAAGTTAATTCTTTGTCCTTCAGCATTATCAGAGTAACAGTGTAGAAAGTGCAGAAAAGATGACTGAAAAAAGGCAACTGTACAATGCACTGAGAAAAGCACAGTGCAGTTCTTTATCTAAATATGCTCTGATCAATTTAACAAGGTAATACAGTTGCTCTAGCCTTTTTCCTTCTGTTTTACCAAATCAGAGCTTAAAAGAAATCAAGCTGCATACACATGTTACAGGAAATCTTCTAATAAAAAAAAAATGCTGTGTACATATCTCTCTTCCTCTCTCAGAAGCTACCAGTGATTGCCAAAGTACTGTGTAAAGTATCCCAATTCAGACCATATTAAAAAAGCCTGGATAAACACCTAAAAGGAACTAACAAAACAAGAAGATGAAAAAAAAAAACAAAAAAAAAACACCACAACAAAGCCAACAAAAGATAGAGCCAATATTTATTTTGCCCAAGAGGTACATGGGACTTGAATTAGCATGTGGTTTTACCTACTTTACCCATACCTATAATTACAACGCATGCATTAAGAGCCTAAATCAAATTTAATGCTGCCCAGCTTTCCTTCAGCAACAATGGTCCAACAGAGGTTATAGACAAGATGGAAGATGCCCTGGCGCAGGTAACAGCAGCATAAAGCAGATGTTCAGAGGGAATCCTGCCAGTGCTGCCAGTACAGGAGCGAGCAGCTGAGCTCAGGATGTGCAGGGAGACAACCCAAGTCCCACCAAGCCCATGAGCCAGCAAGGCTACAGGGATGGGTTGGTGGAGAACAAATTAAAAAAGAAAAAAAAAAAAAAAAAAAAAAAGGAAGTCCATTAAACTTTTTGGATTAGATGATCTTAGTGGTGTTTTCCAACCTTAATGACGCTATGATCATTAAGGCAGTTGAGATGAACTGTAAGGAACATGGGTATCACAATCCATAGGACCTAATTCCACGAAATTTTGAAAAGGTTGGCAAAGTGGGGAACTTCTGAAAAGAAGCAGCAAATAAAATAAAAACCTTATTTCCTCGGAGAAAAAAAAGTCTTGCATTGTAACTGGTGCTTTGAAATAAGAAAAAACTTCCAAAAAAATTGAATTCACCAAATTTGTGAAATCTAGCATGATAAAAATTGGGGAATTACTGCAGAAGTCTGAGAAAAAAAAACAGTGTCTAATTTCATCCTGCTGTAGACCTTATTGCAAAAATCACTAGGAAATTTTTTCATAAGAAGTCTCCAATTGGCCAACAGTGAAAGTCTCAAACTGTTTTCTAAAAAAAAAAAAAAAAAAAAAAAACAAAAAACAAAAAACAAAAAACAAAAAAACGCATGTATGCAGCAGTGAAACTTCATAACTGTTCTATTGACACCCTGTGTCATAATCATTTCCTGTGTTAACCATAACACACAGTTTTGTCTGTCCTGTGGCTGTAATCAGTGAAGGCAGAAAAATACACAAGCATTGCCATGGCTTAAATGGATGCTAGTTCATGAGACTCTCAAGAAAATAATTCTTTCAGGGGGTAGAAATGCATGGCCATAGCTCTGTCCAGAGGATAGCACTCAGCAAGGGCACATCTTCAGATTGTAATTGTCCCTTCCTGACTGTAGATGCAAAGAGCTTAAGAGAAGAGGGCTTTCTTCATCCTGCATGTCCCCACAGAGCCAGAACACACACCTCACTCATTTATCATCATGCCATCGTAACCTGCCAACTTGACAATGATTTTTCCTTTGGGATTTTTAGACTAGAAATGTTATTCAGGTTACAAAAACAACTGCATGCTTTCTCCTTCCTGAGCCAGCGTAGGCCTGCAAGCATGCAAATGAAAAGACTGTGACCTCCCAGGGCTGCAGCTTGTTCCTCAGCCCTCAATGCCCATAGAAACACACAGTGATAGAGGAAGAACTGTGCCAGAGTGGTGTGTGGTGTGATGCTGTGGCCATGGTGACCTGTACTTGCTTTGGTACTGGTGGTTCAAGAGTCTTTCTTACTGCAGGGTCTTACAGAAAGCAATTTTGCTTCAGCCTCTAAATCAGCCACAGATTATTTTCCTCCTTTCATTTTTCCCTCCCTTCCCCCTGGCCAGAAGCGTCCATTTCACTCCCCCACCTCCAAGTGGATTAAGGGGGTGAAGAGGACAAACCCTGCACGCCCAGCAGAACGGATCCAGCGCCAATACAACAGATCGATGTGCACTGAAATCTGCAGGAGGTCTGATCTGGTCAGAGCTCACTCACCTGAGCAGTTCATGTTTCTCAGTAATGACTGCAGGGATGCAGCAAGTCTGCAGGCACTCACACAGCTGCTTCATCAGAACAGAATGCACGTCTGCCTTAAGAGAGCTAAAACATTGCCCTGTTCCAGGAGTGAACTATTATTTTACCCTGCACAACTTCTAATTTTTTTTCCCCTCCCCTCATAGATACATTTTATCAGTCCTCCTTTTAAAAAATCTTGCTGCTAAATTATTTATGCCATACCATCAAGCGTAATACCTCAGCAGATGTGACCAGATAAACAGAAAGGCAACGCTGCACGGTGGAGTTTAATGCTGTGGAAACATTGGAGTGTTCATTCTACAATTCCACTGACCTTTGCTGACCTTTTTTCAATGTTTGCTTATTGCCACAGTAAGGAAGCACTGCAATATCATTTGGAATGTTTATACACAGATCCTGAAAGTCAATATTTAAGAAAAGCATGTTTCCTCAGCACATCATTTCTGATCGTGTGCAATCAAAAAAGATAGCACAGAGGTCCCAGTTATACAGAGCACAGGCAATACACAAGATAGAGCAAAAAGATCAAGAGCATAAAACTCCAGCAAAGCCACGCCACAGGACTGCCATGAGGTAAGACAGGCATGAGAGGACAATGTCTGCATGCTGTTACAGCAGGATGCTGCAACACAAAGATGTTACAGATTTGTGGTTATTCTGGGGGCTCCTCTCTTTCCCTGCTGGCAATCCTGGCTCTGCAGGACCCACGTAACAAGGCAATAGTGAAATAACGAGCAGGGGAATGCAGTGCTGCTCTGCCATTGCAATGTTAGGTGTGATGTTGCACACTAAAGCATCGGATCAATACTTCCAGCAGCAAGTCGCTCAATACCTCTGAATTATTGCTTCATTTTTCTTCTTATTATAGATGAGTTGTGTTATTATTTTCCCCAAATCGATATTTTACAACCTTTTTTATCCGTTTCTCCATAAATTTTGTGATTACTTTAAACTGGGAATTCCGGTACACTAAATAAGATGCAGTATCTGAGAGGTAGTGAATGTACCAACACAATTTTTTTTAACTCAAGACACTGCCTAAAGACAGGTTCTAATCAATAGCCAGGTTGGAAAAATTTCACGAAAGAAAGTTGGAAGCAGCGCCACTCTTACAGAACCCAAACTCAAGTTCCTAGAAAATATTCCCCACAAAAGACCTCTCTTTCCTCACTACTCCTAAAATAGGGGTCTGATGGGCACATGGTGTGGGAAATTTAATTCCAAACAAATATGCTTTTTTACTTTCCCTCAGCTAAAGGGCGACCATAATTCACTGAAATTGTTTCTTACAAAGCAGATAATCCTGTGCACCTTAGAGTGATTTAATTAGCTTCCGTAGCTGTCTCCTGCTAAGTGTTTAAAGCATCTGCAAATCAAATCATGTTAACTCATCTGCTGCACCACTTTCTTTGTTCTATGCATAGGACCTTCCTAATAGCATTAATAGAAGCATGAGTTTCCCTGGAGAGGGGAGCAGCAAAGTGAGTTAATTACATAGTTATTGTAAAATTGTGTACATTATCCCATAGAACACGTAGGGTAAGTATTAAGGGGCTGCACAGAAAGCAATGATAATTTTGAGCGATCCCAAGGACCGCAATTATGTAACACAAAAGGATAATGCAGATTCCCACTGAAGTCAGAGGAATTCTGCAGAACTGCATGCAATCTGCCTGGCTGCTCCTGGCCACAGCACAGGATATTGGCTGCTCCCTACTATCAGCTATAACTGCTACATTCACACTTACTGCAGAATTACAAGACAGAGCAGTGGGGGGTAGAGTAATCTTCATTCAATGTTTTATAACACATGAATAAAATGTTTAAAGGGGAAAAAAAATCCTGGGGTTTTCTGCTTTAAATTGTATAGATTCCTGCTCACATCCATTTCATCTGATTACACACAGCATCTCAGGTATCCCAAGGAGCAAGTCCACCATCTCCTTTGCACGTGGGTATCAGTAATCCAGTGGGAAGAATCACAGAATCATTAAGGTCTAAATTATTATGGACTAAATTATCGTAGTGATCTTTTCCAACCAACAACCCATCAGCACCATGCCCTGTAAACCACGTTCCTCTGAAAAAAATAATTCATAACAAGTCATTCCCCCCCAGCAACTGTCCAAAGGGACATTACTCTCCAATTAAGTTGCTAACTGAAAGTATTGATCAAATATTTTTGTCTGACTAATGTTTTGCTTTAAGACAGAGCACAAAAAGTAGATTGTTACACACTTCCAATTCTGCATTTTATAGCCTATGTACAGACAGGCATTACCTCACCTGTGCATTAGCTGGTTTTGAGTCACAAGTATTTTCAGTTTCTAATAACCGTCAGTAAGTTTTACATCCCTTTTTCCAGGCAAAGACAAATATAAACTCCACTTTCCATAGAACTCTCTAAGTCTTCCTGCAAACAGACCACCCCAGCTAAGATGTGTGCAAAGATTCATGGGGAGCAAAGCACTACGAGGAAACTCACTGCCAGAAAACAAATTCTCAGTCCTCAAAAATACCCTTATTTCCCAGCTCTAGTCAGCATGTGACAAGAAGTCTGAGGGGGAAAACTGGAGAGGGGAGGGCGCCATATCCACCCCTTCCCTTATAAATCAGATTCATTTGTCTTTTGAACAGGATGTGTGAGTGATGCAAAGATGAACGCAAAGAAGAAACCACACGCCTACTGGCTTTGTCTTTGGGAGGTCTGAATTAAATTCTTCATTCCAGAACAAAAGACACTTAGCACAGGTTCTTGTTTCAGTCCCTGACCCACCAGACTTGTACCCAGCCCTGAGAGCCCCTCAATCAATAACAGAGCCCAAACTGACAGAACCATTGAGGGAAAGCACAACCAAAGGCAAACGGGCAAACTAAACTCTTTTCCTTTTAAATAAAGGACAAGCAGTCTTCAATGCAAGATTTAAGGGAAACAAAAGCACAGCAGAATTAAAAACAGGCAGGGAAAATATTACTGTTTTTCAATATGAGGGCTACTCGAAGACTTATTTTTAGGAACAACAATGTAACTGTTATTTCCAGTAGCAGTGCTCAACATGCTGAAGAACTTTGGGGAGAATTTTTTTTTTTTTTTTTGGAGTGGTGAAACCAGTCAGAGATCTACCTCTCAAAAATTACACTTCCCTTGCACAAGTGACCTTTCAACATGAAGTCATGCTTACTTCCAGCAGTAAAATCTTGCCTTTCATTCTTACAAATCCAAGCTTACTGCTAGAACTGCCTGAGCATACAAAGGAGGTGCTTCTAATTAGTCAGCCTCAGTCTTCTACATAAAGCATCGCACAGAAAACCAGGAATGGGATATAATGCAGGAGAGGGAAAAAAAAGAAAAAAAAAAAAAAAAAGAGAGGAGGGAGGGACAATAAGCTCGTGTATTTCAGAAATTATCATGGGATTATAATGCTTGTGGCAACATTCCTACACAGACCCTAGCACATGGGCCATAGAGAGAGCAACTTTTATGCAGCTTCAGGCATCCCCATGGACATCTAAGCACTTGTTTAGAGCCCATCCGCAGGCAAGAGGCAGAGGGAAGACCTTCCTGGTGGAGATGCACCCAGTGTTACGATGGAGCTGAGACAGGCAGGGGTTTGCGTCCCACAGCTCCGAACGCAGAGCTGCTGGAACCACAAGATTCCTAACTCTTCTGCAGATGATGCTAAAAAGGACTCATCAGGTTCAAAAGGGACAAAGCCCAACCTGGAAGAGGCTACAGCACTAAAACTTGACAGCAAATTGCACCATTATTCACAGACATCACAGGTTTTGCTCCACAACTTTCACTGATTTGAAACAGAGTTTTGTGCCACTTTCTGTTTCAACTAATGTTTATCTTTACTAGATGGTTGTTACAACATCTTAATTTACACATGCATTTTCTGTTCCATAAGGACTATAAGAAATGCCATTATTTGTTGGTTCTGTGGGGTTTCTCTCTACTTTTTTTTTTAAATTAACTCTCTGTCTTCTGCAAATGTGGTTTCCTCATGTTAACCACCAATGCTAACACCTGCTGCTAAGCAAAAGCAGTTCAAGCCAGCAACTCTTAATGCAAAATGCCAACCACAATTTATGACAACAGGAAAAAGGTGAGAAATAACATTTGGGAGGGAAGAGAGAGAAGGAAAAGTAAAGAAGATGAAGTAACCATGGGGATGGCCATGCAAATCACTTAGGGCAAACTAGGCAAGACTGTAGGCTCTGCAATAGGAACTGTTCCAATCTGGGCTCCTTATTGCAATATCTGACTTCTTTCCTTGAGGAAAAAAAAATGCTATGAAACATCTTCTGCTCAGTTGTATGTACAAAACAAATTCAAGCAGAATATTTGACTTACTGCACAACCACAGCCCAATTCGTATCACGCTACCGTGTTTGTGACATGAATAAGTTGTGCCCTACCTTGTAGAAGGATAGATTTGCATGTGCTTGGTTTGGCAGGACTGAGTATTGTTTGTTTCATCCTTTTATAATTAACTGCAAAGCCCACAACAGAACAATAGTGAAAACTTTTCAAGGAATACAGTATTATATTTATAACTATAGTTTATAGTTATACATAGGTGAAATGCTGTAATGCTATAATGTGATAGAAAGTACAGCAGTAATAGCAGAGAAGCACAACCCTAGGCTATGGCAAACAAACACAAGCCCAAATGCTGCAGCTATGGACACAGAATCAAAAGAAGGAAAACTGCTTACCTTTGGAAGGCCTCAGGTAGGCAGAGATCTCCAGTAAAAGATGCCTTACCTCCACTGCCAGCCCTTAAATGAGGTCTGAGAAAGGGTGGATCCTGGCTTCACTCCTTTCTGTCACTCAGGAGCATTGCAAACACCTGAGCTCCCCTGAGTTGGCCCTGCCTTCCCACCAGGAGCTCAATCACTGCTTCAGGCCATGACTTAGCATTTCCTCTACAATAGGTTGCTCTGAAAGTAATGCCTCCTATTTATTTCCACGGAAACAACAACTGATAGGAAGAGCACAAGAACACTATTTAGTAGAGTAAGTTCCCTGCTACAAAACACTACTTTTCAACATTGTTAAACAGTAATGAACAAGAGTCTGCATGCCATGCTCCTAACAACCTGCACCAGAAGAGGTGACCCACTGTCACTGTCACCACTGCTGAAATGCTCCACTCACCACCTCACTGCACTACACCACCGTTTGGTCTCCATAAACATTCAGAAATGAATGTCAATTGGTGTAATTTTTCCCTCATGGAGGAATTCAGTTCTACTCCTTTGCTTCATATACAATTCCATGTTAGAAGCCAGTTTGTCAGACAGCCCCTCTGCTGCCATCTGTCACATGACAACAAAATGAAATGGAATATCAGTGAGAAGATTCAACCTCTGCTGCCATCCCATCAACACCTGCTTCTGACATTTTGGGCCAACAAAGAAAAATGGGAGGTGTTATTTTCAGAGCAGCCCTCGTATATTAGATAATGGGGCTTGAGATTTTTTTTTGAAGGGGGAAAGGATTGAAGAGATCTTTAAAACAATGCTACTGCAGTAAAGGCTAGTACTAAGCCCACCATGCTCCTGCTTACCACTATCAGCAACTGGCTGCTGACAGAGGTCTGCCAGAAGGCTCCAGGGGAGTCTGCAGAGATTGCTGAAACACCTGCACAGACCAAATCCTTAACAAAATTCTATCTGATGTAAGGCATTAGTCAACCATTATCATGAAATAAACATGGACTATTGCCAAAAGTCTCAGATCATTTAAAACACCGTGGTTACAATTCCCTTCCTTTCTGAGTTGCTTTTGTCCTCTCCTCAGTTGGCTCCTGCAGTGCAGCAACACAGTTGCAGATATCAGTGCCTACAAGGGCATGCCCCACTGTCTGCAATGCCTTACACACAGAAATAGTCAAGCTCTGATTTAAATATAATAAAAAGTGCATGTTAGCACAGGAGGCAACTCAGTGTCTCCAGCAGGACTGAGAAGCCACCAGCATTAAAACATACCGGGACAAAACTGTTTCCAGCATTTCTACCCAGGCCCCACAGCCGACCACCCCACTTACGCACTTGATGTCTTCATAACTAAGCAGAAGAGTCTGCGTGAGTTCTTGCAAGATAGCAGAAAAGTACAAAGAACTTTGCACTCCATGCAATAAATTGCTCTTGCATCCGCTAAGATGAAAGGCTACAAGATTTTCCTTTTATCTATATGTTAACAAAAAAAAGCCAGAATCTGTAGGCTGTATTGGGGCATATCTACTCTGCAGTCACTGCTGTCAGCAAGCTTTAACCAGGCTAGGTAAGTGTTCCTGGCTGAATAGGGATGCTAGTACAAAGCTCAAAACGAGTGAGGCTGCCCAAGTCCTGCCCCTGGGGAACTGTGGTTCCACACCACAATGTCAGAGTCAGCTGAACATTCACTGGAATAACTAAATGCCTAGGCAAAATGAGCCCCCATTAACAAGCACCTCAAAGGATTAAGGATTAACAGTTTAAGGAGGCTGTTTGCAGGTAGCGCTGTGCAAGAGCCAGTGGTTATGCATTAAATTCACATTCTGACATCTTTCCCTATCTACTCAGGCACCTCTGACATCAGGGCCCATGGTTTAGCCATTTCTCAGTGCCACACAGTAAATCCTGCAGGCGGTTCCAGGCAGAAACCAAAAACTGCTGCACCCCCTGAGAAGTGCAGGAAAGATGAGACAGGTAAATACAGACACACAGGACAGCCAGAATTCCCTTCTAATAGTCTGTGAAAAATTTCAGTGGCAATGAGCAGCTGCTTTATGGACCAGGAAAGTGCCCTGTTCCTCTCTCCAGGGCACAAGATGAAAACACATTAAACTGAGCACAGCAGCCCTTGCTGTGACTATGAACTGCCCATTGTTGTGGCATTTGTCTAATCAGAATATCCATGCATTACAAAAGAAGACAGTGAAGCTCCTGTAGCAAGAGAACACAATTCAGGCTTTTTAGAAATTCATCTCACCTCTCTGTTTTATTGGCCTTTACAGAAAAAAGAAAAAAAAAGAAGAAAAAAAAGAAAAAAAGAAGAAAAGAAGAAAAAAAAAAAAAAGAGGGAATAATGTCTTATCAATTGACATGAGCTAAAAGAAGAAGAATAAGAAAAAAAGATTAATAATTTCAGTCTGGAATAAGGGAGTTTTGAAGCAAAGGCATGAAAATGTAAAGGTTTTGGGGTGGGGATAAATAAAAGAATTTACAAGGCTTATTTTTGAGAATTCAGAGGGCTAATTTATCATGGAGTAAGTCTAGAACTTGAAAAGCAAAAAATGGTTTATTGGCTTTGAAGGTCAGATAAGTATGTTATATCATATTCATTGGGTTAAGGTTCCAAGGGTCTAGAGGGTTGCATGACAATTGCTGGATTCCTTATAAACTCTAGTTTATACCTTTATCGTTAATAGCTTTCTAATCCTTTACCACAAATTTATAGTTTAGAAATGGCAACACATCTTAAAGATTAAAGGTAGGTGACAAACAGTTCATGTCCTTTAATAATCAAATCACATAGCTTAGATTGGGGGCTTATCAGGCTTTTTCCTACTCTATGGTTTCATAGGTAGGGAATACTTTATATCCCTATTACATGAATGATGAATGGGACCATTGGTTATGGGCTGTTATTTGCTTGGCTGTAGTCAATATGTTTTCTTTGGACAGGGACCTCAGTGATTTATTTCTCTTTTGGCCTTATCACTTATTAACTCAGGGCAGACAGAAAAAGCCAAGGTTGTGAATAAGGACTAGTGCCCATTTAGACTTCTAATATCAGAGAAAATATTCTTTTTAATGATCCAGCTACCCTTTGCTGTGTACACTCTGATTGCACTTCCCTCTAACTAGAAAATAAAGGTCATATTTCTTGGAAAGTGTATACATAAAATATGCAAAATAATATGTTTCCTTCACAGCCAGCTTTATTCTGACGGTTGCTGTAATTGCTTTCATTTTGCAGCTGTCCTACAGGTACACTGCACACTTTTAGTGATTGTTTCTTGCAGTGTGTTATGGTGCTGCCAGTGTTTAAGAAATACCAAAGATATGCAGGTTCTGTGTTCCTATTAGCATACAAAAGGGATTTTCCAGTCTACCTTCACCGCCTCCCCTCTGTCTGATAATACTCTTTTCCCTGCAATCAATTCTGATTCCTCCCAGCTTCCTTTCCTCAATTTCTGAAAACTAAACCAACAACCTTTCCTAATAATATTCTCAATATTCTACCCTGCCAACAGTCCACACTTCACCGTACACATACTAACAAACAGTAAAAAGCTGCCTCTGCAGCAACTTTCACACCAACTCCACAACTAAATAACAAATGTTAAGTTCTTGCACCAGAACAAGTGCAACTATTTATTAGTTTATTTACAGGAGCAGACAAGGTAGTAGCACAGGCTCAGTGGAGCAGCTAAGTTAATGGACTGGAACTCAGAAGGGGCTGAGTTCAACCTTAAATTCAGCTAGGGATTTCCTGAGGACAACTTCCTCTTTCCATGGCAGGTCATATCTAAGATCAGACAACTGGTGTGGGTGCATGGTGAACCCAGACCTTCAGCGCTTAAAGAAAACCCTTATAGTGGCAGAAAGCCAGGAGCATCGTGCAACTTCAGTCCAATGGCAGGTCTGCACCTGAGCTCTGCACACCATTCAATGCCTGCCATGTTCCCAGGGAAAGCGCTGGCTCTTCTCTAGCACTCTGTGACTATTTAGCTCCGGGATATCTGATACTTCTTATTCTAACACACCTCTTTTCTATTTATCAGTAAAGGGCAGTTAAAACTGCTGTTAAAAACAAATGGCATTCATTTCCTAGCTTCTGGCCACTTTTCTAGAGAACTGATTTGGTCTGTATTTCACTTCAGATTAATGGTCATCATATCTTTGAGGATGAAGAATTTTAGAAACATATCAGGATAAAATCCAAGACAGTACAGAGATACTGGCTTTTCTATTTATTTTTATTGTTCTGTTGATGGTGGCCTTCTCTCCTCAGATATACTAATCTGCTACTTAAGTGCTCATGATTTAATAATAAACACATGGGGCATTGTAAAACTAATGAGCTTGTGTATTACTGATGTTGAGAATTACTGTCACTAGGCTTTTACATACAAGATACACAGCTATGGCCAAGGTTAGCTGGTGTAAGGGCCAAGCCCACCCACTAACGAGGCTCCAGAGAGGCTCCAGGAACCTCTTGACAGCCAGTCTGTCTCTTACCAACTATTTTTTCAATCTACAAACTCCAGAACTCTCCATTCTGAAGGCTGATTACTTCATTGATTATGCATCTTTTGAACCTTGGTGTCTTCTTGATAGCAGAAAATGTTCTTTGCAAAGGAATCGCTGGAGCTTACTGGACTGGAAACTTTAGGGATAAGAGATCATGGTATAAGCGGTTCCAATTCTGAGCAGATCTGTGAACATGACCTAGACCTTTGCTTCTGTGGTCACAGACTGAAATTATTAATGGCAATGAGTAGTTTTTGGTCTCTTACCTTTAATCATTGAATCACAGAATATCCTGAGTTGGAAGGGACCCAATAAGGATCATCAAATCCAACTCTTGGAGGTATTTGACTTTAGAAATGAAGAGAATGATTTTCATTAACAACTACCCCCACTCTTGAGTAAATTAAACCATCTAAAGAGAAAAAAAGACAAAAACATAAAGCCACCAAAATTCTGTTTTTGAAAATGTTACTCAAATCATCTGCGAACTGCAAGGATCTTCCTGTTTGTACACAAACTCAACTGCTTTTGGAAGTAAGTAAAGGGTGAGATGTGGATGGAGCAGGAATTTTTCCTCATGAGGCTATCTCTTCTTTGTAACAACTGGGGGAGTGAAAAGTTCTCCGAGAAGCCCTGAGACATTCCAGAGAAAGAGGTGGTCTCCCAGAAATTCTGCAAAGCCCCTGGCCTGCACACGGCCAGCATTTCTACACCACTCTACACACAATAGCCAAAAAGTGCAATGCAAATATGACCAGCCTCTCCAGTGTTCCACTAGGAGTTTGCCTTCATTACAATTACTGCAGTTCGATTAGATGATCTTGGAAGGTCCCTTCCAACTGAATTACTCTATTCTGCTCTGGCAGATTGGCACTCAGCACCTCAGTTAGTCACACTGCTCAGCAAGCTCTGTTGGATAGAGTCTATGATGCTGACTCTACGCTCCCCATTACTGTTAGCAGCACTTCTGGAGTCGTACCACATCCAATCACGTGATGTCAACACACAACGGTCTCCAAGCAAGACTAATACAAAGGAAAAACATTCCTAAATTCCAATCCACACCCAACCATATAACCAATTTGCAAGATAATAATAATAAAAAATCAGTATTTGGGGTAGCAACCACCACGGATCTGAATTAGTCACGTGTTCATAGCTTAGTACAAAGCCACGTACTTCTGGCCCCCTACTAATCTGCTGCTCTAGTTTGGGAACAAAAGCACAAAACCTTAAATGGAGCAGGTGGTGGCACAAAGTAGTTCATTTTTGGATGTACCATAAGTGGAATACCTTTTCCAACACGTGGTGAGCACAACTGTCCTTTCACTTACGCACTGCAGTCCCACTCAGACCACACAGTTTGGTACTACCATGCACAGCAAAATTCATCCATGAAAATCACACTGTCCATGATGCCCATCATAAATAAATAAATACCAAGCACCAAAAATCTCAATGGCCTGGCCAGGTGTCAAAAAACGGTGTCAATTTTCATCCCTTAATTCAACCATATATTCTCTGAGTTGCCTTGACAAACTACCTAGGGATATGTATCCATAATGGCTTCTTCATTTATCTTAGTTTTTCCAGTCCTAAAATAAATTAGTGGCACATAATTCCTAAGTTGTGACATGAAGAAGAATTCATTTGCTGCTCTTCAGTGTCTGAAGAGATTTACAGGTAAAGGATTCCCCAAGGAAACACTGACCAGCATGGTGCTTCACTGGCTCATATACTTCTGGGTGCAGTATGACTTTTCAATATAATTCCGAAGTGAACACAGAGGTAAAATGTATTCATATTTCTGTATTTCTAATAATGTTCTCTCTGGAATGTCAAAGCTCAAAATTTAAGAAATAACTGCTCTGCATGTGCATGCTAATACACTGCTTTGCAGATGGGAAATAGAAAAGTCTTCTTGTAAGCACAGAGCTACACTGGTATATTTCTTCCAGAAATAATTACAAAATCCAGGATTTCTCTGTATATATGTGACTTTGATTCTTAGATGGCACATGGACTACTTAGAGATCATGTTACTAAGTTAGTTGCAGTTAATGGGGAAAAAAAGGCTAAAATTAATGGGTCACTAGGTATTTTCTTCTGAGAACTTAAGTACTTAACAGTAAGAAAAAAACAGTTTACAGCCAGGTGGCTTGAGGGGATATTTTGTTGAACGCTGATTAAAAATAATTTCTTCTAAATGAGACCTGACCACAAAATGGGTCCATTAACGAGCAGGGACATTCTCACCAGAAAGGAAACTACGCTTGATCGACTCCTGCACCGCCCACAAACCCCAGGTCTTTTTCTCTCTCTCACACACACACTCTCCTTTTTTATTTTTTCCTTCTTCTCCTCTCCCCTTTTCTTGTTCTTAATAGCAGGGTAAATAAGCAGCAAGTGATGCCGAAATGTTTTCGGCCAAAAACAGAGGCCAAACTCCTCTGAGAAAACATTTGGCCTCTGTGGTTTTGTAATATGTTCCAGAACACTGAGTTCACTGAAGAACATTGTGAAAAACTCCCATCGGCTGCAGTGATGCTGGGGAATGTTACTGCATCCCAACTTCCAATTGGTCCATTTCCTGCAGGCCTTGTTAAAAAAAAAAGGAAAAAAAAAAAAGGAAAAAAAAAGAAAAAAAAAATAGTGCTATGTGGGAGTTAAAACAAGTTCTCATGGGAAAAATGAATGGTAAGAAATTCTAGCTTTAAAAGAAACAGCTAATCTGCTAGTTTGATTGTTCTTCAAAACTTACAATGAACCAATAATCCTAATTAAAAACACTTGGCCTAGTTCTCTAAAGCATCATAGCTTTTTCTATGCTTCGTTTGTACACACCATAGACTATTAGTTTTTTTCTAGTGCTCACTAACAAAGTGCTGACTTTGTTGGGATGGCTGAGCTAATTTCGTGAACTCAGTGTGAAACCTTAGCTAAACAAAATTGTGGTAATTTTCCTTAATTTGTACAAGTGATTGGAGTGCAAACAAAATTTTCCTCTTGGGTCAATCCTATAATTTTCAATTAACTAAAACTAATCGGCAGGCGTGTACCGAACCTGCATTTTGTTTAAAGGGCTGGAAGGCACTTCTGAAGGTCAGGATGCATTAATTGTTTTTATTTTAGTTTCATTTAGTCCTTTAAAAAAAAAAGACACATTTAAGATCACGCTGCCTGTGAAAGGATTGAAAAGATGCAAATTGTGGGAGGTACCATTTCAGTCACAACAGCATTTCCATATCCACCCCCACTCCATAAAAGCTGCGTAAGTGCGAGAACTGTCCGTAGATTGGATCACCTTTGATTCTGTCGTTGTTGTTTAGTATTTCAAAACTTTTGTTTATTGAATGAAAAATCATATGTTTCGAACACTAACCTGAAAAGGCATATATGGAAATACTTTCCCTACTGGGACAACTTATTTCCACATTCAACCATCTGCTTTTGGGCAAGCAGGCTAAACTGCCATTCTTCTTTCTCCTAGAAAAGCTATATAACAGTGATCTGAAAAGAAAAACAAAATGGGTCCGAGCCTTTTTACCATTTAAATTGCATAAAGAAGTCCCCATAAATTTCCTTGTACAGTCGAGAAGGGTCAGGTTTCCTCCCTGTCTCTCACTTCGCATGCACACTTTCCATTTCACTGGCCAAACTGCAGCCAGCCCAGTGGCTTACCAACAAGCAGGAGAGCACAGCTTACTGTACGAAGTCAGGAAGGGAAAGGATTCACAGTGAAACTGTCCAGAGCTCAGGCTGACACCTTCATGTGGTGCACACTGCCAATTTGCACCAGCTGGCAATTTCACCCTTTTCCTTTTTCTTTTGTTCCAGCACATTCAAACCCTAAGTAACTTTATGGTATGATGCATTATTGTTCAATGTATGAACTTCCCACACACTGTTGAAATCATATCACTCACAAAGAACACACAGCAAAGTCTGCTGCTTAGTGAATGAGGCAATAGGTGAATACTAAGTCCCACAAAAAAACAAAATAAAACAACAAAAAAAAAACCAGCACATAATCCCAAACAGAGGAGAGAGCATTTGCAAGAAGAAAGCTTTATATATCACCTTTGTTCAACTTGCACTGCGTTAAAGAAATCTAATGAGAGCTTTGTTAATCAGAGCACAGAAGTCCATCCTCTGCCTTGAGCTCCTGGGTGTACACTCACAGCTGGATAAATGTACGTGCCCAGTGTAATTCAGAATGATCCATAATATGTACTTATGTGGCGTATTATTCTTAAAGTTTGAGGTGCAGTCAAAGATGAGGCAAGGAATTGCACTGGATTGTGATGACGTTCTCCAAGCAAACAGTTACAGAAGCAGTAGCCCTGACTGCACTATGGCTCAAACAACAAGCACATCCAAACCTGGAGCAAGTTGTTAATTCTCAAAGCATGCATAGCTTCCAAGGAATCAAAGATACAAGTGTTTGTTTGTTTGCTTTAAAAGGTAGGCTGCTACTTGGTTTATTTCCCATGCCATCTATATTACTGCTGAGAGTGATTTAACATCTACATTACCGTAATGTCTTAGCAGTTTTGTCAATACCTCTTCAGGCCAGAGCACCCTTCTCAGTGGTCTCAGTATGGGATGCCAGCCCAAAACACAGCAAGTCATTATGTCTGAAGCACTGACCAGGGTGAAAGCCACATGGCCCCCACAGAAGCCAGAAGCGAGTATGTTATAAGGAAATGGGAAGGCAAACAGGCTGTGCTTTCAACACTTGCTGTGCCCTGGTACAACATGAGATGCAGATTTTTAGCAAGACTACTTCTTGGAAAGCAGGTTTGTGAACACACTGTGTGTTTGGCTCATTTCTTCACACCCGTAGCTCCCAGGTAAAGAGATGCCCTACAGCGAG
Organism: Lagopus muta; assembly: GCF_023343835.1. NCBI lineage: Eukaryota > Metazoa > Chordata > Aves > Galliformes > Phasianidae > Lagopus > Lagopus muta. The sequence continues at coordinate 10,568,476 of NC_064446.1, read as the reverse complement.
GACCAACAAGCAAACAAGCATCCCACACTGGCATGCCTTCTGATTCATCTCTATATTCCTCCATTTCAGAAATTCAACTTTATATTGGTATCTTCAATGACGTGCTCAGCCCAAATAATAAAATGTGGTACAGCTTTTAATGATGAAAGCTGAAGCCCTAGTGAGCATGATACATTGCCTACCCTATTTCTCCACATTATATCTGGCACTAAAGTATCCTTACCTGTGTAAATGAATCTTCCAGGCGTTCCCTTGCAAAACTGCTTAGACTTGTAGGACAATGTGACTTCTACAACCCCTGGGATATGTCGGGGAGGTGTCTGTACGCGGATGGCATGAGGAGTAATCAGCTAGAGGAAAACATTGAGAAGAGAAAAGAGGGGGGTGGGGGGGAAAGCACTGTTAGATGCTGAACACTTCTTTAATAACACTTTCCTCTGAGATCACAGTAAACAAGCTTTGAAACATGTAATTAACCTGTCAATGTTTGAATACAGTCACAATGTAACCCACACAAAAGCCAGAGACTACAATATTTACAAGCATTTTCCCTTCTCATCCAAAGCAACATTATTTCTGTTTTCATACATGGCAGATGCTCGCTTCCTAGCACAAGCATTAGCCCTGGTTTAATGCAACAGCTTTAGCTTACACCAGCAAGATGCTCACATTTGCTCAGGTGAACTCTGGGGTCATGACAGTGTCCAGCAAACCTATCTGATAAATGATGCATGGTTCTGCATGTGACATCCCTTCAGCTGAGATTGGCTGCCCAGTGCAAGCTCAGGCAGGCTTTTAAAACTGGTCCCCAGCTGACATCTGTACACTGCAAAAGCACCATGTGCTGCAGTTTTAATTAGAGACTCTTTCCTATTCATTTTCTGGAGGCATAACTGATTACCGCAGAAATGCAAAGTTGGGTTTCTGAAGTATGCAGGGTGTTTCCTTGCAACTGATCAAAGCCCTCAAAAGAGGTGTACCAAATATAACCATTTATCCATTTGTTCCAGTTTGCACCTACTGACACAGTGGCTGACACTGATACTGTGGCTGACACACCTCTGAGAGGTCTCCTCTAAGTGCAGGTAATAAATAGGAAACTTAACTTCCTTGCTAAGAGGATTAGTGCTCTTGTACTCCACACAGAAGGATGGGACAGTGCTTCTCATCCTGGACTCTGTTAGGATTATTGGCTGGATTTAAACACAGTCCTTGAAAATAACATTAGAACCATTCAGGAGTTCACTAGTTTCTTGCACTTTAACTCAAAATTTTTGCTATGTTCAGAAACTACAGAATTGCTCTCCCCATCACTGAAATGCCATTTTCTCACTCATTCTGCCACCACAGACAAGAGAAGTAAAAAAGGTACATAGAAAAAGTGCCATGACTGTATCCAGCAAACAATATACAGCTCTGGCACATGCACTACCCTACTCTTGGGCACCTTAAAACACAACCAACCAGGCCCACAACCACCCCTGTCAGTGATCAAAGCCACAGGTACCCTAAGCAGACAATAACTCAGAGCTGTCAGCCGACTTACATCCTGGATTAGGGAATACAATTTAATGCCTTTTTTTTTTAATTTTTATTTTTTTAATAAAAGCTGACTTAGACTTTATTTTTAACCAGGAATGAAGTATTTCAAAATCACAGTGAGATCCTATAAAAAAAATTAGGCTTCTAAGCAGGTCATCGTTTAGGGCACAGGACTGTTGCTCCAAGCATGTATCACGAACTACCAACAAAGCTAAAATTCCCAAATAAAGCAGTCTGTAAAAACACAAAACAAAACAAAAAAAAAAAAAACAAAGGAGAGGAATGTCTGCCTCAGAGCCATCTGTGTTACTGCAGGAAATGGCATTCACAGTAGGAAGTTCTCCATATTTAAAATAAGAAAATTAGTATTAGATCAAGTTGAAGATTAAAAACAAGACTACCAGCATCAAATATTCCAAACGTTATTCAGTTCCACATAAATCATAGGATCAGCTCCCAACCCATGTCATTTTAGAAATGATCACATAAGAATCAATGTTCTTGTCTGAGAGCTCCAAAGAGATCTTTGAAATTACATGATTTAGGAACTTACTTATTTTTGAAAGGAACATGCCTTTTTCTCCAAATTACTCACTCTATCTACTGGTCAAAACAAACAAACAACTCTGAGGATCCCTTTTACTTAAACTGAGTTGCCTTAAAATTGAGCTGACCAAAGTCACAAACTCTAGGCTAACGCTCTACCTGCCCTCGATCGTCAGCAGAAACACAACAATAATTTCCTTCCATGGTTGTAGACACCTCTCAGTTAGCATAAGCTGCTCCCTGGAAGTATCTACCTTTCTCCAGTTAACCAAGGTGACAAATTTAGATGCTTAACTGTAGGCAGCCAAGCACAGCTGAGATAAATCCCACCCTCAGGTAGTTGTAGTCAGCTGGGTGGACTGGCAAGGTGAGAAAAAACTCATGGCATTTTCAGAGGAAAAAATGATTGTACATACAGCCAAGGATTTTAATAGTGAAGGTTAACGTGCTAGTCTTACTGCACCAGTGTGTGCCCCTCACCCCCATTCTGGCATGAACTATATGGGCAGCTTCTGGTTGTATCTCTGAATTTCCCAACATTTACTGGTCTGTCACCACTTTAATGTTCTTTAAACATAATTTGTGGCATTTTCCAATACTCATCTTCACTGGTTCCCAAGAAATGTCTGACCTATTTATGGTCCATTGTTACAGAGAGCTGGGGAGAGTTAAGCAAGTTTCCTGGTTTGTTCTCCACAAACAGTTTGGTTTTCCTTTGTGCTCTGAAGTAAATAAGTTTAACTGTGTTTAAAACCACAAATATACAATACTGTCTCCCACACATTCCCAAAGGGTGAACATTATGTCTAAAGTTATATGGTTTAGGATAATCAGTATATATTTTATTCCTCTCTTCTCTGGAACTGAAGTCTGGAAGATGTATGTGGAGAATACATGTTCCTCTTCCTTTAGCTTTTTCTCCTTACCTCTACCACTGACCACTATCAGGAATGCAGCACTGAACTAGAAGTACCTGACCTTCTGGGTCAAATTTGGTTCTCATGCCCACAGAAAGGGAACTAGCTAACTTGGTTACATACCAGTATTCCTCTGTATTGTTGCTGGCTCAAGAAATTGTATTTCAGAGACAAAAAATGTCATTACACTTAGAAACCTGTCCTCTGAATCCACCTCTGTTCTTCAACTCTGATTCCCCAACACCATCAGGGTACCATCCTGAATTTGTTTTGCTGTCAGTGTGATTCACAGGTGCTGCATGGATCTGGGTGCACAGCCAGAGCAAATCTACCCCTAAATCTCAACTACTCCAGAACTGTGGCATATTTTTCTGTTGAAGTGCTGACCTGTGGTGTGATCAGGGGAACTCCCACATTTTGCTAGCACATTTTCTCCTCTTACACTGACACACATTATACTTTTTTCAACGCACAGTCTGCCTAATATTTGCATGCAAAGCACCTGGAAGAGGTAAGCTATTAGAATCGGGTGATCTTGAACATAAAGATGTCATTTCTGGAACCCTCTGAGACCTTAAGTGTTGAACTTCTTGAGAAACATCATTATATGTACACCCCATTGCTTTCATAGACATCTGCCATTGTCCACTGCCAAATACAGTACACAGAGAAGATGAACCACCCAGTGTGGGCATTATGATGCTCTAACCTCAGGTGGAAACACATATTGCATTAACAGACAACACAACACCTAACATGACATGAAATAAGAATCTGTAAGAAAGAATTACCTACATTTCTGAGCATGTGTTTAGATGTAAACCCTGAGCAATGCACTAACTTGTGACTTGGAGATAAACCAAGCAGCCAGAATCCCAAATCCAACTTCCTTTCCTGATCCAGTAGTTGGCAAATTGAGATCTGGAGTTGGACAAAAACTACCAACTGCACCCTTCTCCCAAGGGGTTTTCAAGTGCATTGGTCTGGTACTTGGCATCTGTAATAGATGTTTTATATAAACTCTTACTTGTTCTAACCCGAGTTAGAGATATTCAGAATGGACGGAGGTGCATGTCCTTCAAAATCTGAAACACATTTAGTTTGTGTACAACAAGCCTCTTTCTGTGGTTTGCTAATATATTCTAGACATTCTTCTGTGATACAGCATCATTTCACACTCTTCAGAGTGCCAGGTTACTTTCTTTTTTTGAAAAGTGACATTTAATAAGAAGATGTCATTAATCTGAGTCACTAGTTTATTTCTGCGTGCTTGAGCTCTGGTTTGTGGTTGGGGAAATGGTGACAATCAGTCATAAATTTAACTTGGACTCTGTGTGAAGAGGACTATTAGGACAGGAATTACAGAAAAAAAAATCCAACAAACTGAAGGTAATGAATGGCTTGCAGTAGGAATGGGACCCTTAAGGTATCTATTTTCAAAAGTGACCAGGGGCTTCGCGTGCCTCAGTACTGGGTATCCAGATGCTGATTAATAAGCCTTGGCTTTCAGAATGAGGGTGCCTACTCATTTTTTAAAAATGAGTCAGACCTCCAGAATAAGCACTCAAAAAGAGAGACTTCCAAAATCAATAATAAACATGAAAAGCAAAACAAAAAACTGTGTCACAGAATTTGATTCAGCAGCACTAAAAAAAATGAAGCTCTGTTTTTGTGCTGTACAAAGGCAAAAGAGCTGATGTTTCAGTGCTTCATCTTCTCTTAATATAAAAGAAAGAAGTTGTTTCCAGCTGACTCTGTGCAGCTGGAGGAATGTTCTTGGCAGGAAAATGTTTGAAGAAATAGCTCATTTTAAGCAAATATTGTGGAATATTTATAAGAAACTAATTTTGTCTTCACAATCGTGTGCTTGCTCTGAAACTCGACTCCTGGAATTATGGTTCCCCAATAACAGGATTTTATCAGCAGCTCAGATTTGGGGTATTTGCAGCAAAGTGCAGTGCTGGGTAAAAAACTAAATAACAAATCCTCCTGTTTGTGGACTGGGCAAACAGAAAGGCAGAGTCTATCTGGCAAACAGACTATTTGCTGGGAGTTGTCTGGTCAGATTCAGCATGTGAACACGATATACCAATACTGTTTCCCTGCCAGTTCTGAAAGTCCCTTGAAAAAAAAAAGACATCAGATGGCTCATTTTGCTGTATTCCAAAAATACCAAGGGCTCTTAAAGTCATTTTTATAAGGTAATATGGAAGTTAAGGATTAATTGAACCCACTGGCTTAGGGTATCTGCATTTCTGCACAAAATTAATGTGACAAATTAAGTTTTTATTTAGTTCTCCCTGGCTGAGAAAGGTTGTAATTATGTTAGAGTGTTTACAGCTAAAATATATGTTTAAATAATAAATACGTGTTTCAGAAACCATTTTAAACCTCCTTTTTAAACAGTGTACTCCATTTCAAGCATATAAATATTTCAATTACAAAACTTGAATACATGTAAAATAAATTAAAAATATATTATTTACACTTCAAATTATTTATAACGTATGCTGCTTGACATCAACAAACACACCCTTAAAGTGAACGATATTTTTTGGTTTTCAGCTTTGCTTCTCAACAGTGGTAGGATTTATACTTTAAATATCCATGCATCTCAGGTACTTACATGGGTTTTGCTATAATAAAATCCAAGCAATATAGGACCTTTATGATAATTATCTTCCCAGCACCTCTCTGAAGAAGGTGACTAATCTTATTACGATGTTGGAGAAAGGGAATTGAACTTTAAGCAGATTATGTGATTTGCCCAAGGTCCTATGCAAAGTCTGTGGCAAAATGATACTTAATTTCGACTGCATCCCCCAAACCACCCGCAATTGCAATCTGAAGTGATACTGGACAAATCCATGTGAACACACTTCACAATGCTCACTCTTTTCCTTTAGTTTCCTCCTGTCTAGTTTTGGTTTAGATTTTATGCAGCCCAGTTAAAACCATGTGTTCTTTGGATGCATGAAACAACAGGGAGAAATCAAGAATTCTTGTTGAATTCAATTACAAAATAAGCTGTTCAAAAGCAGGTCTGTCTGGCAGCTTGGGATGGACCTGCTCCAGGTTTAAAATCATACTGATATTCAGTAAATGGGTAGTTCAAGTCTACACTATTAAAGTAAAGCAAAAATATTCTTCCTGAGCACTGAAATATGCCAGACATTTTTAGACGTGGGAAGGCAAATGAAAGAACTTGTTTTGTATTTCGTATGTGGTTGGTATGAGTAATTTCAATTATTTATACATCAATATCACTTAGGGGTTATTTAGACAGCTGATGCCTTTCTGCACTTGTTGACCATGTTTGTCTGCTTCTTTTAGAAATAATTTCTTTTCCCCTATAGAATTTTCCATCGTTCTCATGGGTCGTGAAACTGAAAACTAATTCTTTAAGGGAGAGATAGTGGAATAGTTTTGACTCAAAGCCGACTTACAGCCCGTTACAGCATTCACAGCAACAGACTGACTTTGATCTGGGCCCCATCTATAGCATTATTAATTTTATGACAAGGATTTCTAAGCATCATCAACAATGTTTTGACCGGCACTCACTTACCTGAGGTTAGGATTTGCCAATTAATGGCTTCCACTAATAAACAGAATCAAGATTTATAACGAAAGATCCAATTCTGCAGTACCAAAACCAGAGCAATTTCCTCCCAGCCTCTTCACCTTTCCTTTTAAAATGTCTGTAGCCGTAATGGCTTCAATCCTTACACACAAAATGCTTACACTGGACCCAAGGGGCACTTTCATGATCACATGAGGGTTTCAGAATAGGGCTCATTTAAAATATCTCCTTTTCTGCAATGCCCTTTCATCCACACTTGTCCTCAAGTTGAAGAATGAGATAGAGGGAGAAGCGTGAAGCCCATGAAGGACATTAGAGGATACTCTTCATATGGAATAAACACTGCTGTATGTGCAATAGAATCAGTAGGGAGAATGCACTGGATATTAATTAAGCTATAATATTGATTTAATATCTATAAGATATAAGGCAAAGGATCAGAAGCTCCTCATGTCACTAGGCAAGAATTGTTCAGTCAGTTTGGAAAGGCAGGTCTGTCTCTTAGCTTGTTTATTCCAGTACTACACTTCTAAAAATATCTTTTTTCTTTTTTTTTTTTAATTAAAACTTCCAATATTCTTTCAGAAAGCCATATAGGCAAAACTTAAACCTTTCCTTTGAGCTGCCATCCCACGCCAGAGAGGCCAGTGGGAACTCTGCCCATGAAAGTGGCTATTTGGGTGATGCTACCTGGAACTTGACATTCCACAGACTTATGAGGACTATCAGACTCCATATCTAATATTGTGCCTGGAAAAGAGAAGACTTAAGTAGCTAGGAGAAGGAGCAACAGTAAAAATGGATGAGAAACAAAGAAAGGAAGGTTTACTCAAGTTATAGAGGACCTGATGGACAATAAGGCTGTATTTTTCATGCGGACACAACACTGAATGTACACTTTCAGCACATGCCATTCAGAGGTGCTGAATTTCTGCAATCTCCACTCAGTTGAGCTGCAGCTACAAGCAGCCAGATTCCCTGGAATGCAGGATCACTTAAACGTTTGTTTCCTGTGGGCCTCTAGCTATTGTAGTGCAAAATGCAGAATTATTCACACAGACATTTATCCTTTCCTTTTCTTGAGGGAAAAAAAAAAAAGACACTGAACCAAATTCTGAGCCAGCGAGAGGGGATGCAAATCCCCTGGTTATAATGTAGTTCTGCCACAGGTGCATTTGACTAATTATTTACATAAAATTGAATGAGGAAACGATTCATATCTAAGCATTTGTTGCTGACTTAGCATGTGGCATAGAAAAAGGACAGGAGAGCTGTAAGCTAGACAAAGCTATCAGACATTACCGTTCAGACAACACCTACCTCACTCCAAACCAGCATGGTGCCGAAGATGACCTGTAACCCATCAAAGAAATTGTCTCCTATGATGATGACAGTGGCACCTCCTGTAGTCCATCCTTCACTTGGACTGATGGCTTTGATACATGGTGTAGCTGCTTTTCAACACACATGAAAAAGAGAAGTATTCTGCTGTTAGAACCAGATTTTAATGATGGAAGAATTGAGAAAAATAAAATAAAAAGAGCTTTCATTTTTCCCCCCTTGGTAACACAAGGATTTCAGCAATTGTGTTCTTTTTAGTACATTTCCATGACCTCCAGCTTCCAATCTTTGGAAGCTATTTTTATTTTTAATTAATTTGTTTGGGTTTGTTATCCACATTGAAAAAAAATAATAACTTTTATAAGCCTAGAAAAAGGTAATATATTTTATATATAAATATAGATAGATAAATAATAGATCACAGCATGATGAGCAGAGACCAACTGGAAGTTAGAACAAATCTCTACTTTTTTTGTACATGAAATGCAGAATGCCTGAATTAATAAAACAATCTTCAGTGAGCTTGGTTTATTATCCATCATAACCTAAATTAATCAAGGAAACTCCCAGAAATACTATGGAAAATACTGGCTAAAAAAACCACCAAAGGGTGTAACCCTCACCATTTCTTTACATTATCTGCAATCAGATCCAAGTTGTTCTGGTATTAAACCACCCTGCCCTGCATAATGCTGTAGCAACTACAGAAAAAACTTCACAAAGCTAGAAACCACCATCCTGCCACCTCGTCACTCCACTTATGTTGTGTCTACTGGGTAATTAAGAAGTGTGTGCAATGCATTTCGCCTTATTCATACAGTCTGTCACCACTTTCATGAGCCACTTTCTTGGCAACACATGTACTAAGTGCCTCCTGAGGGGATGCTGAAAACTCAAGCAGAGCTTAAAGGAGAAAGCTCAAATCTAGGTGTAAGATCATCTGTATTAAGACTATGAAAGCTGAAGCACTGTCAGCTTTATATACTGGTGGGGTAGGGCAATAAAAACATCCACGGGCTGATTCTCCTCCTCTGCAGTACTGGAGTACATCAGAATTTAACTGTTTTGAGCCCAATGGAATAACACTATTGTAAAAACAACCTGAGCAGGCCAAAAAGCACTGGGTAACTCTCAGCTGTTGAGTCTCAGGGTGGCTGTATAGGTTGATGAAAACAAACGACTCCAACTCAAATGCTACCTACTTCTCCTTGCTAAAATACAGGAGAGAGAATTATGATGCCACATCCTTAGATACTGCTTGAAGTAAAAAGAGCATCTGAACAATTTCATTAGCCACAAGAAAGATACCTTAAGGAGCAGCAAAATTCCACCAGTCAGCCTCTGCTGGAAAGACACATTTTTCCTTTTGATGTGAACCACTCCTGAGCTCAGAGAAGAGGCTGGCTCCATGAAAAGTACAAGAGAGGCTGCCATTGCCTGCACTACAGCTACAGTGTCATTCGGGTGTCAATCAACACAGCTTCATTAGCTGTGCATATATCTGCACATAAACCTCTTCTTGTAAGTTGCTGGCACTTGGCTGTCCACTGCCATTTGGTCAAAAGGCTTGTTTGGTTTGTAATGCTGAATATTTGCTGAAATACTCAAGGGAGAGCTTTCATAAACTTATTAAAGGATATAGTAGGAAAACAGGAGGTATGAAAGTCACCTGCATATTAACACAATCCAAGATAGAACCCTTGCACCCATGAATTACTTAACATTGCTGAGTGGTGGCACAGCCCCTGCCCTGCTTCGCTTTAAACATAAGGACAGTAAATTCATTAATTCACAGAAGCGTGCCTTAAAGTGCTCCAGACATAAAGTGCTAAAGAGACACTGTGCATCTTTATGATTATCTAGTGGGGTTCCGCTTGGTTGGAGTTAATGCCTTCCTTCATCCCCTGGGCAGGACAGGCAGCATGAGAGGGAGCTGGGAAGGGAGCTGGTGAGTCACCCTCAGTAGTGTTACTGTGGGCTCCGCTGCAGACTTGCACCACCAGTGATGGAGAGCATTCATGGTGAGCAAACAGACCCTGTTCCCACCTACAAAAGGTTCTAAGCGTCAGGCACAAAGTTTTCCACTACTTCAGCTGGTGGGGATGCCAGCACCAGTGAAAAACACAAACACACACATGCTGAAAAAAAATCATTACTCTGCTTCAAACTTGGCAGAGCACAGCCATTAAGTTTTACATGAGCTAACAAAAGAAACATCCTAACGTTACCATCATGAAAATGCAGCGCACACACAGAGGTAACTTCAATATGTTTAATTTGGATTCAAGTTACTTGCATAAAAATGTGCATAAAACCATTGCAAAGTCCAAAACCAAATGCTTTCCTTTCAGCCGAGCTCATAGCAATGGTTCACAATGAAGGCAGCTTTTCAAAATGCCATCTAGCCCTTTCACAGAACCAAACCTTTTCATAAATAAAAAATAAAATCACTTCCAAATTACACCCTTTCTACTATTTCCAGTCAATTGTGGACACACACACCACCATAAAACCCAAAGATAACCATTTTCCCATGTGTTAAGGAATGAGCTACTTTTCTTTAAAGACTATAGGCAACATTTTTTTCCTAAATACCAGTGAATAAAAACTGTTTAAGACCATACCCCATTAACGGAAAACATATGCAGGCTTCAAAATTATAGAATCAATTCATCTTTAAAATGAATGCAAGACACTGTTGTGCCGTTGCCAGTCCCCACCAAAGGTCTTGCTGTTTGTCCTGTGATCTCTGCTGCAGTAGCTACACTACACTCACTGCGAGGTGTAAGGCTGCATGTGCTGCTTTATATGTTTGATTCTCATCTTTTATAAATGTTGCACTTCGATGAATCTGCTGGCAACTGCCCAGGACATCTCCGAGGAGGAGGAAAAGTCAGGACTGGGTTTTTAATAAGTAAGGCAGTTTTGTATCTGCCACAGGAAAAACCTGAGGAGCAACAAGAGCACTGTGCGCTCCCACAAAATGTAGTATTATTTTTCCTTGGGACCAACACAAAGAACAGTGGAACTTCCCAGCTTTCCTCACACAGCTCTGTCTTTTATCTTAAAATGCACATCTCTGTACAGATTGGAAGGGTTGCATGAAGGTGCTTCCCCACAAAGGAATCACAGAATAGAGTCATACAATCACCAAGGTTGGAAAAGACCTCCAATACCACCTAGCCCAACCATCCACCTACCACCAATATTTCCCCACTAAACCATGTCCTTCACTACATCATATAAATGTTTATAGAACACCTCCAAGGATGATGACTCAACCACCACCGTGGGCAAATATAATCATAGAATCACTAAGGCTGGAAAAGACCTCTGAGATCATCCAGTCCAACCATCCACCTACCACTGATACTGCCTTCTAAATCATGTCCTTAAGCCATGCTGATGGCTGCAACCCAAGGACGCCCAAGGAGACATGCTGACGGAGGCATCCAGACTGCTGCCTGTTTTTGGAGGCACAAAACATGTTTATACAATGACCACTTTGTGACAGCTGGTGTTGTTTGGAATGTTGGTCTTACTAAATTCTTTGCACTTCCCAGGCCCTTTCCACGGAGCACCAGGAAGCAGGATGGAAGAATTGGGTACCGTTTGCCAGCATCGGCAGCAGAAACATCAGGAGGATGGCAATGCTATGACCTCAGCTCTATTTATGCCTCAGGTACACACGTCTGGCCAGCACAGGCCCTCAGCTCTTCATACTTCTTCTGTTAACCATCTGGCAACTTTCAAAGCGCTGTCTGGAAGGTGTTTACTTCTGTGCAACCCTAGAAAAACAGAGCTAGGCAGAATCGTCTTTTCATTGCGGACCTCAACTTTTCTACGTTTTGTTTTGGTCACAAGAGAAATCAAAGTACAGATCATTTTAGGAACAAAGTTCCAGAATCTCCATCCAAAATTAGCTATAATGCTTTTTAACCAAGAAAAACAAAACATTTTGTTTCAAAATATTATCACATCAGATGACATTTTGTAACATTAGGGCATCGTTTCTGAAATGGTGTTTTAAAAACAAATAGAAAAAATAAGCTACATCAAATTTGTGTTCTGTAGAACAAAAAGATTTTAGTTGGGAAACCAAAACTTTACTAATGAAGATTGCACAGTAAAAGACTTCAGGCCAGTTCCAATAATGGCAATGAAGTAGAAGGATGAATAGCGTGGACAGACTGTTATTTCAAAGAAGATTATAATAAAAATTCTTATATATCAACATTAAAAAGAAAACAGAACACCAGCTGGCAGCTTGCTTAACTGGAACAAAAAGAGTTTGGTAGCCTAACTATCAGAAGAGTTTTAAACCAACTCTCTGTGGCCTGGTATTAGTCAACACATGCTTTTCAAATTCTACTGGACTATGGAAAAACCCTTCAGACTGCAGGTGTGGACCTCGCACACCTTGTGAAGCTGATGTGGTCACATCATCCACCCACTGCAGTGGCTCAGTGGTTATGAGCCTTAATGAGCTGCTCTCCTCCTTCACATACTATCAAGACAAATCAGTGTTAACATCTGACTTATTTTATTGCACTGCTACTTCAGTTTGAATTAACAGACATAGATTTTAGAAGGAAGAGTCCCAAACTCACGGAAACCAATAGGAATTTTGCTGCTGCCTTCAAAGCTAAGTTCTCTATCAATAAACTTTAAGGATTTACAGGCTAAAAACTTTAATGAATTTCAAGAACAACGTCCTTTTCAAGTCTTCACGTTCCCTTAGAATACATGCTGCTAAAATCTTGCCATCATCCATACAAAGGGTGATAGGTACCAACTCAGCAAACTGTGAGCAAGAAGGAAAAGTTTTGTGCTGCGTGTACCAGTGGGTTCCAGTGCTCCTGTGCTCCCCTAGCTACTCATATATCGGGGATTTTTCTTCCTTCAAACGGTGACAATAAAATGATTACCCCTCCACAGTTTAGCATAATGGTTCAGAAACGCTCGTGGCATATTGCAGAGTTAAAGTGGAAATTATTAGGTAGCTCTTCTTTGTTATAATAATGATCACTCCACAAATAAAAGCTCTTCTCCCAAAGGTACTGCAAGGCACAAAATGCTAATTCTGAAGATTATGTGTGCGCTTTTATTAAATATTACTATGCCCTGTCTGTTTGAGGGCTTCACTGCTCTGATTGTTTTATGAGTGCCATGTTAATGTCAGCCCCATCTTGCTAGCAGCAGGCACACATTTTAGCTTTTGTATGAGAGTTGATCAAAGGCCGCGTGCTGAGGGAATTGCTGAGAAAACACGGACAAGCGATAAAAATCTAACAGATTAATTGGTTTAAATTCCATTTCAGAGTGTTGAACTTTGGCTCAGGACACTAATGCTACACTACCAGTCAGGGCCTAATTACCACATTTCCAATTTGCCTGTGAACAATGCTTGGAAGAGAGAATAATAACAGTCCTAATAATACTAATAACAATAATAACAAAGCAACAGCAACATCCCATAGCTTCCTGTACGCATTCAGCAACCAACTTGCATGTAGGCACTTGTATGAGGAGATCCCTCCTTCTGAGCATAGCTACCTGCCTCAAACAGCAACTGGAGACAGGAGCTGAGCATCCAAATTCATCAATTTGATGAGCTACTGGTACAAGTCCTCCCCAAACTTAGATCCATAATGAGGGACCCACGTCTATAAACAGAGATAGCTTTTCATCCCCCGACAGAAATGATCTATTCCACTGATAGAAAACAGAGGCAGGGGGAAAAAAAACATATTTACCGCAAAGTTTATGGGTGGCCTTGGGATAGGGGTTAATTGAGCTCAGAGGTACATTTCTACTGAGGTGAATTAGTGGGATGCACAGCTATCAGCAGGGCTCTGGGACTGCTCTTCTTTAGCTTCTGAAATGTATTTGCGCTGTGATTAATATCCAGTTTGTGCTACTGACTGTAAGAACGACCTCGCCTGCAGTCTTTATCATGAAGTGTGGTTTCATTCTCTATTATTCCATAGATGAGGCTCTGACAACAGTTGCTGCATCACAACAGGATTTTAAATGATGGGGTACATGCTTTTATTTTTCTTCTCTTTGAGGGCATTGTGACATGCAAGGAAAGCTGCATAAAGCCAGTTAAAATTGGGATTCCAGAGAAATTTACAACTCATATTAGAGAAAGTACTGGAGTTAAATTTAATTCTCCTTTTTTTTTTTTTCCTATTTTTTTTTCCCCCTTGGATCAAACCTAATTCCAGGCTAACTAAATATATGAGCCACAGATTAAGCCACAGCTTATAGGTCTGATCCTGCAACCTGTTAACCACTTTCACCAAACTACCAATTTTCAGATCAAGACAAATCAGTATTAAGCACTCAAAACCATGACTTATTCAAGTTGTGTTTCAGCAAACCACTTAAGTGTTTATAAGCCCAGCAGAAGAAGTTGGGGAATAAAGAACTGAATTTTGAAGGCAGTTGAGCAGTGCTCTGAGCAAAACCATACACAGCTATGTAATGAACATGGAAATGGGTTCTCCCATTTCATATGGATGCAGTAGTACAAACTGAGATTTCTACAGCTTTTCTGTATTGTCTTATCTACCCTCAGGTACTCCTGAAATCATGTAGGGGTTGCACCTCTGAGCAGGGCAGTGCTCAAGAATGACTTGAGCCTAAATTCGTCTCCCATGGCATCAGAAGCTGAAGGTGTACATTGGAGTACATCTGATGGACTCCTGTTGGAGTGCTGAAGGCCTTTTTCATCAACACTGCTAGTTTGGCAAAGTGTGTTACTCCTTTAAAAGGAGAGAAAAACACATTTTCTCAAATTACAGATTAATGTAGGTTTTATATGGGGGAAAGGGGTTGTTCCATTTACCACTGTTTACTGTTGATTCTCCAACATTAAGCACTCGAGCAAATTTATTTTATCACGGGAAAAGATGGTTTTATGTTTGTTTTGTTTCTTTTGTTGTTGTTGTTTTTTTTTTTTTTTCCCTAGACTGAAAATCATCATTTTCCAATTTTTTTCAGTTTGATAAAGGGAACCAAATAAGCAAGGGAGGGCTTGAGCTTGCTTTTGGGGGGCTTGGTTTTGTAGTTTGATTTGGTTTTCTTCAGAAATAATTTTCTCTTTCCTATTAAGCAGGATTAGCTATCTTCTGCTGACTTCAAGCACACTGAAAAAGAATGAACTCTACAAAGCCTGTGTGCCAATGCAACGTTACCACGGCAAGTCCAGAGTGGAGCTGTATGCAGCACAAGCAACGAAAAGCAACCGAATTGAAGTTTACCAAACTGGTCTGTATGGGAGACGTCCACAGAACTGACCCAAAGTGTTCATTATGGGTGCTTCAGGGAAAGGGACTGTGGCAGGCTTTTTTTACATATTGTACCAGAGCATTAGGTCTTCATTCTTAAGCTAAACAATGCATTTGCTGTTTATCTTAATAAAAGTGATGATCTTCCTGCTTTCCTTTTCCATACCACAGCCTGCTCTCCTATTCTCTCCTGACAATAAGCAGCTGCTGGCAGGAAACAGGGTAACAGAGGTTTCCCCCTCAAGGAGATAACTCATGCAGCTTTATGCAATGCAGGCACGAGGATGTAATGCTCCACCGCCCCCTCCTTGTACCATCTTGATATTTGGGACTTTACCATTTGCAAACTTTAAAGATTACAATGCCCTGCTGAAAATGGAAGCCTCCCTCTGGTTTTGTGACGCCTGCACTGGGTGAAATCACTGAGCCAAAAATACATGCATGGTGCAATCCCTCCAGGTGGGGGGAAGGGAGGGAAGGTTGCCTTTGTTTCTGTTTTCAAGGAGTGAAACTAAAATTACAGGCTGTGATTTTCTGCCTAACAGTTTGGATGCTCAGTTCCCATCAATGAGAATTGAAAATGTAAACTACTTAGTATGATATTCCACCTCTAATCAATACCTAAGCCACTGCCTCTTGTATCCTTGTTGATGCCTCAGCTAGCAAAGTTACATTTCACTGAGTCCTCTGTGTTTCTCTCCTTCAGAGCATCCAAAGCTTTCAGTTGTTGACCACTGCCTGAAGCATGATTGCATGGAAAAAGGAAGCAATCCTGAATAATGAGGAGTGTGTTGCAAAAAAACAAAACAAAACAAAAAAACCCCAAAAAACCCAAACCGCTCTGCGTTTTACTTACTTAAATCTTTCCATAAAAAATAATAACTGTAATCTCATATAATTGCAAGAGTTGCATGATCATTCATTCTTTTCATGTCACAGAGGAAGTTATGAAGTTTATTTGTTTGGTTTTGACTTCTGGAGGTACTTCTTGCTTTCCAAAAATTAATAAAGCAGCGCGAGGTCTCAGCATCTCGCTGCCAGTCAGTAAAACTTGACCTCCAAAAGGAAATTCTGTCATGTTTGTTCGGCAAATAATAAATTCTCCAAGAAAAATGTACTGTTGTGAAAACACGTGAAAATTTCATTATTCAACACAGAGCTTCAGCCAAAATATATACATACATTAATAATACATATATACTTATTATTGAAATACATATGCTACATCAAGAAGCCTAATAATTTTATTGAGCTGTTTTTTTTATGGAGCGTTCTGACTTCTTATTTCAGAATAAGATTTGCATCTCAAAATTTATTTGAAAGGAAGAAAAAGAAATTTCAAGCCAAAATTTTCGCATTCATCATTTTTGCCCCCCAAAGTTAGAAGATTATTACTCTGAGTCGATCACAAAGTGCCAGCTGTGGCTGGCCTTGATCATACTTAGCACTGACACAACTCTTCAGTTCCAGGGCAGCCCCCCTGTTATCTTGGGCAGTGTGGTTGTGCCAAGGAAATGCACGCGCACTGGATCAGAAAGAGAAAAAGAGCACCCAAAAATATCACATAGGGCACACAAAACCTTGGAAGTGCTTCATCTCCACAACTGGCAAAAGACCTACGTACCAACTAGGTGACTGCTGCAGCATTCGTTTCTCCATCAGGGATGGATGGGCATGCTTTGTCCCCACAGAATAGTTCACAACACGTTCCCAAATTAATGCACTTCAGTTTCCATCCAAGGTACAGGAAAGCCACTCACAGAGGGTCAGGAGAAACATTTGTTTCTAAAAGACGGGACACTGAAAGCACGTAGGGCACTATGGTGGGATATATATGCAGAGGACTGCAGTGCTTTATATGAAGGTGTGCTTCAAAAGCTGCATTAGTAAAACAGTGAAAAAATCCTATATCCCTTGTTTCACTTTCAACTACTTCCTATTGATTTATCTTCTGTTGATAAAGTTACAGGGCCCTGCTAAGCCAATATGACTATTTTAAAAAACAATAAGCATGTCCAGAAAGGAGACTGCATCTTTTTAAGTGCACTAAAGTTTAAAAATAATTGCACTGATTCAATTCCTGGGTGAGAATGAAGCCAACCTTGCAAATGGAAGCCCAAAATGTGTAAAATAAGTCAACCTTAAAAGTATGTCAAAACAAACATCACTGCATAGCTCGCATACCCCAAACCCTACTGACTGCCTGGTCCCTCAGTGCTGCTCACCGGGCTCCTGAACCAGAAAAGCCTTTTATAGGATGGGACCCAGCGTTTGCTTAACCTGAGCCCTCTGGCTTACTGTTTTGCTGCATTCTTAACCTAGACGAAAGGCAGGTGGGCAGGATTTCTAAATTCATGTTTTATTTCATCATTACTTTGGATTAATTCCCTCTATTTTCTGATGATGCAGAGTGGAATTCAGGGTAACATCATGCAAACCGGGGACAAAAATTCTTCCTCATCTTCCTTAATAAAACCATAAATGTCCCACAGTAAATCTTTCCAGAGGCAGCATACAGGATTAGACAAAAGCTCCCAGGTCACGACACCTAGTCCCTGAAAGGTGTAACAGTCCCAGCATCCTGAGTGCCACAGCAGCACGTCTCAGTGTTCAGAGGCACACAGGAATGTTATGGCCACACTGGCAAGATTTAGCCAAAGATGCTCTGTAATACATAGAAATTATCGTAAATGAAACACAGAGTTCCACCTAAATCAAAACTGTCACTACCCCAAACTAAATATTAGTACTGATTAAACCTAAATCTAACCCCCAAATCAGCCACAAGCCTCCCGCTGCATTACATAGCACAACAGTAAGAGGTTCACTAAGAGAGATTCTGTACTAATAATTTATTTCATCTGGATAAAAACAGGAGCTCAGACTAAAATTATTTTCTAGCTGAAGTCTCTTTGTTCAGCAGAACTGAGAAAGTCTGCCCACAACAGAGACCTCGAAGTAATGGGACTTTCAGAAACAGAATAGCGAATGCAGAAACGCAAAGCAGTTGTGGCAGAGACAAGGAATGTCTGTAATCCAGTTACTCCAAGGAAAATTCAAGTACCTTAAGAGTTCTTATTCCCTGCCTGATTTCTCTCACAATCACAGGCTGCTCCGTGATGCAATTTTCTGGAGCCTGAAAATCATAAAGTAAATATGAACAAGTCTAGTGGAAAATCTCTGACGCTAATCTTGGCCTGCGTCGTATTTTTAACAGGCACTGAATGTGTGCGCCGGATTATCCAGATGGCCATACAGGAATCATCCTGATAGGATTAAACCTTTGTGCTGAACTCTGCTCCATCTGTTCTCAGAGGTTTGCCTACCACTATCAGAATACGAATGTTCAGCCTATGTCAGCACCACGGCTGGAAGAGCCTCTTAGCACACATTCACATGTGTACGCACACATATCCTCGAGTACATGATTAGTAACGTGAGATGAAGTTAGTCTGAAGTCTACCGCTAAAGAAACATATTGGTTTTATTATTCGTTTGAAGAGCGAAGTATGCAGCATCTAAATTCAAACAAAAAAAGCACTTCTGTTGTTGTTCTGGGACTTGTTCAATTCATTAAACCATAATACTGCCATAAATTTACAGATGAAGGCATGACTAAATGTAAAGCAGCAAGGCTCTTCATCTTTGAAATCTATTAGCGTGTGAGAATGTATGACACAACTGCACTTTGAAGATATCATGGTTAAATATTCCAGATAAAAAGCAGCAACAACAAAACACATGCGTGCACACAGCGTTGGTAGCTGTTATGTGTGTCCCGATCCAGTCACAGGCCAAGAACAAAAAAGTAATAATCAGTCCCAGTACAAGGAAAGCTTATTCCCATTAATGTTGCTTTCCGCTTTTATTATCTATTAATGACAGTCTACTGCATTCATTATTGCAGCCTGCCAGATGCAGCAAAGATCCATATTCATCATGTGCAGAAACTGTGCTTGGGCTGTCTCGGTGACGGGTTACACAGGCTTGCCAGCACAGACCCACGTCCTATGGATGGGTTTCCAGGCCGTGGGGCAGGGGAAAAGGTAGGGAATGTGGTGATGCTAGAAGAAAAGCATCCCAGTGATGCGAAGGCTTCAGCACATTGCTGTCCTGGCCAGAAACACACTACAAACTAATGATTACCTGGAGTGGGAAACAAAGTAGTTTGATCAATACCGTTGTTACTATTATTGTTATTTGGGAGGTTTACTTCAGGAACGCAATATAATGTTCAGCCCATGTTTGTGATGGCAGCAGGACAGTGATGGAGATAAGGTAACATACCCAATTTCAAGCAGAATCCCCATCTGCTCTGCAAAGACTGAGACCCCTTTGTTGTTTCCTCCTCTGTTCTCTGTGCTGTGCTGAATGCAGGGTCAAGCATCCCCTCCCAGCCATTTCGGCTTTACTTGCAAAAACACCGGCATAAAAATATATTTATAGTTCATAGTATCTGTCCAGCAATGACACTACATAAAACCAGCATGCTGAAAATCTGAGGAGTGAATACTTTGGACGCCAGCCTACAAATGCTTAGAGAAGTTGTTCTTTCAATGTGTCTGATAAAGTCATTCTATGCTTATTTATTTCGGGCCATATTCAGGTCTTCTACTTCAGGCATTGCACCGTGTGTAATATCAGACTGCAGCTCCAGCTGTGTGAGTCAGGCTGCCTGAATCAGCATCCTCTTTCCGTTATATGATGAGCAGAAACAGGCAGAAATCTCTGGATGCCTGGAGACCTGGGAGCTCCTTCTTGGTTCCCAAAAGTACTGAGGGACCTCAGCCTACGTAGGAAGCAGCCAGAAGCAGCCCTGTAAGAAATACTATGAAATACTTAGCAGCTGATACTGAACTTTCCAGTGGACACCTCTGTCTGCCTCAGTGATGAGAAGGCAGCACCTACAGATCCTTCAAGGTCTTAATTCCAGGAAGGTTTCCTGCTGCATGAGATATTTCTCCCCAGTGGGCTCCTAACAAGTCACTCCGCCACAAAGGGTCAAACCTCATCAGATATTACATTTTGCCTCCTCAAAGAGCCCCGGAAGACAAGTGATGCTCTCACCTGAATGCACTGCAGCGAAGCACCTCAAACCCCAACAAACTGAAGCCACAGTTTGAAAGACTAGCAGCATTGTGGTCAGTCCTGCAGTTTACCTCAGAGTTCTGGTCCTCTCTCTCAGCAAAGATCAGATAACACCAAGCCTATGAATTCCATACGCAAGCCTGGGTTTTCAGCAAACAGCGATGTGAGCTGTACTTGCAGTCCCTACAGCAGGGAGATCCAGCACGTCTGCTGCCTTTGCACAGCACACACTGGGACCTCTGTGGGAAACACACATTGCTTTGGCATGGAGTAGGTATAAAAGCTCTGGGAAAGTTCCCCAAAAGCCATAATGACAAGGTATTAACCAAACAAAATTAATTCTGAGTTTCCTTCTCTTGCTAATAGACACTTGAATAAATAATACACTAAAAAGTACATAGATTCGTGCATTATTTGAGATCAGGTTCTTGTAAGCATGCAGTTGTCCAGTGGTTTCAATACCACTAAACATCTAAATGAAGCTTTAGGCACTTCAGTGCTTCGGAACTTTGGCTTTGTGTCCCAGAAATTTGCAGAGGATTGCTTTGGGGTATCTACACTTTGGGTTGACCATCTGACCTGCAAAACCAGAAGGTCAGGAGGTGCTAAGCACTCACTTTATAAAGGTCATATCTTGTTGAGCATCTCAGCGCCTTCCCGCACCTTAACTTTCAGGCCTAAATGCTTAAAGTACTTTTGAGAAATAGATTCAAAATGGAATACTTTAAACGAATTTTTCATAAACCTTTTTCTTGATCTTTTTAATAAACATCCTAACTCTACCCACTTCACTCCATGAGGTCATAAACCAACACTGCTTATGTTACAGTCACTTTCACACTGACGATTTGTTTTGTCACAAAGAGAACTATAAATTCATGGAACGAAGGTGGGAAGCAGAAAGGACTAATTGTGACACACAAAGCTTTCTGGTTATGCTCAGCAAACAGCTTGGGCTGAGATTTTTCAAAACCAGGTTATGAAGTTGTACCACTGGCTTTAATGAAAGCACACTTTCCCCAGCGCGTTGCACTCCTGAAAATCCTGTATTCTGGATTTAGGCCAGACACACTCCATTCCAATATTAATTATTAGCAGCTTATTTGTATTCTTTATTACTAACATTAATAATTTTCAGATGGCAACTCACATTAGAATAACCATTCCAAACAACCCGCTGTGGTGGGTTCCATTTTGTGCAACATTTTCCTGGTTTACACTATTAAATCATTTCCTTGAAAGTAGAGGAGCTTTGTCAAACGTTCATTTTGCTGCGGAAACACTCAGCAGGCACCCTGAGACCAACAGCCATAGAGAGACATAAATGCTCACACTGCTCTTCTCTTGGTTCAGTGAGAGAACAACCTGAGATGCAAAATTACTGAGTTCATTATTTGTGAAGTTATCGAATCAGAATATTCAACGTTACAGTTAGGTGGGAATCCTTAGATTGCCAGCACTCAGCTGGTTGATATCTCTGGGCATAATGATTACAGAGACTTTTCATAAGCACTGATTGCTTTGGTCTGTTCAAATACTGGGGTGCTTAGTGTGAAATACTTGCAAGTGCCCAGATATCTGCACCATTCTTTGATAATCGTGACTTTTGACAATATATTCAAATAAATTCTCAAAAAATCACTGGCTCTTGGCCTTCTTGTACAAATCACAGTTCACAAAATCCTTTCCATTGTACTCTGCCCATATCAGTAAGGGAGTGGAGTGAAAAAGTATTTCTCCTCAATACAACAAAGATATCCTATAATAAAACACTTAAGGTAGAGGAATTTGCTTAGAAATAATACCAACCCCATTACAATAACTTAATATCTTGTCATTTACTCATGCACGTTTTGGAAGGTTAGAAAAATAACATTGGGCAAAACTTCACCTCCATACAGTGTAACATCTAGCAAGCATTTCTATAATCCTAATGTCATTCTTCTCCCCTATGAAGCCATTGTATCAGTGACACAGTGGCCAGCAAAGCAAATTGAAATGTAATGAGTGCTCATTATCTATGAATATTCATTGCCTATTTGGGTGCTGCTGAATGTCCTCCTCTACTGGTAGCTGCGCAGTTTCTGCCAAACAGAGCAGCTAAGGCTTTTCTACGTGCATTCTGTACTCCAATTCCTCTGAGACTCAGACAAAAACCTCAAGCCCTCAGAAATTGGTTGGTCCAGCTCTCCAAATAAGAGCCAACTCTCGTGGTGGTTGGAGAACTTCCATCTGAACTTTCCTCCCTTACCTGCTGTAACAAAATACAGATATTCTTATACTAATCTCTTTCAAACTTTAAGAGTCCCGCCTTCTTTCCCCCCCCCCCCCTTTTTTTTTTTTTAATTTTGGGAGCTGAGATCCGAAAGCTCCTCTGGGAAACTCACAAAATTCTGTCTTCATTCAGGTACTATTTTTCATGAATTCATGACAATCTCGTAACAGTAGAGGGTAACACCATATCACAGCATGCCATCATTTAGATATTCCTGGGGAAGGGCTGGTTTCTTTCTCATGTATTTGAGAAGTATTAAGGGCAGCTGTTCATGGGTAGAAACTACCACACCTTAGCTTTTTAAAATCCAGGCGTCTCCAACTTCCACAGTATTTTTTTTTTCCTTTTCCCATTAGATGTGACACTACGCCCCTGGTACATGACTGTTAAATAGGAATCCTTTCTAACTGAGACAATTTGGAGTACCCAAACCCGCCTATTCAGGAAGCATTACTATGGCCATTATGTAAAAACAACTCTTTCAATAGGCTGAAATATTTCAGATGGTCTCTCTTAAGTCTCCTGTGCCACGGCAGCAGCAGCATTGGTACGTCCATATTATGAGACTATGTTTAAATAATGAAAATATTCACAAACTCAAATCTCCAACTTCACAGAAGACTTAAAGCCTAATGGCAAAACTGAAATTCTGGACTCTGCATGCACAAACCAATCACTAAAAATCTCTTCTGCAAGATTTGTCTTGTTTTCATTTATCCTCAAACTAAAAATATATTTTGGAACATCAAAATTGCTGCCACCAGATAGTCTAAACTTTTAAGCATCTCTCTTCAACGCCTGATTTATGACCCAGACACATAGAAGATTTTCTGCTTTCTCTTTGATGCAACTGGCTAGGAGGAGGGCAGCTCCATCCACCCACCAGTTCTTGTGAAATTCTCAGTAACTTCCAAAGAGGAAGCAGGGACACAGGGCCTGCAGACAGCAACACTGCTCTGGAGAGGATTGCAAAAATTCATCAGAACAATTCAGTGGGGCACAATGCAGTTAACACGTTTTGGAGCTGTGTGAATCAGAGCTCTGCTGTGTTTTGCTAACCTGATGGACTGTGTTTTCACTCCCGAAGGGACCGTTGTGATCACACAGCCAGGGATCCCATACAGCACCAGAGAACCTCACCCCACAAATCCTAAGTGAGCAATTGCACAAGCCCATAACCTTTCCCTGACCTGATATACACCATTTAAGAAGAGACCGGGTCTTGATTTTATATCTGCAAACTGCACAGAATCTGCCACAGCTTTGGCAACTTGTTTCACCGATCCATAGTGCTAAAATCTTGTTGAGAACCATATTTGAGTCTTTATTTCTCTACCAATTCACTAAAGTGTAGCACCTTATCTTTCTGGTTATGTTTCGTCTCTTCAGAGGGACTCTAGCTCCATCTGAGTACACAAACTGGACTAATCCACCCCTCATGTGTTCACTTATATTGGAAACATGCAGTCAGACCACAGGGCAGTGAAGAGGTTAATATTATACATTCAGTGAGGTCAAGCTCCAAGAACACATAACAAGCCATTATGTAAAAAATTGCCTGAATTTATGAGTCACTGCATTTATGAAGGAGCCGATATGAGAAAGACAACTTGGCAAAAGTGAAGAAAATTATTTCCAGCTTGAAGTTTTGAAATCCTTCAGTATATCAAGGCTCACTTGCTGTTATTACTATCCATGTTGTGCAATGTTCTGAAAGTCACATTTTTTCCCCTTGTGTACACATTGAGATGTCCAACAACCCAAGGTATTCCTCCCTCATAGAAAATAAATTAGAAAGCAAACATATCACAGAATAACAGACAAGATCCCCTCAAGAAGAGTGGTAGAATCCTAATATTTTTTTTCAATATTTTCCTTCTAAATAATAAATCAAGCCAACTGCATTTCTCTACATGGAATGATATCGTGCAGAAAAAGCCTGTGTGTTTATGTTTTTCAGATAATCACAAAAACATTCCTAAGTGAGGCAGTAAGATTTAACAGGTGCCTCCCTCCATAGATGCAATGAAGCAAAATGAAAGTTCCTTTGTTTAAGCTTGGTTGGTTTGTGAATGCAGTATCCCTAACTGTGATTAAGAAGTTGGACCTACACCATCTGAGTGGTAAAATGTAATAAATTTTGCAGATTAACCCTCTTTCTCAACTTCTTAATATTTCTGCCTTCAGTCAGTATTCTGTCTTATATTAACAACTTAATCAAGCATGGACACGTGCAACATTAAGGGATTCAAGGTCAAATTGAAGTAGAATATCAGGAAAAAACTTCCTTTTTTAATGAGCTGAATAGAGAAATATACAGTCAACTTAGAACACAGAGATATTTTTTTTCTTTCAGATGTAAAGATTTAGTGGCAAATTTGAGCATGCACCTCCAATATTATCTGAGATTGCCTGGGTGGGCAAGATTGGCAAGAAAAGCTCCATAAATGCCCTACTGCTGAGGAAAGGGCTTATCCAATGTACACAGCTGAAGCACAGCAACTACTGCTCTTCATTAACTGTACATTTTGCACCTGCAGATAGCAAACAGTCTGAATCATTCATTACTATTATCATGAACTGAAACAACATAGTGAAAGCTTATGGCCTCACATGCCATAATACATAGACCAAATAACGTAGCCATTATTTCCACAAGGCAGCCATTAATAATGGCTTTGTTATATATTGATCTGTTTCAGATAGACGTGGATAGATTTATATATATTGCATGCTAAAACAGTGGTGGGACAATGCTTTAGAAATCATGGTTGTCTTTGCTTCTATCAGCACACGCTGGTACCACGTCTCATAGCTTTTTCCTATTTCTACCTTGAATCTTTCCTCTTTTGCTGCTGTCGAGCTAACTCAGAGCCAAACCACCAGCAAACCCCATCACACCCAGTTCTTCAGTGCTCTCCTACAGAGGAAGAGGAGGAAGGGGAAAAAAAGAAAGAAATCAAACTGTCCCTTTAAAATAACAAGCATTTAAACTGCTTGTCAGTCATCTTCCTGACAAGGCCACTTGAATGTATTCAGGAATATTTGCATAAATGCTCACAGCGAGTTCACTGTGGCAGCTAGCACTAATGGTACATAAAGTAATTTAGTCACTTTTCTTAGGCATCCTGTCAGGGTGATAAGCACCCCCTTCTTTGCCTTGTTGCATATTAGATCATTAGATAATAAAGTGTTAGAGCATGCAAACTGACAGGGTCTCAGGGACTATCATTTTTCGAGGGCACTGCATTCTGCCAGCGAGGAAAAATAATACAGAAAGTGATGCTGCAATTGTCTTTACATTCTTGTAGAGTCATTGAAAGATTTGGGGGAAAAAGAATTTTTACTTTGTGGTGATAAGAGAGTTTTAACCGGAAACTTTGCAGACATCTGCAGTGGTGGACTTCATGCTGGTTAACTTGAAAAGGGTTATTGCAAACCCTGTCAGAATTGCCCCTTCCATAAGCTAGTCACTTAAATTGCACTGGAAAGGTTTTCCCTTTAAAATTGACACCCTGGAACGAACTACAAACTGAAACATATTCTAATGGTTGGGGCCTGCTGGCTCTTCTCTATACATCTTACTATATGTGCACAATTTATAAAGGTCAACCACACCAGTCTTCTGGTTTACCATAAACATAAAACAAGTGAGGATCCAACTATTTGTGAATGTAAAAGTGATAATTACAAAAACCACAAGATTGCTGTGGCTTACCCTATTTATACCACACAGAGATGTATGAAATAATTGGCCTGTGCCAGCTATTAATCTTCAAAGATATAGAGACATGCTAGAAAAAGGAACTTTACTGGCTGGCAAGCAAGATATAAATAGAGATATGTCAGATGTCCCAAAAATAATCCAGGCTACCTGCTAATGAAATGGTAAGAACCCAAATGTGGAGATACCAGGCCCCTGAGTGGCTCAGCAAGTAAAGCTTCCTTTCTAGACTTTTGGCATCCAAAGTCTTTTTTTGGTGTCACATAAAGTGCAACTCCATAGTTCAGAGCAGTATGTCCCACTGCAGCTTTGTGAGGAAAAATAAGCTGGGTATCACCAACCAAAGCAGGCAGCCAGCACATTTTCATACATTCTCTCTCCCCTGTCCCAGACTTTTTGCTCTCGAAGTCAGGCATTCATCACTTTTGTGATCAGATAGTTGATTTAAAGAGTCAAATATCTAGAAAAGTACACATTTGGTCAAGGACATACCAGAGTTAAACACCAGCATTTCAAAACCTACAATCAGAAGTTGCTCAGCAAAGCAGCAAACCAGAGACAAACAAGCCACGACTCTGGTAGTTTCCAGTTTACCATTTACAAACTCTGTTCGGGGCAATCTGCCCTCCCCTCAGGGAGGCAGGAAACTGGAAAGAGCAAAGACAAACAAGCTGTCTCTTCTACTTACACTCGAAGATATTATTCAAGATAAAAATTGCAAAACTGAGGATAAGAATACACTTAGTGACTCAAAGTAAAACTAAAAATTTATTTCAGTGAAGGAAACTCTCATCTGTTCCAACAGGTCTAAAGTTCTTGGTGGTTGCCCAAAATTCAACAACATTAAGCCCAGTTGAGACTTTTCCCACTTTTTCTCATTCAGTTAAGTGTTTTAGACATTCAATAGTGACATTTAAAACACTTACTGGATTTCTTTTCTTTTTTTTTCTTTTTTTGCATCTCTTGGACACAAATATGCATAGAATTCCTGGAGAGTTGGATTGAAGGATTTAGTTAAAATGAAAGGCTCCACCAAGCCTTTGGGGAAAGCGTAATTTTGTAGGATGGAGGTTGCATTCAAAAGTAAGAATTTATTAGTGGTGGCTTTATGAGGTTGCTTGAGAGGTGCCTGAGAAACTAGATTAGAAAAATCACCTTTCCCAAAATGTACATATGGAGATAGTTTGCAGATGTTGGCTTTTAATAGCTGCACGATATCCAAGTTTGTGTAACTATGCAAGCAGAGTATCGTCTTTTTTCTTTTTCCACCCCCTTCTTTTTTGCCGATAGAATCCTTCAGGTAGACAGGAGAGGGAAGAAGGGAGATGTAAGGGAGGATTTTATGATACTATGCATAGAAACACCAACTTCACAAGTGTGAGAAAGTAAGCATTGTGTTGACCAAACTCATACACTGAGAGGACTGCAAGGGGGAAAAGAGATTGCCACTCTAGTAGGAATAAGTGAAAAATAAGAGGTTTTTGAAAGGCTAGACTTAATGGAAGGATTACAAAGTTGAATGCGGCAAAGTTTCTTTTCATAATGTTCTGCCTCCTGCTAATTAATAAAGACAGAGTTCGAACATTCTTTGTAAAAATTCAGCACAAATTATGACAGTGGTTTGTTTATTAAATTAGGTTGTTGGCAGGATGAAAAAAAAATTCTATAACATGAATTATAGCTGAAAATGGCTCATAGCCTACATAAAAAGTTAGAGCTAAATAAATACAGATGTAAGTTATGTTTATATAATGAGAAACGCTGCTGAGCTAAGAATTTTAGGTTGGTAAGTGTGAATTACAGACCTGATTCTGCAAACACTTATCAATACCCTCAACTTTACTGACACAAGAAGCCTCATTGATCCCAACAGGACCATATGTGCACATAATCTTAAATATATGCATAAGTACTTGCAGGACTGATGCTCGAAAGCATGAACAGAATAGAAAGCTATTTCCACAGGAATCCACTGAGTAGTAGAAACTCTCACATTTACCCATTTCTTGCTATTAATAATTTCTTTTAACATGCCTAGTGACTGTTTTTCTGAGTGGCATTCACTTTCCTGGAGAAAATTTTATCTGCTTTCTTCAAACTCTGGAAAAATCTATTTAATTATTCATCAGATCCTTGGCAAATATTTGTGGAACAAACCAGCATAAAAGGACCAGTGCCTTCTACATTCAACTTCAATAGAAACCCCCATCTCCTAGAGGGCGCAAGCACCTACTGAATTAGGACTACAAACAGCTTTGAAGACAAAGAAATATTCTTCCAAGCTGGAACAGGGAGAGGAGAGTGAAATGCCCTTTGGTATTAGAGTCTTTTATTTGTCTGGTTGGGGGGTAGGTTGTTTTGTTGGGGGGTAGAAAGTTGTGGTTTTTTTTATTGTTGTTGAGTTTTTTGGTTTTTTTTTGTGATTTGGGGTTTTTTTGTGTGGGGGGTTTTATTTTTGTTTTGTTTTGTTTTGTTTGTTTTGTTTGTTTTTTTTTTTTTATTATTATTTTTTTCCCAGCAGCCGTCATCAACTTTGAGGACAAAGAGCAAGACAAAATGTTAATCAACTCCAGATTTTTCAAAGAGCATTCACACTCAACAACTCCCACTTTAAGCACCTACAGTAAGCAGCAGATATTATCTTCCAGGACCAGTTGATCTTATGGAAAAGACTACAGTTTCCCAGGCTGCTTCCAGCCACATTGCCCCCTTTCCACCCTTGCTGGTGCTCCCTATGCTTTCAGAAAAGCCAGCCAAATTGCCTTGCGCCACTTCAACTTATTCAGCAAAACAAGCCGGACTGGCAAAGAATTACTGTTAAAACTGTTTAAGAGAGATGAACTTCTTCAGATTGAAGGAGGCTAAAGAGCAATCAGACTATCATCTAGGCTGTCGTGTCTATGGTAGAGAATAGCCTCCAGCACAGAGGAAAGACCAGCAGCTGTGGCACGCATGGAACAAGAACTGTCTCAGCTGGCACAGCTGGAGCCAGGAGAGAACATTTGTCCATGGCTTGAGTAAGCATAGCGCCTTCCAAAACGGCCTCTGCTTTCATTTACAACAATCCAAAGGAACAACTGGATCTCCTAAAGAGTTCTGCAGTCTATAGGAATGAGTAATCCAATCCCAAATTTGGGTACTGAGCACTTCAGCAATAATGTAACATCCATTGCATGCACAGTCAGAAACCAAACCAATTTGGAAAAGGTCAATTTTAGTTGCTGAATAGACACAACTACCCCTCCCCCCAAAAAATCACCATGCTTCACTAACACAAGGAACAGATTCTGCACCCATGTTTGCCTACCAGTTTGTCACTTCACTACATTTTGTGCTGACCTACTTGAAAAATTCCAGCTTTGGTCTGGAGAACCATCTTTTTAAAGCAGGGGTCAGTCTCTTTTAGGTATCCCAATCCCAAAGGCATTGATCATAACATGACAACTTGAAACCAGCAGTCAGAGACAGAAACCAAATAAATCTGCATTTAAAGTAGCAATGCCAACCAATGAAAATGATATGCCTACCATGTTCCAGATAAGAAGGCGTACCTTCCGAAGGATCGAGTCTTCGAGCTCTCCGCCCATGCTTGGAATTGTTGTGCACAAACATATTGTCCGACACTGCCAACACATGGCCATCAACATTGACTGTTGTAGACACCACAACCTGCAAGCACAAGAGTAAAACGGAGGAACATTTTGACGTATATGTATGTTTTTTAAGAAGCACAGAGTGTAATAAACTCAGTTAAATAAATAACAGCTGGGAGCTGTAGAAAATTGCATAGCTATTTCAGATAATAACTGGTGCTTATGCTGTACAAATCTAACAAGAGACACTATTGATGAGTGGGTCTTTGGCATCGAAAGCTTTTGATGCAGTTTTAAGTCAAATTGCAGAGTTTGTAGCTGAATGGCAGACAGCGCACCGTTAACTATCATTTTAACAAGAGGATCTTTATTAAGTATTTTTCCCACACGTACAAGGGCAGCTGTGTTTCACCCTAAATTATCCTTCAGTTTCCATGCTGAAGTAGATAGAGCTGTTGACACTGCAAATGAGAATCAATTCAGAATAAAAGAAAACAAAAGTGCATTTTGTGAAGTTGCCATTAGACTTGCCATGTTCCTCCCCAGACAAACCTGCACTCTCACTCCTCAGTACAGTTACCACAGGTTGCTGGACTGGCCTAAATTTCTCCTGAGCTCTATCTCAGTGAGTACACATAGGTGTGTTTGTATATGCATGCACGCTTGACAGTGGGGACTTGATCTGGGGAACACAACCCTATTCATCCAGTGCTAGTATTATTTGTATTCACCAACTTATCTCCATGTCAACACCTCGGTTTGAGGCAAGGGGAAGGAGGTGGAGGGGCACTACCCTGGAAGCAGATTCCAATGCTTCTGTTCCATGGAGTGGCTCAGGGTGGGAAAGGAGCTGCACTGGAGGGGAGAAAATGGTTATGTGTTGGAATCAGAGTTAGGAGACCCAGCTGCTCAGAGGGACCTCTCAGCCTTGAGGCTCAGAAGACACCATCCAAGCGGAAACCCCCATTCATTTTCAGGGCACCTGAGCCACAAACTGTAGTGGAGGAAACCAGGGGGTGGACATTGCGAGATCCAGGCTGAGCCACCAGCTTACCACCCTGGGTCTCCATCCACCATATTTCAGCTGTGCAACATCACAGCCTTGGTTTTCATTAAGCTGCCCTTCCAACACCTTTTTCCGCCCCCCAAAAAAGCATCATTTCCAGAGCTTTACTCCACCCAACACTTTGGCCCTCAGCTGGCTGCCAGTTTGCCAGGAGCGTGCGCTGCCTTCAAGAACTTCCACTAAAACAATACGAAGAAATGACCTACACTTCTCCTTACATTAAGCGGGGAAAGGGATTAAAAACTGAAACCCACAGAGATATGTTTATTCATGCGACCTCTTACAACCAAATATAATAATTGTCTGTTAATTGCAGTTTCAGCTCCCACCTCATGCTTCGACATGTGAAACAGCAATCAGCAGCTCCTGTTTAATCCACCTATTATGTTGACTAATTAACTTTGCTCGACAGTTTATTTCTTCCTCCATTATCAGCCCCTGTCAGCCGCAAGCACACTGCCGCAAAGGGGGACCTCAGCCCTTTTGATTGATCACCGATAGATTGACATGCAGATTAATTTAATTAGAATCACCTCACTTGAGAAATGAAAGACAATGGCAAGGGGGCTAATAGATCTGCTCTTATAATGAGGCAAGCCTCCAGAGCTGCGGCAGAGGATTTCTGATTTATTTTGTTGAATTCCCCAGTCGCTCTGAAAGGCTCTTGCTTTAATTGTTCTTGGTTTTGAGAGGCTTTAGCCTCTGAAGAGGTGAAATGCTTTACAAAGATTGGCAAACATTACTTCAACTCTCTTAGGAAGCTGCTGCCTCTCAAAGTTGGTCAAATGGGGACACTTAAAGGATCGCTTACAACAATTCAATTTCATTACTTGAATTGGATTTAAAAATTTTAGACAAAAAAATGTTCACCTATTACTGACCACCTAGAAAATACATAAAAGCATAAAATAAGCAAAGTCGCTAAGCTGGCAGTAGGTAATTCCAAAGTTTTGCCTTAAAAAAGAGAAATACAAAAGAGAATATTTTACATCTAAAGGATCTCAAAACTGTCCATCAGAATGGCATTCCAGGCAATAGATTTTGTGTGTGTTTTAAGTGAAAGATATTAAAATACCAAATAAATGATTCAAGAGCTCTTACAGATGGAAATTTGGGGAAGAGAAGGCACCAAACAGTAGGCACAGTAAGTAAGTTCTTCTCAAATCAAACTAGGGGGGAAAAAATGGCAAAAAAAAAAAAAAAAAAAAAAAAAAAAAAGCCCTATATATAAAATTCCAAAAGGGATTTCAAAAGTAATTTATTCTTTGCATTCCTGAGGGATAGAATAAAGTTTATGACATTTTCAATAAAATATGATCCTATATAGTAAGTGGCTGAGGGTTTGCGATCTTATTTGTGCACTTGCAACCACTGTCAGTTCTTTTGCAACTGGGATTTGGAGCCAAATCCTTAGCTGGCATTGCTTGTCATAGCTCCATGATTTATACCAGTCTCTTATCTTCTTCTAGGAATCTACTAAGGTGCATACAAAAACAGATAGATAATATTGCAACTGATAGTAACGGCCACAACCTGAAATACAGCCTCCATTACAAAAAACATGGGAACATGCATACTTTGCACTGAAACTGATCAATCCTATGCCGAAAGCCAAACTTCTGAACGTTTTGAGAAATGAGGATACTAACAGTTCAAGAACAACAACAGCAAGGCAGGTCCCAAACCTCTGAAATGTGTATGTAAGCAGCTGTCTCCATCCGTGCGCCTTGCTAGGAAAGAACTAAATGAAATAATTTGTGAGGTTGCTTTTATGGGACTAAAACTCCATTCAGTTTTTCCCCTTCATGTTTCTGAAATTGTTGATGCAACAGATTTTGAATTACTTAACAGTGCCTCCCTACCTAACCCCTG
This sequence comes from Lagopus muta, assembly GCF_023343835.1. Lineage (NCBI taxonomy): Eukaryota > Metazoa > Chordata > Aves > Galliformes > Phasianidae > Lagopus > Lagopus muta. Next base: position 10,535,634 of record NC_064446.1, on the reverse strand, counting down.
AACAGAGTTTGATTTACTATGAACAGATCACATTGGTGCAGTTCGTCAGTGTCGTTAGCAGAAGATACTATAAAAGGAATCCCCAAGAGAAACTGTTTCCAGTCTGAGGAAATGCATTAAAAAAAAAACAAACCAAAAAACAGTGGTTATTATTATGTGTCTGAAGAAAAAAATACTGCACCTGCAAGAAACAGCAAATACTGTTTAATACTTAAAACACAAAATCTCGTTAACACAAGAATACTGAGCATACAGTGCACTAACAAAATATTAATACCTCTAATTATTAACAGGGAAAAAATACAGCTTGAATTTTGTGTGCTATAGTTACATACTTGGACTGCTACAGAGCACTTACGTACTTACAAGTTCTACTCATATTTTTTAATCTAAAAAAATACTACACTCTCCTCATCTTGATTTTGAAACGACTGGGACATGTTCAAGTCAAAGCACACGCTAAACCTAATTTGTGGAGAAATCATAAAATTAGGGGGAGGGGAGAGCCAAAGTAGATGTGGAATGGCCACTGAGGCATCCTAAAACACAGACCATAGCAAGAGGGAAAGGCACACTACAGTTTAATAAATGATTAATGAGGTGCTGACACATTAATGTAAGCACAGGGACAACCAGGCCTGCCAAATCTCAAACCTTTCCAAATTTTGTCAACAAAACACAGTTTTAATTTGGGACAGGCAAACACGGAAAACGATTTTGAGCTTTAGCTTCAGCCCTTCATAGATTTTGAATTTAAATCCTGTATCAACACCAGGGGAGACAGGGGTATGAAAGAAACACATTGGTTTATAACTTTGTTCAATGAAGTTGGCACTATCAACGGCATTAACGTATCACGGCTCTGTGAATTATTCTGCCTGCCATTAAATAGTCCAGTTGTGAATGCTTTGGGGCTTAGTTTAAAAAAATATTCTGAGATCAGGAGCCTGTAGATCAAGCTATTTATCCACGTTTAGCACTCAGCCCGTTTATTTGTTATGGTACCTCACCTAATATATCAAAATTAAGCATTGCATGACTCCTCATTTTTAACCACAGCCCATTAAGCTTCACTAACTGATTAAGACATAGCATGTTCCTTGTGCTTTCAATTTTCTCCAGTGTATATTGAGGGCTCTGATATTTTTGTGATGTCCCCAACATCCAGTGGCAAAGGCAGAAAAAATCTGATTAAGATGATTTCCAGATTTAAAGCACGTCATTAGTGTAAAACCTGTAACTCGTGTAAAATCTATGCAGAAACGGCTTGAGCAATGCATCTTTATTTTCATCACCACTTGGTGACCTCTTCCTACAATATCTTCTTTATCCTAATAACTAGAAATTACTCTCAATTTAACAAGACACTTAAAAATGTGCCTAACTTAAAGCACATAAGTACAACATATTCAGTCATTTTGCTCACGTGCATGAGGCCACGTCAGGCACTTAATTACCTTGTTGAATTGGGCCACAGCTCGTACTGCTATTTTCCATGTTGTGTTTTTTTTTCGCCTTTCCCTTCTCTAGGGATGGAGCCTTGCATGTCCAAATTCCATTATCTGGGATTCATGAAGCATCATCTCTGTCTCTTATGCAAATTTGCAATAGGACACAAGTGGCTTCAATTCAAACATGAGTGGCAGCATCCCATTGAGGCAAACTAGCAGCCTAGGCTGAGGAAGAGGTTGAGGTAACAGCACTGAACAGCAAGGCAATTTCTGAGTGACTTTCAAGGTTTTCATAATAAACGAATGTTCAGGGTTTTATGCAGTGACTCAGTCTGAAAAGTTTTCTCTAAATTATAACTTGACATGTGTCAGTTTGCAAGCAGCTGTGCTAAAACAAGAACAACAAGATAACTGGGGCACTTGGGTTTCATTAATTACAATAACATATGAAACTGTTTAGGTTATATGAATGAGTTTTCATGCTGAAAAACAAAATCCAGGCAGAGTTTACCCATGATACCACCTACTTATTACTACCACTGATTGGGAATCCACAGCCTATCCCACCAAAGCCAACAACTTATTGTGACAGAGAATGCAAAAACAGACTGAGCATCTGCTCCATGGGGTTTTTAGAATAATAAAGACAAGGTTGGACTAAGGGGAAAATTAAGTGGCGTTGCCAAATGTATTGTGCAATTGGGCTGATGAAACAGAGATGAAGTAATTTTCTTGAGAACAAGCAGGGAGTCTGTACCATAGTTGAACACTCAACTGAACTACCTCGAGTCCATGCACGGACAGCATTTGACTTTTCCTGTCTTCACAGAATCACAGAATGGTCAGGGATGGAAGGGACCTCAAGGATCATGAATCTCCAACCCCTGCCACACGCAGGGCCACCAACCTCCACATTTAATACCAGACCAGGCTGCCCAGGGCCCCGTCCAACCTAGCCTTGAACACCTCCAGGGACGGGGCATCCACAGTCTCTCTGGGCAGCTGTTCCAGCATCTCACCACTCTCTCTGTAAAGAACTTGTCTTCTGCTAAAACAGACAGAGCTATTACAACCACTCCAGCACACACTCCTGCTGGCACATGACACTACTGATATGCAGCACCCAGTCATCACGTGCTTGAGCATCTCAGAAATGTAGGGAAATGCATCTCTCTCCAGGCCCATACCTGCTTTTCTAAGCTTATCTCACTAGTTCAGGAACACAACATTTGGGATAAAACTTCCAAATTAATTTCTATACGTGTATGAAAATTCACATGCAGTTCTTCTGAACCAACATACACTCTACCTATTCCCTACAATTTCTTACCCCATCTTAGATCACAGTAGAGTCAGACAATTCCCTGCTGCATGAAACAAACCTATTAGGAAGGAAATTTTTCAGTACAAACTGTCCTAACTTGGTACAAAACTCATGCCCCTGGCCTTCACTGTTTCACAAGTTCTGTTGTAATGACTCCTAGCAACTCTGGGAGGCAGATAACTGATATCATGCCAAAAAGTGGACAAGCTCTCAGGCAGCTTGACAGTCCAGCATAGAAGGTGGAACAAAGTAAAGGAAGAAAAAATCTTAAATTTTCTGTGAAAAGAGTATGCTGCTATTCAAAAAGAATTTGAAAATCTTTTTGAGACAGACTTTTGAAAGCACTGGGAATATGTCAGTGGCACAGAGGAGCTGATGACAAACCCTCTACTCACTTCACAGGGACCTGGATTTCATTTGGTTCCTGTACAACACCATCTTAAATATCTAGGTGCATCATGTTATCAAGATACTATGTGCATGCGTGATCCTTTTCATGCCAAGAAATAAAAAGTGAAGACTGGATCCAGTATTCTGACTATTTTAAGAAGTCTACTGCAAAAAGAGTAAGTTTAAGATTAAAAAAGAAAAGCAAACAAAAAAAAATCATCGACAACGCAAGAGCAGCTGTAGTAAAACAAGCTTCAATACCACCCTGTATTACAGTGTAAGCGGTTCACTCTGCTGAAAGTGATTAATTTCTTGAAAATGCTAAGGTCACACTAATTGACACGACCTGTGTAATTAAGCAGTCTCTGTTTACACACAGAAAGCTCAACTGCTGTGAAGCTGGGTTTGTATGACAGAATGTCTTTACAAGTCAAGAGATCAACAACCTTTCCTATGTCCTACCTATTCGCCGACACAGGCTCCTGATTGCTGTTCTGAGAGAACACACGAAGGCATTACCATATGAAAATCAGCCTCTAGCCTGGGTGAGCACAAACCCAGCAGAGTGTACATGTTGTGAAGCAAGTTCTGACAGGCCCCAGTGGTGACTGCTTGGCCTGAAGCCCCATGATGGTGAGTCCTTTTTCCACTTTCACTGAAAATGCCCTCTCAAATCACCGGAGAAATGTGACGGTGGGAAGCACATGGGATGAGGAGCTAACACTTCTGCCACAATAATGCTAGCTTTCATTCTGATTAAATTAATCGCTGTTGCCACATCTACTCACGACTGCACATCTATGCTTGTAGAGGCAAATACCACCCTTCTACCTTCCTCTACTGTTGCAATTAAATAGTTCACAAAAAGACGTATGTTCTACATATAAACAACATTGCCATTCACAAAGCATTCAGCATTTTCAGTTAAGCACTGTGATGCCACAAAGAAGCAAACAAACATTGTGAGCTACTGCAGAAAGCTGCCATCATCTTCTGGCATTTTCTTCCTCCAGAGGTCCTTACAGTCAAGGGGACAAACCTCCTGTTACTTCCTCAGCTCCCTGATTCAAATCCCCACTGAAAGACCATATTATATTTTCTCCCCGCATTCCATTTACTGGTTCCATCAAAAGAGATGGTCCTCGGGCTCTCTACCCCGTATTTTAATTCAACCCCTACTCAGGTAAATCACCACTGGCACAGCCAAAGGATCATGTCTCCAGTAATGGGTTTGCAACAACCTCTTCTCAGTGTTGTCACCACACCGTCCCCTCCTGTTAGCTCAGAGAAAGGCAAGCACAGTCCATCTTCCCAAGGGATACTTATGTTCTTAGTTTCAAAACAACTCATGGATGTAGGGTGGCATACAGAAACATCCCTGGCCTTTTAAATTAAGTAGATACCACAGCTCCTGAGCCTCCCCTACCCACATGCTGAGATACTGGGGAAATATCAGTCCAAAGCATCCCAAGAAAGATACCCACTGGTAGTTTCTTCCAAGAGGGGGTGGACTATCATCATATTAATGCACATTTATGAGTCTTCAATGCTGCAGAAGAGTAAATTCTGAAGCATAACCAGAGCCATGAGCCATTACTCTTATAGCTTCCTCTGCCTCTTCCAACAGGCATGGCGCTCACTTTGTTTGGCATGTTTACATGAAGGCAACCAGTTCCCCAGGCAGAACAGAGAGCCCTAAAACCAGGTTGTCTTGTGACTGAAAACTGCAATGATGTCACTTTGAGTTTTCTTTTCATGGATTCACTTTCCACTGAGATAATTTTATCAAGAATGTTCTTGGCCTTATATTTTTAGCATCTCCCAATGAATTACTAGGCTAGTTTGGGTTAGCTGCTGTTTTTTAAAGGAGGAAGCGTGCCCAACTGACCTGAAATCGTCGCATGTCTCGAGGGTTTCCTGCATTTTTTAGACAATTTTGGTTACATTTGAGAAAAAATTTCAAGAAGAACCTGCGGAGAAAGAGAAATGGGCATTATCATCTTATAAACAGTGCACAATACTACATTGTTACATCTGTACATTTGGTCTAACAAAGCCTTATTTACATCAGCAATTTCAACTCAGACAATTTATACCACTGACCATCCACTGAGGGATCAGAGGCCACAGTCCAGCAAAATGTGTAAGGATGTCCTAGGGTATACATGAACTTAACAGTTCTGCTGTAATAGAGCCATTAAAGACTTCAGATATGGTCCCCCCTTCACACTAAATAGCCAAACTCATAGAACAAGAAAGTAAGAGATATATGTTGTGGTCCAGCAAGAAGAGAAATGAAAAATACCAGCCAAGAAAATTTTTTCATGTATAAAAGGGATTTTGTTTTACAAGTTCAATTTAGCGTGCACATTTTGATTTAATACAAAAATACAGAAACCATTCCATACAATCAAAATCTCCCTTCCACAATTACACTCAGTTTGTACATAATATTGAGATGCTTAAACAGTGGTTAGCAAAAGACCAAAAGCCCAAAAGAAGGACAGGAAAGTCTTAGTTAAAAGACTGACATCATGGAAAAGTGAAATATTTTCAATGCTGCCTATTTCCTGGCCATACACAGTTCACTGAAGTAGCTATGTGACCCTGACATATATCTCTAAGAAAATACATTGCATTTTACAAAGCCAAAGAAAAAAGCAAACATTTCACTGAAAATATTTCCTTCGGTGTTATGCGTCAGTGGACTGTAAACTCATAAAGACAAGTCAATGAATAATGGTAGGTCTCAGATTCCAGGCTTTCTCCTTGAGAGCCAAAGTTTATCAGCCTTTTGTCCAAAATAAACTACAGACTAAGGCCTACTAAAGCTCAGCTGTGCAAAATTTAATCCTACAGCAAGTTTAAAACCTAGTGCAACCAGACAGAGCAGCATTACATTTGCAATAACCATCAGTTGACTAAGCAGAAGTTAATCTGACCTGTCTCCACATAAAAAAAAGCAAGGCGAGGGATTGTTTGGTCCTGCTTTGCTTGAAATTGGAAAGTTAACTTCTGCAAGCACCCATCTTTTAACACCCAAACTGAATGCAAAGTCAGCAGAATTTGCACACACTGGCAACAAGAAAGGCAAAGTGGAGGGTAAACAGCTACAGAAAATCCCTTTTTGATGAGCAGCATTCTTTGCCCTGCTCTAGTTGGGATGCTGCCCCTCAAACCAGCAAGCTTCAGGGCTTGTTCCTCCATGCCAGGAAAATCATGCCGGCAAATCATGCCAGGCAAGGACCAAGTCAAACTCCAAGGGACTGTCTTCACTAGAGAAAAGTAAGGTAATGTGGGTGTTATAAACTGCAATGCCCAGGATTAACAAGGATTGATGTCCTGGCCCACAAAGTCCCTTCTCTCCCTGTGCTCAGAAATAAAAGCAAGCGATCAGCAATCAATATAAAAATAAACAGGCATCACTCTTGAAGAGAAGTTTGGAAACACTGTGTTTGTTCATGCCAAAATTAAGAGAGGTATAAGCCGTTACACTTTCTCATCAAGCAGGTTCTGATTTTCAATAACTGAAAGTTGGTGCTATTTGTTGTACGCGCGTGTGTCTTTTTAAGCCTCTAATGGCCAGCTGTGACAGCCTGACTCAGATTGCGTAGAAGGAGCTGTCAGCACAAATCTTGGCATCTCAGATGCAGACAACTGCTTGCCACCAGGCGAAGGTTTGTACTCGTGCCAGAATGGATTCTGAGAGACAAGCAAACAGGGCATTAATTCTGCCAAAGAAAAACGAAAAGCGGGGAGAGTTCAGGATCTTACACTTCAGATTATGGTTTTCCTGTCAACAGCTCATCATTTAGTTCATGAGCTATGAAGGGCATGGACATCAGATCCCCCTTGCCCTAAGCTGGCCCTGTCATACAAAATGCTGGCAGGATGCAGAGACCACCTCTCCAGGCAAGGCTGCTTGCTGAAACAAAAAGCCTGGCCATCTGTTGGGAACTAAAGACACCCCTGTCAGCCTGCGCTTACAACCTCAGACAAGCCCTTATGTGGCAAAGCCTCAGGACTACTCATTCTATGGGATGAAGCCTACGCTCACGAAGGTTTGTTGTGGGTATTCAGAGTTCTGCCGAGTGCTGGGCTCAGCAGCTGCATCCTTGGTCTGCTGCAGTCCTACAGCCATACCACGGCCCCAAACAGAGCTGGGAAATGGTAGAATTAAACATATCAGCATTGAAAGATAGCATAGGCCATGCAAAGGCTTCCCAGCCACCTCACCACACACATAAGATGCACGGCTGGAGGCTTGACGCCCCTCAGAAGAGATGGAAAGCTCTTGGTGAACCTCTGGACAAACACTGCGCATTGCAGCTGGGAGATTCACTACAAAATACAGGAACTGTGTTCTGGAGTTTCCAAACTCTGACACAAAGTTTCAAAATCTAACTCTAATTGCTCCATTTTCACCAAATCTTATGGAAGCTTCACCAAAATAAGCTGTAGAAGAAATTAGACTAATTTATTTAAGTCTACCGAAAGACCTCAGGGAAGCAACAAAACTTCATTTGAATTAAATCAACTCAATAAAAAAATTAACTTAATTTTTTTTTTTTTTTCAGATGAATTTTCAAGATACCTTACTTACACAGCCAAGTTCAGCCATTGTGTTTTAAGTACAAATTTGCCTGCTCACAGTATCACAGAATGTCAGGGATTGGAAAGGACCTCAAAAGATCATCTAGCCCAATCCTCCTGCTAGAGCAAGAACACCTAGATCAGCTCACACAGGAACACATCCAGGAGGGTTTTGAATGTCTCCAGAGAAGGAAACCCCACAAGGTCTCTAGGCAGCCTGTTCCAGCGTTCTGTTACTCTCACTGTGAAGAATACATCCTACCAAGCACTGCATTTTTATTCCACTGAAAGATAAAAAGACATACAGGCTTTGCACTGTTGGAATGCGCAAGAGCTGGAGCCTCCAGCTCCATGACACATCCCATGCTGGCCCAAACAAGAGGTGAGCAGCTCGCAGGCTGGCCCAGTGCTCTCCAGCTGCCAGCGTCCCCACTATGACCAACAAATGGATCAGAATGAGAGCAAAGCGTCAAGAGGTTCAGGTCTATCTCTCGGTTCCTGCTTGAAATTAATTGCCCCACTGCCTTCTTCACCTCCAGTCCAGTTCTGCCAGCCTCGCTCATTAGCAGCACTTCACTCTGCAAATATTTCAGATTTAGATTGACAGGACTGGTCCAGGAGAAGTGCCAGCAGAGCTGAGCCCTTTGTAAGCACAAACTTCCATCTCTGTCTGTTTGCATCTAACTTCTTCACTGTGGGGTTTTTTTTCAGCTCTAACATTCTCCCCATTTAACAGGGCTGTGTAGCATTAATAGTAACCACAGAGGATATATAGCATTAATGCTAACCACTGGGGCCTGAAATTCATTCTGAAAATGAAAAAAATGTGAAAAACAGTGGAATGTCAGTGCAATCTTCAACTTTAACTCCCTCCAAACTTATATGACTGCTAAACACCAAATCTTTTACCACACAAGACTCAGACATTAATTACAGTTATTGCTACCACTCAAAGCTTCTTTTCGCATGAATCAAACAAAACACATTTTCCAGCTCCATTCCCAACTACTGACATCTCTGGCATAAGGAGAACTGGTGCATATGGAGCACAGAAACACAAGCCAAATCCACAGGAGTGAGCTCAGGTCCATAAATATGCAAACTTTCATGAAGGACCTGGGTCAACTGACTTGCATTACTACTAAATGTGAAGCTTTGGGCTTCATCCCTTATCCCACTTTTTATATGGGACTCCAGTTTGGGGAAAAACAAGTTAATTCTAGATTCTAAACTATGATAAAATGCAGCTCAGTGCAGCTGCAAAAATGAATCAAGCATCAAAATCTGTGTGCATGCAGCCTAGCCATGGCATCATCCTACCACAAATCTCCAAGGAATTGCAAGGACCAATGTAGAACTTCCAGCTAAATACAAAATTCCAGTCTAAATCAGACAAAAATTAATCTGAATTTCCAGCTGAATTTCAGCTGGAAGCTCCAGCAGATGGTTAATTAGCTGTTCTGGAAGGGTTTTCTTCTCACAACTTGAATGAAAATTCCCCTCAAGAGACTTTTTTCCTCACAAAACTGCTCCTTTCCCAGGAAGGTTTTGGTCTGAGCAGGACTCTGCTCTCACCACTGCCCCACTCTGCCAGCGAGGGGCCCTTTCCCCAACCCTGTCTGAGCTCTCTGGTTGCTCTGCTGCCTTCCCGCTTTGCTTCCTCTCCTCACTCCTGACACCTTGCAGGAGTTGGACCTGATGATCCTTATGGGTCCCTTCCAATTCAGGGTATATTATGATTCTATGGTTTTACCTGCTCCCCACTTCTGCAGGCTCCTTCCTGACACCCGTCCTCTGATTCCCCTCCTTCCACCACAAATTAATGCCCATGCTTATTCAAAGTAAACAAAGAGTTAAAGAAAGCAAGTCCTGACACGATCTGGGCTGGTTCTTCTGTCACTCCCCTGAAGGAAATTTAAAGGAACTCAAATACGAAAGCTCAGCAGTAGGATTTTCTTGCCATTGCCACAATAAATATGTTTGTGGAAGGAGAAAAAAATAGTTGGAAAGGGAAGACCTGCTGCATTCCTGATGCTGAAGAAAAGCTTGTTTGTTCCCAATACATTGGAGAAGTTGTTCAGGAACAGTTCATCCATGTGAAAATATGACAGCTGTCGGGCTGCCAAGGTCAGCCAGAGCAGTGGCTATCCAGAAGTGCCAGGGATACAACTTAGACCTCTTTAGGGCAAGCAAATCTGACAAAACTCAACTCTTCTGTGCTGTAAATGCATTTGGTAGAAGAGAGCAAATTTAGACTCTTGGGTGAAACACAGCAGTAAGTACATGTGAGTTTGCAAAATTAGTAAATGCAAACTACGTGCAATAATTAGCAACTGCCCACCAGATAAAAGGATCGCACGCTCATTCTGAACGATGTACCGATTCAGCAGGAGTACTAAATATGTGCATAAATTTAAATACAGAAGCAGTTCTGTTGGAGACAAAGGTGGTATTCACATACCTCAGTACCTTGCAGAACTCAGCCACAATCCTTTCCATGCTTGCCCTCCCAGCAAAGAGGACGCTGGACGCTACAAGTACAGTTTTCTCAAGGAGTTTATGATGGATCATTTCTTTCTGGTGAAAACTTGGCATATAAAGGTGCACAGAAGCCAATACAGGGGTGAACCCACAGGTCACCAAGAGGCAGCCAGTGCACACACTTCAGCTGCTTCATTTACTTCTGGATTTTCTGTGTACTTTTCAGACATAACTCTTTCAATCAGAAACTTCGATCGCATCTACTGGTAACTACATTTGCCACTAAAGTCAAAATACAGAGAGAACCCATTGTTCCATGTATTTTAATTTGAAAAGAAAAAAATCAAAGCACAGAAACCTCCCTGCAGAAGTGTCAGAAGGACTGAGTATATTTCTTGCCATTTTGAAGTAGCTTTTCTAGATAGAAAACTCCCAACTTTTAAAAAATTAAACTAAAATAGGATTTTTTCCCCTTTAATTATAATCTTTCAACTTTTCCAGTATTTCTAATCTTCCCTTATAGAGTGTTTGTTTTTGGTTTTTTTTTTTTAATTCCAGTTTGCCATAGAAAAGATGTCAAATTAATGGAAAATGTGACACTAAAAGAAATTGAGCCCAAGGCAGCTAATAACTGCAGAAAAAGGAGAAGAAAAGTCTTAACATTTGAAATATGCAAATTCCAATTCATTAACGAATCCACTGTTGCAAAGTTTTGGATTTGGGTGTTTGTTTTTTCTGTTTGTACTTTAACTCACTTTTCACATACAGTGAACTGGCCGTGTCAAGAACCCCATTCACAAAAGAAAAATTGAGCCTTACATTGGTATCTACCAGCATGAGGTCGTGCACGGAAATCAAATATAAGCATGGGGGAAACATCCTATTACCCACATGTTCACAGCTGGATTTTGCTTGGCTCTTCAGTCAATAAACAGCAGTAGCTACCTTTTGTGGCATTTTTACAACAGGAAATTTATTCTGCAGAAGAGAAATTAAACACCAGATACAATCATCTAACTCTTTTCTAAACATAACCTTCTTGAGTTTTCAAACATCCTAATTACGAAGAAAAAAAAAAATCCCAAATCTGCTCTCACTGGATTCAGTATTCTCCCTCAGTGTCTTAAAACTGAAGCTGAATGAGACATGCATTTTGTATTTATAGGATGCTAAGCAGTCACTAAGGGAAAAAAAGCCAAAACCAAAAGCCTGAAAAATTATTTATTTTACTAGAAAATACATATTTCCCTCTTGAACTACGGAAAAGGTCCAAGAAGGCAATGTGACAGAGAGAATAAGCCTCAAGCAGCCAGAATCTATTGAGTGAGATTCTTCAGGCAATGCCGTAATAATAGAAACAGAATAGCCTGCATTATTTCTGTAAACTCGCTCTGACTCCCAAAGCTGGCATAGCTGGGGTTTGCTGCTATCAACACAGTAAATATTCAGTTCAGCACAGCAAATAGGTGAGAAGGCATCCATGTAATCACCAGATCAGAAGGTAGGACTGCCCAAAACAGCCTTAAATTACTCATTGCTTGCTTTACCAAGTGCTTTCAATTGCTTCTCCTTAAGTCTGCACGTTCTGCACAGCATATCAGCGCTTCATCTTGAATCTTACAGAATTCTCCAGCTCTCTGATATAGAGTTGAAATGCATCAGAGAAATGTACAGTACTTTGGGAACGTGTGTTTGGCATTTTTGCTCATGAGTGAGTTAAAATCCCACGGTTGGTTCCTTCTCCCAGATTTTTTAATAAGAAAGAGATAAGACCGCCAAAAAACACCACTAAACAAAATTACAAATAGTCCAGAGGTAGCTTTCAGTGCTCAGTTTCTGTAATTTAATTTTGCCCAGATCTGCCATTTTAATATTTTTTTTTCTTAAAGTTGCGAAAAATCTCACTTTTCTTTCTTATATATCCTTACCTATGCTCAGATCCATTATCTAAAAATTTTATTAGATTTCAGCTGCAGCTGCCCTTCTGCCATAGGAAGAGTTGGAAGGAGTTTATGCCACCCGCGTGCAGAGCACACGCAGTGCACGCGGGATGACTGCGTACCCCCACCTGCTGTATGCTGTGACAGCACGGAGGCAGCAGAGCCGCACTCCTCTGCACAGCAGTCTTTGCTTACCCAGCTCAGAAACCTCCAGCTCTGCCTTTCTATGCATGCTTCAAATCACTGCCTGCTCTTTATGAGCTGACGGGCCAATGCTTTCGCTGAAATGGTGACAGACTTTCCAGCACTACAGTGAGTAAAGTCACATAACCAACAGAACTTATTTATTAAAATATATATATATATATATATATATATTCAACCAATTTGTTTCAGCTGAACTACTTTTCGTTTTGTTCTGTCTCCGTTTCACCTATTTGACCGCTCACAGACTGGGCTACAAAAGCGGGTGAGATATTTCTAATTTTACTAAAGATGCTACAATCCAGTCAGTGGAAAAAATCTAAAACATCTCTGTGCTCTGTCATAGTTCACACAATGCCACTGAATTAGCAGCCCTCCCAGGGCCATAGTTCTGCTAAAAGAACCTCTGTTCAGTGTAAGCGATGACAGATAACAGCATTGCTGTTATTGTAATACGATATGAGTATTTGGTTGCCTGCTACCTCATGGTAAACTACTGTAACTTTAGCAGTGTTACCGAAAAACATTGGTGGTATCGCAGTCCCAGTGTGCTGCTGAGCAGCGCTAATCCAGCCAGCTGAAGCTGCTTCTCTCTTAGCAGATGTGGGACTCTGAAACTCGTCACCTGGAGCCAAGGGTGCTGATGACATGCTCCTTTCATCCACTTGCTGGGAAAGTTATAAAGATTCACATGGTACATATCTCATGTGTGGGAAACAGACACCTCCTTTCTCTTGCACACCTTTCCCAGATCAGCACATGAATGCTCTACAGCATAAAGAAGCTTGCACATAAAGCTGCGTGCAACCTGGCTGCACGTACAGTAATCAATGATTTCTCAATTAGATGCCAGTAATACCCTTAAATAACACTGACACACCAGTGTGACCATCCAAACTGCCAAACCCAGCAGGGCAGGCTATTTATGGGATGTGTGGGAGCAGGATACCTTCTAGCCAGATCTGGAGCATCAGCAGCACAGAGAAAAGGTTCTGTATGGACAGATGTGGAGCGTTCCTTCAAACCCTTCTGAGCAGAGGGGTCCTGCAATAATCAGGCAAGGTGCTGGTGTAGTTGTAACAGCATTCCTCCCCATCACCCAGCTCAAAACTCACTCAGGTTTTGTTTTCAAGATTTACCTTTTCTTATAAGTGGAAAAGGCACGTTGGGAAAAAAAGAAAAAAGAAAAAAATAGCAAGGCGGTGTGGACTGTAATGGGAATATTTGACCAGACTTATGGATAGGACTGATGGTCTGAAAAGAAAGAAGGGTCAAAGGAAGATGCCCTCAGGTCTCTTATTTCCAACACTGCACAACATACGCCAATGGTGAATCAAAGGCGCATCAGAAATGAAGAGAGCAACTGAGTTCATTCATGTCTCCAAATCATTAACAACATACAAGTCCAAGGAGTCTCCAGCCCCAGGGAAACGTAACAGAAATGCAGTGCACACGCTGACTGTGCGAGCTGTTCCGCTGCCTCAGGAACACTGCCAGCAAAAGTCATTTGTGGGACCATGGCATTAAGTGCTGGGATGACACCTCAGCCCCAGCGTTTGCGTCACCAAATCCTCAGTAGAACTGCAACGGCAACGGCCAACTTGGAAATGAAATGATAAATCTTGTTTCACACAGCCCTGCTCTGAAGAGGAGTGCAAATTATATCACCTGACTCAGCTGCATAATTACATAGAAGAACTTGGGAAGTGTCAGCATTCTGAAGGATTGAGTGCAACCCCTCGACAGACAATTTATGCTTCAAAAAGAAAATGAAGAGTTTGTTTCAAGTAAAGAAACAGAAGGGAAGGACTTTATGTAGGGGAGAAAAAAAAAAAAAAAAAAAACAGTAACATTATCAAGTCATTATAACTTCTAGAGACTTAAATCTAAACTGGGATTGTGGTCAGAGAAGGAAAAACAGTCTGAAAGGAGATCCACTATGAGATGGTATTCCTTATTTCTGTAAACTTCTTTGTTTCTCTTGTTTTGGAGAAAGGCAGAGGCACTTTGCCTGAGCTGTGATGTGTGGTGGTTCAACAGGAGGGTACTGTAGGGTGTTGGAAGGGGATGCTGAACTGGTTCAAAGAAGAAAACTTGTGCAGAATTTCTGTGCATGTGTGCTTGTAAGCAGCCATGACACTGTAATATGCATTGTAAATCACCACACAAGGGAAAGACTGAGAGAGTAAAGGGAAAAGAGAAAGTTTGCGATGTCATAGCAAAGAAGATCACAGCAACACTGGAGATGTTATCAATAAATACTGCAGGTGGACATGATCTTTAACATTACATTGGAAGAACATTATTTTAGAAATAATTACCCCATAGCAAATGTGTAGAATCAAAACATATGTATTAATAACACAACATTTGAATGAAGCAGCACTTTTCCTAATGCAATGGACTTTGAACACAGAGAAAAAGTACTTTTGCTGATACCCTCTTCTAATGGCATAGAGACATGAAAAGGCATTATACCCATAGCCACAACGTTGTCTTCTGTACTTATCCAGAAGGGTGATGCAGCTAAGAACAAGTGTGGCCTGCCTTAAATGTCAGTCACCCAATGAGGGTACCCACGTTGAAGGACAAAGCCAAATGTCCTGAACTGGAGTAGTATTACAATAGAAATGTGGGTGACAAGTCGTAGGTGGGGTGAGGTAAGGACAGCAGCTGGACACTGCTGGCTGTGTCACCAGGATGCCTTTCTGTGTGAACACAGGGATTATACCCACGATCAATGGGATTCATAGCCACAAAACACACTGTGAGGATTTGCAAGCCCTACATAAATCCCGCATGGCTATTATTTTTCTGTATCACCATGGAGTAATGAGAGTAGCATTAGCAACAGGAAAAAGCGTGTTTACAACAAGCATCTAGGTAACCGTGCCAGGGCAGAAGTTTTTGTTCATCGACATTGTACCAAGAAAAGCCACAATGAATGTAATGAACTAGGAACTGCTTGCAACTTGACAACTTTTCACTCTCTTTTTTATATTCTACTATTCTTCTTTAGAGAACAATTGTGCTGGCAACTGGGAAAGAGTAAAGAGGATGAGCAGAACCTCACAGCTGGCCCCTTCTAGCACCTCCCTGGAAAATAATATTTCCTCCCTAGTGTAAAAATAACTAACGAATCTCACCCAAAATCTTTCTAACTAGACAAACAGCTTAAAACCATCAAGAATGCCACATGAGCACAGAATATTGATCGCTGTTTTTGTGCTCAGTTCTGCTGCTCCCACAAAGTTGCACTAAAGACTTCTCTATTAAGACCTAATTGCATAATAACTGGCTTAGATATTGAAACATACTCTCCATTCTATAACGTATATACATTTCACTAATGGAAAGGCTGAAATCCTGTGGGATAGCTGGCAAAACAACATGAACCTAAAAGACGAAATCAGGGTCTTATCTCAGAGATACTAATATAAATCTAGAGAAATTAATTTTCATCTTTGCTGGTGAACTGACACTCCAGGCCCAGAGTTAAACAATACAGGAAATAAAAACACAGCTATATACCCAAAGGCTTGGTGAATCTCATTTGCTAAGCATACAATATCAAGTTTTAAATCCCCACTCAATCTCCAAATAAAAATTAAGAGGGAGTTTGAAGAAACACTTTACAGTGACAAGGACACGTGTCAGATAACGTGCTAAAATACTCTCACATCACCTTGTTGATAATCACCACCAACCAACAGACAATCCTGACAAAATAATACTCCAGGCTTCGTTCAAAATGAGAAAGAAAATACAGTTAAATGTACATTATCTAAGTAAGTTGCATGTGAGTTCGGTGTCTATTAAACAAAATAACATATCTCTGAGTTCAGAAGTATGAATCATTCAGATTACAAGAAGTTTCTCTGCTCAAAATTTACTTGGACTGAGCAGAATTTCTACAAGTACAAAGTGAATGCACTGCTCCTGCCTCTGCAGTGAAACCTTTCTGCTGCCCTGGAGCTGTCTACATCCAGCTTTAGCCTTGGCACCTCCCGAGTCTCCCACCACCATTTTACAGAGTGAGGTCATGGATATAAATAAGCAGGCTTGGCTTCACTGTATTTAGGAGAGCATGAAGATCCCTTCATCTTTAAGATTCCTGAAGCTCAGTACAAGCAGCTAGCTGGAACTAGCAAGGACATTGAGGAGAAAACTTTTATCCTTGCAGAAAGCGTCTTGGGACTTGTTATGACTACAGGTGGTCAGACACTTGACTTTGTGCCTCTTCTGAAAGACAGCACCTGCACCAGCACAGTACTCCCTGGTGTGACACCTCTTCAGTAGCATCTGAAAGGAAAGCGTACCTCCTACTGAGCAACCAAACACTGCTTCCCACAGCAGCAAAGCTTTTCCTTAGAGGACTCTTCTTTTTAAACAAAAATTGTCAACCTAGTGATGCAGTGCCAATAACTCCATGTGGTTTTGCTTTTCTATATTCAGAAGGTTGCTTTAAAAAATGGGTTTCATTACACAACTGGACACAGCCAGGTGGTGTGTCAGAAGTTTCAAACTGGTATGATTTTTTTGCTACTGGTTACGGTCTTCTTGTTGTCCACCCATTCATTCAAAAGGCACATTTCTAGAGTTCACCTACACATCTCTTTTTAAAGCAACAGACAAATACAGTCTGCACTCCTTGACAACAGTTTCTGGTTATTTCCTTTCCACTTCTGAGGATCACAAAATAATGACCTTTTCTACTTTAATAAAAGGAAGCTTTGTACTGAGTCATAGGCAATAATGCATTTGGGATACGTAAACCAAGAAGGAACGTGGGGCTGGCAGAACACCCACTGAAATGTCTTGCCTTCATCTCAGGGAAGATCATACTTTTGAGATATTCAAGTTTGATATGAAGTACGTTGATAGCTCAAAGTACTGATGACTCCTGGTCAGACCCCCAAACTGAAACATTTCTGTGCTCTGAGCAATGCCCACTCCGCACCCTAATGCAGTGGCTGGACATGCCTTTGTAAGGAGCAAAACATCAATTTGGATAGAAACTGCCACACCTTTTGTGGAGTTCCAGTTTGAGCTTCTCACCTGACCAGAAATTACCAGTTCAGATCCCATCTTGGAGACCTGATCTCAGGCCCTAGAAGTCTACAGGATGAAAAGGAAACAATCTTTCTTGAATGCATTCAGAGGCATTTCCAAAGTATCCCCACCCATTACTTCTTAAAGGATGCAGCAAACAGCACCCCTTAGGCTGTATAAATCTCTGCAGAAGGAGCAGAATAATTTTTCTCCCATCACAAACCTTCCAGTCTAATATTTGACAGCGTAGATCAGGTGCTGTCCAAACATTTATTAAAACATTTTAAATGATGAATATATCCAATTATTACTATTAATGCAGCTAATACTGACTAATGAGGGGGAAACATACTAGCTTGTGTCCCACAATTCATTACCCCTGCCTTGTCAACAATTCAAAGCCCAAAACCTAATCATCCATACTGGGCCCTGTTATATTTCACACGTCACATTTAATAAGTCACTCAGTGCCTATAAATTAACGTAACATGTCGGCGTTTATGAGTGCGGCTTTGTCACTGCTAACAAATGATGTGCTGGCCTGGTCTGCTGCAGCTCGGCAGTGACGAATGACAGAGGATGATTTCTCTCCAAACTATCATCTACACGCTGGGGAGCACAGCAACACATAGATACATGCATGGACATGTGCTCACACACCTACACACACAGTGCATGTGGAAATGGTGTATAAAGCAAAGAATACGCACCTGCATATGTTTTTATAAATGGGTTTAATATATCTCAGTGCTGTTTTTTAATTCGGTCATTCTGTTTTATCAGTATGTATCATACCTATTCATATATGCATATATACATACACTGTGTACCTTATGGGATTGCAGGAATGCAGATATGGCTCTCCAGCGAATTTAACAAACATCTCTCTATCGAATGCATCATGTTGCAATCTCATCCATGTTACTTTAAACCAAGTTTCTAGAAAAATCACACACACAGGTGGGGCCGAGTTAGATTTACAATTACTCTGAGCACCTGTAATATTTCCATGCTCAGTGCTTTCAGAAATGAAACGCCGCAGACTTGCAGTGCAAAACACACTGCTGAGCTGCAGATCAGTGGCACAGCACCAGCAGGTTTTGTTGGATATCTTTTTCTGAGCAAAACTCATTTTTTTAATGGTATGAATTATTCACAGCTTGAAGACATATTGCTCATGAAGAGAAAAAGTACCTGTGACATACAGCTAATTTTTAACATACTTCTTGATATTTTCCTGCACAAAGTGTAAGCACTGGGAAGTACCAGGAAAACATTGGGGTCTTTTTGGTTACTTCAGTTACAGCTGTGGCAGGTTCAGGATTGATGAAAGACATCTGGACCTACATACGGCTGCAGTAAGTACTATAAGCAGTAATAAAACTGCATGTTGCAAATGCACATCGTGGCCAGGAGGGAAGTTGTCACTGAAAGCAGCTTTTATAGAGCTCAACTGGTTTGTCAGCAGTGGAGGAAGAAGACAAAACAGGGAAACAACCTCTGAGAGAAAAGCTCTTAGTCCCTAGGAAAGCTGAATTTTAACAAATCACAGAACAGGACCCCTGCTTTGGTTTTGTACCAAGGCTTTCCTGATGGCAATGCCCAATTCATCCTTCTGTTTTCTTTTACATCAGCGATGTACCCCACATCACAACAGCAGATTCTCTATGATATGAGACATACTCAAATACACGCAGCAATGTGAAAAGTGTAACTGAGACGTGAATGGATCAGCGCTGAGCCCACAGCCAGCCTGGGAGCAATACATCTGACTGTGAATTTTCTGTTTTGTTTGGTTGGGTTTTTTAAAGACTTATTTTCTAACAGCGGCAAACAAACTTGTGGGAGAGTCATGGCTGAGGACCTGACAATATGAAAAAATAGGTGCAGAAAAAACTGTATTAAAACATATTAGTCTGTAAACAAAAAGCATCCTTTCCCGATAAAATACAAGACTTGCTTGCAAAGTTTAATTTAAAAATGTTAAGTTTAAAAAATCCTTTGCAATAGATTTAAAAGCTGACATGTTAATTACTGCATTGATGCATTTTCAATCATGAATTTCCCTTTCTTTTTCTTGGACCACTGACCCACTAAGAGCTCAGCAATTTTGAGTTTTGTTTTTTAAACCTGGTTTCAAACCCAAAAACTCTTGAGAGGACTCTGAACCTGGTAAAAGGTTTCCTGCACAGGTCTAGCGAAAACTGACCAGATATTTGTGATACAATGGGGCTGAGCCCACTGAAGTGAACTCTCCATAGAGGAAGGGCCACCCTTCCAGCAATGCCACGACTGGGGATCCCTGCACGGGTACATCGCACTGAATTTGGAACATAGCACAGGTACTGAGATTTAAACTCACCTCTTAGGAACAAATAGCAAAGTACAAACTGAGAAGCAGTGACACCAACAGTTCCTCTGCCAGATGAATTTGGGAGGCTTGGCCAACCCTTCCACCCAGACCGTACAGACAGAGATGGACTTCTCTGGAGGCCAGTTCTGGGCAGGAGCCCAAACCAAGTGTTTCAAATTGTCTTTGGAAAAAGTTTGTCTTTCCATAGCCTCCATGGAGGGTAGCCAGCATTCTGATCAGGCTTTTCCACTGTGCTCCAGGGCTACGTTGTGCAAATACCCCCTTGAAAGATACCTTCTTACAGAATGGGAAATACTATCCTCTATTAATACCACCCTCCAAAAGTTATTTAATTAAGCAGTATTCAAAACACGTTAGGTTTCAACTACGGACAAAGGTTTGTTCTTTGCTTAACGTCAGCTGCTGTGACTCAGTGCTTCCACATTTTGTTGAAGAAGCAAAACTGAACAGCAGTGCAACAAAAAGCCGTGCTTCTTTCCCAAATCACTCCATCCTGGAAGAGCCACCCAATGGTTAAAGTACTAGACCAGAACACAGAAGACCCAGATTCCTTTCTCTGCTTGGCATACTTTGTAAGCTGCCAAGTCGCTTTTAAGCTGCTAAAGATGCAATTAAGCCCTCTTGAAAGTCCTACTGCACATTTTACTGCATCTTTAGAAGTCAAAACACCTTTAAAAATCTAGCTTTAAATCTCTCTGTGTCTTCTCTTCCCATCTTTAAAATAGGGATCATGACACTTCCCTATCACACAGGTACTGTAAGGATAGATAAAAACAAAGACACTTTCTAAAAAGTGTCACACATATCTAGGATTGTCTCATGTATTGTTGGCATTAAAAAAAGTCTCAGATACTTTTAAAGACTTCTGATATATAAAGAGAAACGATTTAGGATTTCACAGGGTTTTTTTTCTTCCTAAGAAAATTATTCAGTACAGGCAGTATCAGTGAGAGAAGCACACTTACTAATTTGTTTTTCTAGGTCGTGTATGGGCTTCTTTGGGTAGTCCACACCTCTAGACTAATGGATAGGGTAAAAATTTGTTCAAAGGCTTGAGAATTGCTGCTCCTGCACTCTGTGTAATTGGGCAATAGCTGGTGCTGAAGGAAACCATGGCAGAGTACAACCGGAGGTCAGCCACGGTGCGGCAGCGTGTGGAGCAGAACAGCAAAGGCTAGTTGACCAATTAAAGGTAAGCGATGCCTCATGTCCCAGCTGCCTGCCATTTGCACAATGTGAGAGGTAATAAAGACCCTGAAAACCCAGGACCACATACCAGCCAAGCAATACAGAGCTCTCTTACAACAGAAAGTAGGGAGGGAAGGGGGGAAGAAAAAAGATCCCTGAGACACTAAATATTTCGATAATTTCACTACAGAAAATGTGTTAATTGGCTACTAAAATGGGCATTACTTTCCCTAAAAGCAATTTTGTAATTCCAGCACTTAACTCAGAACTCATATAGTGCAAACTCTGCTTCCAAGAAGCTCTGTGCTAACAAACACCCTATGCAGCAAAAGTTGAGACCACTGCTCCTAACTGAAAACAAACTGAGCAGCTCTGCTGTGCAGCACACCCCCACTGCTTTTCTTTAATCACATCCTCCTCTACGCGCTGTCATTCATTTATCTTCTCCAGTCCTTTCAGTCACAAGTTCTGTGTGGCAGTACTATATTATTTGTACAGAAATCTGACCTACCGGAGGCCTCCAGGTACTACTGCAAAGTACACGATATACAAGAGAAAAGTTCAGTTGTTTGGTGGTTTTTTTTTTCCCCCTTACATACACACTGAGCTGTAATGGGCAGAAAAGAAAGCAAGAAGGGAGTGGTGTGACTAACAGGAAAACTCAGTGACATATACATGCCGTAGTCAAGCCTAGCTAAGCCAAGTTTTTATGCTTAACTCTAACTTAGAAGTCCATGAGAAAGGCGGAGGCTTTGCAATAAAGCCATCACATCAGTGCTGCTGGAGAGAGCTTTTTAATTCACCAAAAAAAAAAAAAAGGCAAGAAGAGGCTGAATTTCCATGTTGCAAAGGATTCATGGGATCTCTGAAATCTTGAAGAAAAGAAATCTGCATGACAATAACACTGTTTCCTTCTCTGAGGGACCCATAAGCTCAAGAAATCGTACAGAAAGAAAAAAACAGCTATTTTCAATTCAGTCCATTGTATAGAATGGTGAATGTCGCAAAGTTTATTTTATAATGATATATTATCAAGAAAAATAAGGGCTCAGGCAGAGACCTATTTTCTCAAGAATTTATTGTTCACCAAAATGGTTTGTTTTGCAGAAACATTTCTTTTCCCTCTATTTATTTTTTTCCTGGCAGTTTCTCTTGGCTTCATCCTAGAACTGCCTCCATCCACATTTTCCTTGCCTTTAAGAGAGGTAAATCTTAAAACTTCCTGCGTTTTGCTGCCTCCTGCTCTCAAACTTCCCCTGCACAGAGATGCTCTTTCTGTAATCACAGCTAAGCCACTGTTCTGGCTCCTCCCTCCTCAGACTTCAGAGGTCACCCAGATTTCTGGAGAGCCCAGAATGGAGCAAGGCACTGCAAAGCAACACTCAGCCGAGGGCCACCTAGAGACCCAGGAACACATCTGAACCCTATAGTCAGGGATTTTGGTGCCAGCCAACTTACTGGAACACCCAGGTGGTGGCACAGGAGGCCAGGAACAGCCCCAGCCCTCCAGCTGGAGCAGAGGGTGCTGCTGCTGCTCAGGGACTGGCTCCCAACACAGGAACTCAGCTGGAGGAGCATCCCTCCTAATCTGGGTGTGAGGAGTGGAATGAGCTGCACTGAAATGAGGGGCTTTAAGCAGCTCTCCTCACCACCTGCCTGTGTGAACCAGCATCCCTACAAAGCATTGGTAGGTGTGATCTGCATGGATATTAGGAAGAATTTCTTCTCAGAAAGAGTGGTCAGACACTGGCACAGGCTGCCCAGGGAGGTGGTGGACTCACTGTCCCTGGAGGTGTTCAGGAAAAGGGCAGATGTGGTACTGAGGGATGTGGTGTAGCAGGCAACATTGGTGGTAGGTGGACAGTTAGATGATCCTATAGGTCTTCTCCAACCTTAATGATTCTATGATCCCATGCTACTCCAGTGGCACCACAGACTGAAAAAACTTCATCACTCTGCTTTTCCTGTGTGTTTACACTGCCTTATTACAGCAGAGGGACAATTTGTACTCTTTATGTACTTAGTCACTACAGCTCTCATGTGAGTTAAGGTAATGCCAGTATTCTCTTTCCATAGGGGAGGAAAAGAATCAACTTAACAAGCTCATACAAATGTTTTTGGGAAAAGAAGGGAAGACACTCCAGTACATGAACAAGCATTCCGAATTCTGAACAAGAATTTCTATTTCAGTAATTATTTCTTCCAATTAGAAAAGTAGAAGGATTAAGATAATAATCAAGTCTTACTCAGCTGCATTTTCCACTTGGAAGTAGCGTTTGGTTCCGAAAGTAAATAAAGTAAAAACTGAGTAGATGATGGAAATTCAAAGTGCATTGTCTGTCTAAGCTAAACTGATGCAATTCCACATATTCAGTAAAAAAAAAAAAAAAAACAACAAAGTCAAAAGTAGGTCAGAAAAGCTGACAGAATTAATCACAGAAAAGAAGAATGGAAAAATTGATGGGGAAAGATAACTTTTCATGATGAATTCATAGTCAGTGTTTAATTGAGTACAATGAACTTGAAAATACACTTGGTGAGTGCCGGCATTAGCCAGACTGCTGCATGTTTGTTAGCAGTTAAGATGCACAAACTGATCAATAGTGTAAAACAAAGGAGCCCAGGTATGCATGTGTACTCATACATCACTTCAATAAATTATTCTGAGTGTTAGAACCAGGGGGAAGGGAGGGAGGTGGATTTAGAACAATCATTTTGGGATCAAGAGCTAAATCATTTCAACCACATCTTGATTTCAGCAAAACTCTGCAGGAATTATGAGGCTTAACAGCATCTCAACAATTAGCATATTATAAATACAAAAATGATATATTAAAGCAAGAGGAGAAAAAGGCCAGCATTTTACACCTACAGTAATATAATTCCACTACTTAATGCAAAGTAACAGGCATTAGAGTGTTTGGGATCCTCTTGTATAGCGTTATCTGCTCTATCAGTAAATGAGACTATGTGAACAGTACAACCTATAAATAATTCAAGGCCTGAGATGGCAATTATAGAACCATGCACAACCAGCATGAATATTTTATGAAGGCTAAAACAGCCCTCAGAATGAATCATGGATAGATGAACACACACACACACACACAGGCTCAGCTGTTGGCCAAGTATTGCTTCCAGACATGGCTTATATCTGATCCTCAGTACACCCCCAAAAATTCTTCAACACAGAAGTCAGAAGTTACATCTGTATTTTTATATATTAAAAGACATTAAAAAATAAATAAAGCGATGGCAGAAAAAAAAAAAAATGTTTTATCAGTGAGAGAAAATGTGTATTTCTTTCCCAGGATTCTAGCAGAAATTCTAAACAACTTTTTCACATGCATGAAACGTGGTTGATAAAGCAAACAATGAGGTCCAAAATAAAGGCCCACAAAGCTTACTGCAGACCGAGTACATTGGTCTGCAAAATCTGGCACTAAACAACAACTTGCCTACACGGAGATATTTACCCCCAGAGATACACAAGTGTAGCTCGTACTGGTATAAGTTCCCATATGGGCACTATTATTGCAGCACAAGAGCATTCACATGGGAGCTACAGCTGTATAACTACTCCAGCATAATTATACGGGTATAATTATGCCAGTAAATTTCCCTGTATTAGCAAGCCCAGAGAAAACCTCCAGGTAAGGAGCACAGCACCGCTGCATCCCATCCCAGCACACTGCCACGGGCCTGCAGGGAAATGCAGCCCAATGCAGGGGATCCCCAAACCCGCTCCCAGACCAGCACACTCAGTGCACAGGGGTGGATTAATGACACACTAACAAAAAAGACACTGTATGCACATATTATGCACATCCACAAAGAGACACGTGCACACAGACACACAACTTACATCACACACAAATATGTACACAGATATTTAGATGAATTTCTGTTTCGGAACGTGTGTTACAAACACCGTCTGATTAACCCACAGATCACTTCTTTGAAACAAGTATGTAGAATTTCTCCTATTCTCTGCCTGGTAAAACTAACAAACACAATTGGAGCACCACTGACAATTAAAAGAAACTGGGCTGGAAGCTGGGTGACCATCAGATAACTCTTCTATGCCAAATATAAACAGCTCTTCAATAGCTTAGAGCTTTCACATATGCAAACATATTCGACCCTACTGCTTCGGGATGCGTGGCAATCCATAGGCACACATGAGAAATAAAGAACAAGACTTAGAGCAAAATAAGCAAGCTATGATGACAACATCAGATGCTTCTTACTAATCTTAATACTTTTGTTGCCTCTGTTTTTTTTTTTTTAATTTTATTTTTAAACTCTAATTGAGTCTTTCATTTGCATCTAAAAAAAGGATCTTTAAGGCTGCAATTTAAAACGATGCACTGCAGACAGGCTGCCGAGGTCTCTCCTGGAAGGATGTGCCCATGAATAGGGTCACAGTGTCACAGACGGCACAGAGAGCACGAACTCACCCCTCTCGCTGTCTTTTCCTGCATGACCCCTATAATTTTGTGGGTTTGGCAAACACAAGGGGCAATTGTGTCAACCAGGGTCAAGCTGCCACTGCGGGGGGTTTGTGGGCAGGTTGGGGATTTGAGGGAGAGGGGTTGTGTCACGCTGGGTCAAGATACTGCAATTGTGGGTGCCAGTTTGGCAGCACTGAGGTGGGTTGCAGATGTTTTCCAAGGAGGGAAGAGGAGCATACAGGCGGCCCTGGGAGCTGTAGTTTGAACTAGAGCTGCTTCTAGGTTTGGCATTAAGAAGAACGTGAAGTAGGTTGAAGGAAGTAGGGGGACATTGCACTTGGGAGCTGGAATGGTTTGGGATCTTTGTTGGGGAAGATGCAGCATCTACAGGAATCGCTGCCTTCAGCATCCTTTATCACCCTGCCTATAATACCACACTCAGCAAATAGGTGCATTTCTCTGGCAGAAGAACCTGAAGAACTCATCCCTCAGTGGTATACCCCTGAGAAACACGTGTTCTGGGGGGAGAGATTTCACAGGTGGGTTTTACAGCCTAATTCTTCTTTGTCTGCACCCACCTCCTAGCTCAGCCCTTTCTCTCTTTTTATAACATTTGGAGATGCTAAATTTTGAGTCAAATAATTATCTTAAAAGCGATCGAATTCCTGGTGTATGCAGGTACAGCAAAGCAGAACTGTTGAGTTTGTTTTTTCTCATTTAAAGGCAGTGAATAAAAAATCATGAGCAGAAACACATACCACGAGACCACAAGTCCAGAGGAAATACTCTGCTAATTGCAAGGGTGTATTAAAGTCATGAACTAAGTAAACTAATTTGCTCTTGGCATATTTTCTATACCTCCCAGGTTTCTGTTTAGAACCTCTGTTTAGACATTTCACAATCTGAATCTGCTGAAGTCTGAAAAAGCCTTCAGAAGAAGGGAGGGAAAGAAAAAAAAAAAAAGCACAAAAAACAGCAACTGGTGTAATAAGCAGCTTTTGGAACTTGACCTGGCTTTCTATTAATTTGCAATATAGATTTGATTTCTAACTCAAGAAAAAAAAAGATCTGAATGGTTAATCTTTTATTTTCATTATTTTGACATTTCTGTTTACCTTTTAGAAATGCTATCAGAGACACAATGTGGCATTGGAAAGCTAAATGCTAACACATGGACCGCTCTACGACTCTGCAAAAATTTCTCTCATACTTTTGCAAATACCACAGCCAAAATCAACAGTACAAGTTTGATTTTCTTCGTCATGAATTGACAGCTTATTTATCTCCAAGGAAGAACTTTCTAAACCCCTTAAGCTTCCAAACAACTGAGGAAGGATTCTGCTGACTATTCAAAAATATTGGTGCCTCATAAAATTATAAGCTAAATTATTCAATTCGTCGTGTGTTCCTTCCAAGAGAAATGTGCACTAGGAATTGCAACAGACTTCATGGAAACCAAAGTCAAAATACCAATCTGCAAAATAACTTTCCTATTAGCATTGCATCCTTCATCTGATATTAAGCCTGCATTTGCCTGTGCCATGCAACAACCGCAGCTAAGCAGTCTTCATGGTATCACAGAACAGCTTTGGTTGTTCCCCTGCTGTGTGCTGGCTGCCCCCCACCCACTCAGCTGCCCAGAGCCCCATCCATGGCCTTGGCACCTCCAGGAATGGGGCACCCACAGCTCTGGGCAGCAGCGCCAAGACCTCACTGCTCCCTGAGTATCTATGATCTTAAACACACAGGTCTTATAAACACACGGTCAAGTCTCATTAAAGTCAAAGTTTAACACATGCTTCAGTACGTGCAGAACAATGATGGATTTACACTAAATGCTCAATTGCTTTCTTGAATTATGGTCTTAAGCACTTCAGAGTCCAGTGAAGGTAAACACAATCCTTGCGTTGCTGGATAATACCAATACTTTGCTGCAGAGAAAACAGGCACTGTCAAATGCCCATTGTTTTCAGCAGAAATAATGGTTTCTGGTGATTGAGAGAATGAGGTTACATATCAGGAAGAACATTTTTACTCAGAGAGTGGTAAGGTACTGGCACTACTGCCCAGAGCTGTGGGTGTCCCATCTCTGGAGGCGCTCAAGGCCACGCACAGAGCACCGGGCAGCCTCAGCTGGTGGGAGGAACAGGGCAGGGGGTTGGAACTACATGACCCTTAAGGTCCCCTCTGACCTAAGCCATGACTGTTAGGCAGATCAAGGTGGAACAGAGATGCTGGTCTTGAGGTTCACAGCAGAGAACGTCCCCATCACCCCCCTGCTGCAGCATCTGCCCAATGCCAGCACTGCTGCATCCCCACGGCTGGTGCCTTCCACCAAGCTGCCTGCCTGTTTGCAGGAGAGACTTTAAATCAATACACAAGAACGAAAGCATCCAGCAATGCTAACAGATCAAGTATTCAAATGTGGAATCCAAGTAATGTTTTGCTTGCCAGTAAAATGCCCAATGTAACTCATTCACCCATGAAAAGAGCTGTGTCTGAAGTCATCATTATTTACAATGTGTTTGTGCCATGTGTTTGTTTGGAAAACGGAGGAGTTGGAGTAGGTGGCATCTCTCATAGGTTCCTTTTCACACACTCCACAGGTCTGGGCCTCACAAGGCAGTTACTGAGGAGCACAGCCAGGCACACGTTTATTTGCACTGAAACTACATAACGTACTTGCTGTGAAAGTGCTCTTTTAGCTCGAGACTGTAAATCAGGAATTACCCTGCACAAAATACACAGTTACTCTGCTCTAAAAACTGATGTAACACAGAGTGGCACGTGGTCTGATTTCTATCTTCCCTGCCCAAATGGCAAAATGGATTTAAAAATTACCAAACAACCAGGAATAACCTAAGTTGTTACAAGTTTTTCTGAATGTCAAACTAGACAAAATTCAGAATTTTTGTTTGATGCAGAGGCCTGAAAAGTTGAAATTTGTTTTCATCTAAAAACCAAAATAAAACCCCAACACACGAAAGATTAAGAATTGTACCTGGAATATCAAAATCACCTTACATAAGACACTACAGAAATGCAAGACATTGGAGGAAATCTGTGATTTCCCCAGACGCCCCTGCTGGCCACCCCGACGTATGCCATGGCACAGTGAAACATGATAACAGGAAAAAAAGAACAAAACCAGCCTTCAGGTTTTCCTGTCTGGAGCTCTTGGACCACTCTCCACCCTCAGAGCTAATGGAGAAATCTCAGACAGTGGGAAAGAGCCCAACAAGGACATGGAATTGCTGGGAGCAGGGGGGTATCTCCTGCAATGTCCTAAGTATGAAGTCCTATTTTCATCTACTTACTTTTCTACAGTAGAGACCCCTTCCCATCATAATCTGCAAATAAAATATCACACTATAAAATTAAATATATGTTAAAGCCTTGTTTGATCAATTAAAATAAAATTTAAAAAAAATTAGAAAAAAAAAGCTGTTTTTCAAAGCATTGTTCCATCCTGAAAAGTATTTTTGTAAGCAACTGAAACCAACTGGGATGGCTTGTTCCTAAGTTATTCTGTGGAGTGGCTGTCTCAAGAGAGATGAAAGAGTAAAGCTAGATCTTTCCTGTATATCCCTATCAAGATATTAATGGATGTGATGGGAGAAAGCCTGAAGTGATATCATGGGATGCAGGATGCGCACAGTGTTATATGGGTTCCATAATGGAGCAGGAGGGAGGAGCTGCAAACACGAGACAGAAAATGCTGAAGAAAATCAGGTAAACGTTAGCCAAATGGAAATGCAGCTGGAATATAAGCATTTGTGAATGGGATAAATGGAAGGAATTAAGTCCTCACTAACAGGACTTGGGCCGTATGAAGGTGCAGAAAAAAGCAACAGCATCTGATTATACAAATCCTTACAAGAGACTGCCCCAGCTCAGAGGGCTCTAGACCCCGTCTGCCACTCTATGAGCCCATTTTAAAATACCATCTCATCGGGCCTTTCTAACCTACCGCAACGCCACACACCAAGCGTTTCTGTAAGTCAGCAAAGCAACTCTATTTTAAGGATTGTAACAAAGAAACAGGAAATGCATCTTGCAGCACAAATGGTCATCCAGCACAGAAAGGAGATTTTGTGTTAAACCCATAAAACCAGTTCCCCGGAGTTAGAGATATTACATAACACCTCCAACATTTACTGAATGCGATTCCTGTCTTTCTGAAATAAATGAAGGCAGGTAACTACTGTAACTGCAGAACCAGAATAATGAACTGGCCAACAGATGGCAGCTGAACCAAATCACCTGATTTAAATAAGATCGTCATTCTCTTCAACCCAACAAGTTTTGCAAACAGATTTTAGTCAACTGCCAGATAAAAATCAAGCAATTTCAGAGTCATGCTTGCTTGTAATGGATTATAACTTTATTATGAATTATCTCTCTGAACCTGCATGTTTACAGAAACAAGCAGAACTGCTGCGGCAACTGAAAGTTGGGGGGAAGGGGACAATAGAATTCTTCTAATTTTGCTCGTCAATGATATCGTTAAAATAACAAAAATACTGCATTGTGCATGAATCTGGCTTCTGATGGCAGTGCTCTGGTGGGAGACTGAGAAAATACAAAGCAGAGATGAAGTCCTCAGGCAGTCAGTGAATATGAATAAAAATAAAAAAAACAACAACACAAGAGAGCTTTCTGGCCTGAGGTTAGAGGCAGAGGTTGGCATTATTTTACATTAGAAACAATTCACATTCAAAACTGTAATTGATAGCAGTGAAGTGTTAGGGAAAAGAGACTGTGGTGTTCAGGCAGGCTGACCTGCCAATCAAACTCAACCTTTCTTTGAATGAATAAAAGCTTCATTGCCCTATTATGTGGATCTGGGCAGGCAGCACTAAAGTACCCTGTTTGTCAAGTTTATGTGCACTGCCCCAAGCTACTTAGACACCCATGCTCAATAATAACTTGAAATCATCAGTGATTTTTGATAGGGTTTCTTTTAAAACATTTAGTGTTAATTTTACTAAGTCTCTGGGACTTAAAGAAACAGGAGGGCAATATTTCCACTCTGCTTTGTGCAAACACTGACAGACAATTGTGCTGCTGCTATAGTTAAGGCAGAGAGAGGCTGTTGGCTGGGTTGTTTTTTTTTTAAACATCTGTGAAACTGTGTAGTCTGAACGCTGCAGGCAACAGCTCCTTATCATTACAGGGAGGAAATGCTTGTCTTGATACTTTATTTTTTTGCCTCTCCTCCAGGCAGGAGAGCTCTTGTAAATAGAACAATTGGCCCTTTGCTAACCACTTGATGGGAGACTTTGGTTTTTCACGATTTCCTTCTCTCTCCCAAGTGCTACCAGTCCATTATGCTTCTTACAGCTCAAAATCCATTGCTATCACCCAGATGTACTCTTGAGCTCTGGGGACAACAGAATTACTTGCTGCAATCATACTGGTCATTTTGTTTGCAAGCCAATCACCCCTAAATGCCTTCTGTTGCTGCTGAAAGGTGTGAGTTTGGCCAATGAGACTGAAAACCTACGTTGCAGAACACAGTTTCTAATTCTTGTTTGGAGAAGACAACCTTGACTCAGGCAAGTAATCAGGAAGCTGACCTTTCAGGAGACAGGTAACAGGTCTGTAAACAGGAGATACTCAGACATATGGTGCTGAAGAGAGGACCTCACTGCCCTGCTTCATGATTTCCCCATTTCTTTCTCTCCTCTTGACGGCAGTCTTCTGTCTCTTTAACCAAAGGTGAATACCTGGCCACTAAGGAGTACAGGTCTGTGTTTCTGTGCAGTAAGAAGCATCAGGTATGAGCAAGGCGAGGTGGCAGCAGCCTCGGCACTGGTTCTGGCACTTCTGCCTGCTCAGGGGAAACACTGAGTGCTCCTCACCCTGAACTTCAGTACTGACAAACGTTCTCCAGGCAGGGGATCCTGCCTGCACAGCTCATTCCCCATGTTACTCAATTAAGTTGTCTGAGAACCACTTGTTCTCACAGGCTCCGCAGTTCCTTTTACCTCCTAAACCTCCTTGCTAGCAAGTATACAGAGTCACTTTAAAGCATGTGTTCATATTTGAAGTTTTCTGTAAAGGTGCAACACCTCCTGCTAGGAAATAAGCTTACTGGGTCCAGATTTTCTTCTTGATAGACAAAAATGATAAACTATATATAAATACAAATAAGAGGCCCTTCCAAAGTACAAGAACAAAAATCACGTTACCACAAGAAAGCAACCCTCCAAAAGCACCTCAGTTTTGAAACCTGATTTAACGAGCAAAGTTTTTCATTACCACCAGGCAAGTTCTCTTTACAAGTGATTTGGGGGGGAACTTTTTTAAGTAGCAGGGAATCTTATCTTAAAATGCTTCCAGAGCTATTAAGGGGGAGACAGAAAACGAAGTGGAAAAGAGAAGTGTTCACCCAACTTCTGTCTTTTAAACCACCGTCCTTCTTCCTTCAGCTTACTGTCTGCTGGGCTTTAAATTATCTTCTAAGCCGTATTTTCAAAAAGGAAGCTCTGTGTACCAGCAAACAGACAAGTAGGTTGAAAATAGATTCATCAGGCTTCAAAGGATTATTGTTTGCAAAGAGACAGTACAAACATCACTATTTCACAGTACAGCTATGACATTATTAACCTACTGTGCAAGGATTTTATTGCCAGATTGGTTCATTTATCAAAAATAAGGGAAATTCAAAGCACCATAAGGAAGCTAACATTTCAGCAGGCTTGGCTTTCACTTAATATCATTAATCTATTTACACAAGAGGCAAAAGTGTTCGTTCAGTGGTGTCTTGCCATTCAACGTAAGAGCCTTGATTCAGTTTCTGAGCACCAGTACATCAACACCACACTTGGCAGCAGAGGAATTACCAGTACTTTTGCTACAAAACGAATTATTTTTATTTCTTTTTATTTGCACTGTCCCTCCTGCTGCTAAGTGCTAGGTGGAGGATGACAGTTGCTATATATGACAAGGGTGCGTGTGCACAAATACAGCTAACACTGGAGGAAAGGTATTAGAATACTGTGATATATATGTCATTAAAAGAATGCAAACTTTTATATGTGAGAATTTGTATCTATAGGTCATGATATCAGAAGGTAAAAGCAGAGTGTGTTGGGGGAGGGAACGCTGAACAATGACTTTTTTTTTGTAAAGAAACTGATGGCAAACATCTCAATAATTCATGAAGAAGCAATTGATTTTTTTGGCTGGAAGGACTGGCTCCTTTCGACTTGTCCTCTCCAGAGGAAAAGCTCATTAACACAGAGGTGCGTGTCAGGGGATGTGCGCCTGTGCGCATGTGTATATTCTGGGTACATGTGCACGCTATTTCTGTGAGTATTTTCATCAAACTTTTAGACATCTCGTACAAATGTGGCACTACATTTTCATCTACATTGGGACTAGAGATACAAATGTGTGTACACAAAGCAAAAATGCCCTTATATGCTTTCATTATCATTTTCAGACATCCCTATTCCCGAAGACTTTAATGAAAAACCTTAAATCATTGCCTTTTAATTGACCCACCTCCAAAGCACGCAGACTGCTAAGATCCCAGGATGCACGTAGTATTTTTGCAATACATTACGGGTCAAATTCATTTCAGGTACAATCCCTCTGCAGTGACTAGTTATGTCTTTTGAGAACGTTAGCCCCCAGAGCACACTGACAGCAATTACCCTCATTTTCCTCCAGGAAACATTACGATACATTTGAACACTACTGAAAGCAAAAGGAAAATGTGCTCATAGTCACAGAACCCTCAGATTCCTTATAGTGGAAATTATAATGTCTTCATTTCAGCCTACTGCGTTTTGACCCTAACGGTCAAAACATGAAAGTAAGATTTTTAGTTTTTCTTCTGCTGTTGTTTTAGCTGTTGTTGCATGGAGATTGTTATCACTGATACCTTTTCTTTTTTTCCTCAACTCCCTTCTTTTTAAATTGTTTTAAAGATTTTAAGATCTTTTTCAGCTAGCTGGTGACATATCAAGCAGCACCTGGTGGTACTCTGTGAGTAATTTTACTTGATCCAACATAGCCAAAGCACACAGAAGTCGAGCTATAGCTGTGACTTTATCCTCATGCCCGAATACTGCAAGTCCACAGCTTTGTGTATCACATATAGCATATGTTGCAATAGGCTGGAACAAAAGTGGGGAGATGAAAAGCCTTAGACTTGAAGGATATACTCTCTGCATGGTGTGCAGAGTTTAGGTAGTTATCCTTTATGAAGGACATACAGTCCAACATCTCACAGTAGTCTGAAGCTTCACTGTTTGTTCATGTTGTTAAAAGCCATTCTAGCACCCAGCAGTCCATCATCTCTGTGAAACCAATGAGTTTACCACTCTGCCACACACCACTTCACAGTTTCCTCCCCAGTTTCCCATCTCCTTCCGTTTCTCCCTTCCCCCTCTGGTCTTCTCATTTCAGCCTCATAGACAAAAAACACTTTTGCTGACAGCCCTGCAGACTTTACACCCCTGCAAACCAGACGGACAGCAGCCCATGGCACAGGGCATCGCCCAGTGCTCCTCTCCTCCTGAGCAACTCATACCTAGCTAATACCTACTGCTGAACCAAGATGCCTCAGTTCCCAGCCCACTCTTCACCTCCAATGAATTCACATGCATTGGGAAATATTTGCTACCTTGGGAAGCTGATACATTTAGGCATAGCTTTAGCTACACAAAACACACCGTAAAACCAGAGGAGAAGCTATGGATTTTTATTCTTTCCCATACATGACTACACCACAGCAAAGGAAATGAATCTTCATTGCATCTAATGCATGCTCTTCTGGGCATGTACTTTTGTCCAGAAATACATATATTTAAACAGTATCAAGGGTCCAACAGCAACATTGCCTTTAAAAGTTTAAAGTTTAGCAGTATATATTTTAGGATTCAGAAGATGGGGAATTATTTTGGTTTTTGCCAGCTATGAATTGCAAACCCAAATGATTAACCTCTCTGCTGGGCTCCCTGTTTCCAGGGGAAACAGCAGAAAGGATGATTTCTACGCTTAAATCTCTAAATCAGATTGCACAGAGTACTGCTGGCAGGTGATAGCTGAGCAGAGGATACATCCTTTTGTCATCAAAACCTTACAAATTATTTATTTGATCAAGAAGGAAAGCTGCAAAAGGCATCATATATTGACAGCCGCTATTTTGGGACAGGTTGCCATCCTTTCCACTTGCTGAAGAAATAAAGGAACAACACTTAAAATACACTCAACTCTCTATACATTGTATTTTTTGTTTGGATGAACATTGAACTTACAGCTCAGACCACAAAGCTGCTACATCTCCATGTAATGGATTTATGCACCATATGATCCTATCAGCCGTGCTCCAAAAACCCTGGGCTTGTTTTTTTTCACTTGGCCACTGACTGACTGAGTTGTGCCTCTCTGCTCTCTTCTTCCTCACTGTCACCTGTCTTTGACTACAGATGTACAGTGAGGATGACTGAGAACAGGGAGGGGTTTCTACCACATATAGAAAATGTTATTTAGCATCCCACTTTTTGCTAAAGCCATTATATGCTACTTTGCAAGAAAGTAATTTCAACTGTTCAGCCATCCATCCGTCTGTCTTAACTCCATTCATCCCAGTGGGCATTTTGGGACCCATCTCCTCAAAGGAATTGTTGGCAGACACTAAACAGGTTTCATTAGCTTACTTAGGATGAGGAATCTGAGCCTGCCGTGGCTCTCCATTTGTTCTCCAACACTATTCAAAGTGTTGCCTCTAACACTGACTAACTTGGGATGCTTTTTAGATTCTGCAAATTGGCAGCAGATAATTGAAGTGTTTCCAATCTCAGACCGTAGTACACTTAGCCTGACAGATTCAGGGCCCCAAAGGAGACAAAAGGGGACCTTTTTTTAAAACAAGCCCTCATGAAAAACAGGGCTTTTCTTGTAGCCTTCTATAGGACAGCACCTATGAACATCACATCTTCTTCTACAAAGGAAGATGCACTGTTGCCAAACATCACTCTGCGGCCAGCAGTAGCTATTTAAGAAACCAGGGACATGGAGAAGTGTATCCAGCTGTACTCTCCCAACTTCCAGCAGTATATGTTTCAGGGCTCTTTAGCCCAGAGATTCCATCTGAGACCTCACATTTAATAGGCTTTGTCAGGTCTATCCTACTTGAACTTGTCTCTCTTTGAACTCATTTACAGATTTGACCTCCATAACATCCTGTTGCAACGCGTTCCACAATTTAATTATGCACTGTGTGAAGAAGTACTTCCTCTGTTTGTGTTAAACTTGCTATCTGATCATTTTACGGGGAAATTTTACTCCTTGAATTGTGAATTACAAAGACTCATTCCATATTCCCTTTGAAGATTTCATAGTCTTTATCACATCTCCCTTCACTCCTCTTTTTTCCAACCTTAAGATTCCTGGTCTCTAACCTCTTCTCATACACGAGTCATTTCACAATCTCAAATATCCCTTTTGTATTTATTTATTTATACAAAAGATGAATATTTTCTTCACTCATTTCTGTTGTTCTTTTTATGGAGCTGGAAGTGAAAAAGCAGAAGCTGCAGGAATGCTGTTTGTAATGTCTTCTTCACAGATATTTTTTCATTACATATTTTTAAATTTCTTTACATAGGATTTCTTTTTCTGAGGATCAAGAGAAGAAAATAAATGGCTTTCCTGAAGTGAGGTTCCTTCTCAAGCTTTACTCAAATGCAATTTACAAATGCAATTTAATATTTCAAAATTACAGTATGACCATTACTGTTTTGCAAATGCGTAGAGAAATGGGTTATTCACTCTGCCCTGAGCTACCAGAACTAAGGTAACTTCTTAGTTACTTCCTCCTGATTTTGCTGTCAATAGCTATCTCATGCACTAACTCTATGGATTAGTTTCTTATGCAAAAAGCTAATTACAGTTTGCATCTGCAAACGTGAATTTCTTGACTAATCTGCATTTTTAATTGTTACTTTGTACTTATTCTTAACAATTTCACCGAAACCTGACTCTCCTGACAGAGACTCAGATAAGTTAATTACCTTATAGCTGCCTTACATTTAATAATAGAGCCAGGACAAGTAAGAGGATCAAAAATGCTTTCATGAGTAACCTGCATAAAAGACAGCTCATCAAGAGGGGCAAGGGACAACAACATCCACAGAGCTACTTCCCTGCTCAGGCCTAAACGTCACCAATCCCTTCCCAGCAGCACAAAGGAGAAAGAGGCTAAATTTGTCTGTGCATAAATTCAGCTTAATATAGAAGACCATCAAGTATTGGCTCCCAGTGACAGGTCTGAGACCCACTCAAGGGCCAGGCAGTGCAATTCATGGTTTTCTCTTCATGTATCCCTCCGCTTCCTTCTCCAGATTCCAAATGAGTTCCCATTTTTTCTCCTATGAAGTGTGTTGTGAACATTTCCTTACTGCAGATGTCAGAGCTTGCAGGCTACAGTCACCTGGAGTGCCTTTTTCTGGATTGTGATAAACAAGCAACTTCATTTCAACCCTTCAGACTTCAGGGATGCACAGTCTGATCCATTCAAAGCTTCAGCCACTCTTTGCCTGACTCATAAAAATCCTTCCCATTTCTTGTGCCTGTACGCACAGTAGATGCATGTAAGTCAATGGCATCTCTCCAGGATTTCCTTTCTGTCAACCGTGTGGAGCAAAGAGCCCTTTCAATTCTTTAGAACAACCTCTTGGTATTCTGTTAAGAAATTTCTTGTCATGTATCACAAGACTCTGCTTTCTCCTTAAAGTGGTTTTTTTTTTTTTTTTTTTTTTTTGTTTGTTTTTTTGGAGGGGGTTTTGGTTTGTTGTGGGGTTGGTTTTTCTTTTGGATATGAAATACTTCTGACTGGGGGGACTTTAGGGACTACAGAGGCTTTTCTAAGTAGAAGGTTCCAGTTCTGCTTACACAGCTTCAATTCCAAACCTTCCTCTGGTTCATTTTACAGTCCCAGCTGCCACTTGGTAGCCCTCAGGTTTCCTTATTAGTTTTTGAATTCTCTGGTTTACTTGTGTTGTCCTTTTTTATGCTTAGTGTATTGATTACTAGAGGGCACGCACAACTAATTCCTCTTTGGCTGACAGCAGGGCTTGCAGATGAACTGTTCAGAGCTAACAGTGGAACCTTGTAGATCTTGAAGGAAAGACTTACAAATGCCTTACCTGGACAGCCACAAGATGGGGACAAAACCCACAGTACCTCCTCTGAATGGGCCATACATTTTTGGAGACATTAAACTACAGTATACCAACTCCTGTTACTCAAGTGTCTCCTTACTTTGCATCTTCAAAAACTTCCAAATTAGGTTAATGTGAAATGTAGCATTAGGCCCCTCTGTTCAGTCTTCAAATAACGCAATCACCAAAATATCCTTCACTGTAAAATAAATCCTCTGCATAATGTCAACATTCCAAAATGAAACTCTCTCTAATTTCCACTCACACCAGGCTGTAGTCTGACATAATAAAGTAGGATGATGGGAAGGAAACCTATGCACAAATCAAAATAAATCACCACTAAAATCATAGCAAGGCCATTAATACCACATAGAAGCTTTTCTGACATCTGTTTTGCCATTGAAGTTAGAGATATTTTACGCTGAGAATTTTCCATTCCTGATACATCACAGATTTTGGCACAGGAGGAAGTTCTTCTATCAAGAGGATGCAGCTGAAATGGCCACACATAAGGAAGCACAGGACATCATTTGAAGCTGTCTACTCTGAAACCTGAAACTTCTTTTCAAATGACAAGAGGCAAAACAAACAATACTCATCAGTCATGGTGCCCTCGTCAGGGTTTGGAGCTAACGAGGATACTGCGCACTTCTCAAACTTTTGTTTCAAACTCCTGGGCAAACTCCAATAGAAATCCTTTCATCGCTTTTTACTCACTTTATAACACAGAAGTTGCCCCTATGAGAAGTTTACGATCTGAACCTTGGCTTAAGAGACAGAGAAGAATTGGCCCTAACATGAAAGAAAGAAGAGTACTTCACAACTGGGAAGAAACAATCATGGGGGACACGGAGGGCACAAAATTTCAACATGGTAGAGAAGAAAAGACTGAAATAATAGATTTCTGTTTGCTTGGCAATGCTGAAACAGCTGAAACCATGAACTCAGCGAAGCAATCTGAAGAAGAATCAGAAGGAGGAACAAAAGGTGAGAGGACTGCCTCCAAAGAGAAGTTCTCCCACTTTCCAGCACATCTTCAAAGAAGTGTCACTGAATGAGAAGATAAAAGACTGATCTGAGACCCAGAGCAGAATCCAACAGCTGGGAGAAAATGAACGGAGCAGGAAGGAGTATGTGTGATTATTTTGAGTACGGTTAATGGGGGAGAAGAGGTCCTTGAACTTGTGTGTGGTGAGGTCACTGACGGTGACGTTAGCTCTAGCACCAGTACCATTGTTCTTCCTGAAGCCTTCCCCTTTGGACGGTCAGAAGAAAATAACTGTTTTCACCATCTTCTCTTTCAATTTCAAGACAGTGATTCGGCTCCAGCTGTTTCCACACCCTGCTTTACATCTATGGTCCATCTGACCTTTTCTCCCTCCCCCATCCCCCAGCCATTTCCTCTCTTCTGAGCTCTTCAGAACAGCTTACACCAAACAATATTTAGCCCTAATTCATTCTTTCTCCATTCCGTACCTTTCTTAGCTACTGAACACAAAATAGTTGCACTTCCCTGACCTGACAAACACAAAAACCTTATGAAAATATTGGCACTGTTAAATTCTAACATAAAGTCAATGCTGCCCCAGCCCCCTCTCCCTCATTTCCAATCTCAAGCATATATATTATTAACCACCTTTTTATTTTGCTGCTTATGAAAGAATACATGGTCGATGTGATCTTGTATCCCTGGGATTAGGAGTTAAGACATCCCCTATAAATCAGTGTAATCTTTGTAACAGGACATTGTTGCACTGAGCATTCCTGTCTGTATGATGCATTTTCAATTACTCTACATGTTTTCTACTTAGTAAGCCAGCTTAATTCTTTGCTATGTCACAATATTAGAACATGTCCCAGGTTAGAAAAAAGGAGCAATCTTAGAGCCCTTGTAAGTTGTTTAGCCTCTGGCACTTATAAATCCAAAAACACAGGGGAAATCCCTTTTCTTTGCTTGTAATATGCCTTTAGATTTATTACTTAAAGAATCTGTTCACTTAATCCTCCGTTGAGGTCAGGGTTCATCTGCATTCTAATAAAGGTTTTAGTAAGAGTAAGACAAAATAAAAAAATTCAAGGAGCTATTATGCCTGTATAAGCAAGCAGTGCTGCAGACAAAGTGGGCTCCCAAGTAAATTCCCCAGCAGGAACGAAAAAGCAGGAGGGGAAAAAAAAAAAAAAAAAGCAGGATGCTTTAAATTACTCTACACAAATCCAGACCATCTATCTTGGGCTGCTCTCTTCGACAGCTTGGCCAGGGTGGGCAGGCAAGGCAGAGGCTAAAGAGCTCTTTAGGGACCAAATTACTGTTTCAAAATGGGCCTGCTGCTCCAAGTATATGACAGTATTATCTGAGAAATGTTACAGACATTGTGTGTCCTTCAGAGTTCTGCTAACACATCTCCTGTGATTGGAGGCATGTGTCACTACAAAAAAAGAAGTTCATTATAAATAGACCTCAAAGATATCTGCATGTAGAATTAGGAAAATGACCAAAATACAGCCATGAAACTTATTAGCATTTTACGTTGATGATCACGTTCGGATTTCCAGAAAGCTACTGCACAGATGTTTTATTTTGTCTGTGCCTTTTCAGGAGGACTTTCTTAATTTATTGCATTTTGCATTGCAACAAAACACTGCTACAAATTCCCTAAGAGGTACAACAAAAAAGAACGAACCAAGACAAGGCTGAAAAGTTACCATAGCATAGATTTCTAAGAATGCGTGTAAACAAGTATGTCTGTATACATTTGTGTGCAATGAAGAATATTTTTCACTGCTGCAAACCAAGAAGCCTCCCT
Organism: Lagopus muta; assembly: GCF_023343835.1. Taxonomy (NCBI): domain Eukaryota; kingdom Metazoa; phylum Chordata; class Aves; order Galliformes; family Phasianidae; genus Lagopus; species Lagopus muta. The sequence goes on along the minus strand of NC_064446.1, from coordinate 10,495,200 downwards.
TGCTGTTTCTCACTCTCCTATACAACTTCTACCATAGCAATAATTTTTTATAGCCTGTGTAATTTGGAAAATAATATAAAAATGGCTTTCATTTTATGGGAAATTCTCCCCTCATAGTTTGATGTCATTTCTGTCATTAGCACCTATGCAGCATTTTCAGGACTTCTACCTGTCAATACAGAACGAGAGCTGAACTGACCCCCCTTGGTGCTACAGATAATTCATGAACACATACAAATCAATTGCACTGATTGAAACGATGTCATTACATAGAATGCTGAAGGTACAAATCCAGCCACATGCAGTTTGCCCTTCTTTCAGAGACATTACAGCATGGAGCATCCCTCATGCACACTATTGTGATACAAAGCTGGTTTCCAAAGCATGAAACCAAACCTACAGCATTGCTTTCCTTTTCTTAGTAGATCATTTGCTCCTGAGATAATAAAATCTCTAGGCCCAGCTTCTTTGGAAGAGTGAGGGAACAAATGTGAGGCAACAAGAGAATCTCCTTTAACTCTTTTCCACCAGTGTTGCCATGCAAGTCCTAGCCCCAATCTAGCACTACGATGCTGCACTCACACTGCAAATCTTCTGCACCACCAAAAAGAAAAGTAACATAGGACAAGGAAGCTAAGTTTTAAGCTTTCCAGGAAGAGGACTTGCATTTAATCGTGTTTTCTCCAGCACAAGCCCATTATCTACAATAGCAAACAAGACATAACATTCTTGAATTCTACTGAACAGAACAATCATTTTTTCACTGTTAGGAAAATTGCGAAGTCGTCAGAGGGCTGAAACACCTACTGTGAAACATTTGCGTACAGCTATGTTCAGCGCCGTTTACAAACAGAAGCTAGGAGGAGTCAGAGGGAAATTTCCATACCATAAGCATCTATTAAGACTGTTTGTTCTGCCAGTGTATTCTAAGAAGCTATTTACTTTGGGATATACAAAAGATGAAGAGAAATGCACTCTTTGGTGGAGAGCATGTAGACGCAGCAGCACTATCCCTCAGTTGAGTGTGTGCCAATACTGCAAAGTGGCTTTCTCTTCCAAAAGTTGAAGATAATCCATCCAAAATCCCCATCCCAAAGGCAGGTGGTGTGGTGTGTGCTACAGTTTGATTCTTTTCTCCCCACTGGTCTATACTAAACACCTATTCCCAAAATTCAGCTCTTATCCAGATTCATACTGTATAGCTCCACTGACCTCTGTATCACTTCTGTTGGCTTACACAAGGTATTAGGGGCAAATGTACCTTCTTTCTCACGTGTGTGGTCCTCACTGTGTACAGACTGGTGTACAGAGAGTCATTGGATTAGGTCAAAATCACTCTTCATGAGGTGAGTACTGTTTCTCAGCTATCACTGGACCTCTCCAGAGCTGCGTAAATGGATGGCGAGATGTTTTCATGTCACGGAGAAAACAAATTGCTTACTTGGATGATATGGGCTATAGTAACACTTTGATATAAGTTCAATCCCCCAATTCTTTGATCAGGTAAATTCCTTAACTATATTTCCAATGCGTACCAGCAGATAATTTCCTGAGTTATTCCTGATTTTCTGGACACAGTTTAAATTATTAGTTCTTCGTGGGAAGCAAATAATTCCTATGCTGGTCAGAGCTCATGCTCCAATCCTAAAAGAAGCTGACTGCCTTCTGTTGGCTGTCTTTCTCCAACCTCTAGAGGCTTAACTCAAGCCACAAAAGTTAGTGGCTGGAAACCAAAGGCAATCACCCTTCTCCTGACTAAATCCCAAATTGCCATCTAAAGTTCCCCACATTCAGCTTTCCAATCCTTTATTAGACTATTTTAAAAGCAAATCACAGTGGGGATCCAACAAAGACCACATCTCATTGTTACAGGCTTGACTGTCAGTAACTAAAGATGTCACACATGCAGAGTGTGCCCTGTGATGAGCAACCGTGTCAAAGAAAGTTCTCTGTTAAAACAGTGATACTTTAAGAGTGGGATTTTCAAAAGCATTCAGCATTCATATAACTGTTCAATGACATTGCTCCCCAGTTAGGCCAATATTGAACACTTTTGAAAATCCCATCCTACATGTTTACACAGTCTTTTAATCATTTCTGCCCAGGCTGGCAGGCCCTGGGTGCCAGAAAAAAGAGGAAAAGGATTTAACAAAGCAGAAATAAAAATAGGGAAAAAGCCATCTCTGGTACAACAATTCCTTTAATAAAAGGTTGTTGCATTTTAAGAGTGAAATAATACAGGTTTTTAACAAGAAGGAAAAAAGCTCATACTTAAAAATTGTCTATAAATAATATAGATAAAACAGTATTCCAACTGAATCAAATGCTCCAATTTGGATACACATGTTTAAAGCCAACAGCTTAATAAGTAAACCAAAGAATACTGAGTATCATTAGAATTGAAGACAACGTGCTCTGTACCATCAGGGAGAGCTGATTAAATGGGCAGTTTGTTCTACAATTTGGTCGGTGGCATTTGGGCATTACAGTATAAATGGGTGAGGATTAAGTCATTTCTCAGCTTTCCTTGGCAGAGTCTTTTATTATTTACAATATTTACTTCAGGGAAGTCTTGGCGTGTGTCATATTTATCTTGCTGAAAAATGGGCCCGTAAATGCATATCACCTCCTGACAAAGCAAAGCATTGTGGTACTAATTTGGTTCATGAAGTGTGTAATTCAGCCTTTTTGCACAGGGGCAACATTTGTCTCCTGCTTTATTAAACTATAAAACCAATTTTTTTTTTTTTTTTTCTTTTTTTTTTTTTTGTACTCAGTGCTGAAGCAGGCCAGGCCATTGCCACACACATTCTGGCCTTCTGGAAGGCTTCCTGCATGCAGGAGTTGTCGACTTTCAGTATGCACTCACCATGACCAGGGGGAACACAGATGGGAACGCACAACCAGAAGGTGTGTACAGATCCAGCACTTTCAACAAGCAGAGATAACAGGGCAACAAGTCCATAGTGACAAAGCAAAGAGAAATCCTTGTATTGATTTCAGCAGAAATCCTCTATTGATACCTACAGAATCCAGATTTGCCCACACCACTGAAAACTGTTTTTTCTTTTCAGTAATCACATCTCTAATAACCAATTCTGCCCATTCAGAGCCCTTTCATCCCTCATTTCAGACTAAGCCCTCAGTGAGATCTTCACCATCCAACCTCCAACATGCCTTAGTAGCTTCACATCTGCCTGGTGTTTACCACCATTGGCACTATGATATACAAAGGAGAGATGAAGAAGAGGAAACATAAACAGGCAATCTCCAGTTATGCACCTCTTTTTCTAAAGTAGACATCTTATACACAAATGGGTTTGGAGTAATTTGATATTATATAGAGCAACCAAGCATGGGGGAGGGAGGAAAGATGCATGCAGTTTACAAATGCAGAGGATAAATACACATTTTTAGTGAATTGAGAGTGTTTAAAATAATTTCACAGGCAAGATTCACTTATCACCACAGGTGGCCTGTGTAATAGATGTTTTAGTTGAAGATGCAAAAATTCGGAGTAGCAGGAATTGTTGATTACAAGCAAGAGTGTTTGCACTTAAAATCCTATCAAAACTGATCTTTGTAAGTAAATAATATTAGACTAATCTATTCTCCAGGGGTTATTAAGTGTGTACTTAGAAAACAGCATTGTCTTAATGTTAATTAATTTGAGCAAATGGGGTAAGGAGAGGAGCTGCTTACACAAAAGTTTCTCATTTTATCTTCAGAAATACTCTAGAGCAAGAGGTGATCGCAGTAATAAATCCTGAGTTCTTAAGTACTGTTTCCCATGAAAAAGAATGCCTGAATAATTTCTATGTAGAAATACTGTGACTGATATTCTAGGCAAGAGATCAACCAGAAAGAAGACAGAAACCCAGAACAGCTGGAGTTCTGCATCCCCTCACTGTCCCCACTGTGTCCAGTGTGCTGTCAAGTACCAGTAGGGAACCCACCCACCTGGCTTTGTTCTGGGCTGCTACTGGGGCACACAGAATTCCACACAGAAGGACACCAGGTCAAGAGCCAAGCTACCAACAACCTAGCTCAGGAGCTGCTCCTGTGAGATGGCCATCTCTCATTAAAGAAGAAACAATGAGAAAAAAATATGTTAAAAAGACAGACAAGTCCTTCAGAGTCTTAGAGCAAAGATAATGCTCTGATTCCCTATTATCTGCAGCAGCTCTATCTTTGTGCAGCTGCCTGTGTGATAGTGCTTTTGTGTCCCAGGTCAGCAAAGCAAGCACACAGGAATTACTGCGTGCTGCCTCTCATTCACCCCTCCTGTACTTCAGCCTGACGAACTCTTCTCCTTGCTTACTTTGTTCCAAAACTAAGATGCCATACTTCTCTCAGCCACACTTGAAAATGGTCAAACAGCACCCCTTCCTCGCCCACAAACCAAAGCATATGAGAGCAACAATTAAACAAGCCTGTTCGATATCAGTCCAGGAGATCCTCACTTTTTTCTCCTCCTCGTGCTTCATTCTATTTCCCCCATTACAACAAGCATTGTCCTCCAAAGCTACCATTTTCTTACAAGTGCACTGTCTTATACACTTCCTATGCTGTTTCCTGTCAATAAATCTCTCCCTCTTCAACCTAGATTTTTTTTCCGTTTGCAGGTGCAAGGCTACTTGCTATTTGTTGCACCCAGCAGGAAAAGGCACAGGCTGGCTGGCGGTCATCTAAACAACAAAGACAACTGATACAGCAGCATAGTTTCCTTTGAGTGCTGTCTGGGAAGATACGGCACTGCTGCGGAGAGCCTGATAGATTGATTCATTCACCCAGTCACTTGCAGAAAATTACAGAGGACAAAAGCACATATAAAGAAATAGCATTCAAATGAAATGATGTATGTGCTTATGGTAGCAAGAAAGGCAGTTTAGACCTAGGAAGTTTTAATTGCTATTTGTCTGAAAAACTCACATAACTCAGCCATCACTTCTGAGTAGAGCAGCTTTCCTTAACAAGAGGACGACAAAAGCCAGATAGCCTCCAGGACATCCTTCACATCAAATACACTGACGTGTATCAAAGAACATGGCCCTGCTTTCTCACTGTGATCCACAACATGGAATACATCAGGAAGTCACGGCAATAATGCTACAAAAAGATGGTTACTTTTGTCATTATTAAAATGATAGAAGGAACCAGCAATTTCCATTTCACTAGAGGAATACATACAACAATACATAACAGAATCAATGCCTGAAAAAAAAGTGTTTGGTGGTTTTATGTCTCACTTGGTCCCCCCATGTAGACCCTGTAAGCAAACTTGTAATGTAGAAAAACCTGTTATATACTGGTGGTAGCAAGAACAGATGATGCTAAGGACAGATGCGTATTACATCCATCTCACAAAGATAAGAATCACTATAGGCACATGGTGGAAAGTGAGAAAATGCAGATTTATTATCAATTCATTATTCAGATCCTCTAACTGCTGCACAAATGGAAAAGACAATCTAGCAAAGTTTTGCATCTACAGACATTGAATGGGATTAGCATCTACCATATTTACTAGCACAATAGATGTGGGTTTTTCCCCTCTGGATTTTACCATAAAAACATAATGTGCAGCTATTTCATGCACTTACTTTCAGCTACCAGTCATCTATTTCTCACTACCAGCTTGTAGTGATTACCCATAGTGGCTGTTATACATGCATGAATATCCTATACCACGCTTTCAGAATTCTGAGCACTAGAAATAATAATGAAAGGGCAGAATAAGCTGACAAACTTCTTAATGGGCTGACATTAAGAGCAGGGATTTTTCGAAAGGAAAACAGGCATACACTCCTTCTGTAAGAAAAATGTCCTCTGAGTGGTGCCTGTCCAATGCCAACCAAATCTACACTCTTTCTTCCATGCATCAATGCCACTTCGTTCAGACTGGCTGGCTTTTTCTGCAGTGACCCCTTCTTGCCTTCTGTATTATTTAAGGAGATTTATAGCTGGGTGTCTCGTGTGGTGAAACATGAGCTCTGACCCCCAGGCTTGGAAGTCTTCAGGGAGAAACATTAATATTATGCCACATTAGGAAAGAAAACTCATCAGTAGCAGCAAACCAAATGATGAAGTGAAACATGATGCTTCTTGTCACATGTGACATCGAACAGTTAAATGCACCCGAAAAGTGGTGCCCTCTAATGTATCACCAACTATTTTGCACCAATGCAATGACTGGTGGGCCAGATCTCAGCTGCTGTGGCTACTGCTGAGAGCGATAGAAGAACCTGCAGGTAACAGCGACCAATAGTGGAAACTGGCTGCTAAGCAGAAGTAACAATGTAGACAATTACTATCAAAAAGAAATGGACACCTAAATAGTTAGGGTGGCAGACTGGTGGTGAGAAAGACAACCCACGAATAGGGCACGAGGAGTCGCAGCTCAAAGATGTGAAACGACTTCTCCAAAAAATGCATTTTAAAACCTGTGCCAGAAGGGACCCTCCTAAGATCCCAATCCAGTGACCTCACACCACACGGCCCTTCTTCGCCTAAATGCTCTACAAGTTTTATTTACACAACCAGCAAAACCATCGCAACAACAAATGCTCAGGTTTCAAAATAGATCACTGCCAAAAAAAGGGCACAAAAACCTTAAGATTTTAGAAAGGGTTGACTAATTTTAATGATTTCTAAAATCAATTATGATGCTCCATGCTAAAAACAGGCACAATCAACTGAAGCTTCAGGAAATATTCAGATTAGCACACAGGTAAGCAAAGATATTCAAACTCAAATCTCATGGGAAGAGCTCAGGTACAACAACATACTTCAAGCACGCCCACATTTCTATACTCTTTTTCCCATTTTCCTAGGCATCTGAGGTCAGTAATTTTTAAGACTACACAGACTGAATATAGAAATAGCAAATTCTGTGTTCCTACGTTATGTATGTAGTTGCTAAATATTAAAAATATTATACACATTTTGTTCAGATGCTCACAGATGCCACAAGACATCATTTGTCAATAAGTAACTGAAAAAGTAAATTTGAAAGAAAGGGGAAATGAAAGGAGAAGAGGAAGGGAGGGAAAGGCAGAGAGAAACTTACTGCCTCTGCTTCTTAGAATAGGTCTCAAAAAGACCTGTGCACTCCAGCTACCTTGATGAAATCAGAGGAGTAAAGACATATATGTTTAATCACTAATGTAGATATGACTTTTTAAAAACCGTATGTTTTATTTAAATACGATTTCCTTTTCATAATAAAAAATGTATTAATATGTACTTTCTGACTAATCTCAGCAATACCTGGTAATTTTCTCATATCTTTAAATATTTCTTAGAACAAATGGCCTTGGGTCACAGCACATACCGTGTGCACGAGTGTCAAGAAGGCCCTGTTTGGAGACACTGTGTATCCATATTTCTTTCCACAGCGCCTATTCACTTCATGCCTCTGTTTTCAGTATAGAGAAAACCAAAAGCTGACCAGGCAAGAGTTTTATTCACAGAAACTCTGATCCTTATGGCAAAAATGTGGCACTGGCATTTCCAGAGGCTTCACATACTGTATTTGTACCTTGTTGAGTGCTTCTAAAATTCTGACACGCCACAGCCATTGGGGACCCTATCATAATTTGTACCTCTCCTGACACACTAATACTTACACGCACCACTAAGCAGGGACACAGCTCCTCTTCTTCTGAACGGTCTGCTCAGTAGATGCACACGGGGACATGCATAATGCAGAACTCTACTGCATCAAAACTGGAGTACCAAGAGTATTTCTGGTCTTTATAGGGTGTGCAGAATAAAATATGATCTTTTTTGCAAGGCCAAAAACCTGACTTCTGTAAAAGGTATAGAATGGTAATGGATTACATGCTTCCTTCAAAAAATATCTGCTCTTTTTTATTAGAAATCTAAACCAGCTTGTGGCATAGCATGCAAACTCCGAAAGACCTGAGGTACAGATTTTGATTGCATAAATACTGCTAATTGGGAAAAGAAACAAAGTTCCATTACAGATATTTTTTAAATACACACTGTCCTGTCTTGTCAACAAAAGGTACACAGCTTCAAATAATTATCCGAAAAGCTTGGCCCCTATCATGCTCACCAGTGCTGGCCTTGTGGGGCACGTGAGATTTTCACTTCTCAAGAAAATGAAACAACACAGACGAACGCAAAACCTTCCTGGTTCAGTGCTATCCTCCTGCATTTGTAAGATGAACCTAAATTTAGCTTTTGATACTTTCAGGAGTTTATTATATAAACGCCATGTAAATGCAAAAGAGCATTGCATACAGAGGAGCAGGGGATTAAAAGCAAACACATAACTACCATAGGACTAGAAGTCTATGCTGCCTTGAGAAAACTGCATGTTCAAGCTGTGGACATATATTTATATGTATTTTTTTATTTATGGAGTGAAAATCAAAATGTACCTCAAGGCTGGGAAATGTAAAGACCCGGGGCAATTTACAAAGCCTTTAAGCGCAAAGAGAAGCTGGCAGCCAGAGGACAAAAGCAAAGATCACGCGTTTCCCATGCCTGCAGACTTCCAATTAAATTAAAATCTAATAATTGGAAATACATTAGCAAATATCAAAGTCTGCAAGCAGAACACAAAGAGAAAGGAGGGAGACGTTTTCAACAGATCTGTTGTTTGGAAAGCATCGTCAACTGCCCATACAACAGCCATGAAGTTTCACAAACGCTAACAAGGGACAGGGCTTTTCAGGGAATTTCAGATGAAATACACTGAGAGCTTTGGAGAAATCCACTGTATTTTTAAGTCTTTTTGGCTGAAGGGAATTTGTCACTCCAGTAACAATCTAAAGGATTTTTCTGTGTGTGGGTGTTTGTCCTGGCACATTCCCCATTACGGTACACAGGTGTCACAGGCAGTGAGGGACTTGCCCATGTATGCAATACAGAGCACAACCCTACCCGAGAGCTCAAGACACCTTGCTTCAGTGCACCTCTCCCAGTAAGGCTCATCCCACAGCTGAAGAAACTTCTCCCCCTGCAGATGGAAAGTCCAGGGCACAGCAGAAATGACAGCAAAATCTGAGGTATGTTTGAAGAACCCCAGGTCTGCCACAGAGGGTAAGCAGTCAGCACTGCAGACAGCCACACTGTTCAAAAACAGGCCAGCACCACGCTGCTAACTTTAAGGCTACCTGTAGTCCCTCAATAGGGTGTCATTATTTCCCATGTCTCTGTCCATCCAGCAAAATCCCTCACCCCTGAAAACACCTCTGTCAGACACTTCACCAGTAACTGAGAACTCTCATGAAGAAAATATACCCCCTATGAGTTTCAGAGTTCATGCAGAAAATCAAAGTTAATAGTTTTTCAACACTATTTTCACTTCCTGCCCGTGATCTTTTTGCTGCAAAGTATTTAAGCATGTGCCTTAAGCTCTGCCCTAGAAAAGCATTTCTGTACCGGTACCTGGTGCTTCCCCATCTCCAAAAAGAGCAACACAGGATAATTAACATTTGCAATTCATTTTCTATTTCATTGAATTTCACCTTCTACTCAAAAACACGCTTTTAATTTTCACACTGCTATTTAGAGTAACTTTCAATCAAGATGACAGCTTAAAAAATAATTTCACACGATATGTAAACAGCCTGAAGTAAACGCGTCCAACAAAAACAAAATATTTGCAAATAGAAAAACCAAAGATTTTCATTCCCCTCCAGAAAATGAAAGGAACCTGCTTAAAAACAAGTTAAATGAGCAATGGATTTTTGAAGAAAAGGTATTTCTTTTTATTTTAAGATGAATGAGATGACAGATGTTTTACTAAAATCATTTAGAAAAGACGGCAATCATTTCTGGGTATGTTAACTAAACTATTGCTATCTGGATCATGTGATGCATGACAACACCCGTTTCCCCTTAGGAACAGAAGGAGTTCAATGGGTGGAAAGTCAACCACACGAGTACAGCTATACCCCAACGCACTGGCTTTCATATTCTTAATCTAGAATACCATCAATAAAGGGACAGATATAAATATACCTGCATGTAGATTTAGCAATAGGTTTAAGGTAGGTGCTTATTAATATCATGAAGATATGATTCCTAATGACCTGGGAGCACAGCCTTATATAGCTTTGAATGATGACACTGTCTCATTGCATGCATAGTTTGTGCTTTTGTCTCCGACAGGTTCATTTTTCACGGGAGGGGAAAGGTTCATATCGCACGAGGGGGGAAACCAGTTGATGTTACAAGGCTGACGATTAGCCCCCTCGCTGTTCCACATGACACTGGGAAGGACTCCAGCAGGCATCCTTAATGCCTGCTTCAGCATCTTGAAGAAATTAATGAACACAGCTTCGATGGCAAAACATTTCAATCAACCCCAACCAGCTGTGCCTAACATTTTTCTTAAATATATAATTTATCTGTTTATTTAAAAACAGGCTTATCAAAAGTTCCTTCGAAGGATACAAGTTATTTCAGAAGTGAGGGAGGAACAGAAAGGAAGGAGGACAATGATGGTTAGTGCCAAAAGATGTGCGATGGCCCCTGTGTTTGTTGAACAAATTAAGCACGTTCTGGTTTTTCACCTGCTGAAGTAGCAGCAGTGCATATGGCCCAGAAGTTAAAAATAAGGAAATATGCATACATTACCATACTTAATGGACGACCCTCTCCATTTAATATGCAAATTTCCTGAAATATTACTGAATGCCGTCTGTTCTAAATGAATAAATTTGAATTGCAATTAGAATAATCCTTTATAATTAATGAAAACTGTCAATTTTGGTTCATAAGTAATTTGATTAACAGGATGATGGGACACTTATCAAGTTCACTGGACTGCTAGGGTATGAGAAAGCTGACAGGGAAAATAAGGTGGTCCAGGCACTTAGGCACCACTGGAATATTATCCTAAATTATTGATAACACAAGCTAATGAACTTCAGAAAGTGAACTCTGTGTGCTTTATTTAAAGGGACAGTGCAGCAGGGTGATAAGCACTGCTTCGGTCATGATAGCCTTCTCCAAAATACAGTCAGACCATTATCAGCTCTCAGAGAAAAAAAGATCCACGAGTAACAACATACACCTACTTAAACTTGGAATTTACACTTTCCAGCTGCTTCCAGAGACGGAAAAAATGTTCACACAATAAATGTAAGGAAGGGACACTGCAAGCCAGGTGGAACACGTTTTATATAATGTACCACAGGCATTATTTTATGTTTTACTGCCACTGGTTAAAAAAATAGCACTCACTACACCTGGTTTTCCATCCCTTTTCTTCCCACCATCTACCACGTGACTGGCCAGCAAAATTTTCCTTTAAATGCGCTTCAGCTAACTGAAAGCAGAAGAATGTTAATGTATCAGTTTCCATTTTATAAGGAAAGCGATTGGGGGGGGGGAAAAAAAAAAATCCCATAAAAAAAATTCAACTCTGAGGCTATCGCTTCTCTCAACCCACACGTTCATTGACATCAATACTACTCTGCCACTGATGGGAAAGATGACTGTAGGCCAAACCTTTGGGCTGATGCACCACTCCCTCTGTAATTCCATTAACTTCGGGGGTCAGAGAGGATGTAATCCAATGCAGCAGTTGCTCATAATGGCATTTTAAATCAGTACACCAACAGGCTGCAGTTCTGATGATCTACTTAATAATTGCAAATGTGAGTAATACAGGTGAAACTTACTAAAAATATCAAACCTCTGCCAATGTCCGAGGATACCAAGTTCCCCAGATCAGCTTGGCTTCTGAGTGGGAAGTTCAGCCAGCCGTGCCATCCATCCATAAGATGGACATGCAGAAATCAGAAGGGTACTTTCTTCTTTTGCCCTCAATCTGTCTCTCTTCTAAAAACACGCTTCATTCCCTATGCATCATTCACTTCTCTTATGGAATTATGTCAGATTGTATCTGTCGCATACGGCCTTTATCATATGGAATTTTTCTTTATCACCTTCACACAGCCAATGGAACAATTCTAAATGTAACTTCAGAGAGCGATCTCTTTCTAAACATCCTGGTAGAGCACATCCTGGATACACCCACACAACATAATCGGAATCCAATGCAACCCAGCCTGTATATTTTTTCAAACAACAGAAGTTTAAAATGGTGAAATTGCATGCTGAATGAAACCACCCTTTGCCTGAACACAGGCACGGTGCCTGTGGATTCTGGGAGATCGTTTGTAAAAGCTTGCTATTGTATAGGAAAAGCCAGCATGCATGAGCTAAGTATGTTTTTAAACCATTACAGCACTGAGAACTCAAAACAGATTTTCAACAAATCACTGCAAGACACTTTTGCAACCTAGGGACGTAATTTCTGCTAAATGTCAAAATCATATGCTCTAATCATCAAGGCACCAGCACTGCCTACGAGAAGGCCACAACTCTGAGTAAAATGTATGGGTACACACACTCGAGAATGAGATCTCATTTTTTAATCAAATTCTCTAATAACTTTCACATCATGCCTAATGCAGCACATTTCGATGCAGGAGGGAACGTTTTTCAGAAGTACGAGCATCTGGAAAAGGCTTTTTGGAACTGAAATGCTGCAAACCACAGGTGTTGCAGGTAGACATTATTAGACATATTGCTAATGCAGAAGTGAATTCACTCTACTTACACCAACCAATATCCCTACATAGCTGATTTTTAGCCTGAACAAGGAAAGAAAGTCACTGCAGCGTTGAGCAGATTCAGACATACCCAGACGCTTTTTTGCTCAGATCTGGGTACAGTGCTCATGAGTGTGGCAAATAAACCACATTATAAAGAAAACAATGCCATAACTGGTCAGTAGACCAGCTTCCCGTCTTCTTCCCCTGAGGCAATCAGGACATTTTTTTAGGCTCATTTCCTAAGGAAACTAGGATCTGTGAGATCACTCTGTCCATCCTGGAGTCCCTCCCCCTAATAATTTTAACCCCTTGCCCATTCTCTACATGAGGTTCAAAAGAAATTAAGTTTTAATATTTTTGTGATAATGTCTGCATTTGTAGAAAATGAAGCAGGTTTGCCCGTGGAAGGAAAGCTGGGCACAACTCAATGAAAGCAGCAGGAAATGCATCCCAGCAGAGCTTAGTCAGAAGGGAGTGTGGAGTATGAGACACTCGGTTAAGGGAAAAGAGAAAGGAAGGCAGGAGAGGACTGGATGTTTGCAGCGGAACTTGGGATCATAGGAAAGCAGTGAGAATATTGGAGTGAGGGCTATAAAGGTTATGTCAGTGATCAAAGAGTATTATGGTGACAAGGGGACATGATGAATGGACTTATTGTGATAAAGCAGCACAGGAAACAATACAAATCTGTACAAAAAACAAGGTTTAGTTTCATTAGTTCCACTGTTCATGGAACAAACTTATTGCACAGTTACACTCTCCTCCTGGTATTTGTTTCTACCTCTGCTTCGCTTCCCTTTTAAACTTCGATTTTCCCCTTATTTTTTTTGCTGCTTTCACTGTGGCTAGGGAAAAGTATCCTTTACAAGCTCTAAGACCCAGCAGACTCACATAAGGAAACACTGAATTATCAGTCATGCATGTGAACATAAAAAAAAGGTTACATTTATGTCACTGACTTCATTTCTCAATGGGATATGAAAATTACGTGCAACTTCATCACGCCTTTTTTCATTCTCCTGTAACTTTTATAAACATTTGGCAGTGATCTTCTTAGGAAGAAACATTCTTTAAGAACCTAGTAATCACTTAGTGAGTATTATTACCCCAATTTAGGAACAGGATAAACAAGGCAGTAAGATGCTTCTAACTATTCACCATGTGACTACAGCAAGGCTAATACTACAATGCAAACAGTGAGGTTCAGAAGTCCTGTGACTGCACAACAAGACCATACATCCCCTTCCCCTAGAAATCTACCATCCTAAAAAGCAGGAGACCAACTAGTGTTTCCCATCTGGACATGTGAAGGTTGAACAATAATAATCTGGATAAGTAAATACTATTCTAACAAAGCCACACATAACGAGTGGGAAAATATTCCATGCTGAGTTTACAGTATCTTATACTACACGCAAGGAATGTGAGTTCGTAATGATTCCATAAGACCAATAAATACTCATTTTAACAAGAAAGCACTTCAGCTGAAGAGCAGCTAAAGTTTCCAAGCAATCTCTTACTTCATTCATTCACACAACGCAGGAGAGCTCCATTTAACACAGTTCTGCCTTCTGATGGGCAAGAAGACTGAACCATCCACCAAACAATTAGCAGCAATGCTAGAGAAGTAGCTGAACGGCATGCCAACAAGTTGGACAGAAAAATGCCTCTATTCAATCATCCAACACATGAATGGGAAGCATAAATGTAATATTCTCCTGGTAGAGGTTTAGAATTATGATGGCAAAGAGCAATCCTCAGCAGGTAAGAAAAAATATCGGTTGGGAAAATAACTAAAGTTTGGAAGTTTCTCCCTTGGGTGATATCAGTAACCATTCTATCAAATATAACCTATCTATTCTTATTTTATTCCTATTATCATGGCATCCAAGAACCATTATCATTTGCTCTTCTTGGTGACTAACGCTGAAACAACCATGGCAAGGAGAAATAGAAAATGAAAAAATGATTCCAATGCAGATATTAGTGGCATAAACCCTTCTGGATATGGATGTAAATAACACATTTATTTATTCATGCTCCTTAAATGTATATATTTTTTCTTCATTGTTTGCAGAGCTAAGAAAATGAATCACTTTCAAACTGTTGAGGTTGGGAAGGGAAGGCTGAAATAGGGCGAGTGTTGCTGCAAGACGCTGCCCCAAACAAATGAAACTCTTTCAGTGAATTATGGGCTGACTAGTTTCTTTTTTAAGGCACATCAAGGCATTTCAGAATGTGTCAATAAAAGCCCACCTGGAGGTAGAAATTACAGAGCACTGGAAAGAACGCCAAGATTACTCAAGTCTTTGTGTTTTCATTTGTTTTAAATCTGCGTGTTGTTAAAACAAATGTAGAAATTAGCCATATGGGAACTCAGTTTTGGTGCAATATCTTCATCTGTCACCGCATTTGGAAAAAAGCGTGCACACAACAAGATCAGTGGCCAGGGAGGGAGGGTGAGAACAGCACGCGAGGAAACAATGCTGAACATATGCACAGGATTCCGACCTCGCCGCATGGTGACTAATGATAATTTCATAAATACTGAAGCTGTGATGGATTATTATTACGGCAGGGCCACGTTTTTAAATACCGTCTAACGGTTTTTGTATAGAAAAGTAGCTCACACATCTCACCGGGACAACCTGCCCTTGTACGCAGCATCTCTTACCCAAATGAAAACCACACACTATTTTCAATTCAAACCTTAGACCCAATGCATGTAAGACAGGGGCTTAATAGCTTTCCAAACTCTCATTTGGCCTCAGTTATACAACCAGCTGACACTGAAAATAATTAATGCCCTTTAGGACTCGCATCTGCTCCTATGGTTCCATGTCAAGGTTTTTAATTGGGCTATTTTGGCATTTGGAGACAATGGCAAGGTGAAATAACCTTTCTTTAATATTTCTGAGGTCAGAAGTTAGTCCTGCCAAAGGTCATCCTTCAGGTTCACAAATGAGTCATTTGTATCACCTAATGCAATCTGTGACTTGCAAATTGCACTGGGAGATGTTATAGTGCATTAATTAGTCCATGTGGTGAATACTGAATTCATCATTACCAGTGAAGCCTGTGCAGGCGTGCCAATACTCGTTTTGGTGGGTTGCAATAGATGATTATATTACATATTCTCCTTCAAATTCTGGTCTCTAATATCAGGCCTTGTTTGCAAACAAGCAAAGACAAGACAGAACTGGTCCTCTCCCACTGAGCAGCACAACACAGAATATTTACACGCCAAGAATGCTCCAGATGAGTGTGCAAAAAGCCATCTCAGCCTCTTTCATTCAGCCTCTACTTCACAGGCACTGTCAGGCAGCACACCCACAACTGACACCATTGCTGTGCTGTACTCACCAGTCAGGACTAATTGAAATTTTTAGAAGTGGGGCTGTCTTGTTGCCCTCTGCTCTTTTGAGCCTAAAGGGTAGCTCTGTTTTTTTGTTTCTTGGATTTTTTTTAGATTGCCTGCTTGGTGTTCTCCATAGCTGTAGGGATTACAAGCTTTAAAAAACAGACAGGCATAAATAGCAATTAACTGCAATTCTCAAGTGACTGCATGTCTACAAAAGCACAGCTTTTTGGAAAAGCATGATAAAATTGCAAGAGCAGCACTATCATTTCCTACTGAAGATCTGACTATTAGACAAAGGTCCGAAGTTCCCCAGATTTTATTTCCAAAAGCCATATGCTGCAATCAGCTTGCAATCCAGCTAACACCAGTAGCAGCTTGACAGAGGGCAGAGGTACAACCACCTCACCAATAGACTGGCTGCAGGTAGGCTGGGGGGTAACTGCTGTTTCTACTCAGGCCTGAGGGTCTCTTTAGTAGCAGAGGTGCGGCTCACCCCACAAGCTTCTTTGCCCCAAATCTTCCCGTGCACGTATGCTCCATAGCTGGTGCTGTGTTCCCTACATTCTTCAAAGGCTGCCTCACAGACCTTCCACATTCAGGGAACTTCTGAGAGAAATTTCTATCAATCTTAAGTCAACTTTTTAATACCAACATTCAGTCCAGCTTCCTTGCTGCAAGGAAACCTTGTAGGCAATTTCACCCTAAGTCACAGTCTGATCTTTCAGCTGGTTGGCAGCTATTGCCTGTAATGAAGGGATTATTAATTTCTGTTTCAGACGGATAGGAGATCAGGCTATGGATACTGCATGACTGTACCATCTGTGCAGTTGACATATATTGATTCATACCATCTTCCCATCTGTCCTTGACACTACAGAGCATCAGAGGTCACAATCAACTCCTTGCTGGAATTCCCCCCTAAAAACAAGTTTGCATCCAGTTCCCTGTCAAAATATACTTCAAGTCAGTTTTACAGAAAATGGATCATCTCCTCGCTGTATTACAGAACCAAACAGATCATCAACACCTTGGCCCACAAAGTGTACATCAAGCAAATATAATAATAACCAACATTTTCAATGGTAAGTATGAGTTTCTATGCCCGCTACCAAAAAAGTCAAGATAGAATAGAACTCTTGAAACAATAAGTGGACAATGAAGCTAAGAAACTTATTAAAGCTCTCAAGAGATTCACATATCACATTGGGTGCAACAATCAAAGCAGAACGTTGAGAAATGTGAAGTTTGGTTGCATGTGCTTATGGAAAACATTAAGGAAACAAGGGAAAATCTGCAGCTGAGTAATTCCTGAAATGCAAATCTCTGGAGAGAACCTAGTTTTTGTTTCATGACAGATATCTTCTTTTTTTTTTCCCCTCCTATCATTCTATGCAAATTGCTATTAGCTAAGAAATGAAAACTTTTGAAGCGGCCATTTCTGGCTTTTCTCAATTCAAATATTTCATCTGACATAGACCACACTGTAACTGGCAGCACCATGTCTAATCCATGCTTAAACAGTGCTCATGCAGAACTATGTTTTCAGTGGGTTACAGTTGTCCCATAACAGCACTGGGTTAAAAAACGTCATGTTTTTTCCTCACTCTAAAGAACTGGTTGAAGGCAACCAGTTTTAAGCAAGCCTAGAATTTAAAGACATCTGTGGTAGAAAGGAATGGCAAAGACACAATGGTTTTCGGTTGTTGCTGCTGTGTTAGAAGCAGGGAATACTTAAGTTAATCCTCAAACACAGATTTAATTTGAAAACTTGTTCTCATGCAATATTTTTCTCTTTGGGCTTACTGAAATATGGTGAAATCACAAAAACAGTCACACCATTTTTACATGTAAAAATTGGAGAGACAAGAGGACAACCCAGTGTGCCTAGATCTCAAACCTGATACTTTAAGCCCCGAGCTGAATTTGGCCATAGTTAATATTACACGACTCCACCAGCATCTGCTTCTTTACTCAAAGCATCAGCAAAACATGAAACCTCTCTACTGTTGTTGAAATGCAACAGTGACCAAAAGTCACAGTGAAAGAGTTCACACCGAACCCAACCTGCCAGGTCAGTATGGCAACTCCAGCTGCTCAGCCAACAGCAGCTCACATAAAAACCAATGCACGGGGCCAGGTGGGAGCAACACCACAGCAGGTGCATCTCTAACCAGAGACCTGTCCCTGCTGGCAGGACAGCATGCAGAAGCCAACATTTCACAGCAGCCATGAAAGCACTCCAGATTTATTTTTATTTTTTAAACACTGTAACTTCCTGAAACTGACTGACTGCCGCATGCCACAGCTGTGGCTCGTACCTGATATCTCACATCAGCTGTGCTCATCCAACTGACAAATCTTATGGATGGACTTCTAAGCATCACAACTCAGCCAGCTCCTGCACAGAGCTCAAGGGCTTGCAGTACCTGACAACACAAGCCTAGGGATGGAGAGCATTTGCGCTCTCGGTGGAATAAACAACAGGAAAAGAGGCGGAAGGACACGGAGGAACCGCCTCAACACACGCGTGTCGGTGCAAAACAGAGGGGCCGGCAGCAGGCGGGGGCCGTCACAACATGGCGCCTCCGCCAGGCTCCGGCGGGAGGGTCCGACCCGCGGCCAATGGCGCGGCGGCAAACCGCAGCGCGCTGCCACCTGGCGGCCCCCTGGGCGCACTGCGCCCGGCCGCACCCGGCCCAGCCCGCGTCCCCACACGGGTGTCACACAAACAAAAGATCACATTGCTGTTGTTTCTCCAGTTCCAGAAGAGGAGCGGTGGGATTTATGCAGCCTTACGGTGTTTCTGGGACAAGAAAAAACTCTAAACGTGGGCACAGGCTGACGCACTCACAGGCATCCTCAGCCATAGCCTGCAGCCTCACAGGACCTCAGAGTGAGGGCAAAGGCTTAAAACAGGAGGTAAAGGTATAATGAAAGGAAATGCATTGCCGCATCATTGTTAATCGCTTAATAAATGCACCAGAAACTGGATACTATCCCTTAATAGCTGCCCAGGAGCTGGGATATTAGCAGACAAGATACCTCTGTGCTAATTTACTGCATCCTATTCAGGTGGAAAAAAGGATCCAGACAAGCAGCCAGCTTAAAAGTACACATACAAAACGAGGCTTTGGGATTTACAGCTTGACTCCTTGCCAGCTGTTGAGGTTTCACAATCACATTCCTCTTCTGTTCTTTTATTTTTTCCTCCCCAAATCCTTTTTTCCTCCACTCCCACTGTGGTATGTGAAAGAGGTGTACCAAGAAATAGGGAAGCATGAGACCTTGGTCCATCTCCCATGAAAGCTCTGTGTAAAATCAGACACTGTATAAGGCTCTACTTGTATTAAACAGAGAACCTATCTAAAATGTAATGTTCTGAAAGTACTAGGTGGTTAAGTACCTTGAAAATTGTGTTTCAAGGGTATATCAGGGGATTTGCTATTGCTGAATCAGATGAGAAGCCAGACCTTTCAACACATTTGCTGTAGACATCACAAGAAATCAAAGTCCTGGAGTCTATAGGAGCCGAGGCACCACAGTGGCTGATCAGAGCCACCGGGATTTACAGTCACAACAGTTACTGACAACAAATTTTAGGCGCTGTGCAAATCCCCACACTTTAACTAGCAAAAGGTGGCTGGTAGACAAAGTACTGCGGCTGTCGTGGAGTGCAATGCTAACAAGACTGTCTGAAATTATAGCTAATAAACCAATCAAATACCTGTTAAAAGAGACAAACACCAGACAGGTCAGCTCCTGTTATTCTTCATACCTGAGTCCACGTTATTTGACTCTGTAATAAAGGAGCCTTTCGTATTTATTTTACTGAGATCTGAGAGGCGTGCAGACACGCTTCTTGAACTGCCTCATAACCAAGCAGCAGGAGTGACTGATCAGCTCAGAGCTCATCTGAAGGAAGAAGCCTGAATTTGATACCAATTAGTCTTGTAAATCTGTGATGTCTGCTGGTTCAATCCAGTAGTTTGGGTACTTCTTTTACCTGCTTGGTCTCATACGTTTATTCTGTGTTTGCCCTGTTTCATCTCTTTAGTGCAAATGCTTGTTTATGTTGTTTTAAATGAAATATGAGTGAGTCTGTAGAGATTTCTGCAAAATGGAATTCTCTTTACCTTTTCTCTACATCCAGAGGAATGGTGCTATCCAGCAATCAGACATCACCGATCCCTGTAACTTCCTGTAACCTTCCTGTCTGGGCACAGAAAAGATAACCTCTGCCCTGGAAGGCTCATGGGCTAAAAATGTTTTACCCCTCATAACTTTCTTGCAGCAACCCTTTCTGCATCTACCTTCTCTTTTTTTGTGATTCAAAGGAAAGCCAAAACATTGTGCAATCAAGAAGCGAATGCAGCAGAGTCACAATAAACAATGCTTGCATCTTGAAGTACCTCCAGTATTTTCCTTCTTGCATCAAGACATTCCCTACATCATCTTGTGAGCACCACATCGTAGGACAAGAAAATCAGATGACATACCAACCACGAGCAGGCTAAGCAACCATAACAATGTTCTGCCTTCCTTTCAGACCTTTGAGCAGTTGCAACTGGCAGCAACTAAACCACATAATTCTCTGTTAAATAAGTTACTGGAAAATAAAAATAGATAGAAGTCTCATTACTTAGCATATTCATCCCCACATCTGGATGATAAAATATAATTCTTATGGAAAAATATAATTTTTAGGCGCTATGTTCCCTATCTGCAATTACATCAAAATCACATTAATTGAGCTATAACACTGTCAGGCCTGGCAGCTGGGAGGCACATCCATACATTCTAAAGAGATGGCCATTAATTCAGCACTTCGCAGTGTGGCAATGAAGCTGGGATGTCCGCTCCCCAACGTGATTTACTGTCTTTCAAGCTGCTTAAGTGGGAACCTCTACAAAAAGATTTAAGTTAAGTGACTCTTATGCCGAGCTGGAGCTCATTTATTATTGAATTAAGTTTTCATTTCTTTTAAAGGGAAAGAGAAATATAGTTTTATTTGAAACAAGGTAAAACAGTTCAAAGAAATCAACTATTACAATTTAGGAAGCAAGAATATATCTTGGTGGATGACAGTGGCATTTTGTTCTTACTTTAATGTAAAGATAAATTAAAAATGTAAGCACATGCAGTCTTTTAAACGCTCATGTCTATATGGTTTACGCACATGTCTGCTTTTAGATATATTTATGTATGTACTTCCAGATGTGTATCTGTATGCATCTATGTAATTACAAACACGGGTACAGATTATGTGTAATACATTTACGAGCCTAGATCCTGAAACTAAACATATGCTTGATGAAGAAAACTATTTTATAGGGCAGTGGGACAGTTCAGCATATAGAGCTTGCTAGAGCATTCATCCCTATAGATTGTATTTAATCAAGATCTATTTCTGAAACTATATTAACGGTGTCTTATTTTGGGGGGAAGGGATATATTTGACACTTGAGCACCATGGCTAAATGGTGGGTGGTGTACTGTTCTGTACTAAGAATGTCTGACGGACAAAAAGAAGATTATCCTATTCAAACAGCAGGTACCCAATTTCTGCCCTGAAATTAGAACATCAGAACACAGCAATCAATGCAATATTTGGCCCCTGTCCTCTAACCACATGAAGGAAATATATTGAGCTAAATTTTCTGCCAGCTTAATTTTATTGAAATTAGTGGAATTTATCCAACAAAATACTTGGCACGTTGCATTTGATGGGTAAAACGTGCCAATGCAGGGAGAGGGATTTGAGGGAAAGCAGTTAGCCTGCACGCTTAAATTAGCTAAATATTTCTAAATAAAATATACTTTAAAAATAAATTATTAAAATTTGCCAGGACCCCCATAATGGTGTCATTTACACTCCGGTCACATGATTATACAGCGCAAGACCCTTTCGTAATTAGGAACGCGCACTATATAAGCTCCCTCCCTAATTAGCAAATTATGTTGAAAATAGCATCCTGCTAATTAATGGTTATTATGGCATTTCTGAAGCTGAAGCTTTAATTATCACCAACCTAATGATTGTGTACAGAAAAAAAAACAACTTTTTTTCTTAAATTATCAATAAGGGCAGGCGAATTATTATCAGGCGAATCTGCTGACGGCTGATTAATTTGTTTGATGCAAAGTTGCTGTGTGTTTCATATTATTTTATCGGAGTTGCAGGAAAAAGGTACATAATTTGGTTTCATTAGCAACTACTGCTATTTATCACTAGAAGATACCCCTCCCTTTTCAGTTGTTTGTTCAATTCCCTCTGTGTTTTTGCCTGCACCAGCATCAAAGTCAAGAGCAGGAAGTTTTAATTAAGTGACACTAATGAGGTCGTTGAAAATGATACTTCAGCAATTCAGCATGCTGTTAAATGTGTTTATTCTATAATGTCATCAAAGGTGATTGTTTTCCCTTGTAATAGATAAAATTCATTACCATAAGCATTGTACTTTTGAGTGTTAGAGTTACAAAACGCGAGTTAGTCAGGTGTGTCTGTCGCACATTTCATCTCATCTGCCTCTGTAAATTTGCATCTAAAACTATCCCTTAAGAAGGAAATGTAGCATGAGCTGTAGTTGTGAAGGTGTACGGTTTTTTGTTCAGAAACAGCTAGCTCTCACTGGCCTTGGTTATGATGAGTGGAGCCCTGCTTTTCTGGCTACCAATCCATTCACAAGTGCATCCCAGAATTCTGATTGCAGTCTGTTTTGCAACGAAACAGCTTCTATGAATCATTTCCAGCTTGTAAAATAACTGTTAAATAGTTGCACAGTTAATACTGTGACTATATGAATCAAATAGCAGTTACAAGGATGTGATCACCATAGGCTAAGGTTATAGCCAGGTACAGTTTGTAAGAAGTTCTATCGTTGGTGACACCAGCTGAACCAGGTGGAAGAAACTCTGGGTCTGAACCAGGGGCAATTAAGAGGTCTGCTGCTCTCTTCTTCACTGGTAATTTGGCCATGTATAAATAGTCGGTTAGCCCCACATCTGCACATAAAAAAGACCTCAAGATGTTTTTATGAGATACTGATCCAAAGTATTCACACACACACAAGAAAACCACCAGTCCTGCAAATCAGAGCTAATGGATACATATACTCATTGGTATACAGCTTGGCGTGAAGTGAATAGAAATTCACAAACCCTAGATCTTCCCTTGGCGAAGGCTGGCACTGTTCAATAGACACTGCTTATATCAGTGTAACATCTAGGTCCATCAGTTCCCAAGTTGTTTGATTCCTTAACCACTGCATTTCCAGAAACAAACAAACACAGTAACCTCACATTAATTTGGCAGAGTTGTGTTCACATCATCTACCTCTGAAGTAACAACCTCAACAAAGTAATGGAGAAGAAGCACATCTTCTCATACAGCAGCTTAAAGACACAGACATTCAGATTTGCTCAGAGCACAATATAGACCACAGTACTTCCTGGCAACCCACCTCAACCCCCAAAATTCACTCATATGATTAAGAAAAAGGTCAGTTTTTTTTTTAGAAAAGTAACAAGGGAACTAGGCACATACTATTTCTTTGTCAAGTAAAAATATACTTGATATTTACAGCAAATGTGTTTGTTTTAAACTACCGCAGTTCTAAGATCATAAAAACTGTGACAATTAGCCTTATGGTAAAAGTTTTCTTCAATACAGAATGGAGGCTATAATGCTTTAAATCAAATTCACTTCTAAAAATTCAATCTGTCTTCAAGAAAAAATGTTTAGAAATTAGATGAGGCAATACCAAACAAAACTGAAATTATTCAGAAAAGCCAAAGCACCACCAAATATTTCTCAGTGGAAAAAGTCCACTGTTTCCTATAAATAGCGTTTGGACATTGCTCACTTGCTAATGAAATAAAACACAGCATATGCAGGCATATAGAGCTGCCATTCAAAACTTTGGTCTCTAGTCACATCCCAGTTTTACACAGCTGGCCCATACTGTGTTGCTTTCCATCTGTTCAGAAGGAGAATACTCTCAAGCTTAAGCAACATTAGTTTGGCTAAGTCACCAAAGCCACCGAATTCACCTTGGCCTTTAGTGCTTCTTATTCAGGGTGATGAAGACAGCCATGACCATTTGTATTTGTTGGTCAGAGCCAACCCGAAGAGCACGGTACTCCCTGGCACGCTATTGCAGAGAGGGGCTACACCCAGTGAATGTGATCTGTTTTTCACAGCGTGATGCCATGCACTCCCAACAGTTACTAGTCCTTGCATTTTCTAATGCTGCAATGAAGTACTTCAGAATTTACTGGATATAAGAGTTTCATCCATCGTCTCTGAAGTGAATGGCAAAATTCCTATTGATTTCAATGGGAAAGGACTAGACCTTTAATGAGGAACTAAACAGTTCCTAAAGTGATTTTTACAAATATTATTTACAATGGCACCATCCAACAATTGCAACTTGTTTATAGAACATTAAAAGATTTTTTTCGTTACAGTCAGAAAGAGGGTATTAGAAATTGCCTGAAAACTCACCCACCCACCAAGGCAGAAGCCATAAATCATAATTTTGTCCACACAGAGCAAAAAGCAGGAATTGCAGCAAGCTGCAGGGAGAGCCGCCCTTCATGTGGACAGCAGGGGACACGTCTGGGTCATATAACCCCTAACCTTATCTTTATTTTTCCATCAAGCTCTGTGACATTTGTTCTTTTTCATTCAATAAGATGCAGGACTATTTGCCATTTTCAAGTAACCACATTATACAGTATTTCCCACTGACAGACACATCCCCTCAGCACAAGGTGCTTTAACTCTTTCTAATGGGTTTCTTACTGGCTTCTGTTTCCCGAGTGGGATTTTACGTTATGTTTGCTTTGACAAAAAGAAGAGGAAAAAAAAAAAAAGAAACATACCCCCTGGGAAAGTTAACCTCAAAACATAACATTTCTAAAGCAGGATAAACCACTATCGTAACTGCAGAGGACAACATAATTACAAGCAAAACCATAGAAAAACAGATGTACTGAGCAAGCAGTCTTGGCAGTCCAAAGTTAGAAGGTCAATAGGTTAGGTTGCCAAAATTGAACCTTTCTAAAGCAGGCATTAGTTTCTTTCTGCAGATTAGCCACTCGCTGTATCAATAGTCAGAAATCACAGACACCTTCTTATCCAAGAATCCATCTTCTCTAGATATCTAGAAGGTGAAACAAAACTTCGTCTCACCAAGTACAAAATACTGGGGAGGAACTGCATACAGAAGCTAGTGGTTTGCATCGCAGGGTTTCCACTACCTTCACAAAATGCTGGTTCCCAGCCTGTAGTTGATGCTTGGAGCTGCACTGTCCCACAGCCTTCCTAAGGGATCCATCCTGCAATGAACCTTCCAAGTGAAGGACATCCCAACCTATTCCTCATCTGCCCTCTGCGCAGTAGGGTTATTCTCATGGGATCCAGCACTCCAATATCTGAGCTTTGACATATTTTACTTGAAAACTGGAATATGTACCTACCTGCCCTTCCCATGAGGCTTCAGATTTCCCCACCAGCCCTGCTCTGTAGCAGTGCCACTGCAGTTAGCAGGGAAGAGCTACTCTTCCTATTTTACTAGTAAGGAACTGAACACCAGGGGAGTTACGCGTAAAAGAAGGTGCCCTGGCAAAGCAGGACTTCAAAATGGGTCTTTCACCCCAACCATCACAGCAAGACTCTTAGCAACTTTCCCTCACCGCCACATCAAACATATCTGGCCCTTCCCCATGTAAATATCATTCAGTTCAGCCAAGGTTTTGCAGCAGGCTCTTGAGTAGAAGATAATTCAAGCAAATCCTTCGGTGCCTGCCCTAGCCATTCTGAGCCATGCCCTTGCTCATACCAGGTAGTCAGCTACTGCATCTAAGGATGCTGCTGGTAAAAGCAAAAGCAGTATTGTACCACAAGAATTCCAAGGTCATCACCAAATCTCTGAAGAGTTTTGAAAACCCCACAACATAAGTGTATTAAAATTTTGTATTTAAATCCTAAAAAAAGACCAGGGAAAGACACCTGACTGAGCTTCATTCATTGCCTCTGAAGGGTTGCATGCCCTCCAGACTTTGCTGGGCTCACCTCCAGTCCCACCTCAGACCCTGTCATGCCAAGAAGGGAGAGAAGCATCACTGCTCAGCACAGAGGTAGATTCAATGTGGTTCGCTCTTCTCCCACACACATAGTAACCATGGGTCATGGAGGAGGCAGGATTTCAGCTTGACTGCAAACATGAGATGTCAACCAAGAAAATGCCCCGCTGGTGGTTTTTTTTCCCCCCATGTGATTATAGGCTCATTCAGGTTCTCTGAGAAAAATGACGCTCTGTTCAGTCACTGCAGAGAGGAAAGCACCACTGGAGGCAGCGTCACTGGGGTGTCCAAACCACACATTCACAGAGAGAGAAGTTTAGTCATTTATAGATGACTTCTAGCACATTGTCGCGCTCATGTGAGTAGATCCACCTCTTTGGCTAAAATCAGACAAATAAGGCCAATTTTGGTTCTGTTCTTTCCTTAGCTTAATCTGACACACTGCAGCCTCAAATGTTAACTTACATCATGCACAAGAAATGATGACAACTATGGGAAAAGGCTTACCACAAATTCTCAGTGCTCGTTCTGTGCCAGTCCTTTCCACTACACTCCTGAAAAATGCTCAGTTTGCATTAGCAGCAGCTCCAAATGGTGCCACAAAGGTGGACTTGGAAAAAGAAATACTAAGAATCACAACTCCAGATCATTCAAGGTACCCTCAACTAAAAGCTTTCAGTGATAACAGCTGCAAATACATCCCATATGCTGAGTATTGTAAAGTTTTCTGAAGGACAGTTGATGCACATGTGCACACAGATGTCTCTACCTGGAACAACTGTCAGCATGATGACTTCCAGAGAACTTCTGAAATGCTGTAAGATCTCTGTAGTGCTGGCAGACATCAAATTAAACGTGTGATGTGGCTCCAGAATAATCAGTGAGTTGGAGCCAGATGTACCAAGATGGCATATGATGATGAAACAGCACTGATGGATGTTCTACTCTGGACAGCAAGATTAGAAAAGTAGTATTGACAAAACAGAGGGAGATGAGAGTAAAGGGACAAAAATTTTCAGTGACACTCAATGGAAAAATAGACAGGAAAAGTGCCAGATAAGTTGCAGAAACGTGGGCATTCAACTATTTTCTAAGGATACTAATTGCATTCGTAGACTTATTCTAAAATTAAAAAAAGAAAAAACACTAGCCATAAAAGTCACTGGTTTGTGAAAGCAGAGGCAATGAACTCTTAAGGAGTGTTGGAGGTGCAACAAGAAGTTCTCAGAAGAAGGCTGTGATATGTTTGTGCTCATCAAATCTGTCTGCAGCCCAATAGCAGAGTAAACAACGCAGTCTGATCTCAAGATGCACACTGGCTGCCTGTCAGCTGACAGGGGAAACAGCCCTGCTACAGTTAGCCTGACTGCCTACAGCCAGCGAGCACGTTCTGTGTATTCAGACCTTAAAGCACAGGAAAGCATGACAGTCATGATCTCCACTCAACAGCAGTTTATACCAAAGATAAACTATCTATTCATGAAACCATTTTCTCACTAAGAAAGAAGAACAGGAAAAAAAAACCAAACACTTGTTTTCTTCCTGAAGTTGAAGTTCAATTAAATGGGAAACCTTCAAATTTTTGGTAGATCTCTCAGTCAACACTATTGAACACACACAGTTGGGTTGAGCCTTTCCAAGGAGACCTGCTCCTGTTGAAGCTCTTATGATCCCACTTCTAGAAGCCTACAGTATCAGATGCATGCTCTTAGTAGTCTTTTTTCAACCTTATATCATTCTATGACTCTAATGCACAGATCTTAAAAGAATGGCACCAGACATGGTTGGCAAGTCTTTTTGGAAGTTCAAATGTAGAAATTCAGATGCAGCCAGCAAAGGAATGTCACGGTCCAGTCCCAAACCAGAGGAATGCACAGCCAGCGCCCATCTAATTGCTGTGTCTTAGTTTCCTGTCCCTCATTTTCAAGTTTGATTTTCTCTCAACTTCCTGTCACATGTTCTCAGCTTGCAAAAGGCAGGATGCCACTAGTGTAACAAACGGAGATTTTTACTGAGCTGTTACAGTTACGTTGTCTGAGATTACTTTGACTGTGTTGGCACTGAGTCGATGCACAGAGAAGTTTACTACACAAGATGCTGTGTGGCTCTCTCTGGCACTTGTCACCATCCATGGAAAGGAATATAGAATCTAATCAGAATACCAAAGGATGCCAAAACAAACAATGCCCAAATTACACTGCATGAGAAAAGTTTTCAAACATGAAGCATACACGTGACAAATTCATTATCCATGTTTTTCTTCCTTATTAAATTGGAGAAAAATTGAGATCTATGTTGCACTTACACAGAAACTTTGCATCACTTCCACTATTTCCACTGATGTTGCTACATGCAAGGCTAAAGCAAAATATTAATATATCAAGTTTCCAACTAATGCAGCTGTGCTACTAATCCCCATACTCCAAGCTTCAGCCGCACTCTGTGAAAACTATTTGCCTACAGTGAAATTCGTTTTTAAAATCAGGAAGCGTTGAAGTAGAGGCTTGGAAAAGGTTTTCAAAATTCAACAATGTGATTTTCAGGGGTTTTGTGTTTGTTTTGTTGGTTTATTGCTTTTTTTTTTTTTTTTAAGGGGTGGAATCTGAACCTTCAGGGATAGAAACCGTCTCTTACAAATAAGGATTGGTAACACTGCAAGCAGCTTCTTTGTGGTCCAGCAAAAAGACAGATTTTACTTTAAACTTTATTGAATATTCATTCAATACTGATTAAAAACTGTGACTGAGAAGACGAGAGAAAAAAAAGGGTCAAGCATTTTAAAATAACTCTTACAAACATGGGTCGTGCTTCAGTGGCTTGAAATGCCTTATTTGTATAATTTCTCCCACTGGGTGAATACAATTTTAAAAGGAAATGAAGCATCATAATATAAGCTACACACCACCTATGTAACTTGTGCTTGGATGTGAGCATTATAAATATTGTCAGCTGCCAAAAAGCAGCCAATGCTTTTCTCAAGCAGGACGACGTTTTTTTCCTTCGGTCTTTCTTGATCTATTGTTGTGACTCTCCCTTTGATTGACAGGTGGCATTCTTGTCTTTATGGATGGAGAAGCAAAGCCCTTGATGGTTATCGACATAAGGAAATGTCATGTCTGAATATGTTTCAACAGGACCTTTTTCTCCCTCATTTCCTGCTCCTTCCCCTCACTTAGTTTATTATATTTAATGCAATGAAATCTCTCAAATATGAACTCATAATCCAAACACTGAACTGCAATCAGGAATCTAAAGCTGGCATTTAATTGCCATTTGGTATTAAAAGTCACATTTGCAACAAGTTTCCTTACAAGGTAGAGTTGACCACATTCGCTTTTGCTTTACACACGGGCAACTGAGGCACCTCTTGGCTTCAGACCTTCAATATGGTGACAGAAATGCGCTGCCAAGTGACAGGAGTAACTCTGCAGCCAACACATCACTGTAAATTTCACATCAGGTGTAATTCATTCGGAAACCAGAAGCAAGCGAGTGGAAGTGGTAAAATAGCTCACACTGCACTGGTCTGACACACAGCGCAACTTATTCAGATGAAGTGCTCAGCAGCCCTTGCAAAAAGCAGTGCCACCTCCATTTACATCCAAAATAACTCCAACGCTCCACCAGCACAGGGCCTGACTCCAGCAGGGCTGAGTGCAGTGGCTGGATGGATCATGCCTTCCCACAAAGCCTGGGTTTGGCCATGGTTGTCATTGTGGTGCCAGCGTGCTGAAATCCTTCAGTTTTTATTTGCTCTCGTTCCCACTGCTCCCTTGCCAATGTAAATTATACATTAGTGCAAGATGCCACACTCTTCTTCTGTTTCTACCTCCTCCTTACAACTTCTCATGCACACACCTTAGGCCAGTGACACCGACCAATACACACCATCAGTCCACCTCTTTGCTCCTTCTGTCACAGCAGAAGGATCCTGAAGAACATTCTATAGTAAAGAAAGTCCTTAATACCACGCACAGGCTTCAGACCAACTATTTTCTTAACAGTTATTCCTATCCCGTGCTTACATCCTCTCTCCTTTCTTTGTCCTATCTAAAATCACAAATTAATTTTGTTACCCTCCACTGCAAGAAATGATCGTTTTCATTATAAAGAGTCCAAAACAGTGTAAAAATTGTAACTTTGGTGACGTCAAATAAAAAAAAAATAATAGGATAAATTGGGAATATTTTGTCTGGGATAATGCATCTTTGCACTCTCTACCATGATCCTAATGCAGCTGCATAAATTTCCACATGCTTTGCGTGCATTGGGATAACATTCTGACCACTAACCACAGGTTAAAAAAAAAGTAACCTAGGAGCTGGTTTTGTACAACCCAGAATAAATAACTCTTAAAAAAAAAAAAAAAAAAAAAAGAAGTTAAGAGTAGGACACTACTCCCAAGGACACATCTGCACTTACAAGTGGATCTGTGTCCCACACAAAGTGGAGAACCCAAAGGCTGGTCTCACTTATTATTCCATTAATGGAGTACTTACAGATCTCGCCCTGCATTTGCCATTTTCACACAGAAACTTTCACAGCTAAGTAAATTTTCATCTATTTTCAGGTTAATGTTTCCTGGAGTCATGATACCCCCACCTAGTGAACAGATGTTGCAAGTGGTACCAATAGTACCTGTCAAAGCTCCTGCACACAGGTGGGCTTTCCTCCCCAGCTCATTGCCATATATCCCCTGACTTTTTAAGCCGCATGCCTTCATGCATACACAGAGCAGATGCTTCTCCCACAAGACTGCATAAAGAATACCCAGATCATAAATTATGTTACTTTCAGATTTACGCGCCTTTGGAACCAATCTCAGAACTGTAAAGGGAAAGTCTAAGAGAAGAGTCTGCCTTGCCTCTTCTCCATCACAGGAGTGCAGGAAGCAGCTCAGAACTAGAGCCACTCTGCCTCAGCCCAGCCCGTCCACAGGTACAGGAGGGTTTGCCACAGATGCCAAAAGGATCCTCCAAACATGAGAACAAAGAGGGAAAGTGACCTGAGCAAGATCTGAAGCAATTACATTACTTCAACTGAAGGAGTATTTAGGAAGACAATCAGACGCAGGATGCATGAGCGTTCCTATTTCTTCTAGTTGAGTACTTCTGCTTTTCCCTCATCTTATCACTGAATACATTCCTACTCCTTTATAGCCAGCCAGGCTATAAAATTCAGCACGTATCCTACATGTTAATTTTGTATCGCCCTAATAATGCTCAGATTTACTGGAATCTATTCTCTCACTGATGCATATTTGTAAGTACTATTAACGTTAATGGGAGTTACCAACTAATTAGAAAGGAGAACAAAATCTAGGCTACAGGATGCAAATTAGAATAGCATCTATGTCACTTATCTTCCCGCTGAGGAATCAGAGTAGAGCAAAAGCAAGGATGGCGACTCTCAATTCTGTTGACTGTTGCCTTTCGTTCTGCACCAACAAAAGACAATATTTGAAGAGAAATAGCCAGTCAGGTTACTGAAGTCTGTTGCATAATAACAAGATCTCCAAGCCAGTCCTCAAGAAGCAAAAGATTTTTTCAATTTCCCATCTTGCTCACTTAAACATACTCAAAGCACAGTTGGGAGGTGTAGCTAAGAATTAATATTTTTAACAAGCTGGTCAAGAGAGCGTAGCTCAGCGAGTCTGCGTACTAAAGGGGCATTGTTAGCACACTGCTTGGCTTTTATTAGGTGAAACAATCCAAGCCTACTTCAGTGCATGAAGTGGTTTGGAGGGGTTTTATTTTCATCCTTAAAGTCCAGGGTGGCTTTGGCATAATAAAGGTCATATCTCCTAATCATGGTAATGTTCACACACAGCAATATGAGCTCATTGCAGAGAGCTCCAGCACTCAGAAATCCCCGGTTAGAAGGTGTCACCGATTAAACTATCGCATTTCAAAGGCTTCCATACAGTAAATAGGAAAGAAAAGAAGAAAAGGAACCATGGCCTTTTGTTATTCAAAAAGCTACGGAGAGCGATAATTAACCCATTTTTGTTGAGAAATCATTTGGACAAAAGTCAACGGATTGCCACCCTGTCAATTGTTAAGTCTAGATAAGGACATTATATTCCACTGTACAAAGAGTGACAGAAGATAGTGAATAGAAAGTAGGCCACTACCATGACTTTCCCCAGTCCATCGAAAAAGAGGTCTATTTTTTCCACAAAAGAGGTAATATAGTAAAGGATCTCTTCCTACATTAAAAACATAACTACGCTGCTTGTTTTTGCATTTTGTTAAATATTCAAAGGTACCGCGCAATTAGCATGTCATTAATGAATAATTAATTACTGCTAAAACAGCCTTCAGATTTTTTTTTTTGCAACTAAATTATTTAAAGAGCAAATAAAATAATGGAACACAGCTCCTCCACTACCCCCTTAGCTCTGTGTTTTTATCAGTGCATTGGTTTGTAGATGAATAGGGGTCTATTAGCTAAGAAAAAAATTGTGTTTTGAAATACAGAAAGATCCCACTTCTCTTTCCTGTTCCACTGCCCTCAGACTCTCAAAGAAAGCCAAAAAAGCGATATGGTCCTTGTTAGCATCTGCTAGGAATGCAGAAGTTGAAGTACCTGGAATATGATTCAGAGTACCAGATTTGGACAATGTCTGCCTAAAACAGGAAAAAAATCCCCCATATATTTTAAAGAGTGGTTCAGCCACTACTTCACAGCTTTGTATCCCCAGATTTACCAAGAGCAATGTATTTTTGTTAATGGCTATTCACCAGCTTTAATGACAGCTACTGTTATTAAAACCTACCTCACCATACAGCCAAGAGTTAAAGAGAAAGTAATTTGTTGCCACTTGCAGATATACATCACTAGTAAGACGTTAGTTTATATTTATAAGCTGCACATCTGTGGATCAGTTGGCCTACCCATCTGTTAACTGCACCAGTAAACAGAGTCTGTGAGCTGCGTATCCCTGCATCCATCACAAATTCTTTCTTTAATTGTATGTTTATGCAACAAACCTCCACTTAAGTGTATTTGAGAATGTTTTGAACAGTGATAATTAGTTTTTATTACTCAATACTATTCTTATAACACTGATTCAACACTTATTTTTTTAAATAGAGACAGCAATTTTCTCCAAGTGAGGCCGTTTGCCCCATGAAGCAGAATTTGCCCCTACAAAGACATGCTGGGAAAATGAATCTCTGCTAGTATTCCCAAGTTACTGGATGCCTCTTCTCTTCATAAACTTTTCTTTTAGAAGTTGATCCCCAAAATAACATGCATTCGATGCTAGCAGTCCACCACAAAAAGTTGTGAAAGACCTTAGATTGTACCAGGCTGGAGAGCAAGGGTGGAAACTGGAATTTTGGATACACGTTCAGCCAGGTAGAATACAACTAAGACATGTCCATCTTTAAGCTCATGAGTCAATGAGACCCCTCGCCTATTTAAGTTTCCCACTTACATACACTGGTGATTCTGAGTGCTGTCCTATTTCCAAGCAGATTTATGCTTGGGTACTTCACTTAATTTCTATAAACAAAAAGCTAATGGATGGGAAAAATGCCATGAAGTAATACCTCTTACTGTATCTCATTTTACTCAGGAAATACTGCATGCACCTTTTTGCATAATAGGGGATTTTCACAGCATTTTTTTCTAATGGCTTCACACTGAAGTTGTGTACAATAGGATGTTCAACTTCATAAAGCATTTAGTTACAGCATTTATTTTGTTTGAGGAACCGAAAGTATACACTTATCTACTTATCATTGTGCTGATGCAAATGGCAAAATTTTCCACATGATTAGACATCATTTTCTCAGGGTGTTCTGTGTCCAACTGCCAGGTACTTGGTAAATGTTTAGATCACTGCATGGTTGATCCCAAGTCTTGCAAGCCTAAGACCCTTCCATACCTAAATAAACACGTAGGTTTACTTAGTCAAAAAAAAAAAAAAAAAAAAAAAAAGACTTGGGCAAGGTCTGCAAAGAATCAGCTTGGTAAAAAAAAAAAACTAATCTAGAAAAAACACATATGCTTGCAATAATATTTTAAATCATGGCTTAGCTATATGAGCATCTCTTTATATACTCCTTACCAGAGAGGTGTTCCACAGTGACTCTTGGAGCAAGATGTGCCCACCAGTGGATGACGCTCTGCAGAAACACCATTGACTGACAGCAGTGACGCCCGCTGGCACTGGCGGCTCCGATCACTGCCAGAAGCTCCCCTGTAGTTGGGCTTCAGCCACCAAGCTGCTCACAAGTCCAGCATCTGTTCTTTGCTTAACATGACTGGGAGCCGTATGGACACAGTCCTCCTCTCTCATTCCTAGGGGCAAATGCCAGCGTGGTCTTATGTCACTTCCAAGAGGAAGAGCCCTGACCTACACCATGGCAGTCAGACGAAGCGGGATCTTCAACAACAGCAGGCTTAGCAAACTATGGTGATAATTTCTGAAGAATGTGGCAGCCTAAGGAAACATTTCTCTGTAAATATTATTGTGATTTTCTATTATTATTACAGATATTCAGTAAAGTCAGATTGAAATAACCTTACTGAGGATTTGCAGAAATAAAAGGGGGAGAGCAGTCACCCTTTTCCTGTCTCCTAAATCCTTGGCCAGTCCAGCACTCCCAAATACCCCAACCCCTTATACCAATAGTAAGCTTGGCAGGTCACCGGAGCTCAGAGCTAAAAATCACACAGCCCCAAGCTTCCCTATGAAACCGATGACAAGGGCATCAAATTGATGCTTCTGCCAGAGCTGGCGAGAGTACAAAATCTCATTCCTGAGCAGATGTCAGGTAGGGCGAACATTCAATCTCCACGAGGCTTGGACAAAAATGTAGGACAGCAGCACAGAGGTGAAAGAGGTTTGGTGAAAAGATCAGACTCCAGGGCTTCAGCCAAAATATTTCAAAGCAAATTGTGCCGCCGAGACACAATCAACAATTCCACTGAGAAAGAATGTCGGCTTCAGCACACACAAAAATCCTTCCACCAATATCCCCCAAATGGAAAAGAAATTATAAACAACATTCACCTCACTCTCCTCCCTCCCCGTCACAGAGGTGACCACGATTCTTTACCATATATCTTCAAAAAAAACCAGTCCATTGCAGATAAAAAAATAAAATAAAATCTAACCCTAAGAAGTGCGTTCAGAGACCCCCTTTATGCCACCGCTCTGTGTTACAGAAAAATGAAAGTAGAAATCTGTTGAAAAACATTTCCCTGCTGTATTGTGATTGACATCTGACAGTGCTCAGTGGTGTCCTAACTTGGATGAATTTAAATGACAAGCTTCCCTTTATAAGTAACAGAGCTCTTTTTACAATAGAACAGCACGATTACTTCATGGAAAGGAAAAAAAGAAAGAATCAAAGTTTTCCTTCAGATCCCTGGGGGCACCCCTGACCTGTCACAGGGCTGCGACCTTCCCTTGTTAATCCATGCAAATCGGATGGTTCTAATTTGCAGCGCCAGTGTCTTTGCCACACCTTTAAATTCAGAGATCAGCTTTGGGATGACGCCCACATCACACGGAGTTCAGATCACCTTCATGTTGCTGACATTTTCAATGCGATGACAGATGACTTCCCCACCATTCTGGGACAAGGCAGACCACGTCGCCCTCCAGACTACTTTTTGATTAACATCGAGACAAAAGCCAGCGGTGTTTTGCCTCTTCGTTTGGGATTAGCAGCATTGCTGCCATAAGCATTCCTAAGCAAGAACCCCTGGGAAGAGTATCAGATCCCAGGTCAAGGCACAGACTGCCAATATCACGGCTTCGCTAACAGTCACCCATTCGCTTTTATGGACATGAAAAAAAAAAGGTATTCACTGTAATAAGCACCGGTTCCAACTGAGAGATATTATGTCAAACTAAGGCCCATTTCAAAACTTTCTCCATTCACGTAACTTAATACACTTTGCGAGCCAAAGAGGGCAATATCACAGAAGATGCTCTATGTTCACCTTCCACGTCACACAAAGGCCATGGCAGCTGTTTTGTCTGGGTTACTGCAGTGTGGGAGTTAAACTTTTTGCTTTAAATTGGGTCCCTGTCAAGAAGACACTTTTTTTTTTTATTTAACCCTAGCCTAACTTGAGTACAATTTTATCTCTTTTCTTCTATGAGACTCTAGTGTTCATAGTGCTGAAAAACTGAAGATTTTTCATCTATAATGAAGAAATACCTTAGCTGTTTCTAATACCCACGTACACATGCATATCTATCTGCTTAGAAAATAAGTTACTGAAGAGAAATCTTGAAAACCATTTTCATGAAAACCAAAAAGCACATGGGAGTGTCATTATTAATAAAACATTCAAAGAGTTTAATACATGGCCTATGCAATACATCCATTTAATGCATCTAACAATACACGCTGCGTGTAATAATCTTATTTGCTTCTGCCTTGCAATTCTGATGATGCTGAAACCTGTTAACAGTCTTTTCAAACAAACACTGAAGGTTGCCAGTTGTGACAGATTTGGACTAATGTTGGTGGTAGCATGGGAGTTAGTTAAAGTGATTTGATAAGCTTGTAGCAGCTTGAGGGGTGGCGTCACTCCAAATATGTAAACAACATTGTCAACAACACAGCCCATCAATAAATGCTGCCTCTGTCTCACACAGTCATTATTAAAAAGAAGAGGAAAAAATGGAAAAAACAGGAAAAAATAGGAGGAGAGAGAAAGTGAAAGTTTCTTCATCTGCAGGCTCAAATCAATGACATACAGCATCAGGGGTCACTGAAACACTGACATATGTCAGGAGCATTTGGTTTTTAGCCTTACTGTATTCTTTACAACTATTAGGAACCGAGTACAAGGTTATTATAAGCAAGAGGTTAAACATACAGTGACATATTTCACAAGCTCACTCATGCTTTGCATCAGAGCCTTCACTTATGATAAAAGTGGATTCTCCCATTTTCCCATGCTGATCCAAGTATCTCATTACTTACAGAAGAATCCTGGCATACGAGGATCATTTTGCCCACCATCACTTTAAAAATAGAATCTGTCGGGATGTTGTAAAGAAAAACTCTCGTTTGCCTTCTAATGACTCTTCCATTGAAAAAAATAAAAATAAAAACCGAAAATAGCTTCTACAGGTATTGCAACTCCCACCCATGAGGAGGCAAAATGCAATTACAGTGCCAAAATTTTTTAACAGCTCCCATTCTGATGGCCGATGAGAAGCTTGCAGTTCCCATCTCCATCCCCTAAGCAAATTGCTATATATAAGCACTGGCAGGCTGCCAAAGCCTTCGGAGGCTTTGCACCACAAGCATGCTCCATGAATCCTGCCCATCTGGTGAGCTGGCTAGATCCCTGCCTCCACAGTCCACATCTTCAGGCAGAACCAGACCCCAGAATAGCTGTCTGCTGGGGAGCACCACTTCAGGGAATAATCTATCCATGTTGATGGACAAGTGACCTGCTCCTTTCCTCTGTCCCCAAGAGCATTTTTCAGAAAGTGGGTCCTGAAGGCCTTTCATTGTCTCCTGACGTACAGAACCCCTTTCCATAAGGTAGGGCTTTCCACAGCAGATCTCAAGAACAGACCTGTAAATTAGCAGTGGAAAGTGCTTTAAAATAAACAACAGCTTTCAAAACAAACCTAAAAGCATCCAGGCCCCAATCCAACAAAACACTTAAATACTTGCACAGCGCTAGGGAGGGCAGGCAGCTCACCAAGCACACAGAGATGCTCAGTAGCCAGATCACTTCCCACAGCTCTGCCACAGACTCATCTGCAACCTCACACATGATGTGAGCCCTGCCTTGCCCTGCTTCATTTCCTCCAGCTGTAGAACTGGGAAAGTAATCCTGTGTTTCATCACCAGGAGTATAAGCCACTGGTGTTTATGCAGTGACCAGTTACTGGAATAATGAATCACAGAGATGCTTATACATTTAGCTACATACAAATGTGAATTTCCCAAATACATGGACCACCACCCCTGTCGAGTTTCACTGAAGTTTCCCCTCTAAGAAAGGGATTGCTCAGTCTTAACTCTTACAGGACATTTTGAGATACCACAGCTTAAATTGGCTAGAAAAAAAAAAAGGTTATTAAACCATTCTTTCCTCTGATGAACAGTCCTCAAATTCTGTCAATATTTAGGAGGCTGTGATGAGATGCAAAGCTAACTTGATGAGATGCAAAGCTAACTTGATGAGAATTATTCCTTTAAAATCAATTCAAGGGACTTCTCACTAAGGACACTGAGGTACTGGTTGTTTCCTCTATTCTACACTCACACATTTGAGCAAAGGTAATCCTGTGAGGTTTAAGAAGTAACTTGGCAAAAAGTGATTTTCGCATTGCTGTTTAATATTCAGAGATGGAGATCTAGTGGATAGGGATTCAGGTGAAAGGAGAGCTACAAGAGGGTCCCAGCTTAAGTGCAGACCTCTTTGGAGAAGTGGTTTCACTTCATCTGTGAAACTTTAGTAAGATAGCTCATCACTCCTACAGAGGGAGCAAAATCCATCACAATATCACAGGTAGATTTTAGATTAAGGCTGCAGTAACAGGTGGTTCATCTGTGACACACTCACATTTTCTTTTCCCAGCTTGCAATTACTGCAAACTCTGCTGACTCCCAAAATTCTGACAAACTGCCAATAGGAGCACCTTGACAGGGCAGGCATAGGATAAAGACACCTGCTAACTCTAAAAGTAAGGGACTGCCATTAACATAAGGAATCGTGACTCTAAACAAGAACATACACTGCCCAAAGATCGTTCAGGAAAAGCAGAGCTAAATCCATAGCTACAGCAGGCTCCCAGCAGCAACCATGGGAATACAAACACAGTGAAAGATACCATGCAACCAAATAATACTGCCTAACACCGCTGCCAAAAACTACTCAAGAAGCAGCAAAATTTACCATCACCATCTGGAGCAACAATGCCCATTTCCTGCAATCAAATGATGGATCCTGCTTCCAAGTTGAGGCTGCAGCCAGACCTCTCACACTGCCAGTGCAATTCCAGGACGTGATCCAAGGGTGGGGAACGCACGCATCCATTGTGCTTTGCTGCCTGGGTGCTCACCACTGTGCCCTCTGAGCAGTGAAGGTACCCACACGGACACCAGCACAGGTACCAGAGCTAATGCTGTGACCCACGCATGGAAAAGCATTGCAATTTATGCAGCGGTGATTAATTGAAGTGAAGCTGTGTGTTCCTGCCCCTCCCATGGCATCTGAGCAGTTCCCACCTCTGAAATAACAAGGGGTTAAGCTTTGCCACGAATGTGCCACCTACGTTTTTAAGGTTATAAAAATGGGATGCTTACACTTTTCCTAACCCCTTGCCAATGACCAGACCCATATGTAAATTTCACACAGGAGTATTTAGTAGCATAATTAATCCCTACTTTATGTTATGAGTAATATTTCCTATTCCCGACCCTGCAACGTCCTTTAAGAAGATCCATGTTCCAATTAGACTAGCCCATCGGCACTCTTTTAATGAGCAGATTAATCATTCAGATGGGTACAATGGTGTCATCACAGGTTTTAAATATGATAATCTACATCCTAATGGTGCTGCAAAAGCCTTGGCTCACAGCAAAAAAAAAAAAGTAGGCAAAAATTGGTGGTACTTTGTTTTTTGTTCTCTTTCTTTCTCACGTTACACAAGAATACTTGAGGTGCAGCAACAAGGCAGCACTGAGAAAGGGACTGGTGAGCAACTTGAGAATTCAGGTGCAGTAATGGTTTTGCAAGGACAGACAGAGCTGCTGGTCCCTGAAAAACCTGCCATAGAGAGAAAAGCATAAGGCCTTTCTTGTCAACCTAACATGCAAGCTCTGCCCTTAAAGCCTTTTCTCAGCCCTTACATAAAACAGATCTAATATGCAAGATCGTCATGCAGAAAGTCATTTAATTTTAATAAAAGTAGAGGTCTTTTCAGATACCTGACTTTACTTCACCATTTCCAAAAAGCAGCTGGGATTTTTTTTTTTTTAAGCTAAAGAGAACCTATAATGAATTATTATTTTTAACTTAATAAGAATATCAGACTTCTAAACCACATACCATAGACTCAATTCCGTGCAAAGATAAGCTGGCATAGATACTCTCATTCAATCCATGGAAAGAATCCTACAGCAACATCACCCTCCCAACGAAAGGTGCCAGGACTGTAAAAGCAACCCGTGCTCCATCCCTGCTCTGTGTGACAGTTACAAGCCTCTGTGCTGCACCGCTCCTGAATTGTGGCTTTGTTCTTTTGGGGCTTGTTTTAGCAACAGGTAGGAGTTCAAGCTGTTTGTTCATCTCTTCAGCTCGCCTCAATAAGACAAGCCCTGCAGAACACCAGCTTCTTTGCAGACGCACAACATTGATTTACACTGTGGTTGATTTTGATGTAGCCAGAAAAGAACCAGCAGCTGACAATCTACCTACAGGTTCTCTTTTAAACACAGCAAGGAAAGGACAGTAGTGGAAACTTGTCTATGAAAACACCCAGCTATAAACCATGAATCTGTTCTGAGATCTGTCCTCTTGTGAGCAGTCCCCGTGAAGTCATGACCAAAGTCTGAGTAATTCTTTCATCGCTGTCTGAGGAAGAATTGAATAAGGGATGTAAAATTTGGACTTATAACGTACCCGCACACAATCTACAGCAGAAGGCAACTGTGTGTTCTGTCTCAAGATGCCTCCACCTCATTAGAACGTATTTCTCATACAAAGACATCTTTATTTTATATCATTAAAGCAAAATCTCTTCTTCAGCAGCCAAAGCCTGCTCTCCAAAGTCCCTGTCAACAGTGTCATTGTATTTTTCAAACTGCATTTTTCAGCTAATTTTCATCCAAAGCCTCCTCATTTTACTTAGATATGTAACTGTAGGAATCAGTTGTGCTACTCACTCCATTAAATTGTATCCATCCTGGCCCTTCATCTTTTAGGATCTGATCCAGCTCTCCTCAACTACAAAGACAATTGGATCAGAGCCACTTTGCATAACATCAGGAGCGGATTAAGCATTTCAGTCAGGTCTGTAGGTGCACTGCCAGAGCTCAGTCTGAAATCGCCTGCATCAGACAGACCAAACCAGAAAACCGTTGGCATACAGGAGGAAGCACAGAAACTACAGAGAGCTGTCTCGTGCACAGGTACTTGCTGGGCTAAGAGACATTATTCTTACTAATGCAACTTTGCTAATGTCCACATCAGAAAGACCTTATTTTTTTTTAGTATAACACTAATGGCAGTTTGTCCATTAAGGTATCCGGAGTCATAATGGGCAAGGAGTCCCTACAGTGAAGAAGCCAAAGGAACA
The DNA here is from genome assembly GCF_023343835.1 of Lagopus muta. NCBI lineage: Eukaryota > Metazoa > Chordata > Aves > Galliformes > Phasianidae > Lagopus > Lagopus muta. Next base: position 10,453,853 of record NC_064446.1, on the reverse strand, counting down.
ACATTCAGAAATGAATTCCTGCTTTAGTTATGAGGCTATTGCCATAGCATTTGGGTTTTATTATTTTTTAAAAACATTTTTTTACAGTGCATTAATTTCCCCTCGTTTTTCAAATTCAGCAAATCATTTTCAAGGAAGCATTTTAGAAGCAGGCAGGAAAGAGAACCAGCATCATCCATCAGGTGTCCGATTTAGAGGGACCCCCTGATGCCCTGGCTGGCTTCTCCACTGCCCCACAACAGCAGTGAGTAATGCATCCTTCTTCACCCCACATGGAAATCTGAGTTTGACTGTCATTCTTCACTGAGGCTTTAACTAACACTATCTGTGCAACTCTAGAAACCACATCAAATTGCAGTTTTTCCTGATTTTATAGTAATTTGCATAATAGGTCGCCATTAACATGCTATGCTGAAGGAGAAGCAGCTCAACTGAAAGGTACCTTAAAGGTTTCCTTTAAAATAGAGTTAAAATTTCCCCTCTATCCTCAGTTCTGTCAGCCCAGGAGTGAATCAAAGAAATACACATGTAAACAACTATATATAAATGCAAGAAATAATTATAAAATTAGTTCTAGATGCATAATCCAATGTGATTCATGTTATGTTCCCACCGTGATCCCAGTTCCAGAAGAGTTAATCAACCATAGCAACCTTCTAATCAGAGCAGTGAACTAATGATCCTATTTCTGAGTAATACCAGTCAGATAAGGCTCTCAAAAGGTAGTTAACATCACTTTGGTGGAAAGGCATGACAAGTGCAAGTTCTAGCAGTGGGTAATGCATCATTCATGCCCCCTCTCGTTCTGACATTTTAACGTTATCTTGTTTTACTGTGTCGGCCTAACACTGCCACTGCTGGCAAATTAAACTGTGAACTTACAAAGTGGGTGGCAATAAATACAAATTATGAGAGTTCAAAAGATGTCCCTGGAGGTGTACTGCCAGACATGGAATGTCTCTGGCTTTTCTGTCACATAGCAATAGACAAGACAAAGTGTAGCACAAGCTGAAAAAAAAAAGAATTAACTACATCATGATGAAAAATGAGACATAAATGAAAAGAAAAAAAAAGGAAAAAAGAAAAAAACAAAAGGGAGATGCACAGAAAGGACTGAGATGAACAAATGAGCATACCTTTAAAATACAAAAAAAGATGATTATTTTTCTTTGGAGAATGAAAGCTACGTAGATTAGGAATCAACAAATGCTGCTTAGAAACACAGACCAACTATAAAACACTGCCAATGTTATTATAAAAAATAAGCAGCTCCTCCTAAGAAATCGCAGCACAGGAACGGTAGCAGAAGTTCTGAACCCCCCCCACGGCACATTCCTACAGTACCAAAAGTTTCACATTTTACTTTACTACAGGAGCAGATTTGGTCCCACATATTTAAGAAAAAAAAAAAAAAAAAAAAAAAAAAAAAAAAAAAAAAACAAGAAGCGATAAAGAGGAAATGACAAAAATTAAGAGCTTTTTGCACAGACTTCTGCTTTGCACAGGGAGTGAGCAGGTAGAGGAGTGACTCCTAAGTGACCCCCGCTCGGCGTTCTGATCACACTGCGAGCTTAACACAGACAGAACAGCCAAAAGTTAACATTTCTTCCTTCCCTCAGGAAGACAAAACTTTACATGCTACTAATGGGGTCAGAAAACAACAGATTTTTTAATATACCCAAGCCACAAAGCTGATTCAACTTGGTCTAACACTGCTAATGAATCTTATAAAACATTTTATCTCCCCCTCCCACCTTCACAAACCACTCACATGAGGCCTGAAAATCACAATAACATCTTCCCAGAGTGCAGATATCACTCACACCATATGCAGCACCACTCTGTTTATTTTTCCCTATAAACCATTGGTTTCATTGAAACTCATTAGCATCACCTGTGTTAATTACACTAGCAAACCAATCAACAGCTCCTTCTTAATTAGGTTTTCTTTATTAAAGCCGGAAATTGCCAAGGAGACAAAAGTCAACTGGGGAAATTATGTGAAAAGGAGTGTTTATGCCAAATTACCATACAAAATATAATAAGGAAAGGAAACTCAGTTTGTTCACAGCAATAACAAACAATATTAATTTTCAAGGTCACTAGCACAATTATTAATTACCTGTCTTACACTGTTTTGTGATAGTTTATTCTGCAAGGGTGGGATGGTTCATAACGCATCTTTCAGAGAGAGGCTGCACTGCATTTCAGCTTTCCTAGTCCCTGCCTGTGATGTGTGCAGCATTTTAGGAAGTTGCTTCCAAGAGCATTTCCCAAATAGGCTGGCATGATGGAAACTCCAAAAGGTTCATAAAAAGCTACAAGGTTGGGCTGCTGCCTCCCCCCAAGATCCTGCAGGAAGGGAGAACTCAGTTGGTGAAATCTGTTTGTTCATCCCCAGTGAGAGGCTTTTGGGGGGCTGAAACGTACAACGAAAAACACCATCACAGGTCCTACGACCCCACAGAGGTGCCTCCTCCCTTGATACCAGTTTAAATGAATCCCACAGCCCCAGAAGCAGAGTTGGCATAGACTGAAAGAAGCCCTGCTCTGTGTAAGCACGTTTGCTGAGGCTCAGCCTTCAACACCATAAGTCAACCCCTAGTGCAGGGAAAACCTACTGGTGCGCTCAGATCCAGGCCCTCCACTGCTACTAGTTTCCACCCTGCGGGTAGGAGCTGCAGCCAACAGCATCCTGCTTGGGCTGGGTGGGATTGGGCTGGTGCCAGGATGAGGTCAGGGTGCTGGATTACAGAGCAAACACTGCAGCTATTACTGTAGGAAGTTTGCCAGCTGCCATCTCTTCCTATGCCCACCTAGCAGACAAATGAAGCCCTCTGAGCATTTGTTACCATGCCATATCTTCTCTGCAGGTTTTCCTGGTGCCTACACTTACGCACGCACCCTCAAGCCTGTGTTGGTGCAGCAACCTCTACCTTGAAGAACCATCAAGATGTTACCATCAAAGCACTTGGCCATTGACGAGTCTTGCAACCACAATGAAACTTTTCCAAGACCTACTGTGTTAGAAGAACATCATATACTCTTTTTGGCTTCTCTGAAGCTTCATCTTCTCTTCAGACTGAATACCTTGCAACATACACTGATTTTCCAGCTGACCAATATGAAAGCCAGTGGCTGAGCTCTGTATTCTTGACCCAGCACAAAGGGAACTGCTCAAATATGCCATTCATGAACTGTAGATTATCTAACGTCAGTTCACCTGAAAATTTATTTCAAAGGAACTCACTGTGCTGCACAACAATTCAGTTTAGCTTATAAAACTGAGATAGCCCTGCAGTGCCTGATACACATCTACAGCTTTACTGAACTTTATTTTGGAAACACCTTCTCGATTACACAGGAAGTTTACATCCTTCATATTTTGTTCCCCAAAAGGCCATGAACAGGTTATTTTGAAGTTTGTGCAGCTAGTGCAGGGCAATGTGCATATGTGCTGCAGCTCTATTATGTCAGGCATCTTTCTGTTGTTTTGCAATCACACCTACACTAACCACAAAAACGTACCTAATTTTTAATTAATCTTTATGTTCTGGCTCTACCATTTTCCTGCATGCATCCTTACTCAACCACTCATCAGTTCCGTTCAATCAATACTTATTTTGGGGAAGAATAATTTTCTGTAGCTTTACAAACATTCATTGTCCTCAACAAAAACTGCTTCTCAGAAGAATGTGCACTTAACCTGTTTATGTGTTACACCATAAGCATCTCAGTGTGCAGTAAGCCCAGTTAGTAACTCTTCATATGCACGTACCTGTGCTTTATTGCACCAATCTATCACATAATAAGCAATTATTTCATAGATAGCTGCTTGTAAACTAAGAAAATAAGCTCTTCCCAGGAGATGTTCTTGTATGAATCATGGCTTTCCTGTTTGTTTGGTTTTGGTTTTTTTTTCCCCCTTCATGTCCTTGGTCTTACAGCCCCTTTTATAACTCCAGCAGAATGCAGAGCAGTTTCTGTTGCCAGGACCCCTCCCACATCAGCCTGTGGGCTGTCTGACACATCAGGGCTTCAGTGCTCCTCTGGGGTCCCAGGTGCCGTGCAACATGGTGAGGAAAGAGTTATCCATCAGCAGTCCTTCATAATGAACTACTTTAGAAAAGCAAAGACCACCATAAAGGCAGAGTTTCTAAGCTTTCAACCATTTAAGACAGACCATTGCATCCAACTCAAATAACTCTATGATTCTATGATTTTGTTTTAGAAGGAGACAAGCAATGAAGTGTTTGTTTCTTTCATGTTAGGCAGGGTAAGGAAATAATTACAGGAAATAAATTCTCTCTGCTAGAAATGCATCACAGTCACAACAACTCCAGAATGTGTATTTAAAAGACAATTTTAAAAAGTGATTTCCCTGATAAATCATAATGGCTCCTTAGAACTCATCGTTGTCTGCTATAAAAAAAATCATTTTAAAAATGTTTTAAATAAAAGTGTTTTGAAGACATGGTTTAAAATGAACATTATTTGCCCAAAAAGGCCATAATCATTCCAAAATGTATTTTGTAAATCTGCATTCAGGGTCTTTTTTGTTAAAAAGTGGGGGGGGGGTTTCTTGGGTGGTTGTTGGTTTTTTGTTTTTTTGGCCCAAGAGATCTTAAACACCTTCTATGGAGCTATTAGAATTTATTGTTTTAATAAGGCTGAATGCAGTTTGGAGCAGGCAAAAATGAGTAAGAGGAAAAAAGGAGGAAAGGAAGCAGAAGTGGCAGAAGGAAAGGAAATGGAAAAGAGAGAGAAGATGGGAGACTGCCCACACAGCTCAGGGCAGCAGGTGCACCAAAGGGGAGCCCAAAATCGCCAGGCAGGATGGGGCAGGGGTCACTTCTCAGCTCAAGGGAAGGCGCTGCTCCTGCAGAGTGCAGCAATACAACAGCTAAGGAGGAAATAAAAGAAATGAAAAGGTCGCCTTGGGTGAGCAGGAGCTGCAGGGCTGACAGCTGCCCTGGGTAAGCGCTGTAAATCCTTGCAAAACAGCCTCTGGAGTTTCTATAGTGGGGACAGTCTGAGCCTTCTCCTGTGCCTGTCAGGCAAACAGCCCACACACCGGACTGCAGACTAATGATTTAGGAGGAAGAGGAGCGAAGATCCATGTGATGCAGTAAGAAGGGCCAGCATCTCGCTCACGGCAGGGCGCAGCCAGCAGAGCCACCTCAGGCCATCAGAGGCGGCCTGTCCACGTCAGAGCGAAGGGATGAGGAACGTTCTCTGTCTCATCATTCATAATCATAATGATAATGACTGTGTGGTGCTTCATACCACCAAAGCACAGCACCAGGAATGTTAACTGCCTTGCCTTCAAAGGCAGACTCCAACAAACCCCCAAGAGGAAGTTATGGGAGGGATGAAGACTCTCACAGAACACAGAACCACCAGTTGCTGCTGAACAGAAATTCCTGCAGCAAATAGCAGATTTTGCACATGCACACATGCAAAAACCCACCTACACACATACCACAGATCCCAGAAACCACAGCTGGTGCTAACAGACAGCTTCAGGACACTGGTTTTGATTTCTGTTATCTCAGTATTTTAACTCTCACTAGGGAAGAAAACAAAACGCTGGGTCAAGAGCCAGCTGGCTCTGTACAGGTGAATGAGGCTCTACACGAAGCACAGAGGCCAGCAACTTTGCTCAGAAAAGTCAGAAATCAAAATGCCCAAGATGCCAAGTGGCCACAGCTGTCACAAAACCAAATTCAAAGCAATTCTAAAGTGCAAGGCAGAATCACAGGATCATGGAGGCTGAAAAGACTAAGATCATGTGGTCCAACCATCAACCCATCATCACCATGCTTGTGTGCTTACACTTTTTTTCCCTTAATATGTGCAATGAAGTACTAACTAGAAGCCAGAAAACTTGGTTTGTGCCACATGTTATAAATATGTCATCAAATCCAATCTTACCATAAAAGCCAACTGATACTACAGAGAACATTAGTTTGAATAAACTAGTGCAAGGGCCTAATGCAACACATTTAAACTATTTTAATCCTCATTTAAATAGATTTAGGAAGTATTAGGGTAGTTCTTGAACTTCCTATGCAAGCTATGCTGTCTTCCGAGTCAGACATCCATAGCTCAGTGCAGTAAGAGGATGCTCTCCTTGCATTAGCGTACTGCCACTGGTAAGGGGGACATGCCTACTGGTGTGTACTGATGGAAATCACTATGCTGGAGCCACTGCAAATATGCATTCATGAGAGGGTCCAGCTGAGCTCCCCCAAAGACATCCACCTGTCACCACATCCCAGGAGGTGACCAGTGATGGGCTGCATGCTGGGTGGAGCAGAGGAGTGCTGACTCCCCTGGCTGGGGCTGAGCTGCAGGACAGATGTCTCACCCACAGCCTCCTCCAGACTGCAGTCCACCGCTCCAGCAAGGACATCAGGACTCCAAATGAGATTTAGAGTGCTCTGCTCCTGGCAACCCAGTGGAGTTCTCTTCCAAGGGACTGAGGGGGAGGGAGGGGGGCACGCACCCGCAGAGGGGGGACTTCTTTGGGCAGGAGCAGCCTATCTGCCTTAAATTCACAAAAGGATTTTTGTAACCCGTCTTCCCCATAACGCTTCAAGAGCTTAAAATACACTTTGAGGAAGGTTTCAAAGGTTTTTCCCCTCAAATCTATCTCTGCTTATTCACTGTGGATTCCAGAGGGATGACCTGGATTTCCTTACACACTTTCAAACCAAATTATATCAGTCCCAATTAGGTCATCTTCTAGCTACACCTACAGCTCAGACTGCAACATTTCTTCCCCTACACATCTTCCCCAGTTACAACTCTGGTCAGACTAGCCTTCTGTATTAGAATAACTACTATAAAGCCATATAATGCAGCCTAAAAACGTAATTATAATTGCAACGCCAAAAGCAAGCCAGTCAATATCTTTGAGATTCTAATAGTTTCAAGCACTATTACCTTAACGGTCTCACATCACAGTGCTGATTAAAGAAACATTTTGTCTTTTTATCTGTATTCAATGGAGAGTGTAATCATTGGAGCATAGAAAGCTAAAACATTTATTAGGAAGTATACATCTCAGGTCAGGCAGCAGAAGTCAATTCTGAAGTGGCAAAGCTGCAGCGCGATGCTGGGTCCCATTCCCATCCCCACCCCCCTCCAGCAGCACTCACTGAAAAGAGATATCCGTTCAGCAACGTCAACAAGGCTGGCACGTGGCTCTGATGTATAACTGCTCTCAAATGAAGAGAATATGTTTGCGCGGGGCTTTTTCTGTTTTGCTTTTAATTGAGCAAATCTCCCTTTACTCACACTAGCGCTGCTCTTCCTGCAGAATTAGAGTACTGGGGCTGTGCTCCCCTTTTTCTACTGATAAGTTCGTTGTGTTTTTTTTTTCTTTTTGCTTAATTGCTTAACAATAAATCCACACGCGCTCTATTATCCATAGCCTACTGCAATGTTCCTCAGGGCACATGATCAGCAATCAGAATGCTTGAAAGATGGCCAACCTAATCTTAAATATCCCAGTGTATTACTAAATCAGTATTTCAAATTTAGTGGAGGTACTCAGATATGTTTTCCTCTCTGCAAGAGGCATCATGTAAGTGGCAAACAAGATACAGAAGATCGATTATTTAGCATAATTGCACAATCTAATTGTATGGATTTTAAATGGAACAAGGCGGAGAAAGATTAAAATCATACAGCACAGCAGTATACTTTCACAGAGTGCATGAAATATATTTTCCCCAATTAGTGGAACAATGGAAATATTTACTGTCAATTCAGTGAAGATATTCTGAAATGAGTTGAGCAAAATCCAGATCAGCAGAGGGGCAAACATTGATCATTAAAAAAGGAAAAAAGATAGAAAAAGAAAAACCTGGACACCCTGCTCCCGGGGATGCTTCATTTCAGAAGCACATCTGGGGACCTCAGGAACACAGGAGCATGCTGGCTGCCCAGAATACAGCAAAACACCCACGTGTGTGCCACCAGTTGCCAACGTGGAGCCCGCGTAGCGCATCCTGCAGATTAGCCCAGATGGGGAGGCTCCCTGGTCTCAAAAATTAAGTCCAAGTGCTAACCTTGTCATACAGACCAGGCAGACAAAGGCAGGGAAGCACGGCTGCACTCCGCCGTACCACGGGTTAACTGGCATTTCTAATACTTTTCACCTAGCCTGGCTTGACAGATGCCTAACCTTCGCTGCCGAGTGGAGACAGCCTGATGGGCCTCAGCCATACAGGGGGAAAATTTTTGATGCTTCCCACTTATGACATGATTGATTTTCTTTCAGCGGCCCTTCACTTTTGGCTGTGGCGAAGGCTGCCTGCCTGAGCCCCCGCGTGCCCTGACCTCGACATATGGCCGCTGCGAGGCTGAAAACTGATGACGGCAGAAACCTAAAAAATCAATAGGCCCTGTCAGTCAGTGGGGAGGCGAACGTCTTTTAAAAACCCAATCACGACATGTACTTGCTGCATGGTGTGGATCTACTGCACACTTGAGAACACACTGAATTCCCAATTTTTTTGTTTTTTATTTATTTATTTCCATTTGTTAACACAGCGTTTACCTATTTATTCCTTCACCTTTTATCCTGCAAGAAAAGCGAGCCACGTCGTTAGGGTGGAATCTCCATGATATTAACAAGAAGAAAAAAAAAGAATCCCTGGGAATAATACGAAATAAACAAGGAACACCTTTCCAGCGTCAACATAAACACCAACATCATTATTTTTGACGCTATCTGGTAAGAATTTAGATGTAGGGAGTTCCATAACTCCCTATAGCCAGTGCCAGTGTAATGTAAAACATACAATTATCAAACTATTTTAATTTACTTTGTGGGGGGGAGGGGGGAGAGGTGAAGTATTGCTTTGGGTTTTGATTTATTTTGGTGAATTTTTTTTTTTGTTTCTAAAATATGTAAAAATAAAAGGAACTCACTCTTAGTTCTGCATCTCACAGATCTCAACACACACCAGCGAGAGGAAGTTACTGGGTGCACTGATCTCAGCTGGAGACCCAATGGCCACTGGTGCCAACAGCACACAGCTGAACACCACCAGCTGGGGAAGGTGAGCATTGTATAAGACAGGCAAGCAACGTAACATACACTGATTTGATTTCTATGTTTTGCCCCAAAGTGGTCATCTAGAACTCTGATGAAAAGCCAACAAACAAACATCCAGCCATGACAGATTTGCACTCCTGACTGGAGAAGGTAACATCCAACCCATTTACGCCTCTCTGTGATTTACCCAATCTTGCTGAAGTTTTAAGGGGAAAGTCATTATTCAAAAGCCATGCCCTCATACAGGAAAAGAATAAATTTAAAAGAAAACTGAAAGGAGATGGCTGAGAAATCAGTGCATTACCAGGATGCACTTTTAAAATCCACCAGAAGTCAGGAATATTTTCTTCCAAACAATAATCAAGCAAATAAACAAAATCTAACGCTGAATTCCCAAACTAAGACCAATTAAAGCTTTCTTTATGACTGCAAACCTGACAAGCTTACGATCTCGCCCTGTTGCAGTGGTGTGTGTGTGCGTTTTAATGTAATATTAATGAGCCAGGATGGAGGGTCATAAAAAGTGATAGGTTTTTGCGATGGTAAATTATAAATCGGTATTGATTTTTCCCGGCACTAATGCAGCCAGCTTATTGTAAGACACCACAGGCAAAGTGCACTTTATCAGATTAGACTGGAGCCTGGTATCAAATATACATGAGAAAAAGGATGCATTTGTGACTTAGACGAGACTTTTTTTTTTTTTTAGGGATACATGAAATTTTTAAGAAAAGAAGTCTCAGAATATTAAGAAATTAAATACCATTTTAAAAGATCGCAGATGGTAGCAAATAGATATTAATGTCACATTAGGGTAATTTGTTTTCACGCTGATGGAGTACTGGCTTATATAGGAATACAGGAATAAGTATGCAAACTAAATCCTGCTCAGATTTAACCATGTGCTTAATCAGTCCAATTTATGATTATCTCAACTGTTAATGATAAAAGAGTCCCTCATTTGCATAACACGCCTGAAGAATCGGGCCCTACATCTGCTTATGAGTACATGTACCAAAGTCTCATGTATATACATGGCCAGTATCGATTCTGCCCATGCTACTTTTTACATCCTCCACTGCTTTGAAGAAATTGTTTGCTTTCCCCCCCTGTATGGCATACCCTGTTATGCCAGCCAAAGAATATGAAAGAGCTTTTCCTTGTAGCACTTTTATTGCTTAAATGCTGTGAAGCTTTCCCTTCTCTTTCATCTCCAAACGCATTGGGAGTTGGCTGCACAGTAAAACCAGGCGTTATTTTTAAAATCGGTTCTGCTTTTCATCTCCTGACCTTCCCGCAGTCGGGATTTCCTCATTAAAACATTGTGATGACGTGGATAATTGACCAAAAAAAAAAAAAAAGAGAGGGGAAAGAGAAAACAGCAATAACAATGAAAAAAGCAGGGTTATATTCTGCAGCACTGCTGTGAATGAGAAGCAAGCCACCTCACCAGCCAGCACCACAATTGCTGTGCTGGGTTGGTACAGAAGAAACCACATCCCTGTAGGTGCTCCATGCCAGGCTGGATGGGACCCTGGGCAACCTGTGCTAGCGCTCAACATGGCAGTTGGCAACCTGCCTGCAGCAGGAACTAGCTGGCCTTTGAGGTCCCTTCCAACCCAAGCCATTCAATGATTCTGTTTCATAACAATCTTACACAAGCACACATGGGTACATCCTTTGTCGGTAGTGACTTGAGTGAAGCTCTGAAACCCCCTGAGCATCTTCTGTGCAAAACTCACCATTTACCCCCAGAAAACATCTTTATGCGCAGTTAGCAAGTAGCCATGGCACAAGAGTGAAGTGCAGGCATGGTGGTGATGGGATGATGGTTGGACTAACTGATCTTACTGGTCCTTCCAATGTTAATAATTCCATGAATCTAAGTGTGAATCTACATCAGCGACAGGAAATGGATAGGAAGGAAGGGGCCAGGGCTTTGAAGAGTTTTTTCCATAGGGAAGATGCACAGCCTCACGTGGATAGCACCCTCCTAACCCCCTGAAGGTGTTCACGATGGAGACATGGCCATGCCTGTGGAGGCCAGCGCTCCCACTGCTGAAGTCCCCATAACTCCACGGGAGCTTTCATATTTCACCTCCAGCAGCAATGCTCAGCATCAGTCTCTCAAAACCTTTCTGAAACTCTTTGCCTTCCTGTATTTCAATTTCATTATTTCTGCAAGCAGGCTAAGGAACAGACAAGGGCTTGGGAGTCAGACAGAAGGACAGGAAGCTGCTTTTCTTTCAGATCTGTGGGTATCAGGAGTCCCCAGCAAGCAATAAGCACCTAGATGGGTCTCTGGAAGTCCAGCATACACACCTCCAAGCTCAGCCATGCTGACACCGTGTGCTGTAAAAATACTTCTGACTAAAACAACAATTCTGCTCAAACATAAACAGTCTCGTTGCAGATTGCCAGCAACTCTGTTCATCTTGCACCGATACATTATATCACAGCATAAAAATTTGAAGTCCAATCTTAATGATCCTTTCTCAAACAAAATTTGTATAAATTTCAATGGAAAATGTGTCCATTTCAGGACAAGCTTTGGCTTTACCCTTATTACTTCAGGTGCAAGAAGAGGAAACTTTTGGTTGGCATTTTTCACCTTATCAGGTAAAACCTAATAAAGCCAAAAAGAACATGAGGAAAATGCAGTTATTCACAGAGCAGTCATATCCCACCTCAGCTGCTCGCTCTGTCCACCACCAATGGGGTGAATCAGTGCTGTGCCACAGCAAGCAGGGGAGCACAGCATCAAACCCGGTCCTCCAGAGCATCACTGTGAGCTCAGAGCACTCCCAACCAAAGCAGCACCTTTAAAGTTATTACTGTAAATGTTATTAAAGTGAAACAATCCATTTTTTGAAAAAACATATGCTAATTCCACTTTATTAGCGATGCCAAAGTCCTCATTTACATTTTTCATAAAAATCACACAGAGGTTTTTGCTGCTTTAGGGATAAAACTAATAAACAAATACATAAATTAGTATATTTTAATTAAATGTTATCCCATGAAGTAATATTGGATCCCACTGTCTAAGAGAACAAGAAAAAGAAAAACTAAAAAAGCACCTCTAACTTGAAAATTCACCCAGTATTAAAATATTAGAACTCATTAAAAACTAATTTGAAAATCGCTTTACCTAACAACCATAAAAAATTTTGACTCCTGTATTCTTAATACACATTATTTGTTTTGGTACAGAAGATTATCACTGCAGCATGTATTGCTATTAGAATACCCATACATTAGAGGCATCGTAATGCTTCCAGATTCTCCCAGGAAATAACAAAGTCAAGTACTGCGTGCCAATGCATCTCCATTTCCATTCTAAATACCGTATTACTTCCATTCTGTAAGAGCAAAGACTGTAGGCAGCATACAGACTGACAGCAGCACACAGATCAGTTTGGTTTTAGGTTCACGTATCACATTTAATGTTTTAAAATCTATGTATTTTGGGGTGGTGCATTCCCTGCTATTATTATTATTATTATTATTATTATTATTATTATTGTGAAGTGCTGCTCAGAGGACAAGAAATGCGATGGATTAAGCTGTAAGGTGTGGCTGAAGCAGTGGGGGGGAAATCCAACAGGCAGGAAACAATCACAACTTAAAATATTAAAGCAGAAAGAGCTGAAGCATTAAAAAGTAACACAAAATAGTTTTTAAAAATTGAACTCAATGTGCATTAGAACTCATTCACCTCAAGAGGATTTCTGTAACTCTTAGAGGCACATGGACCTGGACTCCACATTCCCATTGCTCACTATTCCCTACTGTAATTCTTTCTAAATGTAAGATCATTGCTTTGCAAGGCAGGTAGTTAAACAAAACGAGTGCTCTGTTTGGCAGCTTCACTCAAAAACGCTTTGCCTCCTACTTGGTTACATTTCCTGGAAATAGAAAGTTTAAAAGAAAAAGAAAAAAAGCAGCCAGAAGGAGCCACGAGCTGTTTTTCAGTACATAAATGCACTCTCTGAAAAGGTACATTCATTTATCAGCCTTCCTGAAAGTGTCACTGACTGTACAGCACTCCTGAAACTGTCATAAACTAACACAGAGGGCAGCTGCACCTGGAGGAACCTCCTTCCAGTATCAGCAAGTGGTACAGACTGAGCAGTGATGGGAGCAAAGGAAGAAAGGTAAAGGGATCGAGCAGTAAGCTTGGAGGATCACCTATCTGCAACAGCCTCTGAAAGCATGTTTAATTATTAGGGGATGAAATAATGTGGAGACATTCAGGAAAAGGGACCACAGGATCTAAAAAAAAAAAAGAGGTGGAGTTAAACCATGGAGAGAAATGTCACATCATTCAAATGTGTTGGGTTTGTGGGGTTTTCCTTCCCTCCATCAAACTCAGGAGTTTCTTATTTACCCCAAAGGAGGAATTTCCAGCAGCATTAGCACCCTGAATCCTCCCCTTCAGGTGTTCTCATCAGCAAACACGTGCTCCTGGTGGTAGGACCAACAGGTGATAACCTTTCCTGTCCAGTTCCCTGCTGAACAGTAATTAAAATAAAAAAAGGATGAGCAAAAAAAAAAAAGCTGTCTGCTGAACTTGCCCAGACATTTTAAAGGCTTTAAAAATATTTTCAAAGTGTTCCTTTTAAACTGCGAAGGCTCATAAGCCACTGTAAGATTAGCCTTAATATGGAGAAGTGACTCATCTACAGTGACATCAGACAGAGCCTGATGTCCTCTCTCACTTTACAGTCAGCCTGATCATCCCCTTGCCTCGCCCCGAGCCTTCTCCATAAATATTTAAACAAGCAGCAAAGTGATACATTATGGATATCATACTCAAAACCGCCTAAGTGACTCACTTTGAGCCAAGATCGACAAAGGTATTTGGACACCTAAACTCTGGTTTAGATGCTTAACTTCCCTTCCAAAGCCATGGGAAACCAGCTCCGCAGAGCAGCTAAGATCTTCGTATGTTGGTGAATTTGGCACTGGGTTACTCACTAACACAGCATTTAACATCTTAGTGACCATTTCCAGAGCTGTCAACAGGCCAAGGAGCAGCTTCAGCTCAGCAGAGGTGCAGCCACCCAGTAAAGAGATGCTGGAAGGTGCACAGAGAATCTCAGCCCCAACCAATGCTGTTAAAAGCCCACCCTGACTCCTAAATTTCTTCTCCCCAAATGCAGTGCAGCTGGATCAGCAGCCACACAGCTGTCTGGCATCAGCAGCCACCCCCTGCAGCTTCTCAGGGTGGAAATCCTGGATCACAGCTCACAGCTCCAGGCAGCTCTGCATGGAGGAGCTCCCAGGGGGATGCGCTGCCTCTCATGGCAGCTACTCCCAAAAGCCGTGTGAAGCTTCTAACAAGAGTGAGGATTGCCAGATTCCTGCCAGTGATTGTGAGTTATCCCCCATTTCACGTCAGCAAACCCCCTTTCCTCTCCCTTCTGTCCATATGGCAGAGCTTAAGGGCCTTGATTGCAGATGAAGCAAAAAGGTTCTCCCTCTGCTATCGCCACCCATAAGCCCCACTTTGTCACAAAATGCCTGTACACAGAGAAAATACAAAGACTCTCATTCATTCCCCTTGCACCCTCGTTGACCTCAACGGGAGTGCTCATGTGCTGGGCACTGAATAGAAGACTGCACTCAGCTGTGTGTGAGACCAGCCCTGGCCACCAAGCCCCAACAGCAGGGGGTTGGCACCAAACCTAAAGAAACAGAGGATGAAGCCACAATATCATTCACATCAAACTGAACTTCAGGGGGAAAAAAAAAAAATAAAAAAAATCATGTTTTCAAAGTGTGAGCTACCTCAGCAGAGTCCAATGCCCTTACATCCTCCCAACCCCAAAACCAAGGCGGCAGATTCACAGCAAAAATCAGGCTCCAGCAAAGCGAGCTTCTCTTGCCATCAGTGTGGTGCTGATTTTGTAATCGGTCTGGAAGTTTTATTTTTAACTGTTATACCAATGCTTTATAGAGACACAATTGTTCTTTGAAACCTTGCTAATAGGGCTGATCACTAATACTATTACTATATACAGAGCAGAAAAGCACAGTATAATGAAACTCTGCTATGAGAAGCTATGAACGAAATATTCTCTCCATAAAAAGAATTTTTAATTAAACATACAAAGGCTCCAGAAACTGGTCATCGTGTTAAGATGAAGAGATATTCTGCTAGTAACAGGTTCTCAAAACCTCCCCACCTCCTTTGGGCCCCCACAGTGCTATCATTTGCCTCTTAGAAACTGAAAATGGGGATTTTTTCCAATATGCTTTCACACTGACCACATGCTTTAAAACTCAGGGTCCATTCCAAGGAATAAAGCGAACAGAAATATAGAAATGCCCCTTTGGTTGCTTCTTGGGTGAGGTGACAAACCACAGATGTATTTCAGTATTCCGTGCAGATTGCCATGATTTATGAATTCAGTACCAAGACTGGAAACTTAAGTGTGGACCTCCAAAATTTGCATACATCCTCTGCAGACCATCATCTCCCCAAGCACGCTACCTAAAAAGATATTCCCCAAAGCAATTACCAATATAGCATACACGTGAACAGAAGCCTACAAGTAAACATGGATTATCATGGTATGCAGTCATTTAAGGAAGTCTGCAGTTCGTCCTCTCTGAGAAGTTCATTTTAGAGGACTGTAGCACCATAACACAACAAGAGAAAGCACAGCAACGATAGCAGAATACCAAAGTTCCAAGGCTGCAGCAAATGAGAATGTACCCAAACACAGAAGCTATAAACACAAAAACCAAGGAATAAAAATAATAAAAAAAAATCTCCTTACCCTTAGAAGGCCTCAGCTAAGCAGAGATCTCCAACAAAACACCCCCACCTCCACTGCCAACCCTTAAATGAGGTCTGAGAAGGGCTGGATCCTCCACCCCTTGCAATCATTCAGCTGCATTCCATGCACCTGAGCTCCCTGGCCTGGCCCTTCCTTCCCACCAGGTGCTCAATCACTGTTCAGGCTGTGACTCAGCAATTCTGCTACAAGGACCCACTTCAAAATGGAGAATGTGGCTCCCGCCATTTCCTAAAATACATTGTAAAAGTCACTGCTGCCAGAAAGGTTTCTCTGCTGCAAGAAAATTTAATACCAGTGGCTGCTTTGTCAAAGGTGACAGGCGAGCCCTTACATCCAGGTGCTGGGCTTTTCGGAGTGACAACTCCAAAGAGAACGATCTAAGTAATTCTCTTTTCTAAATTAACTCCAGAGAACAAGAGATAAGCTGGAGTTGCCCACTGACATACTGACCTAGCTCTGAAGTGGTCTGCATGCGATCGGATGCTCTTTGTCCTGAGCCAGAAGATCCACTTGTTCTCCTACAAGTAATTCTGCCACATGAACTTTTAAAATATCCTACATCTTGACCTGCTAAGCCTTTCTAAAACATTAAGAAATTTGTGTGTATATGACTCAGCTCCCATCTCATATTTCAATGGGTTAGACTGCATTTTTTCCTTGGCAATATTGTCTAGAGTTACCTGAACAGAACAGTCTCTGCTGTTCATTCACGTTTCTTAAGAGTTTAAACGGGATTAAAAAGTTTAAAAGTATTTGGACAACTTTAAAAAGTATTAAAAACCTTAGCAGACACGGCGTGCAATTTAAATCACTTGCTAGACTTTGCGTATCTTTCTAGGTATTTCTCTGCTCCTCACCACCACGCCATGCAGCACTTCACAGTGATTAGTGGCTTTGAACCTCAGAGCAATGAGGTGGAGGCACAAACAGACTCCATGGCTTGTCTGCATCCGTGCCAGAAGCCTGTGGCAGAGCAGTGAGTCACACGTGGGACAGCTCCATGGGCACTGACCTAGCCATAAATGCAATGCTCCTTGTCACCAAAAACTCCGTTTTTCTTTTAATTGGGAAAGGTCAAGAAAGAGATCTTACTTTGCACAATAGTAGAAGGGCGCAGCCAGTGACCCTCAAAGTCCTCTTCAAAAATTCACTACACTCTGAATCTGTATTGATACACAAGCGAGTCATCGTGGATATAATCCAGTTAAAAAACACCCTCTGTTTGCCACTGGTGTCTTTCAAGGAGGGGGAAGAGGAGAAACAGACAGAATTGTTTTGTTGTCAAGAAAAATACATCTAGCATAAAATGTTAAGGTTGCCAAGAGATGACAGTATTTGGCAGCATCCTAAAATGTTTGTCATTTTGAAAGTATTTATGCTAAGGCAGAAAATAAACTATCCAACATTTTAGTCGCTTTAAGTGATTAAAACAAGTCATTAGAATTTTAGTTGAAAATACTCTCAGATAAAATTTTCCCTTACCTAACAAGGCTGATTTCCTCCCTTACAGCAAAATAACTGCGTGCCTCTTTTTGCTCTTAAAGCTTCTTTCTTAGCTCTAAGTGCTCTTTGTGATGGAGGTGAAACAACATGTGTTAGAATATCATTTTCACTTTTATTGGATGCATTCTCAATTACTGCAAAGCTGAATAGAAACAGGGGAAAAGAAGCGGTTGGGAAGAATTTAAAAGCAAGAACAAGTTCCTTCTCTTTACAAAAAATACAGGTAGGTGCGTTTAGTTGCTTAAGTTTACATTCCAACACGGATTTGGCAAGTTTTCCTGATAGCGACTTGTTTTACTTCTACTTCTTGTGCTGCATTCAGACAATTTACAAATGCACATTTCTCATGAAGTTGGAAGTTTGGATCTATTTCTTTTCATTTTATAAAGACACTGATGTGTTTTTTCTGACATGCCTCATGAACTCAGTCAATCACAAGTCTTTCTTAATGGAAACCACATGTCTGCCCAGAACTGTGTAATTACAATGCTAGGATTCTTGGCACTGCCAGGAAAAGGGGCATTGTCAAACCAATTAGAGTTTATTTATTTACATACCATTTCTGGATGAGAATGTTCTTTCTTTTATGCTGATGCTGAGAAAATATATATTTCATGGAGTAGCTGTAATTTTCGCTAGATACTATTACATTTTGTAGCAATTACATCTCTAGTTTTCAGTTAGTTTGCACGTAAGGAAACTTTCCTTTAAACAAAACAGCTGGGAATAGCATCATGAATTTTATCAGCCCAGCTTTCATTTGTTTCAGAGGATGAAGGAGATGTGAGGGTGGCTGTTTTCCTAAGTTCAGCACAGTCAGTATTTCCACCCTCTTACACCCTACTATGGTGCATCCATCCCACTGCAGCTCTTGCCCTGCAGCCAGGCTCCACATCTGTGATGCTGCTGCAAGGCAGCATCACTCTGCACAACAACATTTAAAAAAATAAATTAAAAAAAAAAAGCTTTGTGTCTCAGGACACAGCCAACAGAGTGATGGAGCTCACTAGAGCAATGGATACAGCTCACAGGGTGAAGGAGCATTGGGTTTGGGGATGTGAGCCCTCACGCAGGCACCATCCGCACCTCATGTGGCAGAGGGTATCCGATACCGCCGTGCAAGGCTGTAAGGTTTTTAGTAATGGAGATACACTGGGCTGAGATCTGCCCAGCTGGACTGCAGCATTCCCTGCTGGGACGCTCTGGTCACAGGAGGCACCTCCTACCCTGAGGTTGTGTTAAACTCTACCACTGAAAATACAGAGGAAGGGAAACAGCTGTAAAAATCTCCTATTTAAAGATCCTGAAGCTTCAGAGCCTTCCATGAAAACCCTTCTATGGGATTTTTTCTTTTTTTATTATTATTTTTTATTTGTTTTTAATTGCTGCTCCAACTTTTCATGACTTCCTCGTCTTTGGAAAGTTCCAAAGCATTAAAAGGAAACATTAAGATCAGACGCCCTCCGACATTATTTTTTAAGTTTAATCATTTTTCCCCATTTTCCTCCTCTTTCTCTGTGCTGAGTGAGGGTGGGAAAGAGACAATTAAGGGAAACTCAAAACCCTCAGATGTTTCAAAAATGAAAAAGTTCAGTAGAAGTTTTCCCACACATCAGCAGAGAAGTAGGCAAAACTGTTTTCTTATGAAATTCTCAAAGTCAAAATGACTGAAACATTTCTTTTATTTGTATTCACCACTCCCTTCTCCCATTCTTAAGACAGAAGCCTCTGTATTGTCTTGCGTTCATGCCCATGTGCAGAGCTCTGCCCTGATGATCCTACAGCTTATAGCCACCAGACAAATGCAGGGTGAGGGCTGAAACAGTGGCACAGAGAGGGGAAATGACTTGCCCAAGGCCATGCAGCAGGGCAGTGACTCAAGTGATTTCCAATAACACAGTCATTTCTATAAAGAAATGGGGCTTGATTCAGCTCCATGCAGCACCAGCCATGCAGCACCACCTCCAGGACCGGGCAAATGAGGATGATGATGAGCTGACAGATTGGGCAACGGACAGAATGCTCTCCTTCTGCCTTAGGTCACCACTTTCATTTCCACTGTGGTTTGGTTCCCACAGTGCACTCCCGGTTGGCTTTGGGCATCCACATCCCTCCATCCTTCAAGCATCGCGTGGTGGGGATGGGCAGGAAACCTCTCTCTCCCACTGCCCCTACCCTAGGAGTAACCTGACAGCTTCCACGGGGAGGATAAATTGTCCCATGGCAAGGGGACAAGGGATTTTCTGCCTTTGCAGAGCAGGAGACTCCAAGGAGAGATTGGACCATAATCCAAGTTACATTTTCACCTCTGCTCCATCTGTGAGGTGCTGCAGCCCTCCATCAAGCTGCCTCTTGACTATGAAGCAAGGAGCATCAGCTTCTCACCAGGAGGCAGGAAGAAAAAGGCCACCTTACACAGCAAAACCTCGAAATCGGTGCTGTAGTGGCTGGATTTCAGTGCTCATTTTGAATTACAAAGCACAGCAGCAACTTTCCGCACGCAATTTCTGATTCTGCTTTCTATTCCTGTCTAGCTGCAGCTAGAGTTTTGCCAGTGAAAAGTGCTATAAACAGCCCTGGCCTAGCTGAAAAAAGCAATATGCCGTCAGTCTGACATCTACCTCGCTTTTCCGCTCATTGTCAGCACTGTGATTGATGGTGTTGTTCATTAATGTGGGACGATTGTCAGCTTTTCCTGAATAAATATAAAAAGAAACAAAGAAATCCCCACCCTTTTCAAGCCAGAGTGAATTATTTCCTATTTTCCTTCACCAAAGTCTAGCATGTAACGGTACACTGCCTGCAAAATATACCGGAGCTTTAACCACTAAGTAGGAAACTGGACTTTGGATAGAGGAACCAAAACTTTACTTAAGCCGTAGGCACAGTAATTAAATTTTACTATTATTTATTTTCCAAAAGGAAAAACCTATGGCGTGCCCCAAAGGCTTCTGCTTTAATACAGTACTTCAGTTTTGTGCAAAAGCTAAAAAAAAATCTATTTGGTGAAGACTAAAATGACATGTGAAAAGCAGAGGCAATCACAAGCACCGCAAAAGATAGACAGAGATTCAATTTAGTACACGGCTGCATCTTAATTCACACTGGGGAAAAGGATAAAAACAGCAGGAAAATTCCCATACATCTGAAGTATTTAAGTGATGGATATATTTTGGGGGGTTCTCAGCACCCCCACAACACTGCTCATGCCATTTGGGCTGTTCACCAGTGTCTGAGATGTTTGTGAAGTTTGACACAACTTGCCTTCTCTGTATTCCCACAAGCAAACGATGAAGGGGAGGGAGATACCATGCAGCCCATCCTAAACTCTGCCTTACCATTTGTCATTTTCACTACACATCTTCTCTCTGTGACTTTTCCTTGCACTGGCACCCTTAGCTTTCTGCTTGATGGAGTCTTTCTAATCAGGTCATTGCTTACATCGTTAGCGATAGGGTCATTGCTCAACATCTTCCTCGAATCGTACATTGCATCAGTGTGTATGAAACAAAACAACAACAGCAGCGATTACAAAACCGTAACTGGGCGTGGGGGCGAGAAGGGGAGAGGAGTGTAAAAGGGTGAGCGATGATGAATTCAGCAAATTAGGCTTTGGCACTGGTTTCCTTTAGAAGCAACATGTTAACAATGCTAATACTCTCGGCAAGTGCTACGTTTGTAGAGTTGAATGGCAAATTATTTTTAATACCTCTGTAAAGAACAGGAAACTGAGAACTGTGGAAAAACTGGCATTACGCCACCGATTGAAGATTCAATCTGACTGTAATAGAAGGTGATTATTGGGGACTAGCAGGCAGATGATGGATGATTTCCTCCTAAAATGACAGCTCTGCTGTGTATCAGCAATCCTCACGCAGCACAAATGTACAGGTCGGCTTTTGTGGCTTTTTAATTCTTACCATCGTGGGAAATGGATTTCAAACCTATGGCAAGCCGTTTTGGGCTGGCAGGGCACAGTTCGGACTGTTCATGCCTTTCTCTTTGCCCCTCTTTTTTAAGTTCTTTCTTTTCTTTTTGCAAAGCTGAGGATACATGCCCAACAAAGTTCATCTCCCACCCTTATCTGCTTTGGTTAAAAATGTGCACCAAGAGTATAACCTGTGTGCTAGAATGATGCCTGCACCGTACTTTATTTCAGAGCTACGAGGGTTTCCCAGCACGTGGGCACCAAGAACCGCCCTGGGGCCGCTGTGGCTGCCACACCAGCACACTTTCCCCGTTCCACTGCAACAAATGCAGCCCTGAAAGTCTGACAAGGTTAGAACAAGAAATATTTTAAGTTCCTCGCATGAAGCTGTAAGCGCCGTACAACGCTTTGTTTTAAAAGACAAGCGGATCAATAACCCCATCTTTTATTGCTTGCCCCTCCGCGTACTCCATTAATAACCATGCAGCACTTATAGCACACCACCAAGTCACAGAGGAAAGGCTCTGGGGAGGAGCTCCTGCTCCATGTCACAGTGGGCTGGTGCCTGACAATGCCTCGGCTCCCCGCTCTTCACAGCAAATTAGGACGGACATATGTTCTGGTGTCTGTCAAGACTCAGTCCTGACGCTCTGCCAGTCCTGCACAAAAGGACGGGGTAATCCACAAGAGCAGTAAATTTATCAATCAAATCCCGTAAGTGTTCCTTGCTGATAACACCAACCCTCTTTCGAGTGTAACAAGAAAGCAGGGTCTGCCTCGGTGGGACGTCATGGGCAGTTCCGCCTACAAGAAGCCCTTGTCAATATTTCACAATGTGTTTGTCACTCTCCTGTCTGTAGTCAATCCGACACCAGGCTGGGCTCTGCTTTAAACATGGGGTATTTCTATGCCAAGGGGGAAAAAAAAGCAAAAGAATTCTTCCTACAGCTGGTTAATGCTGAGCCTTTTTTCAAGTAGGCTGCAAAGGAAAAAAAAAAAATCACGTTTTGGCCTTTATTTAGGTCTCAGCAATGGGTAGGTAATTCATTATTAATTTTATATTTGTGTGCAATCTGCCCCATTTTTGCAGTTCATAAATGCAATTAAGGATGATGGAATAAAGCAAGTAGGCCAACAATGCTGCATGAGAACAGTGAATTAAAACGACACGTTTCTCCCTCCCTCATACCACAGGTTGCAGGCACTTTTGTGATAAAACCAAGATTTGCTGCAGTTTGGAACCGTGTTGTTGCACAAAATGATATGCCAATAGAGTAGTAGCTACTGTTTATAGTAAAGGAGAGCAAACCATTATCAGTGTGCGATGTCAATTTAAATTTTACTGGAACAGAAACCTTTTGACCCCTTCCAAATTTGATCCATTACTGGGTTTATACATGAAAGCTTAGGAGAGAATTAAATTAGAAGGAACATTGCAAGAGAACTGTATTTGCATCCATTGCACTTAAGACTGAAGATTAGTTGACCTTTGGAAAAGGGGATTAAAGCAGTTTCACCATCAAGAGAAGACGATCTGTGTTCTTAAGGCAATCAGATTGGGAAGGGTAACAACCTCTGAAAGATGAATTGAACTGAGGAAGAATCCATGCTAATTTGCATGGTTTACATGTCACTTAGAAATGAATTTTGCAGTGATTTCTGCAAAAGGAATTGTGCAGCGTTTGAATTATTCCGTGACTTCTTCGGTGCTGGCATGTAAATGTGGTAACTGTGTCCATTTTCACAGTGTAATTTTACAATAGATTAACCTCAGAAAGGGTATCAGTAGCTAGTAAAGATGCTGCGCACTGCATACGCCTGGAACAGCACAGAGCAGTCACAAGGAAGTTTCCTTTTCCATGGAGAAATACGTGGGAAGAGCAATGACCCAACCACAGCCCTGCAGAAGTGCCTGCTCCACCGGGGGCCAGAGAGCAAAGAACACCTGGGCTGGAAGAAGGCCTACAATGGGGCATGAAATGAGGCTTACCACACAGCTAGCAAGTGCATCTGGAAAAATAGAGAGAGCTGTACACCTTCCTAAAAAGGTATAATGGTTTCTCTGCAAAGTGTCATTATTCCTGCAGTTGGACAGAGGGGGAGCCTGTTCTTCCTCCAGGTCGGGTATTTACCTGTTAGCTTTATTATCTATGTCATGAAGTTTCACAGGAGAGCTCATCAATTAAAGCATAATCATATTCTCATTGAAAATTAATGACAAACCATCAAAGCTGAATTCTTTCTCATAACCAGGAAAAAGGAGCAGTGAATGCAGATTCCTTACAGTATCTCTGTACCTCTCCAAAGTTACAGCTCTTCAGAACACCATTGCCAGTAAGAAGCCTCTTCCAATGCCATAGGATGGAGAACATTTTCTATCAACCTTATTTTGGATTTTGGAATATAACAGGCTCTAACAAGACCAGAGTCAATACAGTTTCCAGGCAATTAAAAGAACCAAGTAACGAGGCTGCTAAATAAGATACCATCACACCATAAGGCAGCGTGGCACCCATCAGCACACAAATCGAGAAAGAGCAAAGGCAAAGAGTAAGAGGTGAGCAGATCTCTTGGGAATCCTTGCTAAAGTACACACACAGCCACATGTGCTTAGGAAGCCATTTCTCACTGCAAAGCTATTCGTCAGCAGGCTTTTAAGAAATATGGCAGAACTTTCTGTGCTGAGTATTTATAATTTAAAGGGGCATTTTGTGTTGTCTTACATGCAGATTGCTCCGTTTCACGCCCACAGTTACAACACCTCACAAATAACACCAATAATCTGGATGCCAATACAATCTGCAACTTTGCATCACGGCAAGAGTACATTCTGTCCATGAAATCAGGGTTGCTTTGTCTGAGGAACAGAGCAGAATGTCCCCAGACCATCCATCTCCTGCACATCTCAAAGCAAGATATGGGTCAGCAAAGCATTTGTTAAATGTATTTTTCCCCCTGAATGACCAAATGGCCATTGCTTTGGTACCTCGGGGAGTATGTAAACTGAAAAGAAAAAAAAAAGCAAAAGGAGCATAAAAGGAAACATTCATACCTTAAAGAGGAAAATACACATCAGTGAAAAAATGCCTCTGTTTTAACAACAACAAAGTTCACTTCATTAGGGGAGGATGCTGGAGACAGGCTAACTTACATGGTAACATTCCTACTCAAGCTAAACACAGCTGGAAACCAAGTCTTCGGGGTTTGTTTAGAATTTTAACCACAGCAGTCCTGGTTTGTAAGGAAAAGGTGATATGGACATGAATCACTGTGTGTGCACCTGTGCACTGCCATGAAGGCAACACGGGGATCCAGCAGCGAGGTGCAGGGCCAGGGCTGTCCCACTCCGGGACAGAGGGACTCCAGCACAGCCACATCAAGCATTCAGCAGCTGCCAGTGCTTTCAGTTCCCCATGTATTCAGAAACTGGCATCCAAATTCTGAGATTTTTTTCAGGAAAACCAGAGCAGGGATTAGAGGGCATCTCCTGGGTCTCGTGGCTCTGTCACTGTCCCCTTACAGGAAGGCTTTGCTCATTGAGACCCTCTGCAGTGGGGATGGGTAAATAAGAAAAGGAAAAGGTAAGCCCTACAAACCGCTCCAAAGCTGCTATTTCTTCTCTTAAAATGACTCCTGTCTTCTTAAAGCAAAATTATTCAGTGGCCCTAACTTTGCTTTCAAAAAAAATTTTAATAGAAAATGGTTAAGAGAAAAATGATAGGGAAAAGTGTCATTTTAGAAACCCACAGAGTGATGGCTTTCTCAGCCTATTTATTAAATTGTTCTCTGAACGCCCAGAGAATTCACAAAAAGGCACTCAGTCGTCCTTTGCAGTACCGGCCCCTACACAAGTTTTACAGCAGCAGCAATCATATGATGTGCCCAGCTCCAGGCCAAATGAACAAATAAATAAAATAAATATGCACCCCTAGGCTGTGTCTGGCTTTTCCCATATAACTATCTCCAGGATGCCACCTCCAAAGAACCTCAATGTTTCTTTTATATTCACCTACAGAAAACCCCTTCCTCTCCCCACATTAAAGATTCAGCTTGCTGGCGGGGACACACAGAAGGGCTCACACACACACACACCAGTTTTTCAGTCACTGATTTACAGCTTGGTAGCACAACGGGCTTAGGATGACACTTTCAAAGGACCTGGGAACCTCACCCCTTCAGCCTCCCTGAAAATCACAGCTGTGTCCCTAACAATAACAACACACACCAGCTCAGGACCCCAAACCAGTTATTACACTTGGAAAACAGGCTGGAGAAACCAATTAAAAGACCAGTTCAGCATCCAGGTAAAGCATCAGCAGCAATTCCAGGCTCTGTAGGTAGGATTGCGCGTCAGTTTCCTCCCATGGGAAAAAATTATAAATTTTAAGCGCTGCCAACTGCCCCTTGTTTGTGGCTGATGGGCCTCAGCTGATGGACTGGGAGCTGATCTGGGGACCGCCTGCAATCCCCGAGCAGTGCTTGGGGAATGGCTCCGAGGGGCTGCAGGGGGGAGCGCTGCAAGGGGCTCTGCCAGGGGCTGCCGCAGCGCCCCGTTCCCAGGAGCACCCCAGCAGCATCCGCAGCTGCTGCCCCACAAACCTCCACCAGGATCCACCACAGCCCCCACCTGCCAGCCCCACAGTTTGGGATCTGTTTAATTGTGCCCAGATCTGGGGCTGGGAATCTGGCTGTTTTGGGGACACGGATCTCAGTGCAGAAATACTCTCTGTCTATCACAAAAAGGTTTGTTGAGTTTAGCCATCTGCCCAGGTCTGATTTTTGGGAGAGACAGAGGATGGGCTGCGGGGTTTTATCCACAGGTGAGAGCAATTGGGGAGACAGCTGTCAAAAGTTACTCCTGTTGTTTTAAATATTGGTATACGGGAGAATATTGAGCGCCTTTACATTAATTTCCTATTAAAAAGGAGGAAAAAAAGGATTTAGCACTTCTAAGAAGACATATCTGCTGCCACAAGGTAAACTCCCCTTGGAAGAATGCTTGGTGCCGGAATATAAACCTTTGCATATTATTCCACTGAACATCTGTTGACCGTGAAACTTCAGATAACCAACATTAACATATACAGTCTGTTACTTTTTTTTTAACAGATTATTCACACTAGATCAGCAAAGCTCCCAAAGAACTATTTTTCTATTTGGTTTTTTTGTTTGTTTTTTTTTTTTTTTTTTTAATGCCAGCAACATTTAAAAGAGAGAAAGAAAAAAAAAAACAAAAAAGTTCAGAAACAAGAACCATTTTTTAATGTATGAAAAATGAGACTTTTGGATTAGAACTGGAATTCCACACGGCATTCAAGACTGCGTTATCAGCTCTGCAGCACCCTATTAATCTGGTACAATAAAATGCGTCGGGGTTTTTTTAAAGGGAAACTGTCTTTCCAAAGGAAAAGACAAGGGTCCAACCTTGGTAGTAAAAGTGGTGCTCAATGAAAGTAACGGGAGATTTGTGTCATCTGGCCATCTAATTGGGGAAAGACGCTGAACACAGCGCAGTGCTGACTGTAATCAATGTGATATTTTTTCCTAACTGAGTTTTATAGATTTTTTTTTCGCTTCTTTCTGTAGGTGCATGTGTGCCTGCCCAGATGTATATATCTATTTTATAAATATTATTTAATGCTTATATAAAGCTGTCAAAGGACACTAACAAAGCAGCAGGATTCAATTAGCTTGCACTTTTTAATAACGACCCCACATCACCGCACTCCCCCCCTCCGTCCCCGCGCCGGTTCCCAGCGCATAATTTCAGCCTGTGCTCAAGACAGAGCACGGCTTTAGAAAAGCGAACCTGAAATATTAATGCGTGTTTTGCTAAGGAAGTGGAAGTCGAATCAACTTCCTGATACCCAGGGTATCTGATTTCTAAAACGGTCTGACACTGATTGTCACAGCCCCTCCAGATGTGGGGCGAAGCGCTGCGGCGGAAGCCCAGGTTTGCAGCCCACTGCTGCGTCGGACGCCGAGCTCAGCGGACTGCATCCTCCCGGAGTATATTTTTGTTAGCTGGCTGCCCGGAAGCCCTCCACTGCTCAATTTGTTTTGTGATCCTGCAAGGGCCTTCCCAGTGCTGATGATGGCTCTGAATTCAAGAGCTTGTTTGCTTTGATGGGACTGGGAACCGGTGAGTGCCTGGCAACTCCATTTATCCCATGCAAGAGAGGTGTCGGGGCCGCGTCCTGAAGCATGGGTGTATTTGCAAAACTTCTCATTGCAGCCTGTTATTCACCGCATACAAAAACAATGCCTTTTTTGTTCCCAATCCCTCCCTCTTTTATTGCTTTGTTTATTGACATTTGCAGTGCGGGACTTTTTAGGAGCATTTCTTCATATGAAGAGCAAATGTCACAAATACCAAAATTTGAGAGAGGGAGTGAGAAAAATCCCAAGAGCACCACTGATTTCATTACCTCAATTCTGGCAAAAGAAATTGGAAATGAAAACTTCTGCATTTTCCTTCATTATGTCCCCTGCCTTCCTTCCACTGAAAATGCACAGGGAGAGAAGCACACACATATACACACACACAAAATACAGAGACATTTGCTTATTTCATCCCCAAAAAACACAATTTTAGGAGACAGAGAACACAAGAGGCGATGTCCATAAAAAGAAAACATCAAACACAAAAAGTGTCTTCTTGCCCCTTTGCCCAGTTTGGAGCTGGAACGTTGGCCACTGCTGCAGAGAGCAACATGTTGGCTCCAAGAGAGCAACCAGTCAGCGCTGTCCTGGCAGAGCAGCCCATGCATCAGGCTGCTGCACGCTGTCTGTATTGGGTTTTCACTCAACTGTGCCTTAAATTTCACGTTGTAACTATTTTTGTGTGTGTTTATACTCAAAAATTACCATATCTCACGCATTGCTGCTCACAGAGGGCTTTGCAAAATTAGTCCTGCTCTTGCAAATATTTTCACCTATTTCAGTTATACTTAACTTTTACTCATAGAGTTGTTTTTTTGGTGGGACTTTTTAAAGGGTCTTTTTTTTTTTCTTAAGAGTTAAAATATGTCATTGTCAATTTTAGCATTTCTGAGGGCCTTATCAACGTGATTTCTATGCAGTGATGCTTAATTTGGGAGCCATTAAAAGCAACAAAATTCTTCTCCTCGCTGCAGCCCATGCCTCAAGCCATGTAGAGCAGAGCCAGCTGTCTCTGCAGATGCTCAGCCACCCATCGCACCAAAACAGCAGAGATGCACCAAGTTTTGGGGTGAATGCAACCTACCCTTCTATTATATCTACCAGGCACAGGCTGCATGTGGACGGCAGGAAAAGATGCTGCAGGAAGAACTTGGAGCAAAAAGTTTGGCTGTTCCCTTCCACTCTTTCAGCCACGCGCAGTGTACAGCAGAAAATCCCTGCTCACATCTTCCCCTGTCCCCCTCTGCTCAGACGGACTTTGCAAGACCAGGACTTTCTTCTGTGCAGCTTTTCCCCCTCGCTTGCACAGCACTGCTCTTTTACTTGGCAAGACAGACAGTAATCTGCATAAAAATGCACTCCATACTCATACGACTTGCTCCAAAAATAGTGAATTCCTCCTCTGCTTTCCAGGCCCCAAACACAACCCTGCTCTCGCAGTAACACCACTTTGTCACTTTGCAACGTCTACAGACAGCGCTGCTGCAGCCGGTTACAAGTCAGTGCATTCAGTGACACAGCAGTACACGGCACAGCAACAGAATCCAATTTAACACAACCTAACGTATCAGAAATGTAATTTTTCCCCGTTTCAGATGGGCTGTCTGCTGGCACTTTGAGTATCAGATAGCCACCGGCAGTGGGTCCGGAGCTGCTCTGTTAATGCTGTCTGCAGCGCCTTGGTGCGCGCTCGCTGTGACATTTTCGGCACTGACAACGCAAAGCACATGTGGACACAGCCAGAAGTGGTTTCAATTTCCAAAAGAGAAAAGAAGCCTTTTCCAAACTTTTTCTCTTTTTCTTTGCAAGCAAGTCTGGTTAGGATTTTACTTATATGGTTTAAACGTATTAGATTTGAACACACTGTTCGTATTCTCAGCTAATAAACTCCATTAAACCCTGGTGTGTGCCATCCGGAACGCATGCAGCTGAGGAAGGCACTGATTAACGAGGCAACGTATGAACAAACCACATTTCTCAGTTATTTAAATGTCTTCCTACAATTATTTAACATCCATCACATGGAAGAATACAGTTTTATATGGAACTGCAATCTCAAGAAAATGCAGTATTCTCGCTTATCATAAAATAGTACAGTAAAATTGGTGAAGTACTGCAGAAAACCCAGCAGAGCACTGCTCCAAAACGGCCGCTGCCCATTTACTAACTGCGCAGGACAAGAGCTGAACGTTCAGAGAATCCCCACAACTGCATCCCCAGCCAAGGGGTGCCTGCTGCGCACACCTACACCCGCACAGCCCGATCGCTGCCGCCCTCAAATGGCCCATTCAGAAACAAAAAATCCAGAGAAAGGATTCTGTGTGTTTTCTGGAAGAATTTGAAGCATTTCCTGGACCACCGCACACCACATCAGGAGGCACACTGAGCGGTGTAACACCCCAGTGAGACCTCAAGGAGCACAGGAGCTGGGGCCGAGCTCCCCGTGGGTCGTGCCCATGGGACTGCATGCTTGCACTGCTGCTCCTCTGCTGTCAGTGCTGCAGAGAAGAGAAAAAAGCAGCCCACACCATGTAAAGATGGACTTGCATTCCTTAGACCAAAATAATGCTTTTTCTTCCACGGCTCCAAAAATGCACTTTATTAAAAACTTATTAGGCACCATTCGTTTATATTTACCTAATTCTCCCACAAACACATTAATCTTTGAACAATTCCTTCAAGCATTTACCAGACGAATATTTGAAACAGGAGATGTCCTGTGACCATAAATGTCATGCTTATTTGTGTTTTATAACTAATTAATATCTCAGAATTCCTGCGTGTATCTGGGTAACAGTACTGTAAATATAAATGAAAAATAAGTAATAATTTATGAAATCTGATTTGCATTTTCAAATATAAAATGTGCAAAATCTAACTAATTAGCAAGAGTGAAAGCCAAGGTGTTTCTATAGCAACTATAAAAATGCTTTAAAAATATTTTATATCAGGCTCATTAATGTTTGTGCTCCTCACTTTTCCGTGGGTATTCCCTTTTACATGGATTTGTGTTAAGTTGTGATCGCAGAACATCATTTAATACATCTGGCAGAGCTCTGATGCTACCCTGTTATGCTGGCATTTCTGTCACATCTATGAAAAAATATTTGGTGTGCAGCACAAAAATTATAATATTAATGAGAACGGAATCCAACAACGCAGGAGAAATAATCCAAGCAGACTGCCATAGAACAGAAAACTGGAAAGTAACCCCTGAACTTCTTCTCTTTCCACCTTCTTAAAGTTCATCCTTCTAAATCCAACCTGCTACACATGGCAGCTCCTGATGGCAAGCCAACCTATCCCAGCACACAGCATCACTCAGCTCAAACAGAAGTTCTGATTCCTGATTCCTCCTTACCCTTTGCAATCCTTCCCCACGCAACTTTCTCACCTCACATATTGAAGTTGAACCTCATGCCCCCCCCCCAAAATGTGGGGAGGTGACAAAGGTCCTCGTGGCACCAGAAGAGGGGGCGGCCCTTTGTCATGACTTTAATTACTGAAAATCATTTGAGACTGAGGAAAGCCCATCACTTCCACGTGGGTTATTTGAATGCAAACTAAACTTATGCTGAATGGCACAGACAGAGGCCACCAAATAGCTTTTCTTTCCAAGCCAGTTTTAATCACATGCTAATTGCCAGCCCCTCTGCTGGGTATTGGTAATATTTCATGAAAAAAGTACACAACGTTAGGTCTAAATTATCACAAACAAATGAGGTAGCTGGGAAGTACTGCAGTGCTGACAAAAAAACATGCACAGTGGTGCCTGCAGCCGTGGGCATTAACTTCTGGTGCCAAGTGTATGATCCCTGTAATAATTTAATACCATCAGAATGCCTCGCAACTTTAAATGGCCCTAATGGACCCTACAGTGTTTTTTAATTATGGATACTGGGAGAAGTCTAGCCGGCTCCCATTACTGATTGTAAAATACTTGTATTTATACACTGCAGGCTGGAAAATTGGTGGGTTTAGTTAACTTCCAAACTAGCACATCCAGGGTACCAGAGCAGCAGTGCCTTTGAAAAGGGCATTTTTCACAGCCCTTTTTGAGTTGCAGCATGGGGCAGAATATTGTGACTCTGAAAGGCACCTGATCTGTATATCAAACTCGCAGCAAAGCCTCATTTCTTCCCAAGCTGTTAACACGAATCTCCTCACAGGCTTTATTTTGATAGCTCCTGAATGTCGTTGCCGTGCAGCTCAATTAAAGGCTGCAAACCAGCAGCAAAGCACGCTTCAGTGCCACCGCATCCCTGCAGGATGAGCAACACTGACTGCCTGCTTTCCCAAATTCAACACCAAGCAAACAGGGGAAAAGCAAGCTGGGATGGGCAGTCCCTAAGGAGCAGCAGCACTGAGAGCACAGCTATCCCACCGCCCTGCGAAGCATCCTGTGTGCAATAAAACTTGTGGGGAACCAGCGTGAGTGAAACTCTTTAAGATATACAATGAGGATTAGCCGTAAAACACTAATTAAAGATGGGCTGAGGAATTAATGGGAACTCACAAGGCTCTGTGTTTTATTTCCTCATCCCCATTTTCCCAAGCATTGCTGCTCTCCATGTAATGAAAAGAGAAGTTGACCAAATGGATTCGGTGTTGGTTTTTTTTTTTCCTTTGCTTTTTTTTTTTTAATCATTATTATTATTTCCTTAGCTTATTTTGTGAGGGCAGGTCATTAAAGAAGGAACGCAGCCAGAAAAATCTCTTAGTGAAGGCTCATTACATTTTTCAAGCGCAAATAAAGTGTCACTTTAAAAGGAAATCCAGTTACTCCGAAACATTTGTCGCTTTACTTCAGCGCGTGTGAAATGAATACAGGGCCCAGCGCTGCCCTCGGCTTCTGTAATTCCCTAGCAGCAAGAGGCTCAGAGACAGCGCTATGTAAAAATATGTACATTGTTTAATTTATTGCAGCGCGTTACCATTTTTCTCATGAAAACAAACAAACACAAAAATTCGAGCAGCTGGTTCCAATACCGCCCACTTTGTTTAAATTTATAGCGAAAACCAGCAGCATCATTAAAAACAAACATATTGCTCTCCTCCAAGCATCCTATAGGCACAGCTCGCAGGGAGATGTGTAACTGCTGTAAGAGGTCCAGGAGCAATCGGCCAGCTTGGAGCTCAGACCTGCAGCTCGAGCTAGGTTTTCCAGGACAGAAATAACTGGAATTTTATTCATTGAAACAGTTTTCTGGAAAAGAAGGCTTTGGATCAAAAGGAACATCTTGACAGAAAATTTTCCATTTGCTGAAATGTTCCAATTTTCAGCTGAAAAGCAACAATGAGCCCTGTAATTGGGTTTGGGAAGCCCAGCCGTCCCTGCTCCGCCGCCTCCTTCCCTGCAGGGAGGACGGGAGGACGGATGGAGGAGGGAGAGAAGGGAAGCAAAGGGAAACAAACGTATTTTTTGCTTTCAGTTCCCACCCCCAAATTGATAAATGATGTGAACATTTTCCAACGCTGTTTCAGTTGAGCTATTAATCAGAAGTCTTTGAATGAGACTAATCCTCAGGCTCCTTTGTGGAGGAAATAAACAGCGTTTTCCTCATTCTTTCCTTCCCACTGAACCAGGGCAGATACCCTGGGAAAAGCAAAAAGGTGATCTGCACAAAATTTGGGGGTATGGGGATGGAACAGACAAAACTACTCGTGGCTCCACAAGGGGCCCA
Organism: Lagopus muta; assembly: GCF_023343835.1. NCBI lineage: Eukaryota > Metazoa > Chordata > Aves > Galliformes > Phasianidae > Lagopus > Lagopus muta. Next base: position 10,420,697 of record NC_064446.1, on the reverse strand, counting down.
CGTATGGCAGCCCATCAACGGGGACAACACTGTTTGCACCTCAGGGCTGTCTGCAGCCTCATGGTCCCAGCAGACAGCATTTGAGATCAAACATCGCCTGCCTGCTGGGCAGTGCAGACACCAAAATGCCAGAGCTGCACTAAAGAGCACTGAAGCTCACATCGTCTCAGAGGACAATGTCAAAACACGGTTCCTATCTAACTCCAGGTGCTTCGCTTCTGTTCCTGAAGTTCTCTTATTTAATTAATTAGTTCATGTATGCATTAATGCACTCATTTGCATCCCTTCATTTATATTTAGAGCATGTAGGGGATTCAGCCACATAGCTTTTTTATTTCTTCCCAAATATCTATGGGAATTAGGGGAATTCAGCTGTGCTCTGCAGCCTGCATTGCTCAGCTGTACCACCAGCAGAAAGGAAATAACGAGGCACTATCCTCCTCCTCCTGTTTTGCTCCCAAGTTATGACATTAGTTTCCCCCTGATATGCCATCCTTTATTTATTACAGCATATTTATCTTTTTTTTTTTTTTTTTAATTATTGTTGGCCTGCTTTTACTTCTTTAACCTTATTAACCCTTGCTAGTATTTGACAGCTTAACACCCTCCATTACTCTGCAATGTTCACTATAAGAACTGACATGCGACTAATAGCAGCCTTTTTTATATCCAATCCATGAGGTCACATGAAACTGCCCTTGTCTGCAAGATTTCCTATTGGTGTTTCTCTTTTTCTGTGTGTTTTCTACTTAATATGTCTCTACAGAACTGTCTGAACAAAAAATGAAATCAGATTCCTGCTAACTTTAGTTACTGACAACATACACCTTAGAATAGCAGTGTTTTCCTTTTATTGAAAGCTCCCAGTAATGTGATTTGAACAACTTTGTGGCATTCTTTTCAAGCATTATGTACCACCTTCCAGAGGCGTACCCACACATCTCCCATTTGAAGGAATCTTTGATTTAGCCAGCAAAGTGCCCACATCCATCCTAAAGCAACAGCACAGAAGGTTGAGGTGTCTCACTCAGGTGTTCAGCTCAGGTTGATTAAATGTTGCAAATTTAGGTCTGGATCTTCAGCAGATGCTCACTGCGCTCCCCAGCAATAGCAGGCTGTTGGTTGCCCTCCTGCCTGTCTCTGTCACAGCTCTCCCCACTCCACACAGTTGATCCTGCACTAAAATTCACAACAAGATTCTGCAGATGCAAAAGGATGTCGTCAACTCACCGTCATGAAACAGCTCAAGTACTGTGAGGAGTAAGAGCAGCCAAGAGAGACACACTGAACCAAAGAGGAAAGACTGCTCACAAGAAATGCAATGAGAACTCTGGTTATTTCTCTAGTTGTCTTCCTAATGGCACTTAAACAGCAGGAAAGGGGGCTTTTTTTCATGCATTTATCCTTTGCCAGTATGAGAAATTAACTTTTGCTAAAAGGAAAAGAAAAGCACGATGAGATCTACACTGCTGAACAAAGAAATACGTGGAGGACAAACTGGAATTTAGGAGATTAGGTTTTTACAGCCTTTCTTGTGGCTGTAATACCTGCTTAGACTGGTCTATGATTATCTATTTAAAAATTAAAACCAGTCTTCCTCCAGTGCAAATCCATCATCCTTACTACTGCTATTCTAAGCTCAGCAAAAACCCTGAGAACTAAATTCTTCACTTGAAACTTCTTTGGGGCATGGTTCTTAGTTCAGAAGTCCATTTCCCCACCCAATTTCAATGTAATAGCATCTAAAGTGATAAAGTGGGAAGAAGCAGACATCTGGTGGAGCTAACCAAGTCATCTGATGGTTCTGTGAAAGTTTGTGCTTCCCAGTCAGTGTCACATATGAGAAATACAGATGGTCCCAAGATAGAAAAAAAAGAAGTGTTGAAACATATACAAATGTTATGAGGACTTCAAGTGTAAAATGTTAACCAGCTGTGAATGTGACATCTCTAGTTTTACTAAATCTACTGAGATACATCATTACTGCACATGAAATCTATATATTTTCTGCACTGATGGCAATTTCCCTGCTCTCCATTTGTTTCTCATTTGGGGCCAAAACCATCCAGATGAGAATATTAAAAAGATAAGAGTCCAAAAACAAAAGGCAGAGTGGTCTCTGTTACCAAGGGCTGTTTGTAGCCGCCCCAATCGTTTCCTGTGGTATAAGCTGTTCATTGGGGAAGGGCAGGAGTCACCAAAATTTAGAGTTAAAAATATTATATAAACGTTAAAACAAAATCAAAAGGTTCCTAATTCACACAAAGTCCTGGAGATTTAGAGTCATCCATTCTATATACAGTTCAGCAATGCGTGGAATGCAATAAGACATCTAAACCACAACACAGCAGTGATCTTGCCCTGTTGCTGGCAGTATCAGTGGTTTCCCACACAAGGGCCTAAATCTGACCCTTTTATGAAAGTTTTAAATTTGTAAAAATAGAACAGTTGGGAAATCTTGGGCACTTGTGGTTAAATTGCAAAAAAAAAATAACCCTCTCTCTTCTGCTGCTTAAGCTCTGGATAATCATCGCATATCAAGACAATTACTTTCTCCCCCCATATGAGTTGTTTTGACAGAGCTTTTCAAATGTTATGTACAATGCAACCTAAAAGGAAAAGAAAATGTATGCTTCAGGATGCATTAAGGTGTGCAAGGAGGGGGAGAGGCAGGGAAGGAGACAGCATTCCCCTCACTTCCCCGTGGACAAAAGCTCCAAATAGCAATGCCTGGTTTGAGCATTTCACACCAGCACGCAACATCTGGATCGACATGGGGCAAAGAAATTACCCATGAAACAACAGACACGGCTCACAACCTGCATGGGGGGAATGTGGTGGTGGGAAGGGGCCGCATGCATCCCTTGCATGCATGTTGCATTACCCGCATCACCTCCTCCCGTCCAGGGCCTCCTGGGATATGGGAAATGGAAAAGATCTCATATCTGATGGCTGGAGCTCGAGGCAGGAAGGTAGGAGGGCTGCTCTCAGCCTTCTAGCTCTGCTCCTCTCTGCGTGGCTGGAAGGAAACGCTGCCTCCCCAGCAGCGGGTGGCACTGAGCAGGGAGCTGCCTTGGGGTTTTGTCACTGGTTTGTTTGTTTGGTTTTCCGAGGGGTGGAGCAGCGCTGGAAGAAAGTCGGATTCCATGTGCCCCTTCCAAAAATGTAACTGGGAGAAAGGATCAGCCTCTCTCACCCTGAGCTGCTGGGAGGCTTTTCTTATCTATTTTTGCCTTTTTTTTTTTTTTTTTTTTTTTTTTTTTTTACCACAGAAGGCAGGAAAAAAAAAAGAGAGAGAGAAAGAGAGAAAAAAGAGAGAGAAAAAGACAGAGGGAAAAGGGAAAAGGGAAAAGGGAAAAGGGAAAAGGGAAAGGGAAAGGGAAAGGGAAAGGGAAAGGGAAAGGGAAAGGGAAAGGGAAAGGGAAAGGGAAAGAGAGAAGGGAGAGGAGAGGAGAGGAGAGGAGAGGAGAGGAGAGGAGAGGAGAGGAGAGGAGAGGAGAGGAGAGGAGAGGAGAGGAGAGGAGAGGAGAGGAGAGGAGAGGAGAGGAGAGGAGAGGAGAGGAGAGGAGAGGAGAGGAGAGGAGAGGAGAGGAGAGGAGAGGAGAGGAGAGGAGAGGAGAGGAGAGGAGAGGAGAGGAGAGGAGAGGAGAGGAGAGGAGAGGAGAGAAAAAGGGAAAAAGAAAAAAAAAAGGAAAAAGAGAAGAAAGAAAAAAGGAAAAAAAGGAGGGGGAAAAGGAAAAAAAAAAAAAAAAAAAAAAAAAAAAAAAAGAGCTCCAGATTCAATTCAACTCGTAAAATATTACAGTTTTGATAGAGTTTTACATCCACCAGCATCTGTGATTGCAGATGACAGAGCCCTGAGGCAGGACCAAGACACTGCAGCTCTGGTGCAGGGGATGAGCACCAGCATGGGGCTGGGAGGCTTCCTCCCAGAGGGAATGGAGCTGGGACTTCAACTGCAGTGTCAAACCCCATTCCTGCAGGGCACAGAGCTGCTGGTCCGGGATCCTCCCACTAATGGATTGTTTGCCTGTTCTTATGGACTTTATTATGACATTAAGTTGCTTTAAAATGTTATTTGTATAATTGGCTTTCCAAATGAGACCATTCAGCTAACATATTTCTTTCATCACCCACAGCAGAATTATCCTGAGATGACATCATAAACTTTTTAAAATCATTTTCCTACTGATTTGTGCATCCCATCCAGGAGGATTTTACCTGAATAAATGGATGACATCGCAGGAAAAGGTGAATTTCTCTTTTCCTGTCAGACACAGGAAGATGCATTGCTCAGTCCTTCTCTCAGTCACGTAGCAGGGCAACATCCAAATGACACCAGTTAACAGTGGCAGAACACATCAGGGTGTCCCTTGGAGGAATAAACCCCTTTAATGCAACCTGGTTGCAAAGCCAGATCATAAACGTGCATCAAATTTTGCCAAAAGCCAAATTTCTGCAGGTATTTCTGCACTTAAAGATGGGAATGGATGAATGCCTGCCAGGGTGCTGCCACCACCCCCGGCCACCTTGTGAAGCCCAACCAGCTGCCAAATCCCTCTGCAAACTTCACCCGTGGCTCAGCACCCACCAGAAGCTTCTAGGTGGGCTTAGCACAGGGAACAACCAGCCAGCCAGGTGGGCTTCCCAGAAGCATGCTATCCACTGGAGGTGGGATGGAACGCCAGGTCAACCCATCACGTGCCTGCACTCCTCTGCAGCATCCACCACCCCTGCACTGGGATGCCTCTACAGCTCCCCATGACAAAAGTTTTGCAGCGTGCTCAGCACTGCTGCCATTGCACTCGGGGCTCAGGAAGCTGGCCACCTGGGTAAACGTTAGAGGATCTTGTACATATTATAACCCCATTATTTTCTGACAGACTTTTCCTTCCATTATGCGATACAGGAAAAGAGGTTTAGTATTATAACACCAAGAAAACGGCTTTCGAACTCCTTTTAACTGTAAGCCCAGATCCTGGATACAGGCACAGCTATCAACAAACACAAGGTAGCACTAAGATCACATTAGCCTTTTCCTTTACATTTCATTTTAAAAAAAAAAACAAAAACCACGACACACACATACACAAAAAAAAAGCTTCACATAGCTTCCTCCCCTTGACCTAACACAAATTCCATCAAACTTCAAAAACAATACTTTGAGATGCTGGAGGATGCAGGCCGGAAACTGAGGAAAGACTTTACACAAAGTTAGGAAATCTTTTTTGGAGGGAATACTTCGAGCTACTGAACAATTTTATCTGGATGAGTAGATCTCGTGGTAAATGAGTATGTAATTAAATTTAAGAGTTACGCTATTGTCTTTGAGGTATATCTGCCCATCAACAAAAGAAAGGCTGTTTAGCTATGCTAAAAGCAATATGTAAATACCATCCTCTGATAAATAATTGATTATTGCCTTAATGTTTGACAAAGCCATAAAATGCCCCGCAGATTACGTCCAAAACATTTTAAGGTGATGCGAAATCATTTTTATTGTAATGACAGTGAGCTGTCCATGGTTGACTGCTTTAAATTTTATCTTTTCATGTTAGGAAAGGTTTCTGTTTTCTTTGAGAATTTAATTATCAGAGGGTGTTTAATATGATAGGAAGATTTATGGCCTTCAGGAGCCATCCAAAAACAGTGCTATAAAAATGGACTGGGATCCCATCACGAGCAACGGAGCTGTTACTCAGACTTGATCCTTGCAGGGGAAACTTTGTGTATGAATATATTTCACCACTGCACATAAAAGTTTCGTTTGGAGGATTTTGAATTTGACCCTGAAACCTGACCCAAACTTTAGGGTGAGGAATTAAAAAGGAAAAACTCTGCAAAAGAAAGCCAAGCTCTGCTAGTGCGGATGTGCTGCTGTTTGTTTTGGAAAACGCTCCTCGCTATCAATAAATATTTCTTTTAACTTGTTGCCATTAAGATGCAGTGGGGATGAAGTTTTCCAGGAGGAGATAAAAAGAACAACAAGGATATGCTCCTATTGTGTAATAATCAGTCCACATTTCAATGAATAAGTAATATTTCTCACAAGCCAAAGTTAGATGGTGGATTTATTTAACCTCTGAGGGTCAGGTAATAAATACTAAGTGAATTATTCAGACCAATGGCTAATCAATACAATTCAGTGATATATTTTTTGTGTTTCATAAAAGGTTGTACACTAAAGGCAGTGAGCAATTATGGAAATTGGGCTCGAGCGGCACTCAATTCTTCTCTTACTTGAAACCCCAGCACCACTACCTTGACAGCAAATCGATTAGTGTGCTAGTGAAGCAGCTCGGCAACCTCTGACCCCTTCCAGCTCTGTCCAACAGCCTGGAGAGTATTTTATATTTATTTTATTGAATTAACCCCCTCTTGCCCGCCCAGCATTTTACACATGCAGTAACACGGTAGGAGGAAGACGACAGGAATCCCTCATTTAAATGTTGGAGCAAGGCAAACCAAACAGACTCCTTTGTTCTAGTTTCAAAACCCAGGTTTTGCTGCAGGATACGGTTTGTAAGTCCATCCCAAAACTAACATACTTAACTGGATGCAGAGAACGTCCCAAGTGTAGCACAGACATTGAGTCACTCCCTTTCATTGCACATAGCTACCGACTTCATAAAATGCTCGAGTCACTGTTTTGCCCCCAAAATAAAAGTTTCTCAATAAAAGTGAGTTAATATTGCTGTAGGTATAATATCCAGTTTTACACGGTGTAAGGGAGAACACTAGAGATTAACAGCATTTTCCACCAGGAAATTAAAACTAACATAAACCCACATAAAGTGCCTTTTTTGGACATTTAACTCTACCAGCACAACTCCTGCATCCATTGCTCACCAAAGCCCCTGTCTGAGCCCAGTGGGAGTTGGCAGACATGGGAGGCAATGCAGGATAAGGCAATTACAGGCTCAGAATCTGCAGGCTTTCATTTAGAAAGCACCATGCAGGAGTGCTGGTGGTGCCTGAACCAGGAGCCCCAGCCCAGTCATGGCCACCAAGGTGTGTCACCTCCCCAGGACTTCCTGCCCAGAGAGAATGAAGGCACAGAAATCAGCCCTGCGAAGAAAAGCATCTTCCTTGCCCAACAATAGGCCAGCTGCCTTGTGTTCCCTTCCTGTGCATCGCCAACAAGCTCTGAATATGATGCACCATCTCCTCCTCAGAAAACTAGCAGAACCACATGGAGAACATGCTGAAACTCATTCCATCCTTCCCAGCCTTAAGCACACAGATAAGAATGTGAGTTGCTGTGCCTTTAGCTGGAGAGATGAGTGCTCCGACTCCCCAGAGGGCTCAGGGTAAGAAATCTACCCACAGTACGAGGCTGTTTACTTTTTCAACAATATTCATAGGAGTAAGGGAGAGTTCCAGGTATTTCTGTACTGTCCAAATCACACTAGAAAAAAAATCCCCCAGTTCTAGGGAGTTTATTCACAATGTATACTGGCAGTGCTGAGAGAAGGCTCAAAGCCTAAAACCCCTCAATCAGTTACATTAGTGCTCCAGTACTATAAAGATCTAAATACAGGAAGAATAATCCACAATTTGCCAGTATTACATCCCACTAGTATTATGAACTAGGAGCTAAGACATTTAATAGAAAGTTGTATGCAGATAACAGGAGAGCTTTCTTTAGGATAAATCAATCAATGAGGGAAAACATGATGCTGTTCCCATCGAGGCTAAGAGGAACCAGATTTCATTTCAAATGCTGGGTCTGTTTCACTCCGAACAACGATAATCAAAGCAAAAGCGGCACTTAGCATGAGTGCAGAAGCTCGTGTGCTCTGTCTGCAGGTCAGATTCTGTCACTTCAAGGCTGAATAAAGGCTGCATGCATAGCAAGATGCATCACTTTTAATGAGACCATTCACAGGAAAAGGTACCACACTGAGTGCCCCACATCTGGCCGTGAGTGGCTATGCAGCATCACCTCGAGCACCACATTCCACAAACCCTCATGTGCTTCTGTACAACACCGAGATCTGAATTATTCCTTCCATCTCTTTTGCTCTTGGAATTCATACACAAGTGATTACTTCAGTCATTTTTCAATATTACTTTCATTCCTGGAAAATGCATTTTCAAAAGTTATTTATTTTTCACAGCATGTCATGTTGTTATATTATACTAGTTAAAATAAAACCACTGTAGATTTCGGCATGCATTTATGTTTCTCTTTCAATGGCATGATGTAAGATTTTCGGTTTTTATGCTGAATGTATTCTACATATTACATTATCAATCCTTTATCTTAGATTCGGTGTAGTTTTAAAAAACAAGCTGTTAAATCAAGTTACCAAAGTAATTGAGCTATAAAACTGCCTTCTTATTTATAATCACTATTTCTCCCTGAAAAAGAGTTTTTAAAGATCAGCTGTGCTTTCTGTTACGCCATTTTTTACACAACTTTATGCCATCGATTCCACTTAAAACCTAATTAAAATAGTAGAGCAAACATGTGGTTCCTACACAGAGCAGCAAACAGGCCCTGTCTGCACTGTACCCCGGCTCCCTGCTGCAACCTGAGATGCTGAGCTGGGATGCGGAGCTGGGATGGGAAGCTGGGTCTCTGCCACATGGCCACTGAGATGAGCAGCTCCCTCATGAGCTCACCTGTGTTCCAGCTCTGCCCACCAAGCCCAGCATCTCCACAGCTGGCTTTATTCCTGGGTCTAAGCATAATTTATTGGAAAATCATCTTGTCTCAGCTGATGGGCACCAATAACCACCTGGCTCCTTCTTGGTAGCAGCTTCTTTCCAATCCATCAGTAAAACCTTATGAAAATGACTGTTTGTCCAGCTGCTTACCCCCCAAAGCCCTAGAATCCTCTGGCTCCATAGGATACTACCCAAGCAAAGCACAGTGACATCGCAGCCCCAGAGTCGACTGTCTGGAGGGGGACACAGCAAGAGCTCAGGGATGCCTTCCCCCTGTCCCTGTGCCCAAAAGAACAGAAGCAGGTGAAAATTCCACCCCCTGAGGGCTGGGATTGCTTCAGGAGCAAGGTGCTCAATTTTTCTTAGGATGTTCAATTCCTTAGAAACTCCTGCTCTCATTCTGGTAGGGCAGAATTAGAGGTAGGATGAAAAACACAGAGAGGAAAAGCTTAAATACTGAATAAGCAGTTCCACAGTCACTCCAAACGGCCTTCTGAAATGCCTGCCTGCTCTGCACCCACGGAGGTGCACAGGAACATGGCTGAGGTCCACATTACAGGGGACTTTTTTTCTGAAATAGCGCTGGCAGGGGCCTATCAGGAAATCTTTCAGAATTGCTTTAATCTTTCATTTTAGTTTGGTCTCTGGCCACACAAGTGCGTCCAGCCCTCGGAGACCCTGGAGGTCACTATCTGCGAGTGTTTAAAAACAGGAAAGCCATTACAGAAAAATCAGAAGAGCAAGGGAAAAGAGTACTCGCTGTAAATATGTACGTTTTTAAAACAACACAATGGTGGTTACATTTCTCATTCTGCTACTGCTTTTAACTAAAAAGGAAGGGAACCTGGAATGTTATAAACACCTTCAAGTTTTTAGCTCTCTGCCAAAGAATTTACCCATTAAACGCAGAATGAACTACAAATCTGAATTTCAGATCCCACTCACAGTGTATGGATCTGTTCTCTTTTTTGATATGCATGTTCTCATTGACACCAATGGGAGTTACACATGCTTATTATGGGATAACAGGACCTCTCAGTGTGAATATACACCTCTAGACAAGCAGCTTTGCTTAGAAAGAGGGGAGGGGAGGGGAGGGGAGGGGAGGGGAGGGGAGGGGAGGGGAGGGGAGAGGAGAGGAGAGGAGAGGAGAGGAGAGGAGAGGAGAGGAGAGGAGAGGAGAGGAGAGGAGAGGAGAGGAGAGGAGAGGAGAGGAGAGGAGAGGAGAGGAGAGGAGAGGAGAGGAGAGGAGAGGAGAGGAGAGGAGAGGAGAGGAGAGGAGAGGAGAGGAGAGGAGAGGAGAGGAGAGGAGAGGAGAGGAGAGGAGAGGAGAGGAGAGGAGAGGAGAGGAGAGGAGAGGAGAGGAGAGGAGAGGAGAGGAGAGGAGGAGGAAAAATCCACTATAGGTGTTTTGAAAACAAAAGTACCACTCTATGCATTTCTGAACAGCAGGCAGCTTTGGAAAAATAGACCTCATAGAAACACACACACATTCGCAACTGTATACACATCATTCATCCTTCCAACATGCAGAGGGGCATTTGGAGACTTTCACAAGAGCACAGTGAGGAAGGGGGAAATGTTCACCCCACATCTGCAAGGCTCCCGCTCACTGCCTGCCCAAACCAGCCATTTGGCACCAGTGGGCACGGGGCTGTGCTGGGACTGGAAGCCCTGGGTCCCACCTATGGGCTCCACATAACATGGCTGCTGCACTAAATGCCAATGGGTAAGGGAGCGATCACATTGGGAGTTACGTCTTTTATGGGAACATTTCCTTAGATGTGTATTTATTTTTCAGCTTGCTGGCTAGAGGTGTTCCCAGGGACAGCAAATAGAGAGGGAGTCATGTTAAATTCATAAACACATGCTGCAGAATGTAAGTGAGCATATAAGGATAACGTATGAGCACATACACACGGCGCCCATGTTTTTACAGCACAAATGGGTCTGAGTGTCTACATGTACGTCTGTCTGTGAAACACATATGCAGTAAACTTCAGCAGGAATAGAATATTGGCACTTGTGTAACATTTATAAATTGACCTACCAGACCAGATAAACTCCGTGCTTTACTTTTTCATCAAGGCCTTTTGCTGGAAATATTAGTAAAGGGTCAATTCCCTTCCATGCACCAAGTGACACTTCTGAATAACTGTGTTATGCATAATGCCTTAGGAAGACTTATAGGACTGTCACAATATTTAACTACTCATTTTTGCTTGCATGATTGTGGTTGATATGACCACAGAATACTGATCTATCCAAAAGAGAAAAATTATAGAGTGGAACAGTGGGATTTATGAATGAGATATCTTTGGCTGCAAAGCATTCCCATTTATAGCACTCAGCCACCACAAAACTGCTGTGTAATTGGAAGAGAAATTTTTCCCATGTACTGAAGCTACAGTTGAACTGCCAAACAATAAGAGACAGCCTCGTCTGAGCTGGAGGAGTCACATACCTGATTTTTCTCCCACTCGTTTAGAACCAGACCTTGTTTCCCATCTCCTTCCCTCTTATGCTAAGACTGGGGGTAGGAAAGCTGCGAGTGCCAGAGCTGAAAGCTGATTCCATTTAAGCATCATCTCGAGGAAACGTGTGGACAAATCAGTAGGACTGGTGAGAGCTGCCAATTTTAACTTCCTGAGTATCTGCATGTGAAAATGGTTATTTTCCCAAGGAGGCACATGGGCTTTTGTTATGATTATTTATTTGTATTACACCAGGCCAAGGAAGCCACCGCAAGGGCTCTGTAACATGAGAGGATGCACAGAAGAAGCGGATGGCACTCAGGAGGCGGAGAGACACCCCCAGGACAGACCACTCACCCACCCACTGCCTTCACACAGAGGAACTAGGGGAGTCCCACCATGCTGTAAGCCCAGGGCTCCTGCCCACCAGGTTACACTGAGGTGGTGATGCAGCCCCATAGCACAGACAGATATAGGGACAAGCTCCGCCACTGCTCCACAGCGCCATTTGTTTCCTCCCCTCACCCAGGCTCTCACCGCAGGGTCCCCCATCAGCACCCACGACAGCTGCCCCACAGCATCCCTTTCACATCCAGGCTCAGGAAAAGAGATTTCTCCAGCTGCCCTCTCCACAAACGCTCAGGGGCGGAAGGCAGCACAGAGTGAATTCTCATCACGAGCTCCTGCCGGGAAGCATGCGGAAAGCGCTGCAGAGCAGCCCCGCAGTCTTCCAGCCCCATCAGAAAGAAGAAGTCAGGAAACAGGTTTACTTGCATCATTATGGTGTGATTGCTGCTGGGAACACCTTCCTGTCGAGGTCCCTGCAAATGCATCCCTAATCTGTGCAGCCAGCAGATCACAGCACCGCAGACACAGCATCGCTCCCCGGCAAGCAGGGTGAACACTCATTAATTGATGGCGGTGCTGGTGGGGAGCTGCCCAGGGCGGGTTTGTGCAGCCCCTGGGTGGGGGGATGCTGCTCACTGCCTCTGCTCTTCCACCATCTCTCAGTGGCTTTGGAAGCCAAGCTGTGAAATGAATGAAAACCCTGGAAAGCAGGGCCAAATCAAGGGGCCTGGAAATTCGGGACAGCACAGCCTGCAGATGAGTGGTGAGGAGGTTCAGAACAGTTCTCTCTGACTATCGGTGTGTTGCAAGAGTTCACATTTTGCCCTTTTCACCTTATCCACGAAGCAAATCAGAATACCAGAGTGCAAATGTAACACAACTTTATGCTCAGTTTGTCAAGTGCTCTGTAATCCATTTTAAGCTCCCTTTTAACAGCAGGATTCATCTATTTTTTGCATTCGAACTGTGGTGATTAACAACAACAAACAGCAGAAAATAAATATGCTACATTCAAAGCCACAAAAGCATAGACACTGTCCAGTCAGAATCCCAGGAATCTCTGAGTTTCCAGGAACAAAAGCTGCAGCTCACTCAGGCTTAGGTCTTAGCAGAATTAAAGTTGCTCAACAGCAAGCACTGATTATGGGTATTTTTACCCAAGGCAGGACTTGGCTAATAGTTATATAAATAAATAAACCTTATTTATATTATTAAAAAAAAAAAAAAAAAAAAAGAGAGAGAGAGAGAGAGAGGTCATATGTCACAGGAAGCAATGAATGCTTTGGATTCAGAACCACATCTGAAAACCTCTTCAGCGTCCCCAGAGATATCCACAGGATGCTTTCCTGAGTCCCTTCCCCCAGCCAGTCAAATTACAAATGGAAACGGTGCCTGTTGCATTTTGCTGCTAAGTTGCTCTGGTTCTGTCACCCCATCCTTCTCTGCTCCATGCACCTCAGGGACATTCCCTTTGCCACCTCCTCCACAGCACACCTTGCACACCACACTGACACCTCTGTGGGCAAAGCATTCCCCCCTCCTGCTCAGTGACACGTGCTGATACTGTAACAGAGTTCCTAGACCTGACCAAGATCCTCCTGGTGAAATAAAAGCATTTTCCTTTATGCAGACACCGTAAGCATGACTCCTTGATGGAAATACAGAACTCGTGCAAGTTGGAGACACAGGGACCTGACAGAGCTCAGATGCTGACAGAAGTGATCCCGATTATATATTTTAGGGGGAAAATCATGGCTCCTAACAGTTCCTGGAATCTTTCTCTCTGAAAAGCCCCCTTTCTTCGGGTCCCAAGTGGTTCTCCCTCCCACAGTGCTCCGTTGGCTCAGGGGAAAAAGGAGAGAAGAGGCCTCCAAATCCCCTGCCAAAGCAACAAGACCAGGAATGTTCCTGCCATTGGATGGCGAGGAGCTGGAGATGCAGATCTGCCACCAACAGAAGCATGGAATCCCATGATCCCTGGGCAAGAGAAGGCAATGTGCAGTGCCCAAACAGAATTGCACGTGTTCTAGGCTCCATCAGCCTGTGGATAATTAATATTATCATTGGAGTAGCCTGCTATCTCCTCATTTGAGCTCACCCCCACCATCCGTAGCAGCCAGGAGCAAAGCTGACAGCCAAACCAATAACACTCATCCATTTCCATACGTATCCCTTGAATGCCCTATTGATGTCCTGTGAGAAAGGACTCGATAAAACACTGCAAATTAATGACATAAGAAACAAAATGCGTTCTGCATTGCATGGTTTAAACAAAAAATAGCCCCAGACAGGGTGACACGAAGTAACAACATAAAGGCAAAATGAAGCATTTTGATCTGCTGAATGCCTTTATAAATATTTGAGTATCATTTATTTATGTTTTCCTTCTTTTCATTGTAAAGCAAGGTTTTCTGACAAAAGCTCTCATTTGGAGAACACTTTGCTTTATTATTGAACTTCCTAAATCAACATCAAAGGCTTTGAGTTTAAAGCTTTAAAACAAATGAACTATTTGCAATATTTTAAAGATTTTGAGATGAGAAGAACAGGAGTTCTCCGCAGCTCACATCTAAAGGCTTCCACAGTCTGTGCTGGATTGGAAGACAACAGCTCTGCCAAGCACTGAGGAAGAAAACCCTACCTCCTTTTGCAAGCACCAGCTGCAGCACGTGCCCAGAGCTGCCAAGACACTTAAGAGCAGCCGCTCTACTCCAGACCATTGCACTTCACCATCCTGCTGTGATCGCCCTGCTCTTCTCTTTCATCCTTCCCACCACTGCTGATGGGAAGCACAGGCAGTGCCACCTGAATCAGCAGCAGCAGTCCCCAGTGAGGATGCTCTGCATCCCTTGCATTACTCAGACACGGATCCCTTCCTGTCCTGGCACTCTCGTGGTACAGACTGAGCCATCCTGCCAGAAGAAAAGTAGCCCATGCCAGGTCTGGCGCCTGCACGCATCATGGAAACACATGAGCGTTAACTGGCATTCACACAACAGATAATAGGACAGATTCCTCTTGTTTTTCAAGGTGTTGAAACAAAGTCTGGAAGCTTCACTGCAAGGAGCTTCATGTGCCACCTTGATGAAGCCAGCCATATGGGAGCCCGGGGCTTGCATCCCCTGACACCTATCCCACCTCCATCCATCCATCCGAGATGATTTCTGCAGCATCTGGCCGCCAGCATCACTCATCAGTGCTCACAGCTAATAAAAGGACAAGCAGCAGGATTTGTTCTTTGGTAATGCCACAGACCATGGCCACAGCGCAAAGCTGCAAAGCTCCACCAGTTTCACTTTTATATATAGTAAAAATAAAATTGAAAAAACTTCATTAGATGCTATGAAGTTTTTAAGAAAATCCCAAAATTATTTTATTTTGAGGGAGAAAAAAAAAATCTCTTTAAAAGAATATAAATTTTCAACTCCATGCCAAGACTGCTTCCCTACTGGTTTGCACCGAGGCAGCCTATGTTAGGATCTACAAACCCACTCAATCACACACGCAAAAATATTAAATTGAACCTAAACTGACTGAAATTATGCAGGCACCTTTAAAAAATAATAAAAAAAAAACAGTTTGTATTTCAAAGCAGAATGGATTCAGCCATCCATTAAATATGTCAAGGTCTGCATTTTATTTAGACATTGCCATTAATAATGAAATGATGTATGATTTCCATTCTTGCTGCTCTTCCTTCCCTACGCAATCAATTATGCTTTTAAAAAAATATTTACTTGATATAAAGCTATTGTAATTAAGCATTGCTTGTATATTAATGTGAGTTCGAACAAATCAAGAGATGATCTCCAAGATGCATGAAAGAATAAGGTACCCCAAAGAGGTGTTTATTCCTGTCTGGCAGGAGAAAGAAACCCTTATAACTTTAACCAGCCAACATTCAGTGCAGCACTACAGCAACAGCTGTCCTGACGTAGAGAGGTAAATCCTGCTTGTGAGGGATCCTTGGGGCTACTCACATTGAGAAAGCAAACAGAATTTGACCCAAGAAAAATCCCGCCTGATATTACATAGATATGCAGGTTGACCAGGAGAGAAAAGTTCTTTCCAAAGACTCAGATGTTTCTAGATTGCTCCTGGGTAAAAAGGATCCCCAAAGCCAATTTAATAGTAGTGAGATCACTGCTATTGTAGAGATTGCGAGCTGTAGCTTGGGGCTGCCCTTTATCCCCAGGGTGATGGTGAGAAACACCTCTCAAATTCCCCCATTACATTACTAATTGCCTGCTTCCTGGTACACTGATGCACAAGAGTCTTCTCATTGGCAAGAAAAACACCACGAGCAGTCCAGACCCAACTGTGCCCCAAACTCCATCTGAGCAGCAAAGCCACAGCATTTCCAGCTCCACTCTGATCCCCACTCTGAAGACCCCAGAAAACTGCACAAATCACTGCAGACTTAGGAAGACCTCTGTGCTCCAGCACCCTTCATAATAAACCATAAGCCTAATCCTGGCTTGCCAAGGTGTTGGCATAGGTAGGAAGGAAAATGGAGAGAAAGTGGCTGGGGCCAGAAAGCAGCAGCCGAGGAGATAGCAATTAGAATGCTGCAGCAGCCAGAGATACGGCATCGCTGGAGATTTACTGTGCGTGCACACCTCCCTCTCTGCTCCCAATGTACTCGCTCTTTCTTGCTGTCCATATACATCCAGTAAATCTTCGGTGACTCCTTATCTCTCAGTCTGCTTCTAGATCCTAATTGTTATCTATCTTTGTCCGCCTGCTGCTGCCAGGCCTCCCAGCATCCCCAGCTCTCCTCCATCTGCGCTGGGCTGGACAGTGCCCAGTGAGTTACAGGTGTGTTGGGAGCAGCACAGCTCCCTCACAGACATCCATCCTGTGAGCCACATCCTCCTCCGGAGGAAAAAGCCTTCCTCAGGCCAACACAAAAGGTAGAATTTTGGCCAAAATTTCTCCTCCTCAACTCAAAGTTATGCCCAAGTCATGCAGGAAAACATCCTACTCTCAGCAGCACAGAGCTACCTGGCCAGGTGGAAATGAGGCTTACGGGGTGCAGTGCAGGAGGATGAGGCACCACAGAGGACGTGACGCTTTGCTGCTGCCCCTCCCAACCTTCCCAGCCCAGCTGTCCCCATCCCCAGCACTGCCCTGCCCAGCACAGGGTGCCTTCCGCAGGGCTCAGCATGTCCCTCACTGAATTTCATTTTTATTTACTACTATTCTTCCCTCCTATTTATTTATTCATTCCTATTTTTATTTCACTTTGAACATGCCCAGCTGTGTCATCTTGGTTTTGCTGAAAATGTAAACAAAAAAGCTGCATTCAAATGTAGCCTTTCATTGCCTGAATACGCTTCCCATCCAGCACAGCTCCACTGCTCCCACCCTGAAATTAAGACTTAAAAAACAAAAAATAAAACAGGCAACATCGTCACTGTACATTGCATCGATTCCCCCCCGATGTTTTCTTTATTCACGCTATTTATTCTTTTTGAAAAACAAACATATCACGAGTTTTAATAGCTCACTTTGCTCTCCGCAAAGCAGGAGGAAAGAAATAAATGTAAATAAAGCTAATTTTATATTCCATATGGTAACAGACCTGAATGCCTCTGCTTTTTCCTAGCAAAATACGATGCCTGGTTTTACAGTCTATGACACATAATTGGTCACCGATTTTTTTTAAGCACTGAGTTCAGTGTTTGTCTTGTGAAATGTAACTTCAGTGATCTCTAACCCTGAGACTTTTGGGTTTGGATTAACAGTAATTATATGGATGTCGAGAAAGGGAAAAAGTGTTATGCATTCTTTATACATAGCATTTTTCCATGCTTCTCAGCTCTTAACGGAACAGGAGTGTTTTCTCTTCCGCAGAGATGATGATCCAAGAGGAAGATACAGAACATACTGTGCAGAAGAAAACACCCCTGAAGAACGCCATAAACCACAGTGCTAAAGCAGCATTTTTAATTCTGTTTTTGGCTTTTAGCATGGGAACAATTAGAGAAGAGGGAGGAGAAAAGAAAAAAAAAAGCAATAAAGAACAGAGAGAGAAGGAAGAGAGAAGGGGAAAAGGGAAAGGGAAAAGGGAAGGGAAAAAGGGAATGGGAAAAGGGAGAAAGAAAGGAAAGCGTTAAGAGATCAAGAGAAGAAAAACAGAAGAAGAAAAAGAAGAGGAAAAAGCGTGAAAAGGTAAAGAGAAAGAGGGAAGAAGAAATAAAGAAGAGAGAGAAGAGGAAGAAAGAAAGAGAAATAAACAGAAGATATCAGAAGAGGTGACGAATCCCATGCACAGGAGCCCCGGCAGCAGCGAGCGCATTGCGGCTGCAGCACGGCCGGCTCTCACCACACGCACCACTTCTGTTTCTGCTTTCCCTGGCGACAATCTGGAGCCAGCGCTTTTCCGTTCAGGAGGAGCTCTGCTCCGTGTCGCTGACAACAACACGCCGCGCTGCCCCTCGGCCCGCGGTAAGCACAGCACCGCCACCGGGATTTATGGTGAGGAGACACCGCTCTGAGCCCTGATTCATGGCTACCTACAATGCCACTACTGAGAAGAGAGAAGGGGAAAAACTGGCAGTATGTTCCCGGCGCTGCTCCCCTTCTCCTTAAAATCCTCACCCGGCTCCCTCTGCTTTGCACACCGATGCCTTTCGCACACAGCGGGAATTTAGGATAGAACGCGTTCCCGAATTAGTTCTGCCATAAATCCTTTAGGCTCTTAAATAAATAAATAACTCCCATTGCTCTTTTTTGCCCTCTGTGCTTTTTCTCTTCCTAACGTGCAGCTCTCCATCGGCCCCAAGCCGGCTTCCCTCGCAGAGGTAACAGGAGAGCCGTTGATTTTTGTTCTATTTTCTTTTTTTTTTCAGCAGCAACACGCTGCTTTCAGACTTTGCACAAGGCTTTGGGTTTGTTTGCTTCCTTGCTTTCAAATGACACGATGATTTTAATCAAAACGGACTGGTTTTTGGAGAAGGCTGGGGCTGGGAGGCAGATTGCTCGCGCAGTTTATAGCGGTTCAGAAGGAGGTTTTGTAAACACACGCAGTGCGGAGGTAAGAAAGCAAACACGGTGGGCAAAACATTGGCCTCCACTGACGGCGATGGCACAGCTCAATGAAACCACTATTTTCACATCCACACATAACTTTTCCTCCAGGAAACACAAAACAGATGCAGGTAACAGAGAAAATGGCCCCAAATCATTACTATTATTATTGCCTAAACAACTTGATGCTGTCAGGCACTGGGGAGAGCAACCCAAGAGACACCTGCATACAGGGAGCAAACACCCCCACAAGCTTTCTGGCTAATGGAGAGCTGCTGCACAGGGCAGCACCTCTGCCCCCAAACCTCCAGCACAGAGGCAACACCCATGGTGCCAACACATGGTGTCAGGCAGGATATCAAGACCTCAGAGGAACAGCCAACACAAGGATAAGCATTATACTTGTAAAGCCTGGGGGGAGAAAGAAAAAAAAAAAGGAAGAAAAATAGGAGAGAACTAGATGAGGGGTGAGAGGATTGGTAGAATAAAACAGAAAAGTCCACCCAGAGTTGGTGTTATCCCAGTGAGGGCAACAGAACACATCCCAGCTCCTCAGGCCATCTCCTTACAGCTGCTCAGCCACAGCCCACAGCACAGATGGGAGCAGTGAGAACTAAGCATGGCTGTGCTGCATGTGGGTCCCTGCCCAGTGCAGGCACAGTGGTGATGCCCTGATGCTCTGGTCTTGCAGCTGAAAGCAAGAAGTGGCTGCAGTAAGGAAAGCTGTCATGCCATGTGGAGGGACACTTGAGTTGCAGAGACAAAAAGGAAGAAATTCACTTTCTTATTAAAAAGTATACACGGAAGTTCCTCTACCTGGCCTAAGCCTGTCCCATTTATTTTCCATGCCACCTAAGTGCTCTACAATACTCTGACAACCTGATGCTGTTGTAGAAAAACACAAATCATGAACACCAAAAGTCCTGATTACATGTACAACTCACCAAGGCAGCCCACAAGCCTATGTTGGGTCCAGTGTGAGGAGGAAAGAACAGCCAAATATGTATGGTGGATCCTGCCAGTGCTTCCATAGCAGGCATAGGGAGGTCCAGCCTTTGCATCACAGCAAGGCAGCCATCCCACTGCTCTCTCAGCTTTTTCTGCTGGCTCTAGAGGACCGAGCAAGCCAAGCCCTGAGCCTTCCATCACACACAGATGCTCAGGGCTGAGGTTTGGGTGCCTACCCCTGCTTCTGCTGGCAGGGGTGCCTCAGAGCCAGGGAGATTCCCCCCAGACCAGGACAGTCACTGCAGCTTTCAGCATCACAGCCACACCACATCTACCTTTGTCCCCTCTTTACTAAAGCATGGAGCATCAGATTTAAAAAAAAAAAAAAAAAATCAAAGGGAAAACATTAATAAATAATAATCAAGATCATCTGCAGTTTTAATGATAAGCTATTTAATGAATTATAAAGTACCTATAACTCAAAGTATGAGACTGTACATTGTCAAAACTGGCATTAAAGTGTATGGAGATAATTAAGCAATAATGACCTCCACAGAGGGCTTTTCCTGGGAATTAATGACCAGTCGGGAGGAGCTGATGACTGAAGGCACAAGCAAGGGCCATTAACCCCAGCTGGTCATTAATACTCAGGAAATGCCTGGTGCTAAGGTCGTTATTGTGAGTATACGATAAAACAAAGGGGGAGCGATTACCAATGCCTGAATTTTGGGGCTGCTCAGAGAGGCAATGGTTCAGGGCACTCAGCTTCATGCCCAGTGTACCAGACCTCAAACCTGCAGCGTGCAGGGCTGTACCCCCTACCATCCCCTTCTGTGGCCACTGGCAGCAGCACTGAGAGGCTCTGCCAGCACACAGCCCACAAGGCACAACTGCAACCAGAAGCAAGGCAAAACATCCCAGGAGCAAGGCAGAAACAGAGGTTTTGTTTCACCTCCTAGTTTGGATTTGCAGCCTTCACTCTACAGCAGCACTGGAGCTCGAGTTTCAGGCTCACTGTAGACCAACATCAGCCGTGCTTTGGAGACGTCACGACCAACCCCAGCCTCTGAATCCATTCCAGGCCACCCCCTGCTTGCAGCAGGAGCTCCCTATGCTTAACCCAAAGGACAAGCACAGACAAGCTTCTTTGCAGCCCAAACCTGCAGGCACCTCTCTCCAAAATCACAATGACCTCAGGAGGGACTCAGAGGAGCAGAGCTGTCGCCTTTCGGTGGGCAGAACAACAGTTAATGCTGAGATGCCTCTGTGCTGTGCCACAGCTGCTGTTCCCCAGGGTTGCTTTAAACAAACCTGCAGGCAGTAATGGGAACACAGGTTCTCCCCAAAGGGAGATGGGTTCTCCCCCATAGGCCCTCAGGCCATATATTTACCCCAGTGCACTGCAGATGCATAAATGCGCTCCCGCGGTGGCACTCATATAACATTTTGCCTTGTGGGATCACAGCATATGTAAATCTCCACCTCCACAAGCAAATCTATGGTGGCTTTAAACATTTCCAAATGATTCTCTGCAGCGAGCAGAGCTGATGGTGCTGTCTGTGAGAGCACAGTCGTGATGCTTGTTGACAAAATAAAGGATCTCTACAAGTTTCTCACAATCTGGAAGGCAACCCAGAGCAGCTCCTCCAGCACAGCATCTCTCCCAAGCTGCTCAGAGCCTCTCGGAAGGCAAACAAAGCGCCTCACTGCAGTACAGAGTTTTCAACAATTCTATTTTAAAAAACAGCAACTGGTTAGCAGAATAAAATCACTACATGGGAAAATTAGCGCTTGTTAGTACACATAATTCACAGAATCACGAGGAGAATAAAGGCAGCAATGCAGAAACAGTTATCAGAAGAGAGAAAATTATTCAAGTATGCATTTGAGTAATTCTGCATTTTAATTTAACCCTTTGAAACATTAATCAAACCGTGGCTAATTATAGGAATTAAGGAATTAAACGATGGAATCTTCTAAAAGATATTATTTAAAAGGCAGTTTATACAATTACTTGTATAGATGTTTGCTTTAAAGAGGGAAACATTTCTACTGTAATGAAAAGGGTCTTAGAAAATTAAATTAACAAGGGGGGACCAGGCTGATATGAAACTAAATTAGCATCAAATGCAAATTACAGGGTACTTAATGGTAGAAACAGGTGCAGAGCAGGTCCCTAAATGAGATAAATGAATAAAACATCCCTCTGCACAAATGTGGAAGCTGACACAAAGTCAATGATATGAATAATTCAGCAGCCTCAACACTGCTGTTGAGGTCAGCTTTCCTTGACCTTTGAAACAGGAAGTAAAATTCGGCCCAAATTTGAATGACTGGAAATGCAGCAGTTATTTGTCGAAAGAAAAAGATGGAAAAGCCAGATTAAAAAAAAATAATAATAATAGCAGGCCACAGTGAGTTTGCGTGTACATCCTACAAGACAGTAAATCGAAACACCAAATAAATGCATCGGCAGAAGAAAAAGTGCAAACTGAAAACCTACAGAGCGTCAGCGGCATTCGGCGGCTGCAGAATGTTTGTTCCAGCCCCAAACTCCCAAACAACGCAGTGCTGCTGTGCCACGAGCTGAGCCTTCAGAACCCACTGCTTTCAGCATGCACAGAAATAATCTGGTTGTGCTAGAAGGGATATCACCAGAGTTAAAGTCATTGTATCTCCGGCATGACAGGAATCAAATTGTATACAACGATCTGCCCAAAGCTGAGCAATCTCTCATTTTCTTTCCTACAAACTTGATCTTTTTCTTAATAATAAAGGAGCTGGAAGATTTCTTTTCTGGACTTCTAACTGGAGCTGCTGATGGAGTCACTCAATCCTTTCAGACATTAAAAAGTCACACGACTGCACATGCAAAGCCTCACAACAGCAGTTTGCAGCAGAGCACGGGCTGCGTGTGCCATCATGAGGGAACCACTGAATGCAGAAACTTTATAGAAATATCTGTTTTTTATATGGATTGTTAATATGTAAATAAACCATAAACAGAAAATTTTCTATTCCAAATAACAAACGCTTCTCCCTCCTGAAAAATAGAAATCTCAGGCAGCTGCCTTAAATCCAATGAAGCATCTCCCATTTTACATCCTCATAAGTAAATGAAGATTTCTGTACCTTTCCCCCTGACAAAACGCTCAGCTGAAATCAGAGGTCATGTAATTTCTGACAAGACACATGGTCCTAATTTCAAATTGAGTTTGGCACTAAAACAGATTAATAAAGTATGACAAGTAGCTTCTTTCTCCAAGCTGGAAGAGGAGAGGAACATCACCCCTGCAGTTCATCATCTACAGCAACAAAATGTTAGATAAGAGAAGTTCCCTCTGCTGTCTCTTGCTGCATTAATCCCTTCAGGAGTTTACCTGCTCACCTGTCACCTGCAGAACACGTCTGATATCTCTTACTGGGGGGTGAATTTTATTTCTGTGCTTTAGGCAGGTGGAGCCCAGGAACGCCCAGGGCTGCTCAGGCACCTCTGCCTGCCCCGAGCTTTGCAAGGAATTAATGCCAGCTCCAGCAGCAGCCCCCCTGTAGAAACATATTAACACCATAAACACAATCAGCCCTGATATTGCATAAGAACATGTGGCAAAGCCAACAGCAGCTATCTGGGGGCTGGGTTCTGTGTGCAGCATTGGGCGGGTGAGCAGAGCGGCTCCTCCAAACGCCAGCGATGAGAACCCAGCTGGTTCTCATTTGGAAACAACCAGTTTCTCTATCCCCAAGTGCTAAAGAAAATAATCCCAGCAATCCATGACTACATGCTTTCACAGGGACAGCGGTGAGAATTTGATTGTGGAGATAATTAAAGTCATTCCTGAAACTTCCAAGGAAAAGCATGGGGAGGGGGCAATGGGGACACTGAAGCTCATGCTCAAATTGAGCCAAGCACCCAGTTTGGCTTGAAGGATGGGGCAGGGGGCATTGCTTTGGGGGAATTTATTTTCCTGGAAATTCCCTCTCCTGCACTCTAATGGTTACGATATTTGCAAAGAAAATGTAATAGACTGCAGCAAGTAGGGAGATTACAGCGAGGTTTGGAGCCTGGATGTTCCTAATTTGGCAAGAGCATCCAGAGGGAAATGCTTGAGCATTCTGGTAAACTTGAATAAAATTATGTAGAGCCACTTCGATTAGAAGGGTTTAAAGGGAAATGATACCATAAAAGCAATAAAACCAACTGCTATCTGCTTCAAACACTGAAAACATCTTTTTAAAATTAATGTTTCCTGCAGCCCTGCCATGAGTTAGGTCTGAAGTAATTTTAATATTAACAACACTCAGGAGCAGATCAATCCAGAGCCAGCCGTGCTGCTGGGTCAGTCTTCTACATCTTTCCAAAAACATTGGAGCAATTTGCACCCGCATGGCCTGTATAAATCAGAAGGATGTCACTGGCATCAGGAAAGTTGCTCAGATCGGAGGATTTGGCTGTGCTAAAAAAAATAATCACCACGATGATGATAAAAAAATAATGATAATAAACCTTGCTTCCAGCACAGCTAAATTGTACAACCCCTGTGTCACACGTCTGCTCTGACCCCCGTCGCCCTGAAATGGGTGTGAAATTCAGAGATGGCGAGCCAGAGTTTAAAGCACTTGTAATCTCTCCGTCTGCGCTATCTGCCTTGAGCAGGAAGGAGGGATCCGCTCAATAAGAGCTATTCAGGGCCTCTCAATTAACCTGATTAGTTCAGCACGCTGCTCTCATGAATGACACCTTATCTTGGAAACGAAGGGAAAAACTTCCTTCCTCCTAAAGCCACCCGTGGCTGAAAGCAGAAAGCAGTGGCACCCCGGGGTTGGATCCCCACCACTGCTGTGCCCAGGGAGCTGCGAGGCCACACAACCAGGGACAAGAGGGGCAGTTCCCACTCTGTGGGAGCCAACCAGACATGATGGGATTTGGGGAAGGGGCTGCAGCCCTTAACCCCTGCAGTGCTGCCAGCAGGTAAAAGGTAGCAGAGGCAGGGAGACGAACCCCCGGGACTGCCGCCTCGCTCAAGTGTGTTGTAGTCTGGAACTTGTTCTGTACGTGACAGATTAATGAGCGATAACTGTGTTTCCATGGCAAAAAAGCATTCCCAAAATTCTCTTTTGTTTCCCCAAGAACAGTCTCCCTTTTTTCTTTTTTTGTATTTTTTTTTTCCTTTAAATCATGCCACTTTACGACACTGCAAATATTAACGAAGAGCGTGCTATTCTTTCAAGTGCGGGTGGCTGCGAGTGTCAACAAGGCTGACTGTTATGCAGCAACTGCAAGAATTAATCAGGGAAAATAGGTGTCTCAATTACAATTATCATACTGAAAACTCAAATTTATGAATGCCCAGCCAACTTCGAAGGCATTTATTAGAAAAACTCCGATGACTCGGAAAGTATTAATGCACTAATGACGCATTAGGGCATGATGTATTAATGTTCTTGTAATTTCTGACAAATTAAGTTACCATTGTCACAGCGGGGCAACCCTTTGGAAAACAAAAGAGAAGTTCCTCTCTCCTGTCATGCAGGATACAACAGACAACAATTTGTGTACACATAATGGGGTTTAACAAAGAGATTTCCTCTTACACCACGGTACGTTCTATTATTCTGCTTTCCAGAATGTCAGAGCTATTACTGAGCTCACTGTGCTTTGCCTGCTCAGCCCCTTAGGCACCGACCACCTCTCGCGACACCGCTGTGCAGCCCCAGCCTCAGAAACAAATTCCAGGGCAGGCTTGTGTCTGCAGCCACATCTCTGCTCATGCAGGACCATGCAAGCAATGCAGAGGCACAAGGAGCAGGCTGGAGGAGATGCTAACATCAGGTCTTAATAGCTCTGAGTGTGGCTAATTTTCTTCTTTTAGAGCAAAGAACTTTATAATGAATACAGAATACATTTTTCCTCTTCTTATGTCATCCTTCTACAAAATCTGAGCTAGGTAAAGTGGTTTTTAACATCCACTTATCAAAGTGACTTAACATCTGGGAAGGCAGCCAATGGTTATGTAGCGATGCAGATGCCAAAAAATCCAACTGAAAGATCGTATTCAGAGAGATTACAGAGAAGACCTGACTCAACTGGGTGGAAGTGGATGGTTATCCTGGTCAGGGAAGCCTGAGAAGCTGAAAAACCTTGAAGAGAATTACGGAAAATGATTACATTTCGAACGCAGTTTCCTTTTAACCAACTGTGTTCTGTATCAAGATCTTCTAAAGGCAGATTCTGCAGGTGATAGATGAACAGTTTGTCAAAGTCCAAAAAAAAAAAAGAGGAACAGAAAGTGATATTCTGTTCCTGGCAGTTGTTGAGACAGCACTGACAAGAGGGAAATCCATTTTTACTCCTAGACACTCACAGCGGGATACTAGTTCTTCCTAACATTTTCTTTATGTCATATTAAGACTTTCCAGGATCACAGTCATGTCACTTTCTGCTTGTCTTTTTTTTTTTTTTTAATATTAAAAAAAAAAGTTAATCTTCAAAAAATGATATAAACATCAAATGATGCAATTAGCTGAAACAGCTTGCTATTCCAATGAAAAAGTCAAGGTGAGAGAAGAGCCAAGAACACCTGATTGTACAGCAGGCTTTGGGACCCTATGGCACTGCAGCATTGCAGCATCACCTTTTTTTTTTTAAACCCCATTTTTCATCTCTTTCTGGCCCAGTATGGCACTGGAAGAGTTAAAGAAAACAATAAAAGAACAACTGAGTGTACAGGGTAGGATTTACTGGCATTTACTTTTAATCTATGGTCCTTTGCTCTGTGGCTTATCAGCCCTATGTCAGCCCTTTTTCCTCCTTTATATTTCACGAGGGGACCCACATGCTGGTACTGAGAGACAGAGCCCAAGTGTCTGTAAGCTTTTTGTCAGGTAAAAAGAGGAGAAAAAGGAAAGGAACAAGAGGAAAAGCAAAGCTAAGAGGCATCTATTAGATGTCACTAGGCTTTTGTATTCATGTCAATGATTCAGGATTAGAGTATTTGAAATAATCTTATTGAGAGAACTCAAAAGCCCCACAGAGGGAAAGCCTCCTCCGGAGCATATGGCAGAGCAGCGGACAATATCTTATTAAGGATGTGTTAGCTAACACCATTACTTTTTATATTACATTACAGAACTATTGTGCCTCAGCCGGTTAGCAAGATGCAGTAGTTGAGGAATGCCACTTTGGACATCACTGCGTCGGCACAAAGCTGGACTGAACCCAGCCGCCTCCTGCTGGGGGCTGCCCCCACACCACGCAGTGAAACCAGGTCCCAAAATGCCAGCACACAGTCACCCTCCCCACCACTCCCCTGAGCCTTTCCACAGCCACACAGAGCGCCGGGCAGCTCCTGCAGGAGCTCCAAGCAACAAGCCCAGCCCGCTGCCAAGCTCGGCTGCTTGTCAGATTAAGGGAATTTGATTTTGTTAGAGAGAATGCTGTGAGTCTGGAAAAAAAAAAAAAATCTTTCTTCTTCTGTTGGACAAAAGCTTGTAATTGGAGAAATAGGTCTTTTTAAAGCTATCTTCATCTGCCTACACCTTTAGAGGCAGCAAGAAACCAAAGACAAAACAACACTGTTCATAGCACTTCAATGGCTGCACTGAAAGGCTCTATATCTGGGTCACCTTACTGCTGTCCGGTATGTAATTTCAGTGACTTGTAATAAAGCCTTTTAATAACTAATTTCGTACAAATCACACATTAACAGCACCAGAAAACTTGTTTTCACATTTCTTATTTCCAAACACTATTTTTAAAAAGTGGGCACAAATTATTCGTTCTGCTTAAGAAAACATCCAAAACACGGTCCTTAGCAAAAAAAAAGTAAACACTCGTTTGATACAGTAATATATTCTGATGACAAACTACCTATGCAAAGTTGCTAATGGGACACACTGGGAACTTTGTATGGTTTTTCTGTACTTTTCCAGAACTGTAACAGAAAAAACAACACGATGCTACAGGGAAAGATAGAATTCATAGCAGTATTTACCATTACTGCTACAGGGACTGGCTGCTCTCTGAGGACAGCATTAATCCATTTCTAGAAAGTTATCTGAGTCACGATTCACACAGCAACCTGTGATTACTTCTTCCTCTCTTTTTGCTTTATTAGTTAGCTGACGTATTAAATTATTTACTTCCAGCAGCAGAAGTGAATTTGAATTTGGTGTAGTTATTTTGGTAGATGTGACCAATTACTTGTAAGAATACATTTCAGTGGCAGAGATGCAAAAACGTCTGACTGCTCACAGGAACAAAGCTACTGATGCACCTAAACTTTGGGGGAACAGAGCCTGGGTTTGGTTCTCACCCGCTAAACACCACAGTAGATGTCAGATACATGTTTCACATTCAGAACAATTTAAGATAACCTGCATTAAAGCTGGGGATGATCTTTGCAAATACCCTCTCCTATTGCTTTTACTGTTAGTCATGTGTGTCTCCATTGCAACAGCAAATGCAGAAGTAAATCAGGTGTTGAGATGGGACAGCAAATTTATCCACACCTGAAACATGTGTACATGCACGTAAGAAAAATCCCATACTTCCTCCCCAAAAAGATCCCCGCTCTTGATAAACAGAAAACCTGACCCGGAGCCGAATGGCATGGGATGGAGCAGCAAGTCCAAAACATCCCCCAGGCATTTAGATCACTTCTCTGGACTGTGGGGTGAGAGCTAAAGGTGAGAGTCACATCCAAAAGCAACGGAATGGTCTGATCATCAGCTTCCCTGATCCTCAAAAATTCAGTGCAAGCCTAAATATTTTAGCTGTCCACAGGAAAAGCTCAAATTGAATATTTAAGCTGCATCATAAGAGCCACTTCAGACATGGACTCATCTGCCTGCCTGGAAACAGCACCATGCAACAGAAGCTTCTGCAATGATATTTAACAGTAATAATCAGGCAGAAGATCACTGTGAAATAAAGCCCACAATGCTGATTGCAGATTCAAAAGGCATCACAGAGAGAAGCAAGCAACTATTAGAATAGTGTGAAATGTTTGCAGTGAAACTCAAAACCACATAAAACTTGCCTGCTTTGGGGTTTTATAACAAACTGAAAACTCAGAACAGGTTTTCTGAGAAATTCACAAACCTCCCGAAGTGGAGCTGAGAACAAATTAAGGTTTTGCATAATAGATTTCAAATTATATAAAAATTCTAATACTTGGAGTGGGGAAGAGAAATCAAGCAAACAATAAGAGGGAGCTGTTTTGACCCTGACCAAGTTCACTTAACCCCAGGAGCAAAATAAATGAATTTTGGAGCAGCAATTATGTGCCAACCCACACAGACTGAAACCAAGAGATTTTTGCAAGCACCCTTGTAAAGTTATCCCTAGCTCTGCTGTTTCCCTCACCAGGAAGAAGACGGACACCACATGCATTAGGAGCCCTTGTAGAGGGGTGAGCATTTCGTTCTGATTCCCTGCGTGAGAAGCATCTACAGATCATTCTCCCATTTATCTCACGGAGGCTCAAAGTGCCTTTGGCTGCCTAAGTCATGTGGTTAATGTTTAGGGTAATGCTTTTCAGATGCATCAATCACAACCAAATCCTAGAGGATGTTTGTTGGCGGCCCTCCCCTCTCAGCAATGCGTGGCTTCACAAGCTCCAGGCGCCGAGGGAAATACTGGAGGCCAATTTCTGTCCATCCTATCACCCTACATAGGGACCTGAGGGGTTCACTAGCACAGATAGAGGACACAAAGGTGGGATGTGACCCCCAGATTCCTGCAGCCTCATTCCTGGGGAGGAGCAGGACAGCAGCGCCTGCCCCACAGAGAGTCAGGTCAACTGGGCACGGAAAGCTGCTGCACAACACGCTGACCACCACACATCCTCTCAACAAATGTCTTTGTGTGGAGGATGCAGTCAGGGAAATGCAGCCCAGTGTGTCACTTCTCCTCTCGCCTCCTGTTTAGGATGAAAAGATGATCAGGCCTGTAAAATGCGATCCACTGCATGACGACTTGTAAAGCAGTAAAACGGAGACACTGAAAGTCATTCGCGCCTCTTTTCATGCCGTTGCACAGTAAAGTCCTGCCCACAAACATAAAATGTTTCAGGTTGGGATCTGAAAGATCTCAAAACCATCTGCAGGAAAGCTGGCTCCCTCAGCAGCCACAGCACATGGAAGTGCTGGGGAGTGCAAGCAGCGCAGCTGAGCATCCTTATGGCAGGTGTTGAATTGCACAGGTCTTTCAAATGCGTGCAGCAGGCCATGCATTAAAACGCACCTGATAAACTTCCAAAAGTATCACAGCCTCCAGCCCAGAAGTTCCCACCTGTGCTTCACTGACAAGAGTTCTGATAGCGCTGCAAATGCATCGGCCACTCCTCTGAAGTCAGAGGGAGACTTGTTCCTCAGACACAGCACCCAGACTGTCACATGAAGAGCACTGGTGCTTTGCTAGAGCAGGGCCAGTGCCCCTCATCATGCCATTCTGGGGCACACAGCCCCCCGGGGAGCACAAAGCTGTGTGGAGGCTCATGGCACCCTACAGCTCCTCACATGGAGCGAAGGGCAGCGCTGAGCTCTGCTGTGGCAGCAACAGGGCTGGATGGAATGGCATAGAGCTGTGTCAGGGGAGGGGCAGGTGGGAGTAAGGGAAAGGCTCTGCACCAGAGGGCAGTGGGCATGGAACAGGCTGCACAGGGCAGTGGGGACAGCTCTGAGCTGCTGGAGATGAGTGAGCATTTAGGCAATGCTCTCAAGACACAGGGTTTGGGTTTGGGGAGGTTCTGTGTGGAGCCAGGGTCTTTTGGGTCCCTTCCAACTCGGGATATCCTGTGATCCCACGTGCTGACATGAGGGCATGTGTCCAAAGGAAAGACAGTTGTGAGGTTCCTGAAGTAGGTCTCATCCATACCAACAAATATCAGCAAAACTCATTTCAGGTCACCAGCTAAAGTCTATTCATGTACATCAGGAAAAAGCAGAATGTGGGATGAGCAACAGTTGCCACATGGGCAGTTTGCAGCACCTTGTCCCTCCATCCCCTTGTCCCTACACAGGGTACAGGCTTTAGGATTGTGGGCAGAGCATGATCCTCGATGCTGAGACTTTTCTGCCACTATATTTGGGGCTGCAGTGCTTATTTCTATTTTATCAGTCAATAGGACTCCTGTCTACTGGATCCAGCCATAAAAGGTAAGGAATCCCCCACAGGCACGGGTAGCACCACTAAATACTGGTCCCCATAGTGGTAAATTGGGTTTAAGAGTTCGGAGCAGAACAGAGAGAGAAGAGCCTCTTTCCTGAACCAAGGAAGAATATAAAGCCCCACTTTCTCCCCTATGTGACTTTTGTCATTATCATCTTTTCTGATTCTTACAAAGCAAACCTAATTAGGAAGCTCTCTCATTAGTCTTCTAGAAAAATTAGCACAGCTTATGCTAATTACTTCTGTAAAATTTAATAAACTCGTTGAAATGGGAATAGTCTAATGAGGTTTTATTTATTGAACTAAGATAACTGTAAGGAAAAAGGTTAGGACACTGGGATATCCAGAGTGGTAATAAAACTACAATTTATTCAATTTCTTCACAGAAATTTTATTGCAAACCTTTTAAATTCAAATACAAGTTACTATTTGAATGCTAAATCAATCTAGAATTTAATTTAATAACAGGAAGTGCTCTGTGTTTTCTTCAAGTATGATTACAATACAGCCCTGCTACTGTACTTGTAGAAGGAATTGTGCATTTGTACTGTGACAATAATATCCCTTTTAAAATGAGTTCCTGTTCATCAGAGCTTCATCTGAACACATGTAACCGGATTAGTGATAAAATATACAGGCTATGCTAAGATGATTCAGAAATACACAGGTTTCCAAGAAACTTCCTTGAAATGACTGCTCTATAAGCAGAAGAGATTTTGTTCTCCAGAGAAAACTGAGATCCCTCTACAAGTACGAATTTCTTTCGGTCCCTTTCACTGCTATATCCGCTGATACTATAATAGGGCAAACTATAAAGCAGTTCTACAAAGGATAAAGTCATATCCTGTTTCAAACACAACAACGGATTATTATTTTTTAAATCCTGCATTTTGATTAAATAAAAATGTGCGATTTACTTTTCATATACATCTAGGATTTGAAAAAGAGCACAACACATGTAACTTTGAAGTTGACAAAGAGCCTCTTTGCCAAGTTAGCTAAACCACCACAAAGACCGAGCCCTCTCTATCCCGAGTTTCTCCGGCCTCATCAAAGAGAATTAATCAATCCAAAACAGTATTCCAGCATGGAAGAAGAGGATAGCATTTCCATTTAAGTACATATGTCAAAAATCCCATAGATGGATTCTACGTTAAATTCTATGTTAGGTCAGAGTCTGAGGATTGGTAGGATTTGATGCGAGAGTTAGATTAAATCCATAGGCAAGGCTTTATCAGACCGTAAGGCATGTGGGAGTGCTTTAGCCCAAATGGCAAATGAGTTCTGTAAGCTCACAGGCAAATAGAAATAGCTAAATATGGCTTAGCGTATCAATTGACATAATAGTTTAAAATTGTGTGCATGCAGAAGTGACAATGGAGTACAACTAAACACATGTGCTGACTCGTGCAGGCGCTTTAGCGCTTAACGGACTCGTTTTAAGGTAAAAAGGCCCCACATAGCTCGTTTCATCCTTTCCAAACCAAAAGGGGGAAAAAATGAATAGGATAAATGTCACAAGAAGCATCGCTAAAGCCACTGACTGTATAAAGCACGTACTTATTTGGCCTAAATTGTTTGAACTAGCCCCGGCCAAGAAAAGGTTTTAAGTACCCTACTGGGACAGATGCAAAGCGGCGACAATAGAAGCCACACTAATGCAATCCAGGTAACACAATCCTGTTTCAAAAACACAGGGAGGGCTAATTACAGTACTGCTGAGTCAAATTTCTTATACCACTGCAACCCACAGGAACAGGTCAAAATCAAATGTTATTCAAACCACAGTCATATCAACCTTCTGTATCAAAGTCACAATTTAAAACCAAGTGAAGAACTTAAAAGCTTAACCCATTCACAAGCCAAATGTGTTGTAGTGCAGGGGGGAGGAAGGCAAGGTTTGGATGATGAGCTGTGAATTGTATTCAACTTGTGTTTTAAATATAGTCTTCAGAATTGGTATCTTTTGCATAAATGTATGTAAATAGTGATAAATTGATCACCGTTACAAAGTTAAATCTGTGTTTTCATGTAACAGTTTCCCTCATTTTCTAAGAAGCACGTAGCAGACAGCATCTCTGGCTTTCATAATTTAAAGTGATTTGCAACTAGCAGTTTTGCATACTAGATAGTTAAACAAAATATTTCCGTAAACCTGCCATTAGCATCTTAACATCTCACTTTCCAGTACAATGAAAAATTCATGTGAATTTTGTAGCTTTCATGTCACTCGAAATGCCGCCCTAACACCATGTTTATAGTGTTCAACTCGGCAGCATGCTTATAAAACACATCTCTATACAGATTTCACTGGGTTTTTTTCCCCCCCTTTCCCAGCCCTACTTAATGCTCACAGAAGATGGAAATACGCCTAGTTAAAATAGGTAGATATATCTTCTGAGGCTTAAACATTCTCAGGATTACTGATTACAGCTAATCAAAACACCCGCCATAAGCTTCCAATATATGCACTTTCTTAAGAAATTCAAGCAAGAACTATAAATCTGACAGCCTGCAGAAGCACAGTGCCTGGCCAGGCTCTGCTATCCCCATCCCTCCCGCATGGCGCTCCGCACACAAAACGCCGTCACCTTTTCTTTTATAACAAACACCCAGACTGGCACAGAAGGTACTTTGAAGCTAATACAGCAAACATGAGCTCAGACAATAATGCTAGGAGAAGCACACCGCTCTACACTCGCTCCCATATGCACAGACAGCTTCCCTTCAGGGTCCCTGCACGCCCAGATTAGTGCAGTGGTATTGCTTTCCCCAGCTGATGACAGACAGATTCAGTACTTCATGGCCATTTAACTCTCATAGAGTAATGCTGCATAATAACCTGGTTATTACACGTGGTTTTGTACAATGAATTTTGACGATTAAAATGTAAAAATGACTGTTTGGTACCATTTTGCATAATTTGCAAGCACAGAAACTATCCATGGCTCAGAGCAACTAAAATAGATGCATTGCACAACAGTGATTTAGTTGGTGATGTCAGATTAGCAATATGGATCTGTTTAAAAGCACAATAATTAAGACAGGCAAAAATGAATTAATCAACTGACAATACAGTCAAAATAGTATTCCAACCAAAGAAAATAACAGGGGAAAAAACCCTTAGTTTGCAGATCTATTTTTTTTAACTGTTTTTATGCATAAATAAAATCCTTAAAATGTAGATGGATTGCATCCAACAGAACTACTGTAGCTAAAAGTGATAATGATTCAAACATTTTTCAAATAAAAGTTAAATATTTATAAGCACCCAACCACATTTCATAAATCACAAACTATTATTATTTTATTCCTGAAGCTTCCCTGGCACAGCATGCGAATTGAGCCACAGAAAGTCAGAAAGAAAAATCTCCTCTTTATGCACATGAATCAGTCTGCAAGCACGGGAGCCCTCCAACGAGCAGGTCGCTCCGTTAGCCTCCATATGGCCCTGCCACGGCGATCGCAGTTGCAAAGCACAACTAATTTGGTATCAAAAACAAAATTTCATCCGCATCTACTCTTAATTCTTCCCTATTAGCAAGACAGGGCAGGTGTTTCGTTATAATGAGGAAGGGAAAGAAAAGAAAAAAAAAAAAGGAAAAAAAAACAGAAAGAAAATCGAAGGAAACAATAGCAGTCCTTACCTGTCAATTATCACTGGATCTGATGGAGTCTCATTTCTGTTGCCACAGCTTTTCTTGTCACAACAGCGGCTGCAGAGCAAAAGTGAAAGGATTTAGTGCGACCATTACACTGTAAAATCATCATTACGAACACGGCGGGTTCAAATTGCCGGCTAGAGTTACCGCGCCGTCCCTGCCTGCAAATCAGTCAAATACAGTGGGTCACATATGGGTTAATTACTGTGTTTAACTTCTTGCACAGCTGGTTAGCAATGGAAAATACAAAAAGAGAGGGGTTTTGCCCCCTTTGCAAATAATAATTCAAGGATCATACGACACAGAGAGACCTGCCTATTTGTGGTCTCTTTTCCAAAGGATTTAGTAGTTGTCCCATTTATGTGTGCACACAGAACCAGTTTTTTCTTCCCTGAACACAGCTTTTAACATTTGCTTGGTGCTTCCATTACGTGGCCGCACAGTACTCCTGCTTTTACAGAGCTGAAGCCTCCCCCCGACATCCAGAAGTGTAATGATTCTCCTTCTAAGAAATATAATTGTTAAGAGCAGAGCTAAAATGCAAACACCACTGGCTTTTTATAGGGGAGCATGCCTGTTTCCCATTTTTCTGAGCACACGGATGACTGCTTGTGCTGGTGGAGCACCATAGGTCAGGTACAAAGCTGGAGCATGTAGCACCAGCTCCATCTGCCAAAGCCCTGCTCCATCACTGGCAGCAGGCTCAGGTTTTAAGCTAAGGGAGCTTGTTGTTTGCACAGAGATGTTGAGTTGTTGTTTGGGATGAGCCCTTGTCTGAAAGGGGTACGGCAATTGGAGCTTGGCTCATGCAGGAACCCACTGGGTGAAGCCCAGGAAACTCCCATGGGGCCACAGAGGGCAGGGAACCACAGCATGGGGACCCCACAGGGATGGCACCAATTAACAGGGCATGGGGTCACTCTCCTGGCTCTCCCAGGCCAGATCCAGGCACACCTTGCCATTATCAAACATCCTGCTGAACCTCAGCCACAGCTTTGCAGAGCACCATGCTCACTCCAAGCAGTATCCAGGGACCTGACTGCTCACCCTCCCGTGCCAATGGACTATTTTCCTTTCCCTGGAAGGTGGAAGAACACGGGAGCAGTAAGAAGCCCTCAGAAGTGCCATGCTATATAAATAGCCCTGTTGGGAGCATGACAAAGGTTCTCTTGTGCTGCTGAACAATAGAGTGAATAATATACAGTTACCCACCAAGATTAGCAATAAAGCAACTAACCACACTAAAGATAACAAAAAAAAAAAAAAAGGGGGGGGGGGGGGAGGGGGGGACCTTTTACAAAAACAGCCTGTTTAAACATGGTCTCAAAAAAAATAATAAATTTTTGTTTTCAAAGAGAGGAAAATACATAATTCTTTTCACCGCAGAAGGCTTCAAGGCAACTATTCAGGACTGAAACTTCTCTCAGTTCACACATGTGCGGTATCTTCATTTCGGTGGAAGTTACATTGTTTAGGACTGCCAAAAAAAACTGCTTAATTTTACAGCACAATACCACAATTGATCCACGAAAATAAATGCAAGAGCCTTGGCACCCAGAAAGCATTAAAATTTAGGAAGGAATAAAATATGCTGTAGGTAAATAGTCATGTGGACGTTCGGGGGGCTTTTTTGCCTATAAAAGGACTTGTCATTGGAGTGCAGCGAGAATGTGTGGGGTGAGAAAATTTACCCACAAACAAGGCAATAAAAACTGCTAATCATTTTTAAATGATTAAAATGTAATTAGAAACAGAGTTGGCACAAGTTAAGACAATGCAGTTCTTGTGACTGAAGTGAATCAGGGCTAGTCCTGACATTCTCCCAGCAGACTGCAGGGACAGAAATTGCCACACTCACTCAGGCGAGCAAAGGTTCCCAGGCTCCCCACTGCACTGGGCGGCCCCCAGCATCCCCAGCACCTTCCTGCTTCAGCTACTCCAGCCCCAAGCAGGAGAGGTGACTGCCAGGGACAGTATGGATAGCACGGCCATGGGGCTGCTCATGGGGTGGCCCTCTTGCGTGGCTCAGGTGTCCTGAGATGATGCCCCCTGAGCCATAGCAAGAAATCAAACTTTCGTTTGCCTTTTTCTTTTTGTTTTTCTTCATTTTTTTTCTCCCTCACAAGCAGAATTGGAGGCCTCATCCACCCTCATTTTTCTATGCAGACAATCATGGCATCACACCAACCCTGAGTTTTAGATCGCTCCTCATGGTAAAAGAAGCATTCAAACTTGCTTCGAAAGCTTTGACTTTTAGCATCTACTGAACACATGGAAAAAAAAAAAAAAAAAAAAAAAAGTAAAAGAAAAAAGTGCCTAAACATTCAGCGCCTTTCCCTGAAGGAATTCAAGAAGTCCCAGGAGTTTCTCTGAGTCACTGAGAAGCCCTCAGCTCCCTGCGTGCAGGGATTGATGCCAAGTGCCAGCTCCTGGCTGGCCCTGTGGGGTGTCCCCCCCAGGCAGGACAGGGAGCCAGAGCTCAGGCACAGTGTCTTTAGGAATCAGATTATGTCTGATCTAAAGCAGTTTGAGAGAGGGAAAACTAAAAACAAGGGGGGAAAAAATCTGCAAAAAATGATTTGGCTCGGGGTTTGCTTGGTTTGTTTTTAAAGCAAATAGCCCTCAATAGCAACGCAGGCCCTTGCCATGCTGCACTGACATGGGTTTTCCCCATTCCTGCCTCCACCTTCCTCACACCATCCCCATCGTGCCTCTTTGCAGACCTCCATCCCCTGGCCACCACTGCTCCCTGCTTTTTGTCACTGCCTTTGTCCTCACCCTTCTCCCCACTGGAGCATCTCTGTTCCCATCACGGACACATCCATGGCCCCACCACACCATCCTGCACCCCAAAACCCTCCCTCTCCCTAACCCAGCGCAGCAGGCCAGGAGCATCACAGGCCAGAGGAGCCCTGCTTTGTGTATCCACACACTCAGGCTTTCTGCAGGGACAATGAACAATGAGAAATTACGGGGCGATGGCACAAGGCCAGCACAAACACGACTTTCTGATCACTTACTGCCAGGCTCTAACAAGTCGTTAGTGAGCCCGCATGGGACAGACTGCAGCAGCTCCTGGTGAGGTGGGCTGCAGCTCCCACCCCAGCCAGGCAGAAAGGTGCAAGGGCTCCTCGACAAAACAGCTGTAAGACTTTATGTCGCAAAGACAAAAACCATATTTTACTCCAACCTCATTCTCAGAAATCGCTGAACCATTTGAGCTGAAACTTTCCAAAGAAAGTCAGCCTCGGGCTGACACCCTGCAAAGGACATTTCAGCCAGAACAGTTTAAGTCTGGCAAAGCTGTAAGCCACTGAAGGTTTCATAATGGAAATTGTTGAGGCAATATTAACTATAGATGTCCCTCCCCACGCTGCCTACAATGCCAATAAATTCCACCGAGGCTCTGAATTCCCCCCAGCTATTAACATTTTCGCCAACAGCATGGATTTTACATTTTATATTTGACAAAACACAATGAACCTCTTCGAAATAAACAAACAGCCACCTGAAGCCAACCTCAGAGCTGCATCCCTACCGCAGCCAGAACTCTCCCGTACATTTGAATTCTTTGTCTTCTCCTTGCCGTAGTTGGAGCATCCTATAAATACCCAGCTTTGTCACATAAATGCAAAGTTTTATTGTGCAGTTAGCCTTGATAGAAAGCACTGCTGAAAGTTGTTTAGAAATTAAACATCTAAAACAAGCTATTTTAAAATACAGAGCCCTCACTATTTCATGTCTGAAATGAAGAAATTTCATCTTAGGGAGAGCAAGCTGTCTTTCACACCATATGGCTAATGGTAGTGCATAGCAATTAGCTGGACTGATTAATGGGGAACAGACTCTAATTTTATGCTTATAATTGAGGCTGCATTTGCACCCCTGGTGCAAATTCAGCACATCCCAACTTCCACTTACAACAGGCAAGAAATCAAGAGAAACAGAATGGTGCGGAGAGAGATTTTTTTCCCCCCTTTCTAGACCCCTAAAGAGCATCAGATTTGCAATTTAAAAGAGTGTTAGCAGCACAATAGATGACAGATTTGTGCAATAGGGTCAAGCGGCCTGGTAAACAAACAGCACCCTCTTACAAACCTATGGGCAGAAGAGGAAATGGGAAATATCTAATATGAGAGGTAAGATACTTGAATGCATCTCCCCCACCCAGCAGTCACACCGTGCCTACACCACAGTCGGATTTTTTTGCTGCCCCTACACCTTATGTTTAGGAACACAAAACCAGGGCTGGCAGCAAACAAATCTGAGGAGAGGAACAGAGCTCCTGATCAAGCAAATTTTAAGAACGAAAAAAGACAGTGCTTCAATAAAGGGAAAAGCTGATTCAAATGACACAGCACAGCTTTACACATCCCCAGAATGGAAATAATTTTACCTCGGTTAAACAATATCGACAAAGCTGCACATCTTTAACACAGATCTGGTTAAAACTCAGCCCTCTATCTGAAGTTTTCAATGTACTTATTAATCTTCATGTTTCTGAAGTATTTATAAGAAAATTAATGGATTAGAGAGCGAATTTTTAGGGTTGCACAAGGGCTCGGTGAATGTCCCAGAGCTGGCTGAGGGCACTGCATGGCATGGGTCTGGAACAAAGGCTGGCTGCAGAGAGTGATGCTGCAGGCTGAGAGTGTGTGCTCAGCCCCTCCTGAGGTCTGGATGCTAACCTAGATACTAGATTATTTCCACCTCCAAACCTTGCAGTCTAGGAACCAACAGGGCACACTAGGTGAAGCTACCAGCACATTCAGGCTCTGACACTGCAGGCACTTCAGCATGTGCTTAATTTTACTCACTGTTCCACTGGGCTGCTTCCACAAGAAAAGCAAAGCATGCACTTAGTCTTATCGGGTCAGGGGCCTCCTTTAATATTTCCACGAATTGTTCCTAGCTAGGTATCTAGTGCAAAAGTGGTGCTAATTGGGCCAATGAGTTTTAGTGCAATTACAGGTTGTCAGTGTGGCTGAGCTTGCACTGGGAAAGGTCGGACTGGTCAGGAGTCCTCAGCAAAGCCATGCCACAGCTCCCAGCAGCAGCAGCAGCTTGGGACCTCTCAAAGAGCTGTGACTGGAATGGTTATCTCTGGTTTCCCAAAGCCAAACCTGCTGAACAAAGTAGCCTAGAAAAATAGGATACGGCAATTAAAGTCCCCCAAATCCTGCAAGCTGTGTGGGGTTCCACCCGGCGAGCAATGCAAGAAGAGTGGCATCACAGGGCTCTGCCCTCGAGCTGGGTTTTATCAGACAGAAGCCTTAGGAAGCACAAAACACGCAGATTCCAAAGAATAAAGGGAAAAAACATCAACCAGCAGAGAAGTTTCCATCTGAATACTTTGTCTAAGACTCTCCCCCACCAGGAAACCCTCATCCAAGTTTATTCTCTTAGAAGTGGGTACCAGCTTTTCCCCTCAAGTTACTCCTTTTTAGTAAATGTGTTTTGTAAAAGTTACAATGCATGCAATGGCATTTTTACAGTCTTAAAACAACTGATTGTAACAATGAGCTTATGCAAGAATGCCTCGTCTTCCACCAGGGAATTATTTTCTGCCATCGAATAACATGTAACAAATGAGTTTTTCAGACATGCAAAAACACCCACTAACTTTAATGAGACTGCAAGGTCAGCCTCTCCTGGGTGCCTGAGGGCTATGGGAGAAGATGCTGTGAGGGAGCAGAGCAGGCTTCACCTAACGCTGCCAGCAGAAGGGGGAAGAAAGTAGCTGAAGAAGAATTCATCTCTCTGTCCCAGATTTAAGTGCCAGCCCCAGGCAGGCACCTCTGGGGGAGCAGAGCGTGGGGGGGTCAGATCTGTGTGGTTGGAGAACACCAACAAATAGCAGCCATGGGGCGGCAGAGCCCTGCTAGGCCCAGGCAGGTGGGAGAAGCTCTGTCCGCCTGTTAGGCCAGCAACACCAGAACAACCATTTTGTCATGCTGCTGGGAGAGCAAACTTCGTCATTTGCTTGGGAATTGGGGGCAGAGAAAACTACAATTCTATAATTAACTATTAATTTTGGTGAGCCCATTTTTGTAGGCTACGGGGTCTAAATGCAACCCAGTAGCGCGGTTAAGGGAAATTCTTTATCAATTGAAAACTGCTGCGGTGACAGAGACCTTGCTGCTAATTACACACACCAGACTGTGTTATTTTGGGATTGTTTAATGCAAGAAAGATAAATTTAAGTCCTAAAATAGCCACAGGTTCAACCTAGATTTTGAGAGACAGATTCATCTTCTCATCACTAATTAGGGGGAAGCAGGGTATCTCTTACCTGCACATTATTTCATGCGTGAGCAGAACTCGGCACATTTCGGGGTTCTTGTCTTGGCCTTCATATACTATCGCCTAGAAAGAAAACACATTTTTAGTCACGTTGAGTTGGGAGAAAAGAAAAAAACAGCCTTGTGGCCGCTGAGTGCACAAGGCCAACAGCGGCCAAACCTGCCCGAGGTCTGTGTTTGGGAACAACTGAGCTGGGAACTGCTAAATTCCCTCCTCTCTGCTGCACATCCCTCAAGCTGTGTGTAGGATGGGTTTTTTTAGTAGTCAAGACAACCACAATTTTCTTTTCAATTCAGAATAAAATATAAACCTAATAGCATTAAAAGAAAGGAAGGAAAAAAAAAAAAGAAACAACAGCAAGGCTTGGCATACTTGGGGCTCTATTCATTAAAAAAAAAAAAAAAAAAAAAAAAAAAAAAGAAAGAAAGAAAGAAAGAAAGAGAGAGAGAGAGAGAAAGAGAGACAGAGCAAGAGCTCATGCATTTTTAATTCCGAAAGCTGCACACTGCGCAACCCGGGCATTTTGCTGGTAGCTCCTAGAAGCACTCAGGCCTGATCCTGCGTCTTGCGATGGCGAGCAGCTCCAGAGCTACAAGGATATAAATAAGCGAGAGGCAGGCCCTGTGAGAGGGCACCAAAACAAACAGGGATGGACAACCAGCCTGAAAAACTGACTCTGAGGCAGCACGGGGAGAATCCTTCAAGTTAAAGCTGTGGAAGGACAGCGTAACGCACCCAGCGAGAAGGGTTGATTTCTGCAGCCCTCCCAGCAGCAGGCACAGAGGAATGATGAGGGATCGGCCTTACACACATCCCGGGTTACTGCTCACACCAGAGAGCTCCCATAGGATTGAGCAGAGTTTTTGCTTTCTGCCCACCCACACAGCCCTGGTTTCTCTCTGCTGGCTCACCCCACAAAATGCGGACAGCTGGGCACCTACCCTGGGCTGCCCCCAGCAGCAAAACAAGACAGAAAAGAAACTGCCTTCACAACAGCAATAGCACAGAGGTTCCTAACTCTTCGCGGCTGCCAGCCTGGAGCTGGGATCTGTGGCAGAGCCTCTGGGGGGACAAGGCTGCAAGCAGCAGCAGCAGCTCTGCCCCGCACTGCAGTGGGACCCCAACAGCCTCCCAGATACAGGAGGAGGAGGAGGAAACTGGGAAACAAACCCTGCAGATAAAATTACATCTGATATGGGTGTCTATAAAGCTAGCAGTAAATTAGTAACTAAAAAGATATTTTTCTAATTGTATTATGTGGAGGAAATACATTTTACAGAGTGGGACGATATTAACATGGAAGCGTGGAAAATACTAATGAGAAAAAATAAAGTATCTTGATATATGATGAAGTGGGACCACATGTTGCTTCTGCAGTCCTTGCAAATATAATCTGATAGAGGTAAGAGGTGCTGCACCTACAGTGGAGACATGGCTCTTGGGACATGCAAATCTGCAGAAGCATGAGCTGATTTTAATAGTAAGACACAATATGAATTTCATGCATTATAAAATTATTTAGTAATTTCACAACTAACATCAGGAACACCTCTGTTACATTTGCTAGTTATAATTGTTTCACTTCAGTTTAACTACAAATATTCCCCAAAACTGAGAGCTTCCCTGCGCTGTGTCCCAGCAGAAAGAGACATGCTGTGAACCCAGCACTGCCACAAAGGGGACACAGCAGTGAGCGTCGGGGACACAGCAGTGAGCGTTGGGGACACGCCGAACCCTCGCAGCACCGCCACCAGCAAGGACCAGGCTGGGTCACATCGGGAGGTGCTGTCCCATCCATACCCGAAAGCTACTGCTGGGAAGGTGCCTGCACCAACAGACATCAGGACTTGTGACTATTTCAGAAATTCCTCATTTCTGAGCATTAAATTGTAAGGTGGGTTGAAGCTTCTAGCCCAAACTGGGGAGCCAAAGGACCACAGCTGATGGGGTCACAGCAGGGACATCACAAAGACTCCAGAAAACCCAGCATCCAAATCCACTCAACCAAGACAGGGGAAGCTCAGCACCCTTGTTGGACCTAATAAAAAAAATAATCAAATAATCTGCTTTGGATTCCCATTCACCGTGGCACAGCACAACACGGCGTCCAAGAGAGGACTGCAGAACTCGACTCGTGCTTCTTAGGTTTTCAAACCCTAAAACAAAATTACCCAGTCTATGTTGCCACTGAAGTGGAGGGAGCATTAGGAATGACCGAGCAGAACACAAATCCTACTTTCTTTTTCCCCCTCCTCTCTCCTTTCCTCTTCTCATCCTGCTGCTATGCTTACTTAACCTC
Organism: Lagopus muta; assembly: GCF_023343835.1. Taxonomy (NCBI): domain Eukaryota; kingdom Metazoa; phylum Chordata; class Aves; order Galliformes; family Phasianidae; genus Lagopus; species Lagopus muta. The sequence goes on along the minus strand of NC_064446.1, from coordinate 10,377,788 downwards.
CAGGTACCCGCTTAAATAACTCAACTAAATAGCAATAATGAACGGGCAGAGTCAACACTGTGGTACATAATCACCTTGTCTGTTGTGTTTAACATCAGTGATCCCTTCTTTGCGTGCATGACATTCTTCTGCCTTCGTCTGCGTTAAGGATTTGCTTTTCACTCTGTTTGCATTTGACTACTAATATTGCACCCATGCACACTGTGGTTTCTCACCATAAGTGCGGGTCCTTCTGCATATCCTATTCCTCCAGGAATTTCTAGGAAATTTGAGGAAGCAAAAGGAACAGCCGAGCTCCTTTCTCACCGCCGACTCCTATTCCTATTTCCCGATTTACTCACAAACGAGCGCGCAAAGCACCGACTGTCCACCTCCATGAACAGCCGGCGAGCATTATAGATCCTCTACCATCTTTCAGACAGCACTGATCTAAAACACCAATTCTACAATTAGTTGCAAAAAGGAAACAGGAACTGTTGAAGTTTCACATCTTTATAGCGACCAGAAGTATATTTACAGGAAGGGTCTGCAATGTTACCGTTGTGAAAATATTTAAGATTGGAAAAGATACTCTTGTCACAAAACTATCCAAACGTTTCTAGTAATTAAAGTTGGGGCTTCGCCATAGCAAGACAGCGTCAGGAGCCCACATCACCCAAACACCACCACAACTTTGTCAAATAGGGATCACATTAATGAGAGATAAAGTGAAAGTTAGAGCGGATAAACTTAGACCACAGCAGGGCTAAAAATAAGCCTGCAAATACACATCGGAGTTGCACAACAAAACATCAGCGAAGGAAATGAAAATTATAGACGTTGTTTTTCTTTTTTATTTACTCCTGTATCTTTGACTTCAGTGCAGCTCATCTTTCAAAACAGGTCTTCTCTTCCCGAAGATCTTAAATATTTCCCCACAAAACTCAGCTTACGTTTGTAAACCGTTTCTCCATGAAGTGCCCTTTCTGTCCGAAATCCCAATGAGTAACGACTGCCCGAGCACAAACCCATCTCAGAATCAGGCCCTGAAAAACTGATGTCGAACTACGAAACTCCTTTTCTTATATGTACATAAAGCTGCATAAAAAGTTAAATCAAACACAATTCACCACTTGCCAGCACATACAAATGAGTGCGCTGAGCACATCCCGTTCATTCCTAGCCTACAAGTGCATCCGGCAATGCGGAAAACTTTTCAGTGAGAGTTCATTAAAAAAAAAAAAAGATAAAGTAAAAGGGAGGGGAACAATATAAAACCCAAGGCTACCGTTCTGATTGAGGCCGCTTTTTCACGAGTAAAAGATGGCAGAACAAAGCAGTAAAAGAGTTGATGGAAAAGGTGGAAAAAGATGCACGCAGATTTTGTCCTCAGCTCTTCCTGACTAAATCCAGACTGACGCTGGTACGGCTGAGGGCTGAACAGCCGTGCAGCGCCAGGCAGGCAGTGCTGCTCTGAGCGGGGTGAGAAAGTCCTGAAGGACTGAGATCATGGCCATGATACTCCTCAGTGTGCCACAGCCCTGATTTTTAAGAGCCAGAGAATGAGAGAAATCAGCAGCGTGCGTCTGAACCCACTCGCTTTCAAATCCCCCCTCTGTTTCTCAGTGCAAACTCTATCTTTTATTGAAATAAAGGAGAAAGCTCATTAGAACGAGGCTCTTTTCAAAAAACACAGAACCCAAACGATCCGCAGTGACGTATGCACACATACACACACAGAGAAAATAAAATCCTGGCCCCACCGAATTCAATAGGAGTTCTGCAATTGACTTCAGATGGGGCAGCACAGATTAGCTCCTACCCGCTATATGGCCACGCGGAAAGCGCTGTGAATTCAGCGCATTGCATCTATTTGGCTCCCAGTGCTTAACCCCTCATTACCCGAGTGCTCCCTGCTCACCCAGGCAGGATTTCTGCTCACCCGCCACGGACAGCAGCGCAGCGCTGGGTCCCCAGGAGAGGACATTCAGCCCTCGCTGTGTCTCAGCGCGCAATTCAGTGGCATCTCATTATTTTCTCCCCCCGCCTTTGATACGCAGCCCGCTTATTGACGTATTCGCACAAATTAAATAAATTTATCTCTCCTAATATGTTCATTTTTAATGGTTTTCAAACATTCACATGGAAACAGCTCTAGCGTAAATATCCCAGAACAAATGGCTGTATATTATACAGGAGGGAGCAGTTGGGCTGCCAGACTGGGAATGCACCAGGCCATCTGGCTCAGGCAGTCTCTCCAAAATCCTCAGCTTTGTTTTCACCCTCAGACTCCAAACAACACATTTTCCACTGTGATGAGTTTACATTTTCCCAAACACAGGTCCTGATCATGCATGCAAATTCCAAACTTCTCCGCTCCTCGTCGTACGAGAAAATTAAAATCACCTGCACTTCTGACATCTCACCAAAGGAACAAGAAAGCTGCTAAAATCTGGCGCAGTGTAAACTTTCCCCATCACAGGGGTTAGGTTTTGTTTTATGTTTGTGTGAAATTTCTCCGAGTCTGCGGAGGCTCCTCCGAACTTATTGATAACATTTTTTTTCCCATGCACATCGCTGCCAGCAAAGGGCTGTGCCGTGTGCTGCGTGCAGAGCACAGCTCCTCAACCCCCTGCACACAGCAGAGAGCATCACAGGCATCGACACAGAACCCGCTGGTATCCAGAGTTGCAGCTCTGAGAAAAGGCGAAGCGCAACCAGAGCTCAAGTCAGAAGGGTTTTCCACCCAAAAACAGACAGCAGCTATCTTGCAAAACTTATGCTTTCTGAGATGCCTGAGCTGTAGTACCCTCCAATATATCTTATGAATGAGGACAGCTGAAGGAAAAATGCTTGGGTAAGAAGTATTCCAGATTTATTTCCCCCATCCTTCCTCATCGTGAAATATCTCAACTTTATGAAAACGTGGCTGACAAAGCCTCTCCTCTCTAAATACATTAAAATCCCCAGACTTGCCTAAAAACTCCAGCTTTATTTCAGCAGACATATTTCACATTTTGCAGGCAATTTCAAAACACAGCATCATAGTGCCAGACCGACTGCACCGGGAGCTGCTGCCCTACGCAAAGCGACAGCCATAAAGTTTGGGATCCTATGGGGTTTTGAGCGCATTAGGAATGTGATCCTGACATAAAATGAGGTGCCAAGATAACATGAAAGAAAATGTAATTAAGACAGCATTGACACTGAAAAGAACTTCCCCACAACGCTAACGATTTGTGCGCAGCATTTGCAATTCTAACATGACGGGGATGCAGCCAGACCCCTCACCATCCCACTCTGCGCTCCTCCAGAGCCACCACCAAAGGCCACTCACAGCACAGTGTTCAGCACATTCTGAGCTTCCCGTTCCAAAGTCCCCTGAGGACCACCACAAGAGCTCGTGCTTGGAGGGAGCGCGCACAGCTGAGATCTGCACCCTGCGCCTGCCCTGCGTGCTGTGTGTGCTTCCTTTGGCCGCATCACCAGCACCCAGCACTGCCCCACAGCACATCGCCGCCCACAGACATGGAACACAGGACACACAGACAGCCCCTGTCAGCCCACAACACAGATCCTGGGCTAGGCCCTCAGCTGGACCGTACAAACAGCAACAAAGCCTCACTAGCCCTGATTAAGAACTCTGTGGAAGCAGGAATACCTACAATTACACACAGCAAGCAGTGCAGCCCTGCCTGGCTTTGTGGTGTATGCTGCTAATGGGACTTTTAGGTTAAATCTAGGAGTAGCGACCCGATGCAGAGAAATCAAGGTCTGATTTGCAAAAGGGATTTTATTTTATCTTAATAATCCACAGCTGTGTAAAACCTCGCAATTCATAATCGTGAGACAAAGAGGACAGACCTAAATCTGCTTTGGCCATATCTTAAAACATATCTATTTCATATCAAGATCCTTCCCCACACGACCTGGGGAACTGAACTCATTCAAGCTTTGCTTCTGCGGGATTTTTAATTGGCCACCAGAAACCTCAGAGTCGCTGTAATTTCGGTCTGGGAATTCACAATTATTGAGTGTGTGAACGCGTGTGAGCAGGGGAGGCTCCGTGCCAGCGGAAACGTGGATGCTCCTGCAACAGTTTCATTTAAAAGTAATCATTTCATTATCCAATTTGTTCTGAGCGTCATGCATTAAAATACTACACCTTCAAGTAGGCTGACAATATATATTTAACTTTCATTAAAAATTAAAGAATTTTCAGACAGTCTTTGCAATATTTAATTACAGTTTGATGATTTGAAAGTTACTTGAGAATGTTCTATATAATTCACTGTCGTAAAATATAAATGATACATTCAACATTTGGGTGAGCTCTGTCATGTGTTGTACTTCACTGCCTAATAAGCATTCAGCAACTGAAGCAATCACAACTCTGACATGATTTCACTTAGGAAGGAAAGAAGACAGGAAGGAAGGAAAAGGAAAGGAAAGGAAGAAAGGGGGGGGAAAGGAAAAAAGAAGAAAAAAGAAAAAGAATAAAATAAAGGAAAAAAAGAAGTGGGGGGGATTTCAGACCCTGCCCCTGAAAACATGCAGATGAGCCCTGCCACAGCTTTGACGTGCAATGCCTTATTTCTCATAAGCAATTACAATCACACCTAGAGAACTTAATGAAACTAATACCCAAGCAAACGTGGTTGTTTAAACCATCCCTTCTCTCTCTGCTTTCTTATCCAAGTTCAGAGCTTTTGTTCTCAAACCTTCACTTCCCAACTCCATTGCATTTTCCCCCAAAATCTGCCATTTCTCCTAACTTTGTTTCTGTACGGCTTCCTGAAATCAGAAAGACATTTTTTTTCCATGTGAACGTGCTTTAAAGCTACATGGTACGTTTTACAAATAAACTGTATCTCGGGGTTTCTTTTCCCCTTTCTTTCCAAGACCCTCTGATGACTCGATAATAATGAGAGACCAAGAGGTCAAACAGCGCCTTAGGATGAACTCTTCATATGCAAGATGCCTTTGTTAAGAAAATTATTTTGAATCCATTGCTCTACATGAGTTCAGGGATCTGTTTTCAACAGGATTATGAACAGAGGCTTTCACATTTCCGTACCGATAGCAGAGCTATTTAAAGATAATATTTATTGATGGGCGCTCTCCTGCGCTCTGCACTGAAACACCAAGTTCTGAAAGGACTAAAAAGAGTTCGCCTCTCTGAAAGATTTGGTTACTTGTGACACAAACCAACCCATTTGTGCCTGAAAATCAAGGAACGGCAGCAAACACTTCCCAAGGTTTGTTATGAATAAGGGTATGTTGCTGTTGTTTTAATTCCTACAGGGCTCTGTTTGGAAGCGTATGGTTTAACAGAGTTCAGATGCACAGGGGATTGTCGAGTAGAATTCTTCTAAGTTCTCTTTTTTTTTTTTCCTCTCTATTGAAAGGCAGTCTTCAATAGCAGGAAAAGATGTTTTGGGACCATCAAAGAGAGTTTTCTAAAACAAACTCAGCCCTTGGAGCTTTATGTTTTGCTGTAGAAAAAGAAACCCAGGCAGAAGCCAAGAGGTTTTTTTTTTTTCCCCTAAAGACAACTGGGTTTGAGCATGCAGGGACTGACTTTTCCTATCGGTGCAGGAAAAAAAAAAAAAAAAAAAAAAAAAAAAAAAAATCAACAAGAACCAGAATGGTTTTCTTTTCTTAAATGAAATAAAATTTAAGAACTATTTTTACTCGTAAAGCAGATTCAGGAGAAAAAAAAAAAAAAAAAGACATCTAAAAGGAAAGAAAAAAAGAAAAGGTTTGAAAACGTGAAGAAATGTTTTACAAGAGCAAAAGCTTCTGACAGGAGCAGAAGAGAAACTGGAGGAACAATTCCTAAAACAGGGAATCGATTTGTTCATGCGATCCCTTCGCACAAACCCACTTTGCACCCAGACAAGTATTTTTTGCAGGTACGCACGCACGTTTCTGCTCTGTTTGGAAAGCTAAAGAGCAAGCCCACAATTAGGGTTAATCCATTTACAAGCTCTGCTGCCCTACAGCCCTCCCCGGAGCCGAGCACGGCGCTCGCTGCTCCCCGCGCAGCATTTCGGGGGGCTTTTCCCATCCGCCATGCAAATTCGCCACGATTTACTCTCGCTCCTCCTCGAAACCAACGACCCGGCGGTCGCACAAATAAAAAAAGGACAAATAGAAGCCTCAGCGCCTGGCCCGGCGGCTGCGCTCGCAGCGTTTGGTGGGCTGGAGGGGGGGGCGGGAGGTTAAATCCTACAATTAAGCGGCTCAACAGCCCCCGGGTCGGGCTGGTTGGAAGTCGTCAAGATTTTTCCGGAGCGCTCCGGGCCGCCTCTCGAGGGCTCCTCGCAGCCCCGACGCCGGGGTTCGGACCCCGCAGCGCGGCCCTACGGCCCCCCCGGGTGCGGAGCGGGAAACGCGGTGGTTCCCTTCCCCCTTTCCCCCCCCCCTCCTCCGGCGGAGCCGCTCACGCTGCGAACCGGAGCCGGGTTTCGCCGCCCCGCCGGCCGCTCCCCCCCCAAACACGCACACATACACGTACGCACGCACTCCCCTTTTCCGCGGTCGCTCCCCGCAGCACCCACCTGCTTGGTCATGGAGTCGATGAGGCGAACGTAGAAATCCTGTTCCGTCCTGATCCCTGAAAAGAGGCAGAGCAGTGAGGAGCGGCGGGGACAGCGGCCAAGGAGCGGGGTTCGCCCGAGGGCTCGGACCCGACGGAGCTTTCTCGGCCGGAGCTGCCCGCCCCAATCAGGCTGTGCCCGGAGCACCGAGCGCGGGGATGCGCGGAGCGGAGGGGATGGGAGCAGCGGCTCCTCGGGCCCCGGGGGGTTTTCCAGCCGAGGAGCGGCCGGAGGGCAGCCGGTGGTGGTGGCAGTGGGGGGCGGTGGGGCTGACATCGGGGGCTCCCAGCCCTTACCATTGCTGTAGAGCAGCTGCAGGCGGTAGTGGATCCCGTTGTTGGTCTTTTCGCTGTTAGCTTCCTGGATCCAAAGACACGGGGAGGAGGAAAGGAAAGAAAAAATACGTGTAAGGTATGAAGCTTCTCCATCACTCGGCCGGACGAGGCGGCTCGCAGTCCCCAGGCAAAGGGGGGAGACCAGAGGGGCCCCCCCATCCCTGGCAAAATGCCCGCAGACGGAGGGGGCTCCCGGGAAGAGCCTGTGCCACGGCTTCGGGGGGAACGGAGCGGGGAGGGCCCCAGAGCGGAGTTCGGGGCACCGCGCTGATACTCACCTTCTCCTTCTCCACGAAGCCCACGAAGGCGGTGCGCTCGATCTCCACGGGCTGCCCCTGCCGGTCATACAGAGCCAGGACGAAGTGGAAAAAGTTGGACTTCCTCAGGTTGGAAGGAGGCTGCTTCTCGAAGTGAGCCCGGGCCAGACCCACTCCGCTGGGACCACAAAGACGCGGGTTAGCGGCAGCCCGGACGGCGCGGCCTCCCCAGGCTCTGTCCCTGCCCCACACTGGTGCCACACGGGACCCCTTTGGGCTCCCCGGGCATCGAGCATCCTCTCCCCGAACCGCCCCGCGGCTCTTCCTATTTGGTGGGGGAAAAGGCGCTGCCTCTCCCCGCGGAGAGCCGGGACCCGACCCGACCCCACCGTGCCGCGCAGCACCCCGCAACCTCCCCCCGACCCCGAAGCGGCACCCACCGGCCCTCTCCAAGGGCAGCGCCCTCCCGCAGGCGGCCCTGCATGGCGGGCAGCGCTCAGCCCAGCCGGCGCGCTGCCCCGCGGAGCGCCATGCTCTGCCACTTCTCAAAGTCGGCTCGAAGCTGTCACCGGAGCGCCCCGCGTGCGCCTTATCTTTCAGTTTCAGTCCTGCGAGCCCCTTCCTCCCCTCGGAGGAGCGCCGGGTAAACACCGCGAGGGCAGCCCGGGAGACAACGGGAAATATTTCAGGGTTGTCCCTGCAGAACTTTCCCTTCCTTAGAGAGCTCCGAATGGAGGGGCGGGGGGGCTGGGGGGGGGAGCTAGGGGGGATGAGAGGTGCGGGGAGAGGTGGGAGACAGCGGGAGATGTCAACACGGAACTCGTGAGCTGCTGCCGGCTGCAGGGCTCGGGATACGGAGCCGGCAGCTGATTTTTCTTTCCCCGGGGAAAGAGGATGAGGAGAAGGAGAAATGAGAGAGAAAGCGGAGCCGGGTGCAGCCCCATCATCTCCACCTCCCAGGTGCAGGGATTTCTTTTGGGGAAATCTAAGATAAGCGGCAGTGGTTTTACAGGGAGGCTTCGAATTAAATTTCTCCTCCGGAAACCTCTGCACAGTCCCCGCTTATCGGGGCGGGTGGAGAGGAGCTGCTGATCCTGGCGGGGATAAGGAAGAGAAGTAAAGAAATATATTTTGGAGAATCTGTGCACAACTGGCAGCTTATCGGAGGAGGGAATCATCGATGGGAGATCTTAAGTCTAAAGCAGCACCAACATAGTTTTGAAAACTCCTTCCTCTGCACGAACACGAGACTAAACCCAATCTATTCCCACCTAGCAGAGCTCGCCGCTTCCTTTATTGTTCCTATGATGATTTTTTTAATCAAAACTCCTTCCTACGGGACGAGGGGGGAATCAATATTTAACTGGCGACAGCTACGCGAAACTCACTGCTGGCAGCAGAGCTCCGGGGCGGCTTTGGGGCGGTGCGGAGCTGCCTACCTCTGCGCGGCCGTGCTGGCGTCCAGGACGCCCGCTCCCTGCATCCACGTCCGCACCGCGTTCATCCCCGCGCCGAGGGGCTCCTCCTTCATGCTGCTCCCGCTCCGCTGGATGCTTTCCTGGATCCCAAACATGAATCAGAAACAACAGCGCAAAATCTTCCTTCTTTACGCAAAAAAAAAAAAAAAAAAAAAAAAAAAAAAAAAAAAAAAAAAAAAGTGATGAAATCGCTGTTAAATGTTCTTTTTTGTGTGTGTGCGTGTTTACTTTTTTCTCTCTCTCGCTGGAATCAAAGCAAGGCAGAGAAAGCAAACACAGGCACGGACATTAAAAAAATAAAAATAAAATAATAATAATTAAAAAAATAAAAATCCAGAGGCGATCGGAGCGCGGCTGGGCGCTGCGCGTGCAGTTTGTTTGGGTGCGCGGAGAGGCTGCGGGCGCCGGGGGCTGCCGGCAACGCTCGCAGAGCCGGAGGAGAACTCGGAGTCCCTTTTGTATGAAGACACCCCTCGGATGGCAGCAGGCAAGAGGAAAAAAAAAAAAAGGAAAAAAAAATCTCGGATGGCAGTTTAAGAAACAATAGGACGAACGGGAGCTGCGGCGGGCTCCGCTACATCAAGTGTCATTTTCCAGTGACAAGAGAGGCAAGTTTCCCCCCCCTCTTTTTTCCCCTCTCTCTTTTCTTTCTTTTCTCCCTCTTTCTTTTCTTCTCTCCCAGCCGAAGCGCTCTCTCTCCTCCCTCTTTCAGCCGAGCAGGAAGCGAGTTGCCGGAGCCGGGCGCACGCCGGGAAGGGAGCGGGAAGGACGGACGGACGGACCGAGGGAGACCCCGGGGCTCCCGGTGCCCGCGCCCCCTCCCTCTCCCGCAGCGCCGGGCGGACTCGCCGTCTCTCCCTATGGGAGCCACTTTGACTGTCCCCGCCGCCGAACACGAGCCCCGCAGCCCCGGCGGGCGGGGGGCGGGGCCTCGGAAGGCCCGCCCCCCCCTCATTTGCATCGCGTCACCTCTTCCCCCTCCCTCCCTCCGCCGCCCCTCCGCCAATAGCGGCTCGCGCTACGCGGCCGCGGGGGCGAAGCCACGCCCCCTTATTAGCATCCCCCGCCCAGGAGCTCCGGCCGGCCCGGGGGAAAGTTGCTCCGAGCCCCCCGGGCTTCATTGATCCCAACGCGATCGCGCCTTTGTTCATCAAGGCGGCGGCCGCCCGCCGGGTCCCGCCGGGATCACCTCGGCCGCCCGTCGAGGGCCCGAAGCCGAGAGTTCCCCCGGCGGCTGGCTGTGCCCGCTACCCCGCAGCCACTTCCTTCCCTACCGGACCCCGGACGGGCGGAGCGGCTCAGCCCGGGACCGCCGCAAACCCCAAACCTCCACCGCATCCCCCCGCGTTCCGCCCCGTTCGGGACAGCGCTGCGGTGCTGCGCGAGAGAAGCGCACCGCTTCCGACCGGGACGGGACAGCGGAGAAACTCCGATGTTGGCTTCAATCCCCCGGGGGAAATAATACCAACAGATAACATTCGCGGTCCCTGCCCTCTTTGGGAAAGCGCTGGGACGGCCGCTCCGTGCCCGCCCCGACCTCCCCCCGCAGCCCCTCCGCTGGCGGACCGCGGGCGGGGCTGCCTCCCGGGGGCTGTTACGGCACCGGGCGGTGCCTGCAGGTGTTGCCGCCCCAACCGCAGCCCCTGCGGTGTTGGCACGTGGCATAACCCACACGAGGGGCAGCCCGGCGGGGCTCCCCACCGCCTGCAAGGCAATGCCGGACCGGCAATGGGCCGGGTTGATGCTGAATTAGTTGTGGCTTTGCCTGCTGCCCCCATGCCCGCTCCGAGCCCTTGCAGCTGGGCTACACCCACTCCCATCCAGAGCACGGCCAAGGGCCTCAGAGTTGACCTAGAGAACAGAGAGTCTGGATACAACTACCCTTGCACAGCTCCATAAGCATCCCCAGGCATTCTGAGAACTCCATAGGAGCCTCTTCCCACCACCTATATACATCACTACATGGGCAATGACTGTTAAACCTCAGTTACCCAGCCCAGCAGCAGGCACACAGCCCCTGCCAGCACGCTGCTGGCACCAACAGCCACACCTGAGCCTGTGCTGTAGGGAAGTCCACACACAGCTCATCCCCATTTCCACTGCGCTGTGTTCTCACACATGAGCTGCTGCAGAAAGCAAGTTTCCGCCTTCCCCGCAGCTGATATTTGAATTTTCATATAATCCTACTGTGTCACATCTCAGGGACACATGGAAGAACACAGCCATAGAGCCACGCATGAATATTTACGCCATAGGTATTGCATAGGAGCAGTTTGGCCCCTGCAGCGTTTCGGCTTATTGGTCTTCTCCAGGCTGCTGCTGCAGTGGTTGTATCGTATCCAGCCTAAATGCCTCCGTGGTGAGATACATTTTGCAATTAAAAGCTATTTGCACCTGCACTGATTGCTCCTTTCCCAGGGCAGGGAGCTGCCAAGGGAGGAATAATGCGTTTGAATCGATATTCTGAGCAGTTGGCACAAATCTGTTATGGGGAATGGGGGAGCATCTCCATGCCTTTTCCTGGATGCTGAAGGAGGAGCAGCACAGCATGGGCTGAGGGCACCTCTGCTGGGCAGGGACAGCACTGTGACAGCAACAGGGACAACTTCCCCCCCACTTTCTTCCTTGGACACACACACTGCACTGGTGATGTGGCAGCAGCTCCAGCCAAGAGCCAGCAGGGTGGGGGCAATGCTGCATTGGGCGTAGGGCAGCCTCAGAGCCACCGACAGCGCTGCAAGCAGCAAAGGGTTAAAGCCCAGCTCGACCTCCACAGGGGAACATGAAAGGAAAGCAGAGCTGGGATGGGGGGAGAGTGAGAAATTCAGGAATGGGCATAAAAATAAAGCGGGGAGGGCTGGTAGCTGGCACTGAGACTGCAGTGCCCCATTCACGCTGCAGGAGCCAAACGCTCCATGCTGGGGCTTTTAGGCAGAGAATTCCCATGCAGCTGGCTCTGACTTTCTGCAGGCCGGGTCTGGTCCATGGCCTGAGCTCACCTGCCCTGCTGCTGGATCTACAGAGCTGCCCTGTGCTGGGACACGGCCGTGGGTGCTCTCAGTGTACGACACACAGCACAACACACAACCTACAGCTGCCATCTGCTGCCGCTGGGGACAGGCCTTGCTCCCCAAATGAGCGACAGCCACGCGGGGATTTTATCCTCACAGCATAAACTCATGGGACACACCTTTGCTTCACCAGCAAGGACAGCTTAAAAACAGGGCCAGGGGAGACACGGCTGCAGTACCCACAGTTGTGGGAACGGCAATCAGAGTGACCCCAGCATGGGGAGAGAGCATCTCAACAAGGGACCACAGAGGATGCACAAACACCCTGAGAGGCTGCAGATCCCAATGCCTCCTGCCACAGGAAAGCCTCTCCTCCCTAGCAGCACTTTCACGTAGGCCCAACGCCCTGCTCACCCCTGGCCTGGGTGTTTTCTATCCTGTCTCAACAGAACAGCCCTACTTCCCCTCTATAGGTCCCAACACAGGGAACAAGGGGTTGGAAATGGGAATTGCTGAGAGAAAAGCCCCCTGTTCCCTCCTCCGCACCCCTCACCAGAGAACAAGGCACCCAAAGGACCCGTATTGCTCTGCCCAAAGAAGGGAGATGGGCAGCGGGGCTGTGCTGATGGGAGAAAGGGAAAACAACTTCTGGCTTTGAGCTGGGACCGAGGGGCACAGAGCACTGGGGGGCTGAGCGTTTACCTGTGTTTCGTGCTGCTGTGGAGAAAAGGGCTTGGGAGCATTTCACACATCACATCCTCCCCAGTAAAGATGCTTTGCACACGGTATTTTCTTACATCCACACTCCTGTGTTGATCCAAAGACTTCCCAGCCACAGACGAACCCGACGTCCTCTGGCAGGTGAGAGGGCTCAGCCACCGGAGGCATTTTATTCCTCCTACCCGACTCGTTCCTGGAGAGAATGAAAGACAAGGGCTCATCCATGGGACCGCGGAGCAGCGCAAGGCTTCTTGAAAGGTGCAGGGGGAAGGTGGGACCAGACAGAAGGCTGACAAGAGCCTGCTTTTCCACAGCTGCTGTGAAGAAGCATCAGCAGGAGACCTGGATAGGAGTACTGCATGCAGAAACTTCCTCCTGCTGCACCCCTGCCCTGGGGACGGCCCTTAGCTGGGACAGACGTATCCCCGCCGTGCCGGTAAACCCTTGCGGAGGCACACAGGGCGCATCGCCAGAGCTCAGCCCTCCGTTCCCTCGGCAGCTCACCGGGAAAGCACGGCGAGGAGAGCCGGACTCCCACGGCCACCCGCGGCCCACGGCGCTGCGCGGGGCGGGGCGGGCGCGGTGCGGGTCGAGGCCGCAGCGCAGCGTGGTTACAGCGCCACCTGGCGGCCACACCGGGTACCGCCAGCCCCGGTCCCGCGGTGTGAGCGCAGCACTGCGGGTGAGGGAGCGCAGCTATAGGAGACGCTTGTCAGGTCGGCCGCATTAATTATTTCTGGGACTTGACCGCTCAGGGTTTGGCTGCTCTTGCTGACCATTTCTTTTTCTCTGGAAAGAACTCCGGAAGGCCCCCATGATTTCAGCAGAAGCGGAACGAAGCTCATCACTGGGGCTCAGATGTGGCTGGAGCTGGGTGTAGACCCACAGCCAACGGGACTTTGCCAAAACACAGCATAGCAGCACTTTGGTTAGAAAGGATTTTAATACACAAAGAAGAACTCACTTTTTTACATACCCTCCTGAGCTTTGGACAGCCTGCAGTTCAAGTTCAGGCTCTGCCTTGTTCAGAATTAGGGATCCCTCTGGCTTTATCTCTGTGCAGTGAATGCATCCCGCTGCACCTCCTGTGTTCCTTCTCAGGATCTTTTCTCCAAAACATTCAGCATGTGAGCAAAAGCAGTTACAGTTCTGGGACAGCAACAATCAGAGTGACCCCAGCATGGGGAGAGAGCATCATTTCTACTGGGAGCACCATGTAGGCCACAGTCCTTCTAACTAACATGGGGTATCTCATCAGAGGGAAAGTGGACTGAAACACTGAAACACCCTCCTGAATAGGAAATTCTCAGAAAGCAGCCTTCACTACTTGTGCGCCTGCACAGGGATTGGGGCATCACAGTCCTCATCCAAGCACAGCTCCCTGTGCCTTCCATACAAGGGCAGCCAGTCCGAGCAGCATCTGCATATCTGTTACATGCACACACACACACACACACACACACCCATTGCAGATGACAGACAAATGCTGCTCATGCTTCCCAAGCAGACGATCACAGCGCTGCTCACACCCCACTCATCTCACTGCGGGGCTCAGGAAGCAGCAGCCACCTCCCAAAACGTGCTGCAAACCTGGAGGAACAACTTCCTGCAGTGCTGACACAGAGCCATTGTCGGGGTGTGATGGAGGAACTGCGAAACAGACGCAGCAACAACACCAGGGTTGGATTCAGGCCAGGGCACTTCAGGCGACTTGTAAAAAGTTCACAGCTCCTTTAATGGCTCCACCTGGCTCCAACAGGACCTCTGCTCTGTGGAGGAGATGCTGCGAGGGAAGCGTGTCTGAGGTGATATGAATCAGGCCGGTCCCTCTCGCATCACATCGGCCTGGAATAGCTGTTGACCTGATGGAGTGTTAATGGGAACATTTATTTGTTTCTTTATCACTACAAAGATGTCATATATACTTACCCTGCTGCTGCCACCGTTCCCAAAGGGCTGTCAGCACAAGAGCCATTATAACACAACTGCCGGAGCTAATATTTTTTTTTTCCCCCCACACATTATTTCTTCAAATGATTCTGTAAAGAGAGAAAGAACCGGGATATAAAAATTGCTGGTGAAAGAACAGAGCAGTAATGGGAGGCAAAGCAGCCTGCCTGCCTGCAGGGAGCACCATCACAGCACAGGCCTGGCACAGGATGGTCCCACAGTGCTACATGAGGATGTTGTTGGGTCCCAGGGTTCAGAGAGGCTCTTCCCCACCCGTGTTGTGAGCAGGTTGGGTTCATACAGCTCTGCCCTATGTGGGGAGATGGGTGCAGGCAGTGCTGCTCTTCCTATTTCTGGATTATATGAAAGCACAAACCCCTTCAAAACACTTTGGTAACACAGTCATTAGTAAACAGTAATCAGACAGAACCTGCTTTTACCTGTGGCACAAATCCCCACGGCGTTTCATTTGCGCTACGCGCTGGCTTGACGATTCAGGGAAATTGCTAATGGGGCCTTTTATTGCTGGGTCACCAGTTCAAATCTGGCTCTGTCAGTATTGACCAGAAGTATCTGATGAATGTTTGATGACATGAGATGAAAATATGGGTTTTCATCCATTTATCAGTAGAAAAGCCCTTCAACAACTCCAGCCATCAAAGATGCAGCAGTGCAGAGCGAGGGCCCTCTGCAGGGGAGGGCAGCTGGGAGAGCTGCACAGCCCCAGTGTCTGGCAGATCCTTCCTGGGGATGAACCAACCTGCCCTGCACCACACTGAGCGCTGCAGCCACGGCACAGCGTGGGGAGCCAAGCCCTGCATTGTTCTCAAAGGGAAAACGACCCCGGTGTGCTGGGGAAAAAGCAAACGTAAGGAAATCCAGGATGCAGGGCTGGTTGTTTTCAGTGCCAAATGGAGGCATTCATGATTTTGCAAGCTGGAAAGCTGTTCGAATTTCTCAATATTATGACGCTAAGCAAGCTGGAACTCAAATTTCAAAGTAACGGGTCAGAAGTTGGTAACAGTCCTTTCTTATTTTCTTGAGTCAAACAGCGGCCCAACAGAAAAATAAATTAGTGCCTAATTCAGCACCTTCAGTCCTCACCCCTGAGAAAGCACAAAGCACTGGATGTGCAGCACTGTTGGAGCTGGGGTGGGGATGGCCATCAGTGCAGCTATGGGTCCGCAGGGCCACCCCACAGCACTGCCTGGCCCCTCCACCACCTCATCTTTGGGGCTGACCCAGTCAGCAGGGGCAGAACACAGAGGGCAGGGGCAGCTGGAGGTGCCAGCATTGCCCCAGGGGTCCACGCCGCACGTCCCCCCCAAAAAAGCGATGGGAAAACTCACATCCCACGTAAACTCAGCTAGCGGAGCTGCTCAGCCCTGCTGAGGGAAATGGAAGCAGCATGAGAGCCATCTGCTGGGAGCGGCTGACTTCACCGCGGTGTAAATCCAACCGCGGGGATGCTGAGAAACTGGGGAAGGCCGGGGGGTGCCGTGCCACTATCATTTACCTGGGTGTCACATTGAAAATCAAAGCATCCCTTTGGGGAATGACCCCTCTGATGAGTGCATTACCATGAACAGAGCACCTCTGCACTGCGCTGCTGGGTGAGAGACAGAGGGGCAACGGGAAATGGTTCCAAGCTAAAAGAGGGGAGAGGCAGAATGGACATATGGCAGAAGTTCTTTTCGACACGTGTAGAGAGGCAGTGGCACAGGTTGCCCAGAGAGATGACGGTGTCCCATCCCTGCAGACACCAAAGGTCAGCGTGGAGGGGCCCTGAGCACTGATTGAGCCGTGGGTGTCCCTGTTCAGTGCAGAGGGTTGGACCAGATGGTCTTTAAGGTCCCTCCCGACACAAATTGTTCTATGATTCAGTGATTTGTTAAGGCTGCACAAATGACCATTTCCACACCAGTTACAAAATAATTACCCATAGTAACTTAATAATGAGCTTTTCCCTTTAAATTTTTAACACAGGTAGCCAAGAAAATTATCAGTTTTAACAACTTTAAATTCAAGTGATAAATGCCAAAGCTGAGCTAAAAGACACCAGCAAATTAGCAATTAAAGTATTTATGCAAGAAGGCAAAAGGTACTGTATGCAGATACTGTATGCACGGAGCTGGAGAGCAGGGTTAACACAGCATCAGGACCTCAAGGACTGCACTGGGGCTGAGCTTCACTTGGAACATAGATGGTGCATTATATTTGTAGGCTGCCTTTCTTTTTATTTTTGCTTACTTTCTCTTCTTTCCCTCCCCCTTTTTTTGTTGTTGTTTTCATTTGTTTGTTTAATTTCCCCCCCTTTCTCCCGTTCCACCCCCCCCCCCCCCGCCGTTGCCGCACTGCTGTGCACGGAGCCGCACTGCCCCGCCGTGGCCGCCGCTGTGGCACCGCGCTGCTGCTCCCGCTCTTCCTTAACCACACACACACACACACACACACACACACACACACACACTTCCTCCCATCTCCATCCTCCTGTCCATCCCGGTGATGAAAAAAGGGAAACAAAACCCTCTAGAAAGCGGTTTGCAGACTGTTAGGCTCTGGGGAAGCTTGCACTGGCATCAGTGCAGACAGACCCAGCTAATGAAATCACAGCATGGTTGGGTTGGAAGGGACCTTAAAGCCCACCCGGCCCCAACCCCTGCCCTGTGCTGGCTGCCCCCCCACCAGCTCAGGCTGTGCAGGGCCCCATCACCTGGCCTTGGGCACCTGCAGGGATGGGGCACCCACAGCTCTGGGCAGCAGTGGCCACAGCAACCGCTGAGTAAAGAATTTCCCTCTGACATCTCCCATAAATCTCTCCTCTTTCAATTTAAAACCACTCCCCCTTGTACTATCACTACCTACCCAAAAAAGCCGGTCCCCCTCCTGCTTCTGAGCTCCTTTGAGCTCTAAGTAGGACCTGCATTGTTTGCCAAGAGCCGTCCTGGTGGGAGGAACCCAGCAGCCCAGCACCACCAGGCAGCACTCGTGGCTCAGCATACATCCCTCATTCACACCCAGGGAAAAGTGGCTGCCCATAATTGTTCTCTCCAGCCCCAACCCTTTGCAAGAACGCCCAGAACTCATCAGACCCAACTTACATCCAACCTGGGGGGAGAAAGGCGTGCAGGTTGAGCTCCCCTGGAGCGCTTTGAGCCGCTTTAGTCCATTCCTGTTGGCACATTCCACAGCAGAACTCACCCAAAACCAGGACCTCAGTGCTGAGCTCAGCAGGGAGCTGACACACGTGGCTGCACCTCCTCACTTACGTTTCAGAGCCCAGAGAGCAGCTAGGAATCCCAGCAAAACTCGACACATCCGTTTGGGCTCCTCCTGCAGGTCACTTCTCTCCACCTGTGCAAAGGAAGGATATTTCCAACCTACAGGATCAACTGTATCCAAAACTCACTTGAACACACAAAGATTTCGTCCTGCAGCCTGCTAAGGTGCATCTTGTTTCCAATCTCTCATTTTCCTTCACTTACCAGCACACCCTTTCTAACATGGAAGGCCTTTGAGAAAGTAATTTACACCAGAAAACAAACAAGGGTTGAATCATTGCATGGAAGAATCTGTCTTTCAAAGGACATTTCCTTCTAAATTGCACAATGTGGCTCTTAGCAAGGAAAATAAATAAAACTTAATCCCCCTGCATTCCAGCTGGCATTTTTTCCCCAAGCAAGCAGCAAACAATTCAATGAAAATTCAGACTATGGTCAATTAAGGGAGCATGTATCATTTCATTTATAAATAGCAAATATCTATCCACACTTGATGATTTTTATCCAATTAAGCCTGTTTTACATTTTAAATTCCTCTGATTTAACTCATTTACCCATTTCCCAGTCCCAGACTTGCCTCATCTGTTGATGCAAAACTTTGCAGCCCTTCTGCTCTTGGGCTGCTGGTGGCTGAAACTCTCTCAGCTAACACAGATTTACTTAAGGATGTGGATTACAGCCTCCAGGAAGCAGCAAGCACTGGGAAAGTCGTGCCTAATTACTTGCAACGCTAAGGGCTTTGATATATCATTATTTTATTTTGGGTTGGTTGCTTATGTGTGCAAACTGTTTTCTTTTCCAGCCTATTTAATCAAAGACAGTTTGTGTGTGTGTGTGTGTGTGTAGACATGACATACTTAGTATACTATTGATAAACTTACTCCAAGCTATAGAGGCCTCAGCATCCCACACTCCACCTATTTCTCCAAAAACCAGCTGGTGTTTGCTTTCAGGACAGCATCACCATCTCAAAGCCACAGAATACATTGGCTGAATTGTTCAGCAGCTACATGACAAATCCCTTGATGAAAACACATGGACTTCGCCCACCAGAGTCCATCCCCGTTGGCACTGGATGTCCCCAGGCATGGCCAGCGGTGTCACACCCAGCAGAGAAGGCTCCCTGGGCTCTGGGAAGGTGCTGAGAAGTTAAATAGCCACAGCCAAAAGGAAAAACAGGCATTGTCAGGAAAAAAACACCTCAGGAGGGTGTAGTGGTAAGCAAACCGTGATACCTTTAATGAGATTGAAGATAAATATCACACACAAAAAGAACAGGAAAATTGCTACAAGTTTGTTTTCAAAGCTTCAGATACTTCGAGTCCAAACTTTGGACTGTTTTAGGAAAAAGGCCGAGGTATCTTAGAAATAGAAATTGAATGTAAAATGAACCAGGAAAGGTTACTCGGATTGAAGAGGATTTCTCACTCTGAAAAACCTGCATTTCAAGACCTTTCTGCCTTGGCATGAAATGAAGGGCTTCTCCAGGGATGAGGAAGGAAATGGACTCTTCTGCTGCCAGCTGAGGGATGTGGGAGCTCTGCCATTCACACCACAGCTTTCAGTGACAATTCCTTGACTTGTTTGCTCCTCTCACCTTCTGCAAATACATTTCAATACATTTCCCCGTGCCCAGAGCAAAAACTCCACATAGCAGCAGCACTGGGAAACTCCAGGGGATGGGAACACAGCATGGCACCATGTGAGCAGTGCTCCACCAACCAGCCAAGAAATCCCCAGCTGTCCCCATGACATCACCTTGCTGGAAGCATCTTGTGAAGCTCAAATGCTCATCCATCACACCACCATCAGGAGGGCCACAAGATGGCAATTGCAAGCCTGCAGTCGCACCCATTAACTTACACACAGCTGTAAAGAAAATCAAATCAAGCAAATGCTGTCCAAGAAGCAGCTCTGCACCAAAGTACCTCAGAGGTCAGGAGCGTTTGCCCAGGTGCTGTACAGAGCATCAAGATGGGGCTCATTTCATTCCTTCCCACTCTGTCCCCTCATAGCCTTCTCTCTTTTCTCCTCTTACAAAACTGCAATTATTTCTTCTGCAAGGACCAACTGGAGTTTTGGCTGTTCTCACTTCATGCCTGCACTTCCTGATCTGTAAGCCCGCTTGGCTTATCAGCACTTTTTTCCCCACCCACTCCCATTCCTTGCAAGCTGATTTCTAAGTTATTTCTAGAGCTGACTGAGCTGTGCACTTAATTTGGTCAAGAGCAGCATTTCTGAGTTGGGGGAAAGAAATGAACATCCTCTGCACTTTCTGGTTCAGCTGATATTATCGCCAAGCAGTTCTCCAGCAAACAGCTGGGTTTGGTTTGCCCCAGTGGTAGCCCTGTGGCATCATTTCTCCTATGAGACAACACGTGCCTTCCTGGTCATCCAGGCTACCTTCCAGTGCCACAGCTGTGCTTCTGACAATCCTGGCACAGTGTATTTTGTTGAATCCACTGCAGGCCTGTTGATTCTTAACAAGCATTTCCAGGTACACTCACCTCTTTCCACTGTTGATGTAAATCCATAGTTCTTTCCTCTAGCTTTTGCATTACCAATTAGCAATGAATAATTTGAGGCAGAAGTTAGCGTTCTTTGCCAGGAGATCAGCTGGGCTGAGGAATAGGAGGAGCAGGACTCAGATCACTGCAGTAGTGAAAAGGAAGAGTTCAAGAAAAACGTTCTCATCATTTTTCCTTGCCAACACTATGAGCTTTTATCAGAAGTTTTGCAATGATAGGTGAGGCACAAGGCAAACTTAAATTCCAAACCAGATGCAAGGAAACAACTGAGATACAGAATCACAAGATGATGCAGGTGACGCTCCCATCCCATCAGGTGAGCAAAAAACAGGTTCTGCACAGGTCTCAGAAGCAGTAAGCAGCCTACACGGCCTCCAGGAACAAATGTGCCTCAGCATTCTGCTACTGTTCCATACCAGCTAAGATCTGTAAGGAAATGCTTTAAAGGACCAGACCCACCTCTGCCACAACACACAAATGAAAAGGAGGGGGAGAAAGAGCATCAGAAGTCCCACTGATGTCCACAGGTTACGGAGAGCTACTATTCCAGCATCTCCTTCTTGGAATTCCAGTATAAGAATCACATAACCAGGTGTAAAAATCTTCAAATGTAATTTATTAAGACATTCAGCTATGTCTGTCAGTCTACATCCAAATTTACTACTAAAAATAAAATAGTATCACATTTCACATTAGGAATACCGACTTTGAAAAACACTTGAGTCAAGCCTATCGTATAAATAAGTGACTAATTTCTCTTCATATCAAAATTCACATAAAAAAATTGCCTGCCCCCCTACTCCCATCTATTTCCCCACCCCAGTTCCTAGTTCTACTTGAAGCCACGATGAATGTAAAAAGTTAAGTACGGACATGTCCTTGTCAAAGAAAAAAAGGTGCAAACCTATTAACAGCTTTAGAAGTGGCATTTGCGGAGTCTGATCATACACAAGAATGTACTCATTCCCAAAGTGCAAATATCGCCAGAGTTTAATACTGCTTTAATTCAGCTGCAAGAATTAAACATGACACAGCACAGTACTGCAAGGCCTCTATCCGTGCCCTAAAACTCATCCCACTTTCCTCCTGCACGTGGTAGCGGAGGCCAAAGCGTTCATTAGAGTTTTAGTTTACTTCACGCAGCCCAGCCTGTGCCCATTATTAACAAAAGTTTCATATACATCAAAATATTGAAGACTCCATCATAAAAGTCAAGAGTCACTATAGATTACATGACTTAAAATGCAGCTGCCCACCCAAGAACACCCAAAGCATATACACGACGTTTTTAGAGTGCTTCCATCTTCTAAGTACAATCACTGCCGCTGTATCTTTGATTTTTGCTTACGTGCCATAAAAGAAATTGTCAGTAACCAAAGCTGCACCTCAGCCAGAGACCAACAACTCACTGCATTTAACACCTCTCTGGGACGCCGGGACATGCAGCATTCGATGCCTTCCTCACCAAGAAAACAAAAGCCAGCACTTTGTCTGTCTGTCTGCAACTTCCCACAGACCTCCTGTGCTTCTCATCCCTTATCTACGTCTTGAAAACACTCGTTAACTTAAATTTATTTTCAGACATCCTTCCTATGCCCACAGTTCAGGGAGCTTCTGGAGTCATTTCTACTACATCTCAGTTACCGCTACCAAGCAGCCCACGAAAATCAGCATAGGATATTACATTTTGACCAGCATTAACAGCTAAACTTCTTTCACTGATGTGGAAGGATAGGTTTTCTTCTGCGTCAAACTAGGATCTCCGAAACGTGTTTGTTCCCATACCATCCTTTGTCACCTCAGAGCTGGATGCTGACCCTCAGGTCTGGGGCAGGGCACCCCTCTGGTGCTGCCATGAGTTCTGCAGCGCACGCTGCTTCCCGGCCGGCCTCACATGGGCTCGCGCCCTCGTCCACGCCCTGGAATCCCTTCGTGTCAGCAGAGCCCTCCAGGCTGTCCTGTCCATCACTCTGACTGGGGTTGTCTTCTGCATTTGCTCTCTTTTGCTCAGCGCCGGGGGGCTCAGCCTCATCTCCAGGTCTGACGTTTTGCTCTGCACCAGGATTTGGCTGTTGAACTTGCTCCGGCCCCAGTCCTTGCAGCTGTGAAGGGCTCTTAAGCTGGCAGTGGCACAGAGGGCAGGTTTCTTGCACGTACAGCCATTTCTTCAGACAGCCCGCGTGAAAAAAATGGCTACACGGTGTGATCACAGCTGTTTTCATGTCCTGGAAGACAAAAAAAAGATTATTGGCAGGCCCATTCCTCTCACCCTGCACATGTCCTGCTTCATCTCATGGGAGCAGCAGGCACAGAGGAAACAGAAGCAGTCCCCAGACAAGTAGAAGAATGTTTCTTGTTCATACCCACAAAGCTCCCACATTCAAATTCACACACACACACACACCAGCTACGTGCCAGGGCTGACTGTTTATAATACATGGATTAGAAATGAGGCAAAAAACCTTGTTTACAAAATATTATCACACTTAAATAAAAGGATTTGTAGGATTGGAGTTGCTGAATTTGTTGGCTTAAGAAAACCTTGCAAGTGAAAACCAGCAAACTTACAGATGCAACAAACAAATTAAATAATGCTCTCAGAGAAGAAATTCACATGTCACCTCTCTGGTGTTTTAAACATTGCCATTCAATCTGGCAGCAGTAGTTACACTCTTCAAATAATTTGTATTCAAGTTTGGAATCAATGCAATTGCACCCTATTAAACCCATGGTAGTTCTTTCATTGTTGCATATAGCTACTATTTGTATCCAAGAGAAAGAGACTCTGGAGCTGGAGGTGTGATAAAGATATTACTTCCAGCATTCATTTCTAAGGTCCTTACTTTGGCTGTCTTACATTAGATAGACCCATAACCTTTTGGTAATTAAGTTTCTGTTATAAAACTGACATTGCACATGAAGTGGAAGCAGCAGTGTCTGCGGAGACTGAGCTGCTTCTGAGGATGAATAAGAAATCAGCTACTTGAGTACACCCTGCCTTTCAGTAACAGAATCTCTCACTAATGAAGAAAGGGCACACTCCCTATTGCTACTGAGAGCAGCTGAACCCAAACGTGAGAGTTTCAAAGAACCTCAAGGACACGGTTTGTTGCATAACTAGAGAGAAAAATAGAAAGTTTAAACATACCCAAATTAGTTTTTATACATTAAAAAACCCTCAGCGCCAAAAGTCTAAATCAGTTTAGACAAAGCAGGGAACTGGATAATCCAAGCAGTTTATTAAGCATGAATGTGAGTCACTAAACATAATTCAAGTAACCTATTCTATCAGCTGTGGACCAAACACTACAGACAGTCCAGAGGTATTTAAATTCAAGTCAGCATTTTGATACTTCTATTCTTACCTGGTAGCAGATGGCACAGATATCGTTGTGCTGCTCTAGCTGTTCTTTTGTGGCAGTGGGCAGTGACTTGATCTTATTCACAGCATCTCTACGAAGAAGGAAGCTTTTCCACCCCAGTTGGGCCCGCAGCCACACGTTGTAGTAGGAGTGAATGAAGATGATCACAGAGCCCATAACAGTCCATTCGCCAAAGACAGTTTCTGAGACGCCATATGCCACCACACAGAGAGCAACAAGGAACTCCAGCAGTCGGTACGTGCCGTTGACGTAATAAATCACATCGTCCATATTTTCAACTGGTTCTTTTCTGAACTCTTCTACCATAAACAAAACATAAATGAAGAGTGTCCCAAGCACCTGTAACACACAGTGCAAGACCATTAGCTTAGTACGCAATCCTGAACTGGAGCTTCAGTAATTGAACATTACTCATGGAGCTCTGCACATACAGTGCTCCCAAATCAGACTGAGGGCAGGCAGGTCCCAAAGCAGCAAAACTGTTGCTGAACTTCAAGACAAAAGCCATTTTTTCTCATAAAGCAATTGCTCTTGCTCTCATGTGCTTCCCTTCTATGTATTTCCCTCAGCCCAAAGCACAGCTGAATTGATTAAACAAAAATGTTAAGCGTTATGAGGGACAATTTTATAAATTAATTACAAGAAAATCTTCTAACAATAATACTCATAGTGTGAAACACTTCCAGTATTTACAGTACTGTGTCTCAGGCAGCAAATTACTTTTGAATAACCATCGCTGCACAATATATAAATGAGCACTCTGGGAAATGTTGAGTTCTTTATTGTGATACTTCTGCCCTCAGAAGCCTCTTGGTTTTACAATTCAAAATAGGCTTTCACTCATCTATGTTCTCAGCCAACCCTTAGGAATTCCTTAGCCACAGGTACAGGATAAATTTTATATCATCTCTTGTACTTCTGCCCTTTTGTCAGCCCCGTTCTATTCTGATTATGCATTTTCTCTCCTAGAGAGACAGGATCACAGTTAGGGCAGCGATTCCGTTACTACAGGACTACCATTCTTACCTGAAGAGAGGTTAAAATACTGCTGGAGATAATGATCAGCAGCCAGAAATCCATGTGGAAGAACTGACATATCATGTAGGCCATGTACGCAGGGAACACAAGTAGGAACAAACAGAGGCTGACTGCTCGGAAGTGCTTCCACAGACTCCTGCAAACAACACAACGGGTTTTCATTTCTTTCTCTTTTCTTAAGTCAGATGTGAGCACCGGAATAAGAACAGGCTCACCCCTGGATGTAAGCACATCAGATGTTTGCTCGAGGCTTTAACTTCTTCAAGGGAGTTTTTATGTTACTTGGGCACAGTCTCCTGCCCAGCATGCATGCTAACAACACACACACTCCAAAGAGTTCCCTCTTATCTGATCTTTGCTGTTTTAACACAAATGCAAAATTACGGACAGGAAATCATCTACAGTAATTGTCCTACTGGTCAGAGGTTAGACAAATTAAGTACCTAAGATTCTAGATGTCTCAAATGAAAGTCCACTAAATAAACCTTACATATGTTTATAAGCCTTCCAATATAAACAGAGTTCTCCCAGATTATTTACTTATTACAGTGCTTCTATGTCTTTTTGCTAGCAAACACGAGGCAGAGGTATTTTTTCTCACCACCAGACTTAATCCTACTGCCTTCAGAAGTATGTTGCCCAGTTACTGGGATTTGAGGAAGAAGAGGCAGATATATGTTTTAATCCCCTTTATCACTTCCTTCCAATCTCTCTCCCAACATAAATACATCATCAATTTCTTACACTCAACCATTTGCAAAGGCTTTCAGAGCATCTCCAATAATTACTGTGCTACCCCTACATGCTACTCAGGTTGTATTTTAAGTTCATTTAACTCTGGTAATGAGGTATTGAGAAACTGGGAACACTGGGAGAGCGAGACAGTAGCAGACTGTTAATTAGCCAGGTTCTGAGAAAACATCAGAATGTCACCGTTAGGTTTGTAATTCTCTGTCTGTGGGCAAGGGAAAGAGGAAGAGCTGAAGAAGAATTTATCTTGATCTGAGTCAGTTTAGAACTGCCAGAGACATTTGGCAGATGAGAGATCAAAACTGCAGTCACCACAGGCTGCTTGTTTAAGCTGGGCAGATGCTCATATCCTGGCTCTACTCCCTCTCTGTTAGTATATTTTCAAGTCAATGTTGCTGCAGGACAGTGGCTACAAGTAGCCTCTAAGCTATACAAACTCTCTGCACATAAATAAACATTCTCTTTTACTTCCTTACTTACAGGCTATGAAAAAGGAAAAAACACAAGCAACTAACAAAGATGCAAACACAAACAGAATATAACAAAACCAGATACTAATAAAGCTCTTCAAAACACAAATTAACAACAATCCCACACAATCAAAACACCTGGTACAGTAATGTAAACCTTCCACATCTTATTTCCTGCCAATAAATCCTATCATTTTGGGATCACCGTGTCAGAAAAATCTGGGCTTTAGAATATCTAACACAAGGTCATCTCTAGATACATCCTCAATAACAGTCTGAGATCACTGCATGAGAGGGAATCCTACTCAACTGCAGAGAAAGGTAAGCAAAATCCACAGAATGGAGTGGTGGGAAGAAAGCACAGGCTTTGGAGTCCTGGATTTGTTTAACTGAAAGCACAGTCTTGCTAGGGGGAGCAACCTCTGCAGTGCTGAAGAGTGGGCAGCCAACAGCTGCTGAGCAGCATGAACTTATGCAGGCTGGATGGACACGCTCCTGAGCAGGAGCAGGTGACCCAACTCACCTCCATTTGCCAGCATGCAAAGAGCTGAAAAGCATTACTGTGTGCACGTGAAGGAGCAGTATGGAGAGAGAAAAACCAGAGAATTTAGGCTAGAAATCTGAAAACAGAAAAGACGTGGTAGAGCCAGCTACTAAAAATCCCAATTGGGTCATCAATGATTAATTTATTATCCCCTAAACCAATACTTGAGTAACTTTCAGTTTAGGAAACCAGTCTCTTACTTGTCTCTTGAAGCTCCCAATGCCAGGACAATAGGATCAGCAATTTCCAGCATGGACTGCAGGATGGAAGCCACCACAATGAAAAGAATAATACTGAGCAGGAACGCCCGATGCACTACTTGGAGCTCAATCAAACCTGTCTGCACAGCCAGGATCAGAAGTGTGACTCCTTCAGTCATTCCCCTGCAGACCAACGCAATCAAGAAAAGAACAACCAGATGCTTCTGTGACATCGTTGGTTCAAAAATGTATCCAGAAATACCCCAAAATAAGTTATTTCTTCTAGAATCCTGCAATTGCTACATTATTATTATTATTTTGCAGTTACTGATGTAACTGTTTAGGCTTTAACCAGATAGGAACACTGAAGAACCGGGAGTTTGGAAGTAGCAGCCAAGCGCTCTCAAGTTACAAAACAAAAAATCCCCACAACTCTATTTCAATTCCATTTATATACCTTTTTGTCTTTCTCTGTTTAGATCCTAGGCACTGTGACACACTTACCTATTCATAGCAGGATCATTCATGAATGCTCGGTAGCCCTGCAGGTAAAACTTGCAGAGAGTCAGAACTCCCAGAGCAACAAAGGAGACAGTGAAGACCAAACCCAGCAGCGAGTATGGAGTGCTACAGCATTCTGCAATACTGAGAGGAGAGAGGGGAAAAAGACAAAATGAAAAGTATCATCAATTAAAAGCAGTGTGATGAGCTCTCCCCTCGATCTCTTAAAGGTGTGAACTGTTCTGAAAGCACAATCGGACTAGCTTAATGGAAGTATTAAAAGGCACCACAGCAGTTAGCAGAGCTTTCAGGTTGGAGCCTTGTCTTGCACTGCTCCCTCCAGTCCTTCTCCATCGTTGTGCCACACGGTGGCACTGCGTCCTGCCTGCAGAGGGTTTCCACAGCCAGAAGGCAGCTGAGCCCCTGTGCCCCTGGGCTGCTTGCAGAAATTTCAAACAGCTAGCACGAGCAGAGTTAAAGCAGATGGATTCACTTGAGACACTTCACTTTCCACTCAGATCTCAACAGTGCAAGCAAATGTCAAAGTGATAAACACTGTTGGAAGACCAGACTTTTCCAGCAGTGTCCACAGGCAACAGTCGTCTTTCAAAGGTTTGTGCAGAAGCAGCAGGACAAGGAAGAATATTCTCTCTCAGCTGGGTTTTTCCTTTATTTTGCTACAACAGTAAGGTACCAAAGACTTCTGAGCACATCCAGTAATACCAAGAATAGCAGACTTCCTTCAGCTCTCTTACCTCAGGGCTGCTCTTTTACTGATTGCATTGCATTATTTGGAGAAGCCCAAGCCTCAAGGTTCACTTGGGCTCCTAAGAAATGCAGCACAGAGAGCACAGTACAGAACACCACATGTCCCAGCACTCAATGAAGAGCTGTCAGCCAGGGATTACACACCTGGAACTCTCCAAATACACAACACTAGGTAACAGCACATCAACACCTTCATTCATTGGAAAATAATAATAATCAAAAGATCTTAGCTTGTTCACCAGGGTAGAAATCTTTTATGAGACAAAATATGGTGGTCAAAAATGTGTCACACTAATTAACCAACTGAGGCTTGAACCAGTCCAGCAGTTTGAAAAGACAAAAGTGCTTCGAGGAAGAATATCCTTCAAAAGTAAGCAAAGCACAACCAAGAGACGTTGACTTTGTTTTAGTGACTGCTTGAACTGGAGATCTCCTTTGACAGCAGTTCATAACAGTGCATTTTGAAGTGTTTACATACACTATTTGCAGAGCTTTTGGTAAGCCTTCCTGTTCTGTCTATTTACTAACCTGAGCAGGGCTGATTAAGCTTTCAAGTGTTCCTGCCAGTCAAGGCAGTGAGAAATAGACATTTAAATACAGTATTTCTGCAGAGTTTGAGGAACTCTGAGTTTTGTTTACCAGAAAATAAGAATCTTGGCCATTAATCTTTTTTTTCCCCCCCCAGAGTAATTTTACTATCCTTCTTAAACTCACTTCCACATGATGTTCCATTCAAGGGTCCCATAGGAGCTTAAGAGCTCGCAGAAAAGCCTGAAGAGCTCAGACTGTTATGTTTATGTATTAGGCACAAGTTTATAAACTGTCCCAAAGAGCTAAACTCTTCAAAGCATACAAAAAAATCACAGCAGTTATATCATCAAGGAAAAGATTTTGAGAGGAACATCAAGAACAACGAAATGCACAGATATTTTTTTCAAACAGCAAATGCACATGCAAGAACTTTCCAGTCCAGTAAGAACAGACATCATCCTCAGCTTTATAGAAAAGGTAAGAGATGTGCTCTTCTTATTTCCTCATCAAAGGAATTTTCTGCTTTCTTTGGGAACTCTCTCCCAGTTTTACTATCACTGTATGTCCTAAACATAATAGATGCCTCGGAAGCTTCACAGGGGAAGCATACATTGTCTCTGCAGTAAGGAGAGGTATTTGTGGGCATCCAATGCAATAAAGCCCATCTACTTACACAGTCTCTAGAGATGTTTCAGAACATACTCAAAACATAAAAACAGCTATGCACAGACTAGTTAATTACCTTGTCAAGAAGAGGAAGAGCAGCCTCTCTCTCGAGGCTGGCTGGTCCCGGGTACTGAAATAGGAATAGATCTGGAGAGCAAATAAGACCAACCAGAACACCATGAAGAGAACAGGGACCACCAGCTGGTTCCACAGTGACATCCCCAGAGCCAGCAGACCATACACTTCCACCACCTGGGCAAGACAGAAAAAAACCATAGTTTGTTATTGGTTCACATCATTTATGGTCTGATAACAAAAGGCAGTTCAACAATAAAGCCGCAGTAAAGCTAAGGGTAATTCACACTGCCTTAGCCACCCCAAAGCAAAAAACGGGGTGAAGCTACAGCCTGACAAGGGGAAAGCCCACAGTCAGCAGTGACAAACTACTGATCAACTGTCTCACCCGGGTAAGGAGTTTATTGCACACCACCAATACCCTATTGCACACCAAACCACCAGAAATGCCTCCTTCCTGTGGATAACTGCCTTTGGGCTGCTGTCTGCTGCCCTCTCTCGGGAAGGATGCACACCTCTGGCTCACACACAGCCCTCAGACTGTGTTCCCAGCTCATGTCAGAGCAATGCTCTTTTCTTGATAGCTGCTGCCAACTCACCACACAGACTAGATAATTAAATATGAGCCCGAGCACTTCAGCACAGTAAATCTGTTCTGCTGATCTGTTCTAAAAGGAACACTAAGTACCTCAGACATTTTATATTTAAATATCTCCAGATGAACAGCTATCAAACTTCTGACTGCTCCCAGTCAACCAAGAGTTCTGAAGTTCATGGTTAAATTTCAGAAGACTCTGAAGTTCAATTACAACTTTTGCATTGCAACAACTAAGTTATAACACAATCATTCTCTGGAAGCTGGGACTTAATACAGCTGGACTTAACAGAAAGCATCAAAAGGAGATCACTCACAACAGCTATTTCCTTATCATCTGCTTCCCCCAGTGACGTAAAATCTGTAAGGCTAGCAAATGCATGGAATAGTTGTTAGTTCAACAAAATGTTCAAGAGTTGTCTACAATGTTTCATGACAAGTATGAGTGATGTTAGGTTCATGGGACCTGCTGCAGTACGGACTGTGCCTGATAAACAGTACGGTGCTGGCAGGGACATGGTGACAAGCTCCTGCTTTTAGCTTGGTGCACACTTGTCAAGGAACTGAATCTGCCAACAGGAGACTCCCTTGGCCTGGCACCAAGCCATGCAATCCTGTGCAGCTCCTGGCACAGCACTCCATCATGTTGGACACAGGTCATCTGTGCTAATAATGTAGATTAATAACCACGAGGCATTTCTGGCATCTTCTGCTGCAAGTAGGCAGCTACCCTTCAGGACCTGCTTTTAAATTACATCACCAGACACAGGATGAACTACATACATATGCAGAAAACTGCTTTGGTCAACTGGTTAGGGCTACCTCCACTCTGGTGCTACATTCAAGAAATATGATGCTGAACATCCCAACATTCACTGAGTTCCACCACTGATATCCAAACAGCAACCAATTTCAGCCTGCAACAGGAGGGAAGTCACTAATGCCAGGACAAAGGCATCACTGACAGCTATCTACCACACAAGGGCATCCTTACGATGAGGAGACTTGTAAAGCAGCTGCACTTGGAATACAATTCTGAGCAAATAACAAGACAACTATTTCACCCCCAATCTTATCTGCAGCTGAAATCTTCAGATGACGTTTGTTTTATACTAAGTGCCTAACAGAACAATAGATAAATGAATCAGATCCACATCAGACTTCAATTTGACATCAGGAAGCTAAACTCTGCAGGTGTCCATGAACATCGAAAATGGAGGTGCTGGTTCTACCTTGTTTCAAGTCTTCAATCAGTACAGAAGAGGAGTGTGTTTTATCCCAAACAGCACTGCTGTCTCTCTTATAAAGAAAGTGGTAAGCATGATTTTCATATTCTTGCTGGAATACGTGGATATTGAGGCTTTGCCCATCAGCTCTTGATCTTGTTTTAATCAGTAAATCTACAATCTAGTTGTGAACAAGGCCAGACCATGCTACGTGCTGTACAAGCAAGGAAGGGTAATCTTGCTCCTAAGACCAATTACATAAAAATAAATAATTAGACAATACTGATCAACATGACAGGTTGAGACTTTGGCATGTCAGAAACCCACTGCTGCCAAGTTCTGGTTTGTATATGACATATGACAGCAAAGAAGAGCTTTAAAGATGGTTCTGAAAGAGCTTAGCAAGTTACTTTTTAGGCTGCTTTCAGAATGGAGAAGCAAAAGGCAGAAAAGCAAAGGCTTGCTTTGAAAAAACTCCAGCAACTGGTGAGAAGAGAACTGGTGGGTCCATCAAAATTAAACAAGTATCAATTCTTTTATACTGAGATATACAGAAGGATATGTACTCATATTTTGTTTTTATATAATATGAGGCATAATCTTTCTGTAGCATTAATAAAGCTGTTTCTCATATCAAATGCATTTTTTGGATGCTGAAGCATTAACAAAAGGGATGTGTGTCAGATCAACCTTCTCTGTTTCTGGTAACTCCTGTTAGAACTCTCAGAAATGCTGCTTTTCTGAAGAAAATACTGCAGACTTTTCAACCTTTCACATCACAGTCTAACTTACAGTTAAAATCAGCCTTACTCTTACTCCCAATTAAATATTACTATGATTGTAAATGTTTTTTCTTGCAGAAGGTATTTCTTGAAATGAACAGCTACTGTAATT
Organism: Lagopus muta; assembly: GCF_023343835.1. Lineage (NCBI taxonomy): Eukaryota > Metazoa > Chordata > Aves > Galliformes > Phasianidae > Lagopus > Lagopus muta. Next base: position 10,346,006 of record NC_064446.1, on the reverse strand, counting down.
AATGCATGGGAGTACCATGCACATTTAATAAGGCTCTAGATAAATTCCATCCTACCACAATCCTGTCTTTTAGCCTGGATTTGGAAAGGACTAAGTAAAACCCAAGTAAAGTCAAGCTGCTCAACTAGCCAGTATAATTCAGGCTAATGGCTCAACTGCTCACTCAAACAAATCGTAAACCACCCTAAATTAAAGAAAGATGATGCTATGGATAGGAACACAGTGGGCTTACTAAGAAAACATGAGCTCACACACAAGAACAGATGCATAGAAAACAGTCAAACTACCTTTACTTAATACTTCTTTGCTCCAAAAATGCTCATGCCCAACTCTGTCTTACCTGGACAAGCTCTCTGTATGCAGATTTTGCCAAGTTATAGGGCACCAGGAGATTTGATCCCAGAAAGTAGAGAACTTCCAAACCAGTGAAAATCATGGCAAATTTGTTGATGATGACAATGGTTTCCAACGGGACCAGGCAGAGCCGTGCCAGCAGAGGGAGCATGTGAGCAGAGAAGAGCCAGATCTGTTTTGTTTTCATGACGCAGGAGCAGAGCGTGCACACCACCAGCTGACCTGAAAACGCAACAGTCTTTTATAATCAAGCTGATTATCCCCTTCAGGAAAAACGTATTTTAATTCGTTATCTTTCCATAACACAGTTATCAACATCCAGCATATTATGACAGCTCTAACTAGGACATATCTGTTATGAAACCAGTCTCCTCTGCATTGTTTGCTAGGTCACAAAACTTATCATTTTTAGACTACGCCAAGTGAGGGCTTTGCAGATTAGCAAAATGCAAGCCCAAAGCACATCCAGAATCATGTTCAAATTAATATAAAGCCCAGGAAAAAAATCACATGGAGGATAACTGGGCAAGTCATCCCTCTGGTTTCCACACCCCCCAGTTCAACCTGTATCAGTGAGCACAGCAGCAGCATTTCTGAAGCCCAGCCATAAGACTATTTCGTCCTGATCTATTAAAAAAAAAAGTAATCAAAGGCCCCAAATGGCTTTTAGAACAATATTTACACTGTCAAGAGGAATTACCAACCAAGAACAACAAGAGGCAGCCAGGTCCACAGCTGAGATTTCAATAATTTCATAATGCTCCAGGGCAGTTGTTCAGAATTATCACTGAACCTTGCAAGTGACACATAATTAACAACTAAATTCTCTTAAGCAGTTGGCAGGGCAAAGGGACAGCTTTGCTACACACCCAGAGATCTGGAAGGCAGCATTTCTACAGCAGACCAGTCCAGTTTAACTCTCCCATTACAGTCACTGGAACTCTTTATCTCAGAGGAAGCAGCATGGAGACAAATGAACATCACCTGGGTAAGAAAAACTCTCACACATCACTTTGGGTAAGAAACTGGTGTTCTCCAATCATAGGACCTCTGATTCTTGTCTCATCTGATAAGCAGCAACACCTGCTTTCCTCCTGGCATAACAAGCTGAGTCTGCTCATCATCCCTGCTGAGTGTTGTTTTCCACCTTTTCAGTTCATATACTGATTGGAAGTTACATGTCATGGGAAGAAGAACTGTACACCACAAATGAAACACGTGGAGGCCTTGATCTCCTTCTTGCAGTCTGCATTTAGTCAGTTCTCAGAAGGGGCCTGAAATGACAGTGAAGCTTGCAGTGACAAGGACATAGTTCCCATCTTTAACTGGGGCAGCCACCCTTTTGTTCAGGACAGTCTCTTTGTGCTGCATACCATCATATCTTTCTAAGTAGGGCTGTACATAGTGAGATATCACCTACAATTTGCAGTTTCAGTCAGAAGGAATCAGCTTGGAACTCGTATCAAATCACCAAAAAAACTTAATGCTCAAACTATCTGCTAAGACTAGCAAATCCAATGGAACAGTCCATCTGCAATCTAAGATGCTGGGGATTGAAAAGCACAGCCAGTGACAATGAATCTGGAATGCTCTTGCAGGACTTTAGGCTCTTGCAGGAATTAATCTACTGCTTTAAGTTCCTGCCCATTCTTTTCCCCTCCTAAAACCTCCACAAATACATTAAATATAGCCAAGGACTCTCAGGCAGCAAGCTAACGGAAAATATGCAGTAACTGAGCCCATGTGGTTCTGTTGCTGTTCAAACCACATTTAGAAGGGAACTCTCTATTTCATCCCCTATTTTAAAAGGCTGATGTTAACAAATTTCCTGATTATGACATTAACTGCTTGGCAAAAAGCAGGATGCCTTGAAGTTACTAAGTGCTCCCACTACTGAGCAATGAGAGCCAAGAAAAAACAAGACTCCACAATAGCACCACTTCCACAGCCACACAGCTTTGTAACATCCACAGCTGACATTCTCACAAGGTGACACACTCATCCAAAAGACAATTCAAAGGCATTTATTCCCTGCACCCAGCACTTCAGAGCATATTGGTAACCCTATTTAACAGTCATTGGACTGAGCTAGAACTGGGGAAAGAACTGACTGTGAAAGACCAAAGGCACTCATGAATAAAGGCATTAAAAAAGATTAAATTTGTGACCCAGGCTGTGCATTGTACATCAACCCCTTTATTGTGACCACAGCTTTTAGGTAACAGAGCTCTATCACCATCATGATTGTTTCCTTATGCACCTGTCTCAGTGCCTTTGCCAACAGTGCTGCACCACAATGCTCAGGCAGGACATACAAGAAACAAACTGGAGCAAATCACCTCCTTGTTCTTTTCGCTGTGAAGATGGCAGTTAAGCACAGGATGCTCCTGAGACATGGCAGAATGCACTGGATAAATACCTTGGCATGTAACAGATTTAACATAGTATTTCATATTCACAGAAAACATTGTCAAATCTCAAAGTCCACTTCTATAGAACTTCCCCAAAGACCACCAACTGCCATCAAGATTAAAATTACACTTTCATGTTGTCCTTAGAAGAACATGGAGAACTAATAATGAGGGTATTAAAAACATTAACATACATATACTTGTTACTATAGCCACTGCTACTTCTGAAATGCAATAATCAGACATTCTAGTCTGCCGCCCAGTACAACAAAAAACTGTACTGGACAAAAACAAACCTGTCTTCGTCTCTTATCTTTAATCCACATTAAAACTGAATGATACACCATGGGATACTGATGGGTTTGACTCTTGAATTAGTTTCTGTCTATATGTCACAGAATGGCATAATGCCTCCTGACCTCTTTCTGCCTGCTGCTTTGTGGAGCTCCAAGGGATTCTGCTTTATCATGGAACTCTGCACTGCATCTAAGAGAGATTGAAAGAACTAATTACAAATATTTCCTCATTGAAACATACTAAAGGATTTAGCTGTACCTTGATGTCCTATGATAAGGCAATAAATTTAGCACACCTAGAAATCAGAAGAGAGAAGAAATAACCTCAAAAGATTTCCTTTCCTCAGGAAATAGCAATGGTGTTTCTACAAAAATTTTAAAAGCGAGGACAAATGTCACATTTAAAAGTGAAGATGTGGGCACATAAGAGATGTAGATACTCAGGTAGACCTAACATACGGTAGAAGTAAATCCATTTAAATCTTCCAACAGCAGCTGCAAGCAAAAAGAAAGCAGCTGAGTTTTGCCAACAGTGCACGGCTCACTAAATCTGTCAATAATCTGATGAAAACCACAGACCTTAATGAAAGGAATTAGGAAAGATTTGTCTTCCGAGTTTGTCTGGCTTATAACTAAAATGCACACAGTACATGCGTATTCCAATACCCTCTCAGCAGAGCATATGGTATGGCACAGCAGCCTTAATGCTGAATTTATTCTCTTCCAAAGTTCATTTGGGAGGGAAGGGTAAGGAGTGTAAAAACCCAATTCTTCACCATTTCTCTGACATTTTTAGGAAAAGGGTCATCTTATCCATTAATAAAATAATCTAAATGCAGTTTTGTGTTGTTACTCCTTAATGCTTTCATTAGAAATATCCCTGGAACTAGGCTGGAAAATAAAAAAGCCGCCTGCTTTTCATGCACACATCCACAAATCTATTTCACTTGTTTTTCTCCTTTTTTCTCAGAGTATGATAATGCTCAGCTGTAAAGACAATACAGAATAAATGCTTGCACAACCACTTCAAAGACAAAAGCATTATAAACGTTACTACTGACATTTCTACAGTGCTTCCCATCCAAGACAATCCAATCATTCTGAATCAGACTGCGAGTCTGAAAAGAACATGGAGACAGAATGCTACAATTAAGAAGCACAGTTCTAGAATTGGTAAGCACAGAAGCACTAAAGAATATTAATGCTATTTCTTGAGAGCAACTATATGCTGTCAATAAGTGACCGACCACTACAAACTGAACTGCATACATGACATCCTTGAATCTCTCTCCCCACGTTCCTCATGCTTGATGCTTTCACAGGGGTAGACAGGGATACAGAGACAAAACTCAAAGTTTTCTTTTAAGAATACCTCCTATGCTGCATACCATGGTAAATCACCTCCTATAAGAACTGCTTATTGTGAAGTTTTCACCCAAATCCAGGCATGAATTCAAAGTGCTTCTACAAGAACATACTCTCCAACCACTCGTCCTACTCCACCAAATTATAACACACTTTTACTTTCAATTCCATAGGTCATAAACAAGCATGAACTGCAACAAAGTGCACCTTTACAACAGTGTGATAGATTAAGATACCCTTATGAATCTCAAGCATTTGGACCTATCATTAAATTTTAAAAATCACCATAGAGATCTAGAAAATACTTCAGTGCTGTAAATAAGGGAGTATTGGTAATTCAGTGGACTATAGAGAGTCAGGTAGGACACACACAGGACTCCTGTGTATTAATGAGGATCACAGCTACCAAAAGTGATAGAGAAATTTGAAAACAAGAAGCAAAATGTGCCTAGGTTTCAATGAAGAGAATTAGGCAGAACTCTCCTGCATCACAAATATTTCAGTCACTTACCTACTAACGCAGTCATGAAACGATTCATTGAGAGAGGCTCCACGTACATCGGCCCTTCATATCCTGATTCTAATTCACTTCTCACGTAATCCCTAAGAAAAATAAAACCACAAAGTATGTGTTAAGATCCTTCTGATCGGACAAGATGCAATTTACTCATCCACACACATCTAACTTCAGTGTACGTTACAGACAATTAAGTAAATATCAAAAAGCTGTTATGGCAGCCTCACTGACTGAAGGATCTAACTGGAGCATGACTTCAGCAACAGGCACATTATCTGTAATTAGACCCACTGCCACAGCCGTAAAAGTCCTCTGGGACACCCGAGCTGCTCTTCTGCATGGCCTGAAACTGCTTATTGACAAAGCCTCTTAAGCATCATTTCATTTTCAAGTTTCCTTATTAAGTGTTTCTTTTTTCCTAATTATGTTTTTTTTTCCTCCACTAGAACCATGTGGAAAGGTCTTCCAATTAAAGGGACAAAATGTTTTGCACCAAATGATCTCTTTGCACTGAATTCAAAATTAGCTGTGAAGAACAGTGACAGTCGTGGAAGAGTCAGGGACAGGCTGCCTCATAATCCCTTCAACCAACAGGATTTAAAAATTGAGCTGCACACTGGGGAGCTCAGGTGGACCAACAGGATGCCCTCAAACTGATGGAGCACTACTGAAGATACAGTGAGATAATACGAGAACCAGATAGAACATTTGTAACTTTTTTCTGAGATGAGGTGGGCAAGGAGGATGAGCTCAGGCAGTCAAAGAAAGAAGTAAGAATCCTATGGAAAGCAGGCATTTTTCCTGCTGTTGGCAATCACCCATCAGCTCCACTGTAAATGGGCTAACCTACGTAACAACAAAGTAAATCAAATATGAACTTCATATGAAGAGCAAACACTTTGCACTTTCTGAAGATAATCCTGGAACAGCACAGCAGTAATTCTCCAGTGGCTCGTTAATCCCCTGCCATGAGACAGCAGGCAACACTCGTGACCCTTTGCATCCAGAGCTCCAGCTCTCTCTTCTGCACTCCCCACACGGCTGCTGCTGCACCTCTGTTACACACCATCAGATCCTGAGGTCCCACAGCCTCTGCTAACCCCATGCAGTCACTCCTATTTGGCTCCAGCCACAGGAATGCTGGGCAGACACACTCAATCTGATCCTGCACGGAGCGAGCGGGGTGTTTGCTCATGCGGCAGGGAGCTTCACTCATGGTGTAGTTCTTTACATCAGTGAGGTAAGCCACGCTCGCTGGGAAAGGTGCAGCCAAAGCAGAGCAAGCAAGGCTGGAAATCACAACCAATTTAAGAATTGTTCTTTATATTTCAGGGCAGAAAAATATATGCAAATGGTGAAGCATTTGCATATATGAACTACTAGAAGCATTCACTTCTCTCCAGAAATATGAAAACATACTCTGGTTCTAGCATCACTTCACCACTCCAAGCTAAGGTATTCACACACTCATTTACAAAAAGTCTCTGGAATTTGAGACATAAATCTCAAAGTACTTAAACAAACACTTCAAAACCCCTTCTTCATAGTTGACATCACTGCCTACTCAGTGCAGCTCTTCAAGTGTCACAGTGCATGCAAGGTATGCAGGTATGGGCTCTTTAGACTGGAACCTACACCACCTACAATCAAGAACACCTGAGGATGGAAAAGGCAGCTAACAGCTCATCCTAAGCAGAACATTCTCCCTTGCTGTCCAGCCAGTGCAATGGTTTGGTTGGTTGATTTTCAGTCTTCAAACACCAACACAGATGTAGTCTCTAGGACAAAGTTGGGTATATACATTTTTTTATTTCCATTTGGAGAAAGCACTTTCTCTCAGCATGTGCAAAACAAGCAGGGTAACCTATCAGTTACAAAGGGAGAAAAGAACACTTCCACAGGTTTCATACAAATTTGCAACATGCTGAAGATGGCTTTTTCTATTAGCAATGTCATGCTTCATCTGAAATTGAAGGTGAAAACGATGGTTATTTCTAAACTGCTGGAAGGAAAGCAGTGAAGACATCATTTTCTACATCTGCCAGGAAACAGGTTACAAAATCATCCAGAACACCAACGGTAGCAAGAAGACCTTACACAACTTAGCTAAGACACCAACAGAGCCACACTTAGTCATCTCTTTCATAGCAGGAACAAGCCTTTCAAGCTAGATTCCTTGCCCTTGGCTGATCCAGTCATTCACCCAGAGGTGTCACACTCGGCTTCATTCTTTAAGCACCTCTCTTTAATTTAAGTTTGCACACCTACCAGCTCAGATAAGCATTGTTTTAAGGTCCCTATATTTTCTGAACAGTATTTGTGAACGGTGTCTGAATAAGAAAAGTAATTATTCTCTTCCCACTAGTAGAAACACGGGATCTTTTGGCACAGACACCAATCAGAAGATGTCTGGAACAGCTGCACTGCTACACAAGATGTTGAGAAGAACAAGAGCCTGCACTCAATTTTGAACAATTAAAGCTGTATTAAACTGCAGCTTTTATGTACATTTGAGAATTGTTCATTTTACTCCAGCAGCGTAAAACATTAATACAATGGCTGAAAGTGTGTTATTGCTGTAGAAAATTAGGATGTAAGAGTAAAGCTTAGATCAAATTGCCTTTTTTCATTTGTACATGTGTGCCTCGTTTTACCAAACTGCTGGACTGCCATGAATAACATTGCTCTATAAAGGTGAAGAGATACAGCACAGTCATTAATTGTTATGGAAAGCCAAGAAAGGTCTGTTATTAAAAATATGCTTTGTAACTGACAAGCACAAGGCACAGTTGTTATTTTACCTAATTGAGACATATTGTTGACACTTACTTTGACTGATTATTCTTTGCTGTTAACATCAAATACACACACACTTAAGAGTTTGAATACCTACAGGTACTCTGAAAACTTAAAATGTTTTAAAAATGCAGATAAGACAGAATTCAATCGCTTGCTCCCTGCCTTTTTCTCCTCCTTTCCTCCTCCTAGCTACCTTCATCCCAAATCTTCCCCAAGCTCTGCCAGGTTCAACATCTGGAAAGCAATGATAGCATCAGTTAAAATAACGTGTATTCCATTTTATAGCATAAATAATATTTGCAATTGCTTCATTTCTTTTACTCAGTTTTATTGTTGAAACTGGGGGCTGGAGGGGGTAAAACATGATCCTTTCAAGCAAGACATTCATGCAGCTACATATAAAAGAAAAAATATATATGTATGTTTTCTTTGTCAAGAGTGGCAGGGCTGTTTTTTAAAGCTGACTTCTTTTTTCTTAAACAGATGGTGAATTATCTCTACCCAAACTGCCAGGCTAACATGATGTATAAATGCAGTACTGCCATGGACTCTCCAAGAGCTCACAAACATTAGCTAATCAATCCTCACACATTAAGGTAATTCCTGGTTTTACAGCTGAGGAAGCAAATGCTAAGAAGTGTCTTGTCAAGGTCAAAGAGATCTGAAGTCTGAATCAGAGCTTAACTATAACATTCAGATCTTATTCCTAGACTTGCAGCTGAACCACAAGCTATTTCTGGGCTGGAAAAACAGCACTGAAGGCTGCAGTCTTCCAGCAGCTCAGAATTTCCAGGACGCTGCAGAGTCACAAGTGCCAGCTGATTCCTGTTCTAAAATCTGCATTAACCAAACTGGCCTCGCCTCAAGATGGGATCTTCATCTGTTTTAAATAGCCTCCCAACTGGTAATGTGTGCAAGCAGCACACACTGAGCAGATTTATTAGCAAAATATCAGGAAGTCTGCACACATGATAGCTGCATGTCTCCCTACAATCAGTCTGCTAAATAGAAACATCAGTTATAACTGGATAGCACCATTAATAAGAGGTGTAGCTCCAGCATCAAGAGAGTACCTGCATGTTGTTAAACTTGACTAGTTTCATCATGAAACTAGTATTCAGAAATTCTTTGAAATTTTCTTTGAATATTTCTGATTCAGGAATTCTTTGGAAAACCGAATTCAAGTTGCATTCCCTGTGTTATACAAAGGCTGTTGCTGAGCTCCCCCTGAGCAGTGCCTCCTTTCAAACCAGTCTGCCTTACACCCAGGGAATGGATAAGCTCACTCAGAAGCACGAGCTACACTTGCTTTGTTAAATATCTAGGGAATAGTGCTGGACTATTTGAATTTCAGACATCTTTTAATTAAATATTTTTGTGCCAGTTGATGAAAGATTTAATTAAAGTCTTCATTAACACACTCCAGAAGCATCAAATACAGAAAGCTCAGTACAAAAGCAAACAGACCGAGCAATAGTTATCCAACAAATTTTAATGAAGCCTTTAAATGCCAAATCTCAAAATGCAATACCACTTACAATTCACACTATGGAGAAAAACAACTACAAAAATCACTGTAAAAAGCATCATATTTATTAACCAAAATCCATACCACCTCTCTTTGACTTCAAAGATTCAAAGATCCAGAATTGCATAAGGATCTTCAGCTTTAAATGTTCTGGACCAAAGCCCTGTATCTGATGGGTTTCTGGTACCAGCTGTATTCTCACTTAATACAAATACAATAAATAATGTTTAGGTTGCTGCTTTTTCTAATAAGTATGCCTTTAACTCTATCAGAAACACCCACAAACTGTATCTGTAAAAAACTGAGGACTTCGCTGAGGATGATAAAAAAAAAGTCCTCTTTCCTTCCTACCCAGTGAATAAGAGGTCTGATTTCTCTCTTGCACCCTCATCAGTTCAGGAAATAATAATTTAATAACTGAAACTTTGACAGCTGCAAGAGTTGCACACCGAGTTACCACAAACCCTTCATGAACACTTCCCCTGAGCTGCAGCATACGCAAACGTTCCAGCAAATGCTTTAGTACAGCAATTGTGATGCAGAAATAACAAACCTGTTACTTCACTTAATTCAATCAAAAGCACGTTTTTAAATGTTTCCCATCAGCAGGAGCAAAAAAAAAAAAAAAAAAAAAAAAAAAAAAAAAAAAAATCAAGCTTAGGTCCACATTTACAAAACTTCCCACGTAAAGACCGTAATGCGAGGTCACTCTCTTTGGTTCCAATTTAACATCTTGTCACTAGAAAAGTTTACACTGGCTTTCAACAGATTTAACTCCTGCCAAACAAATGAAGACGATCCACCTTGTCTTGCCTTTCTCAGAGTTGTCCAGCCTATTGCTTTGTGTTTTAGATCCTAAAACCTTTCTTTTCGCTTTCATTGTAAAATATATTACACAAAAATGAGTTTAAGAATAAATTCCACAACTTCTTCACTTTTATTACCCTCACAGCACTACTTTCTCCCTTCTTGTATGTGCCAGGAATTTGAAGGTAACATTCTGTTCACTTGGTAAGACACCTCAGTGTTGAAAGCATGTTAATTAAGCCAATGAATAACAGGTTACTACATCACAGGTCATATTTAGTCCTGCAGTGTTTTCTGTCCTCAGATTAACAGACATTATACTCTGCAGAAAAGCAGCTAAAAACTTCTCTTAAGTCAACACAAATACACCAGAACTAGTTGACAGCACATTTAATTCCATTAACTTTTTAAGACAAACAACAGCATGATACATGTAGTTATCTGGCACAAGAAAAAGCTTCCAGAAAACCAGACCTTCCCTGATTTGCAGAAACTGCTAACAAAGTATCCATTGTATTTTTAACTCACAAATGAAGCTGACAAAATTAACCCACTTATTCCTACCTGGAAATTTGGTGCCCAGCATACAGCAGCAGTGCAGTCAGAAAGTACAGGTAAAGCTGAACAAGGTGTTGCCTTGGTAAAGTTAGGAGCACAACACTTAAGATGTAACCTGTAACAGAAGGCAGAATTTGAGATTTCAAAAAACATTACCTAACCCCATGTTTCTTAAAATATGAACTAGCACTCAAGTTATCCAGATTTCGTCAATTATCTTTGCTTCCATTTGGTCATATAACTCATGCATTTTTAGTTTCCTCTCATCAAAACACACAGCACACTAAAACTGCTCCTCCCCCCCATGAGCAGAGACAGCTCTACCAGTTTCTATAGCATTACATCCAGACAGCAAGTGGTGGACTTCATCCCCCTGTATTTTAGGGAGACACTATCAAAACCAATGTAACAAAAGGAAAAGGCTTAGGAGGCTTAGGTGTCCCTCTTTCAAATGAAAATAAATTTCAATGTAACAGAGAAAGAAATCCATCCATCCAATACACTCAATAATGAGATGTCAAACACCCTTTGCTTTAAGCCAAGAACACACAGAACACTTATTCATGCTGATTATCACTATATGTTTTAATTCTTCCACTGTATCTTCACGGTTTTAAGACACTGTGCCCACAACTGAGGTAGACAGACACAGGCTCTTCTCCATTCTGGTAACATCAAAGCACACTGAAGCCACCAGGGCTCCATGAAACAAGACAACGTGGCACAACCGAGTGTTTGTGGGCACTGACAGCAGCCGTTACTTCACTGCCTGTTGGTATTTAGTAAAACTGTGGGAAAAGATCCAATGCGGGTAAAGCTCCAGTCTTTAAAAACACAGCCTGGCTGCTCAGCAGCTTTTATAACCAACAGAACACTGATCGTTCTTTCCCTAACTGCTCTCATTAGGATACCTTATTAACGCAGTACCTCAAAGTGCACTCCACAAACGGGCGGTTTTGTGTTTGCCCACCCTCTTCACTTTCCTAGCCACTCAGCAGGGTCAAAGACCCATCGTGTGGTGCCTGTACTGATCTCTATCCCCCAGCTCTCCAACACAATGCAGCACTCATTCTCTTTCTGAAGGTCAACTGAAGTACCTGGCACTGAAACTCATCCAAAAGAAAAAAAAAGAAAAAAGAAAAAAAAACCAAACGAGCTGTGGCTCACAACTTCCCTTCAGCTAAGAAGAAAACGCCAAAGTTAACCCATCACCTCAAGTGTAAGGTGAGCCTGCAGCCCTAAGTATCATCCAAGTATTCAGCAACACTGAATACAGTTTAACTGAGTTAATTCAGGAAATTCTTAAAGAATACCAAAGAAAGCAATGTAACTCTAGATTAAGTACTCAAAGGCGACAGCTACTGTAACACAATATATTCCTACATTTGATAAAGATACAATGTCAAAGTCAGTATTTATGTAGAAGTATTTCAATACTACTTAGCAGGTCCCACCTGCAATAAGCAGCCCCTAAACTCTGTCAATACTCCGGTCTTCTAAGTGACTTTGCAGCATGCTCCTAGAAAAGCCACCAGGATGCCCACAGCAAAACCAGCTCTCAAAACAACTGCAGACATTTTTAATACTGGCTCCTTGCTGTGTACATCATCTTCCCTTCATTGCTTTGGAAGGGACAAATCTGCCTGGCACAGCCATGCCCCACTCCTGCCCTGAGTCCAACCTCCCCCAAACTTTCTCACTCAGCATAGCCCGTGACTCACCTTCAGGTGGAGGAGAACTAAATGCTGTTTATTATGCAGCCTTTTATTCCTCTTCTACTCTATAAATAGTCCAAGAATACCTGCTTACTGTATCTGCATTTAAGCTCTGCCATCTTCTTTACCTTATTCAGTCACATGAAAGGCCACTTGGTTATGAACTTGAAAGGAGCTGGGATAATTTATGCAGAAGGAAGACTTTTCAGGGGGCAGCAACTGCAGCACAGCCACGTTACATAGAAGTATTTTAAAGCGACTCAAGTTCATTCTTCTCTGTGATCACTAACTCAAATCTAGGAGGATACACTGAAGGGCTGAGAAAACATCTAATCACAATCAGAAGATAGGAAGGCTGCTGTCACATCTGTACCTTTCACACAAATGACCTGCAGGCAGCACAGGTGATGCCACCGCTCTTGAGTTTGAGCCAGAATTTAAATACTTGTTTTGAAATAGCCTTTATTTACTCTGTTACATCTTGAAGGAGAGAGTGAAAGACATTTAAAGTAGTTTCTTTGCACTCCCATTTACAGTTCCATCTTGTAACTTCACTAGAGAGATTTTGACACACTTGATGCTGCAGTATTTGCATTCTTTCTGCAGAGGCCTTATTCCCACAGTGGTATGAACCTCATTTTTATCCACAATGTTTCTGCCAAAAAAAGAAAGCAAATAATTCATTACCAAACTAGCTCATTGCAGGAAGAAGATGAGCTCAAATTCAGACATAGCAGCAGCAATATTCTGTTCCCTTTCTTTTTGCTTTGACAAATGATGTAATTAGTAAATGGCATAAATGAGATTCTACTTCAAAACAAAGGACCAGGAAATGAAATTTCTCACAGCAGCTTTCTCATCTAAATTATTACATTGCTTTCATTTGCACCTCCTCTGTCAGAAGAAAGCAGGGTACTGTAAACAGACATTTCTTTTGGGGAAGGATCTCAAGGATTTACAGCTTGAGAAACAGTTGTCCTGGTGGGTAACCTTCAGCACGGGTTAACAGTATCTGATTTGGCCCAGCTTAAGAAGCACAGAGCACTTGTTAGGCAGCAAAAGGAAGCAGAGAGCTTCCACCACCTTTTCTGTAAGATGGCACTGGCTTAGACACCACTGGAGAAAGAAAATAAAAATCAACAGAAAAGCTAAGTTAAACATTTCTAGACAAGAACACACGCATTCATTAGCTCATGACCTCATTTACGACGTGTTGATTCAGCGAGATGAAAACCCCTCACTGTGCAATGCTCATTGTTACAGTAAGCACAGCTCACAAACTGCCTTTCAGCAGTCTCTGGTTGCTTCCCACCAAGGTGTTTCCCAGCTTCCCTCACCCCGCATTACCTCCTTCCCCACTCTGGTTCCTGAGCTTTATTGGCAAGCTGCATGCAGCGGAGGTTTCCAGAGCACGATCAAAGCCGCAGCGTATCCTCTTTATGAACCATTTTAGTGCTCATTTGCATGATTACAGATCCCTGGTGTCCACTTCATGTTATTAATCTAAGTTTCCTACAGGTTCAGTTGAAAAATGAGAACTCTGTGGATGAAAGCCAATTCAAGAGTTCACAGCATTTCTTAATAAAACCCAACCATCTCTTGGATACTGCTTCAGCAGAGGCTCGTCAAGGAAACACCGCTCTCAGAAGGAAAGCAGCTGCTTATGCTGGATACTACAAAGGAAGGAATTTAAATCTTTGAGCACCAGGAAGTAATAGCTTCAATTGCACCAGAAAATTAATTTGGAAGGAGCTATCTTCCTACTCAACCATGCCCACTGAGGATGAAGGGTGCATCTTACAATGCCCTGCAAAGCAGCAACCTGTCAGCCACAGAACACCATCAAGACTCTATCTGTCCTGGCTCCACGAAGGATCAGTGCATCACCAAGTCAGCCACATAATTTCAGCCTAACCCTTGCCTGTCTCCATCTCAGTTTACTCAGAAAATCACCTGGACACAATATACAAGCACCAAGCACAGACAAACTTCTGAAAGACTGTACTTGATGTAGTAGAAGCAGGATAACAACTTGCACCTTTATCCCAAGTGAGTCTAATTCTTAGGATAACCATTGACACAGCACAATTTAGACAGATTTTATAAATTGCCTACATACCTAAAATGTCTATTTCAAAAGTGGACAGTGCTCAGAAGGCACTCTTTGGTTAGTAAGGCATGATGCAAAAGTCACCAAACTCCTGTGGCCACACAGATGGAATGTTGGCTCAAGTCCAGAAGGAGCCACAGCAGCCACTTATTTTTAAGTCAGGAGAGAAGAAAAGCTCTTATGCATCTTCAGCTTCCTCACTCTCCCACCCACCCAGAGCTGCTGAAGACAAATGTTGCACATTCTGAGAAGCTTTGTACTTGGAGCCAACGTGGTATTTTTGCCTTTCAGAAAACATGCTGAAAAATTAATTCTACGCTGAGAAAACACATATCCAAACCTACTTGTGCACAAGAAAATTAGTATTTACCCAGTCATGGCAAAGTGCAACTATAAACAGAGATCTGAAATCATTACAAACATCTGCATATCTCAGTGAAAATAATTGCAACAATTTACTCATTACTGGGGTACTGCCATCAGTTTCAACAGATGTTTCTTGAATTATTAAATATGTAACAGATTGAGTGTTTGAAATATAAATAACCCAAGAACTGAGTTCCTTACAGAGATTTACAGTTATGTCAGAATAAACAACATGGACTTCAGGCTCTAGAACTGCTCTATCATTAAGGGGCTGCTTCTGTAACACAGCACACATACTGGCCAGAGTTCTGGCATGAATTACAACCAGGGAGAACCTGAAGAAAACTGCAGATGAAAACACAGCTGGAATTGGAACCATAAAAATAGAATGACTCGCAAAGTATTCCAAGTCATGAACACAAATTGCGGTACTCAGAAATACAACTGTCAACTGAACCTCATAAAATTTTAAGAATCTCCTTTCAAGCAAGCTACTATTGACTTCATAAAATAATAAACAGCAATACAAGTTACCAAAAAGTGTTACCAGCTTCACACAGAAGTTACCTGAAGCTGACCAGAAAAAGCCTAGGATGCTATGGCAGCAGTATGAGAATCAGCAGACTCTGGGGATAGGAGAGAATATGCTAAATTTTGACCATGGCATGATCTCTACCCACTTCTTTATCTACCAACCGCATTGTATAATCCAAAAAGAGGATATCAAGATAGAGCAAGTATTTCTTCAGAGGAAATAAAGACCAAGTTCATGTCATCAAATTGCACTTAGTTAAAAATAGCCATAGTTTAAAATAGTAACAGTCAGCAAATGGTTCTACTATCCCTTAAGTTAAATGGTTCTGGAAAGAGGGCAACAGAAGATGTGGGACAGCAAATCTAGAGGTGCTGGATGTGCTGGCTCTGAGCAGCACTTCACCTATGTGTGCACTAACTGCATTTGCACATTTAGTCACACATCCTCATCTCAGGATTTTGAGAAGTTTGTTTTTGGAATGAGCCCAACTGCTTGCTGCTGCAGTGTGAACCAAAGCTTCCCATGGCATTTCTTACTGTGTTTCTATCAGATCTCTGAAACTTTCCTTTCAGAATCACAGAATGGCCAGGGTTGGAAGGGACCTCAAGGATCATGAATCTCCAACCCCTGCCACACGCAGGGCCACCAACCTCCACATTTAATACCAGACCAGGCTGCCCAGGGCCCCGTCCAACCTGGCCTTGAACACCTCCAGGGACGGGGCATCCACAGCCTCTCTGGGCAGCTGTTCCAGCACCTCACCACTCTCTCTGTAAAGAACTTCCCCCTGACATCCAATCTAAATCTTCCCTCCCTCAACCTAAAACCATTTCCCCTTGTCCTGCAGTTATCAACCCTTTCAAAGAGTTGATTCCTGTTTGTAGGCTCCCTTTAGGTCCTGAAGGCTGCCATGAGGTCACCCCGCAGTCTTCTCTTCTCTAGGCTGAACAAGTCCAGTTCCCTCAGCCTGTCTTTGTGGGGGAGGTGCTCCATGATCATCTTCATGGCTCTCCTCTGGTCTCTCTCCAACAGCTTCTTGAACTGAGAGCTCCAGACATGGATACAGCACTCCAGATGGGGCCTTACAAGAGCAGAGTAGAGGGGGACAATCACCTCCGTGTCCCTGCTGGCCACCCCTCTTCTGATGGAGCCCAGGATACCATTTAAAAGACACCATAAAAAACAAAATCCAAGCAAATAAAAGATCTTCCAATGAATGCACGATTGTTGAAAGAAAGCAGGCAGACCAAGAAAGATAGCAACCAGCTACCATCAGATGGCAGCATCTTCTGACTTCTCCTGTCCCGTTCCCCTTTGTTGAAGGCCTTATTCCAAACAAGTAGCTCATACCTGGTCAAGCGATGTGACCAAACAATTAAGGCATTAACCATAAACTGCAAGAAACTGCAATTATAAACAGGGTTGGGAAAAATGACGCATGTTTCACTTATTCAAAGTATTTTAAATGGTTTCTTGACTTTGTTTCCCAGATTTTATTATTGTTGTTATGACAAAGAATACAGTTAAAGATAGAAAACTGCTCTTATTCTTAGTTAAGAAAACAATACATATTTAGCATACACCAGTGCCCATAGTGATTTATTTCCAAGTCTGATTACAGGTTAAGTACATGACTCTTTCCATTTAACTTCAGAGCATTTATGAATTAGCACAAAATAGCACTACTTTGCCCTTCAGAGGAAGAAATTACGTGGTTTCATCTATTTCCATCATCCGTATCAAAGAAATATAAATGACTCCCCTCTCAGAGCTAATCTAGAGCATAGGATAAAACACTGAAGTCTGACTGTAGCAGTGTGCTAGCCTACTGCATACAAGTTTGAGGCAGAAAGCCATTTTAGCTAGCTAGCACTTGTCCTTAAGAAGAGGGTTCACTTATTAAGGGTTAACTTAACTTACATAAAACAATTTTAACGAAGTGTTAATGAAACCACATTATACCTTTGAAGAGTTGTGGACAGAAGCTTTTCTGTTCCTTTTCTAAGCTTTCCCCCACTCCTCACCTCCAGATCTCTCTATCTGATAACAGACCACTCCAACCACCACTGATACTGCAGCAGCTGGGTGCAGACTTACCACATGCTGTGCATGTTGAAGGCTACTGCAGGCCACACAGAGGCCTTTTAAACCTCTGGAACAGTAACCACGGTGCTAAATGACAGATAAAGTTTACCGGAAAACTGCAAAGTAATTTTGTTTATACTAAATTAATCTGCTTACTTTCAAGAATTCTAAGCAGAAATTCACCTCCGCTATTTGCAATGCTTTACACGTTTATAGTTACATTTCATGCAGTTGAACTTACAGCTTCATGATATGGGAGGGAAAAGCTGAATCAAATAGCAGCTTGCATCCTAGAGGCTTTTGTGACTTTCTCAGTACTGCTACCTGAAACGTGAGTCACACCATAACACATCTCCTCACCTGCCCAAACATAACCAGCCTTTCAAACTGAGTGAAAGGGATGACCTTGGAGACCCCCAGCTGGGCCCTTGGTGCTGGGAGAACATTTACTCTAAAAAAAAAAAAAAAATCAGTAAAATCTACCAATCCTGATAGAGCTCTACTCAAACTGTTCCTTAAACATCCACCTGAGATGGGCATATCTGATCTCCTAAGCTGTTACAAGCATTTCTGTGATATGATACCTTATCCTTAAAGAAATTCAGTAATCATTTTATATTACAAAGCTGCTGCCACATTTGCTGATACCGTGTTTGCTTACAGCAAATATGAAAGATTTTTTTTGTTACAAAACAGATCAGCATGCTGAAAGATATCCACAGCAAACTGCTGTTCAGATTGCACGCTAACAGTTAATTTCCCTCAACATATCTTCAAAGAACCTTCATTTCCCAAACTGGTACAAAAGTACTTTGTTTATTTTAAAAATCCCATTTATACATTCAGATACATTATTTTAATTAACATTATGTAAACTGATGCAATTAAATCTAGAGAACATTGTGTAGACATGAAAGTTGATGTAGCCCAGCTTCACGCTGATGCAGCTTTAACAAAAACAGACCTATAACACAGAAAGAAACACAGATCAACTTTTTAAATACAGCACAAGCAAAGCTCTGTCCCAGATAATTGTCTGAAAATCTTTTAAAACAAGCAACTTGTTTGATGATTTGAAAGCTCTCCTTGGTCACAGCAACTACAGGTTGGAACAAGAGAAGTACAGACACTCAATACTGCAAAAGAAAATGCAGAATTACCACTGAGAGAATGCGTACTGAGACACCAGCCTGCAGGAGGAGCACACCAGAATCCACTGGTTCAGTACTTAAGGAGCATGCAGGTGAGAAATACTTTGAGGTAATAATACCTACCATCTCTGTAATGCTTTTTTATTGGTGTTATCTTAACACTCTGGAGCAAATACAATGTTATTAAATGACTATAAAAAAGAACGTTGTGTCACAGTTGGAAGTTATATCTTGATAGCTTACTGCACAACTGTTAGTTTTCTATTAGAAACAGAGCTGACTAACTAATTTCTAGAAGGTATTTGTTTGTGTACAAGTTGCATGCACAGATCAAGCTAAGCAGGAGAGGGTCAGGCAAAGTACCATGCCTGCACAGTCCTGTGTCATTTACCAGCAACAAACAAGCACTCTCTCCCCAAAACACATGAAGACCCCATAAAGCAGTCACATCAGCTTTTTGCAGTAAAAGTAGATAGGTAAGTATCCCTAGCCAAGTAGAACGGAGCCATAACAAAGAAAGCCACATGTGTTTTCAGTGACAGTAAATAAACTTCCAGACAGACATTTAATAGATTGAAAATAAGAAGTTACACTTCTGCAGTCAGGATTAAAACTCTGGACAAGCCATTAAAAAAAAAAAAAAAAAAGTCCTCTAACAACTTAACTGAAGGGCGTTTTCCTTAGCTGACTCCAGTACATCTTTATCCTCTAAGTCATCTACAAGGAAGAAACATTGCAGAATGAGCTAATTACATGCCAGCCACTTCTCCCAAAGCTAGGCAGCACCCATGCTGATTGTCATTGGCTATCAACCTCAACAGCCTGGATCCGAGCCCTAATTAACCCCATATGCACTCACTAGATGAATCACATACCCACCTGGAGAGCAGGTCCCAGAACAGTAATCCTTTCATCTCCTGAAAGCAGACTTCTAGCATTTCAGAGCTAGACTTGCAGGGGCAAGGTTGAAACCTCAGCTCCCTGAACCATGCTAGTAATTTTGTCCATTTATCTGCCACGCAGGACTTGTTACATGCTCTAATCGACTCGGAGCATACATACAGGTCATAAGGTTGTTTGCTGAAGAACCATATCCACACAGCAGTAAAAGCCAACTTTCTGGTGCTGTGGTCACAGCTCAGAACAGGCAACCTTTGCTCTAGTCTCTTCCTTAATGCCAATGATTTAAGTTACACTACTTGTCTGCTCAGAGTTTCACTGCAGCTTTCTTACTAGTCAGCTGCAGCCAGCATTACTGTGCTTCTCTCAGGGCATCAATACTGTTTCCAGGCATTAATTTTATTCTATTTACATATCAAGGCTAAATAACAAAGTTGAAGACCCTACACAGGACTTCTTTACTGCTAACATAAACAGGCCTACATTAATTACAGTGCTGCTGATTACATTTATTTCCATGCAATTTGTTGCAATCAATATATTACCATACTATTATAAATTTCTTAACAATTTTGAAGCAAGCAAAAATGGTATTTACTAGTAGTGTTTTCTCTTGAATACGCATTCACTTACCCACATAATGCATGTTAAGGGCCAAGTACTTGTACTGGAAGAGAGGGTTGTTGTGCAGGCTGCTTCTTTGGATCTGCTGGAAGAACGAGCTGACATCCCATCTATACAAGACATCCAACAGCATGATGCTTGGGACCCTCAGGGCCACATTTAATATTGCCTCCAACTTCTCCTTTGCAGCCATCCTCTTCTCTTTCCGTGAACTGGCAGCAGACTGTAAATAGCACAAGACGGAAGAGTAATCAAATCAATCTCACTGAACAAACAGCTATTAGGCTTTGTGAACATATGAATGGGGCTTCCTGCATGGCCACAAATGACTAAATGAATCCACTGACTGAAATTCAAATCCAGGCAGGACAGCTTCTATTTTTGCTATATGTAAGTCAATTTGCTAGCAGCTTTCCACGGCGATATGGTAAGACAGGGGCTGGGGAGGCAGGTTAATGACACAATAATGGTCAGAGCATACACCAAATAAACCTTTATTCTATTTGCACTAATTCAGAGTCCAAGTGTCCATTCAAAGGACTCCAGCACACAAGAGATTCCACAAACACCAACATGAGAAACTATAAAAAACAAACAGCAACAAAAGTCACACATAAAGAGTACTGCCAATGATTTGTTCTGTTTCTATATACAGATTTGTAAGTCTCAAATGAAATAAGCACCAGCTAAAACTTTTTAAAACATTTTAGATTCATTTCCTCAATGCAAACTGAAATGATTTTTAAAATAAGTTCAAACATCAGAAAATTATTTAGGACATTCATTAACCTCTATGATTTTATACGCTTATGGAATTCGAGGCAGTTTTGAAGATTAAGACCAGGAACAGAACTATTCTACTTATTCTAATGTAATTCACTGCAAGGAATCATATTTTAAAAAAAAAATTACATCCTTTCTCCTGAGTACTGGAAGGTAATTTAATTTTGGAGGTTGCAATCAGAGAAGATGGATGATGCAAGACAATGAAGGGCTTTTCTCCTTTTTTTCTAATTCATCCTTCTTCCTCTTTCAAAACAGAAATATATATGTGTATATATATGCGTATACACACACACTGGTTCACAACAGCATTTCAAAGGCTGTTGATCTCCAACAGAACCAGTCTAGAGCAGAAGGATCACTTTCCACAACCTGCCAGAGCACTGCTTTCAGCTGAGACCAAGAGCTGTATCTAAAAGCAAAGCACTTCTCAACCCTCACCCACGGGGGAGCAGCACAGCCCCCAGGCTGGTACATGAGCCACCATTACACACACAGTGTACAGAAGCAGAGTAGCAAAGTATTCAAGGCCAAGGTGGGGAAGATCCCAACAAGCATTTATTCAGCAGCAGCCATACAAACAAAAACCATCACCAACAGCAGACCATTAGAGGCTGAGTTCAGGACTAATTGGTCTAACTGGACAGACTGGAATTGAGAACCTCTTCTTATTAGGGGGGCAACTTGAAAAAACCCTGCGCTCCCATCACAGAAACAGAAAAATCTGCATTTGGAACTGTGCTTTTTAAAATAAGTTTTACAAGATTTTCTTTAAGTGGTTATTGTGCAAGTTTTAAAAATATAACACGGAAGCACAGCACCAAAGGAAGTCCTGCTCATACACAGAAACCAAAAATCTTTCCTACTTCTCATACACAACCATCATGTGAAGCTCTGTTTGCGTTGCCATGGACAAGATGCTCCCAGGAACCACTCATGCACACCTGAAGCCACACTGACACGATGACAACATCAGTTCTGGCCAACAAGTCAGGGTGGATCAGAAGTGAGGTCTGTCTCAGCAGACTATAGGTTACAGGGCTGCCATCACCCAGCCCACAGCCCCATTTCTCAAGTAAAGCAGTGTCACGTCCCACATACCAAGCATACCACAGGAAGTCAGAAAGTGTTTTTAGCTGTTCCTTTACAGACAGCTACAGCTCCTGCAGCAGCTCTGCAGACCCCAAAACGCCACAGTCATGCCTGGCCCCCACGCCACCCACTGGGGCTTCTGAGAGGAAGTTCTGCCACAACACTTACAAATATTTAGGACCAATAACCAAAACCACTGCCCAGATACCTTAATACTCATGTTTAGCATTCAGTGAGAATGAAAGGCAGAGGCTAAATGTGCAGCACTGAACTGGGACCTGCACAGATGGGAACAAGGTGTTTCAGCTGCAGGCTGCAAACCAAGCCTCTGCTCAAAGGCACACTGCTTAAAGCCAACTGATATGAAGACATACAGTGTCCTTTCTTCTCCTCCTCCCAAAATCCTTGGGTTTGCCAGATACACAAGATTAACTGCAACTAATTAATTAATTAAACCAAGCTGCCATCTGCTTTTTGCTAAGACACACTTCCAAGTGGATCAGGGCCTGGGGGGCAGGAGCTGACTTCAGGTGTTCACTGTTACAGCCAAAGCAAACTGCCAACAAGCACTGACTCCCAGCTGAGCTCCCATGACAAACTTCTTTCAGTCAGCTGCAACCACAGGACAAACCCACAGGACAAGGAGGAAGCTCCCACTTTCCTGATTTACCCCAAATACAGAACTCTGTGGACTTCTCCAAGTACTGAAAGTTAATTGGGGTTCTGCACATCCACATTAAGTTGAAAACTTTGCCTTCCAAATCAATACATGCATACTTGAGAATGTAATAGAAGTAGAACGAGCAGCATTTCTATTACCTAAGGAAGTGCGCAATTCTAACCCTGTTAATGAACACAAAGACAAGAAAGACAAGAGTACAGTACAGTTCTTCAGTACAAGAAAGACAGGGAGCTCAGTACAAGAAAGAAGGGAGTTGTTTGAGAGGGTTCAGAGGAGAGCCACGAAGATGATCAGGGGGCTGGAGCACCTCCCCTACAAAGACAGGCTGAGGGAGCTGGACTTGTTCAGCCTGGAGAAGAGAAGGCTGAGGGGTGACCTCATGGCAGCCTTCAGGACCTAAAGGGAGCCTACAAGCAGGAGGGGAATCAACTCTTTGAAAGGGTTGATAACTGCAGGACAAGGGGAAATGGTTTTAGGTTGAGGGAGGGAAGATTTAGATTGGATGTCAGGGGGAAGTTCTTTACAGAGAGGTGAGGTGCTGGAACAGCTGCCCAGAGAGGCTGTGGATGCCCCGTCCCTGGAGGTGTTCAAGGCCAGGTTGGACGGAGCCCTGGGCAGCCTGGTCTGGTATTAAATGTGGAGGTTGGTGGCCCTGCGTGTGGCA
Organism: Lagopus muta; assembly: GCF_023343835.1. NCBI lineage: Eukaryota > Metazoa > Chordata > Aves > Galliformes > Phasianidae > Lagopus > Lagopus muta. The sequence goes on along the minus strand of NC_064446.1, from coordinate 10,322,664 downwards.
GGGGTTGGAGATTCATGATCCTTGAGGTCCCAACCCTGGCCATTCTGTGATTCTATGATTCTGAAAGGCAAAGGAGCTTTCAGAAGTACACTCTGCTGCAATCGATAGGCTACATTCTATGAGGCAGCCACTGACACACTGCAGCGTATTCTGCCACTGCCTGACAGAGCACTCAGTGCCCATAAGAAACTCTTTAAAATTAACTTCATTAGAAATGTGGATGTGTCAAATAAAGCTTCAGCTGTAACTGCTGCCAAGTTCTAACAAAACATAACACAGACAACCAACAAAGCTCACTGCACTCAGCCCATTACATCACAGAGAGCTCTCACAATACATTATTTTGATTGGTGTAAATGCAAACCAATAAAAAAAAAAATTAAACCTCTAAAACCTTTAGATAAAGGATGATGACAAGTTGCTGGATGCTCAGACATCAGAAAACATAGGTCACACTTAAACACAGCCAAAAAATGGGCTTAATAGGATTGGGAAGCCACTGGTTTGTGCCTCAGCATATTTTCCCCATGATTTCAAACATCCTGCTGTTCCAAATGAGGATGAGAAAATGAACAGTCCTAGGAAGAAATTCAGACTCCACCTCCTACATGAGTGCATGCACAGCTGCACTATTTGACTTCAAACAGCATTTTAACATTTCCCACCAGAACTGATTAACTTTTGGAAAACAGCATTTCCACAACAACACAGCACCTGCAAATCCCTCCTTCATCTGGCAGAAATGTTTGGCCAAAAACATTCCTGGCTGGTTTTAAAGACAAATTAGTAAAATCTGATATTTTTTTTTTTTAAAGCTACCACAGATTGGTCTCTTAGGAGTCCACTGCCAATACAGATGAGCAGCAAGCTTAAAAAAAAACTCTCAAAGACAACACACATTTTCCCTTTAATAGAAGTTTATTTCTGAGGCTTTGACATAACACAAGAATTTACCATTTCAACTGAAAGTGTGAGTTATGCTGCTTGAACAAATGCAGTACTTTTTTTATGTACTAACTTATAATTAAACATCACAGGCAGAAAATACTCACTGATGAAATCACGAGAGGATACACAAAATCTGCATCCATTCATCCAAGCAGGTCCAAAGTTCCACTAATCAAGTAGAGCATCTCACAGTAAGAAAAGCATTACACAATGTTTCTCAATACTTACAGAAACACGCTGGAATATTTGTTATTAGAAGCACTGTTCTCATTTCCCCACCAAAATAGCCAATAATTCCACTAACAGCCACCAAAAGCCAGCATAGAAAGATTCAGTAGCTCCATCTGCAATCAGAACTTCAGTGCAATGCTCAGTGTAACATCTGAGAACCAGCCAGGCACTCATCCTCCTACAGGATTAAGATTTAAGACAGCTGGAAAGTCTGACCAGAAACCAAAAGAAGTAACAACTTCAACTTGCTTTCTTCACACCTGCAACATTCCAGTTATTTTGGATACACTAACTAACCATCAGACTTTGATCTGTACTCCAGCTTCCACTTCAAATTACTGAAGCTAAAGACGTCACCAAGCTTTGAGCTTCCTGAAGGGTAAACATGGCTGGAAAGATCTTGAAGAGGGGAAGAGTCTTGACTTGGAACTACAGAAGGTGCAACGTCACAGGAGAAAACCCTAAAATTAGACCCATGAGCCATATTGTTCTCACTCATTTCTTAGAACCCTTCCTTCCAAGGGCCTGTCCTGTTCCTGAGGAAAATAAACTGAAAGGAATTTGAAGTACAGAAGAATCTGGTACTTCAGAGAGTTCTATCTTTATACCGTCTATCTGGGAGAGAGAAAACAAAGGGAAGGAAAGGGAAGGAGCAGTCTGAAAAGGTTTATCAGATAATACACTCAGCAAAGAACTTCCCGGTGTGTCTGTGCAAAAAAAAAACATACACAAAAACCCCCAGAACTCCGGAGAGTAGGTGAGTCAGTGATCCATCAGAACAGCTCCTGCCCATGCAGCCGGCAGCAAGGAAAGCAAAAGACGCCTTGCTGCTGTACAGCTTAAATGAGGCCAACTTCTGTGTTGGCTAACAAGGACAGCACTCAACCATTTCTGCTGAGAAGGCCAGAAACAATGAGCATACCGAGCGTAGCAGTAAAGCAGCGAAACACTCCAGTCTGCACTGCAAGGCTGTCATTAGGATCCGGTAAGCAGCTCCAGTAATACACAGTTTCTGTAGCTCAGCTGGTTAGTAATTCCAAGTAATAACCACTTGGTATTTAGCATTCAATTTAAAGGTTTATAGAGAATACAGTTCGCAAACAGAATACTCGATATGTAAGAAGGTGACAAGAATAAATGATTTTTTTCCCCATCTAGTTTAACAGCACGGATTGCTATAGAGCTGACTATACAGAACTGCAGAGTTCTTATCTCCAATTAGAAAACAAATGAATTGCTGAATTCCTACTCACCCCAGACCCTATCATTTATAAACAGAGACAACCAAAGTTGATCACTTCAAGCAAACACATAATATATTTCAGGTAAAACAACTGATACTGTAAATCAGTACCTCAACCCCTCATCTTTTCATGGGGACAGAAGTGAACATGCATTCACATTAAAAGCAAAAGCAACCAGAGACAGTTAACTGTATAGGAGAAAGAAATCTACATTTCCAACTGCCAGTAGTTTTAGCAAGTTTTATGAGGGAGAAGAAAATCAATTCAGGAATGAGAATATATCTCAGCCCTGGGAAGTTAAAAGTTACTTTAAAGATTTATTTCTAGAGTACTTTCATACACTATAAGCAGCTCCAGTCAATTATAGAGCAAGTGTATTATTTATAGGCAGCCTGTAAAACATCCAGTGCTTTCAAGTCTTCATAATGAGCAGGTAGGACCAGAGAGCTGAACTCGGGGACTGACACATGTTAACAAGGGTTAATAAACCCAGAAGGTACTCAGGAAAACCCTTCTGAGGATTCCTATACAACCACCTCCCTGCCTGAATATTAACAGTTCAAATGCAGGCACACCAACAAGGGCTGCTCATTTTTCAGAGCACAGAACATTGTTTGCCCAGTCGAGTTCAGAATCTGAAACACAGCTATCTAATTCATTACATTAAAACCATAACCAATTATATCTTTAAGTAATTCAGGGGAAAAGAAAGTTATACAGATTGAACAGAAATCAAGCTGCTCTCAGGTCCTTTCTGACTCTACAGTTCCTTGCCTTCTGAGCTGTGGTTCATTAACCAGTTATTCAGCAGATTTTTTGCCGTCACTGCCATATTTGCAAGTCTACACCTACAGGCCTGCCTAACCACATTTGTATCAGCATATTCTGAGGAAATCTGGGCTGCAGTCCCAAAGCGCCTCTGCAGAGGACAGAGCACCCAGGGACCTGCACACCGAGCACTGGGACGATGCAGTCTGTGACAGCCAACCCTGGGTTGGAGCAGAGGAGAGCAGCCACACAGGCAGAGCTCACAGATCCCACAAACTGCAGCCTGAACATGGTACCAGGATGCTGTTATGCAGCAGGATGAAACACATGCCATCCCCCACGGCTGTTCACCTAGCTTTGAGCCACTTCAGATACAGACGTAGACTATGTTTAGAGCTGGCAGTGCTAACTAGTTGTGCAACTAGTCACCCAACTCGTTACAAGTGAAAATAGAAAATACTTTCAAGATTTTCATGCGTTAATACCATAAAACTTTTGTTGTTGCAACTCTGAATCCTGTGAATAAGAAGCATCAGTCCTAAGCTTGTCAAGCAGGCAGCTCTGCTCCGGCGTTAACAGACGTGTGACACAAGAATGGTGAAAGGAAAGTCCCCCTTAAAGCTCAAGCTCTCTTTTAAACACAAAGAGTGCAATCAACAAAATTTTCCAGGAAAACTCCATGAGGTGAAGCACCCACTTCTGAATGCTCCTTTCAAGTGTGCAGCTAATTAAGCAATCACGCTTCGCTGAAATGAAAGGAAATGCTTTAAAATAAACACAGAGAAACCAACACACGGATGCTTGAAGCACATTGGAAGTGCCAGACATGAACGCACACTTAAAAAGCAAAACTGCTGTGAACTGTGACTTTGTAAACACCTTAAACATCCCCTAATGTGTTTGGTAATGAAAACTGGTGCAGAAGGAGAACAAGTCACCAAACTATTAAAAAAAAAAAAGATTTCCAGTGAACTGAAACGGAAGGTCTCTGCATGTTTGCATGAAGAGAAAAAAACCAACCCGAGAATAGCAAATAGCTTAGAGAAAAGGAGCACAACGTGAAACGCTAAGCAGGCTTAGAGCTTTCTAAGGCACACCCATCCTTTATGTCTTCTGGGCATGAGTCTCTCTGCATCTGCACTGTGGATTCCACAGCAGGACCCAAGCGAGGCACTCCTTTCCTTCCATCTCTCCCAAGGAAGGAATTCCCCAGCCCATCTCCAGACACACAGTTCAGCCCATGTCCCCTGCAGGATCAGACTGCTCTAACGTCAGGGCTTCCTCCCAGGACTGCTGCAAACCAGGTGAATGAATGCTGCATTTTAGACAAACAGTAGTTTCACATTACTGAGATTTCTGATGATCTTTCCCTATAATGCTGGTAAGAGAGAACTGTTTCCTAATGGTAATGAATTCAGGGATTAATAAAGTGAATTTTTTTTTGTGACATTAGGAGTAAGAAACTGGAGCTGACTGCCCCAACTGGTAAAACTAATGAGAAAACTATCTAGAAACACAGACAGTTTCCCATGCACAGCTAGTTGGTTAAGATAATCAGCACAAATAAACCAAATTTGCAAGTAAACTGAAGTTACAGGCAGCAACAACTTAACAGCTCACATTCTTTTTCTATACTTAATCTCAAAGAGTCATTAAAAATAACTTCCCTGTGACCCTCTCAAGTATTCTGAGAGTGCACTGCACACAGAACCCAAGGCACACAGCAGTGGGTACCCCTGCAGCCCGAGCACACAGAAAGTTAACAGCAACTCTCGTATTGAAAATCGCAGTAGACAAAGACAGCAACACCTACAAACCAAAAGAACAGCATTTGGAATGAGATCACCAATGGGTAACGCGTGTGAGTCAGGCACCTTACCGAAATCCCCCATCTCCCTGGAAAACAAAAGGCTTTTTTTTTTTTTTGCCTGCATTTTTTTGCCTGCCGTGTCTCCCACCTAGCGCTCTCCCTTGGTTACCGATACTTGCACGTCACGAACAAAAAACACCTTTCTCCCTTTTTCCGCCCTCCCCGGTGCAGCACTGCCAGCTCCCATCACAAACCCCGCTCCGGGAGCCCGAGGAAAAGTCCGACGCGGTACAAAGGAGCGCAGCCCCGCGGGGTTCGCCCCTTACATAAGCACGACCGGGGTCGGTGCGAGGTGTACCCCGGCCCGCGCCCGCCGGAGGGGCCGGTGCTGGGCGGGGGCGGCCGCGGACATCCTCGCAGCCGCAGCCGTTCCGGGCCGGTCGGCTCCCATACGGGCCGCACGCAGAGCACCGCGGCCCTGAGGAAGGCTGGGGCCGTGCGCGTGTGAGGAAATCACCTGGAGCGGCGGCTGGTGATGATGGTGGTCGCCGCCTCCTTTCCCTCCTCTCGGTGCCGGTGCCGTTCCCCGAGCCCGCGGCGGAGCTCTGCGTCTCACAGCGACGGCGGCGGTCGGGCGCCCGGCGGCGGCAGAGCGGCTCCTCCAGGCACCATGGCGGCGCCGCGCCGCCTCAGGGCGCCGACGGCCCGCGGCCCCACGTACGGCCGGCCATGGCCCCGCTGCCTGCGCGCGCCGCCCCGCACCGCGCATGCGCCCGGCGCGCAGCTCCGCCCCGGCACCCGGCGGGGTCGACCCGCGGCGCTGCGTGAGCGTCTGGTTCCATCACTTCGGTCCGTGAAAAGGGGTTCTAGGGAGGATGTCGGTGATTTCAGCAATTGAAAATACTAAAATTGACTCAGTTTTTTTTTTTTTTTTTGTGATCACCTTTGCTGTGATTCAATTCGAAAATACGGGACTTTGCGCTGTCCCTTCTCAGCTTGTAGAGGCGGCTTCCTGGCTGCACCCGTAACTCGTCCTTGAACGTAGAATCCTTAGTTGGAAGGGACCACTGAGGACCATCTTCCCTGCAGTGCACAGGGACGCCACAGCTCCATCGGGCTGCCCAGGGCCTTAAACAGCCTCATCTTGAAAGTCTCCAGGGACGGGGCACCAACCACATCACTGGGCAACCTGTGCCAGTGCCTCGTCACCCTCACTGTAAAAGATCTTCTCCTTATATCTAACCTGAATCTACCCTCTTTAAGCTTAAAGCCATTTCCTCATGATCTATCACATCAGACCCTGCTAAAGAAGTCTGTCTCCTTCTTTCCTGTAGCTCCCCTTCTTCTACTGAAAGGCCTCTATCTCGCCACCTCAGAGCCTTCTCTTATCCAGGCTGAAGTGCCCCAGCTCTCCTAAGAGGACAAGCTGAGAAGTGTTCCATTCTGTGTTTCATTTTCGTGGCCTTTCTCTGGATGTGCTCCAACGTCTCCTCTTCATATAAAGATTGCACAGCCATGCCCCAGCATGCTCTCTAAAGTGGTGAGGAAGGGCTGTAGCCCAAGAGATGTAATGCTTTTGACCTTCATACCTGACAAAAATTACAAAGCCGCACTGTCTCGGACATGAGAACCTTTGCTGTGGTGAAGAATGAAGGAATAAGCTGAACTGGAAAATCCTGTCATTCGCAGGGGCTGGGCGAGCCAACTCAGTAATTGCTTTTTTCCTTCCACCTCTAATGAGAACCCAAGCATTCATCAACATGTATAAAAGTGCTCAGCCTCAACACAACGTATGTCACTCCATGACACTAATACACAGATACTAATATAAGGGTGTCTGTCCACATCATGCTTTGCAAAATGACCCCTCTCTGCATACACAGGGGTTTTCAAAACACCAGAAGAAAACTGTAGTTCGAAGTAATACGGCAGGGCTCAGTGCTGCTATGTGCTCTGGTGGTTCTATCTGGTGTTAACATTGCACCTGACTTCTCTCCGATTTGTCAGCCCGCACATCAGCAGAAAGGAGACCAAACAGCACAACTGACTGAGGTTTCCCAAACAGAAGCCCTTCCTCAGGCAGCACAGGAAGCTCAGCTTATTGATACAAGTTTCCATGAGCTTCAGATTTTAATGATGTTTTAAAAATAAGTTTTGTTGTTTGTTTGTTTGTTTTTAAGCTTTTAGTTTAAAGCTATCAGAGGACAAGGGAAAACAGTGGCTTCATCAGACTCCAGCCATCCCATTATTCTGCCTGGCTCAGCCTACTCACTACTTTGCTGCTATTATTCACTAACACTTGTTGGTACCACTACACATCTTATCACAAGGAGTACAAACCACCAGCTGTCATATAAGGCATAAGAACCTCAGCGGAGCACTTGTATTCTCCTGTTGTGCATGGAAAAAAGAGAGTCACTTCTGTTCTCTATGGTTTCATTTCAATGCTGACTGAAGTCGGGGCAATGGTGCAGGATCTGTAAAATTCTACTGCCTGTTTCTGTGCTGCTTCTGAACAAAAAAAAAAAAGAAAGGAAAAAATAACACCCAGCAGGTAGCAGAGGGAGAAAAAACCTTCACTGTATAAAGCAACAGGTTTTTCTAGAAAGAGTGGAAGTCTATCATGATTTTAGAATTATATGTATCATGAAAGTATGGTAGTAAATCACTGAAATACTTCAGTTTGCAAGAAGACATTGGAATCAAATGTCCTTTCATTTCAACATCCCTCATCATTAATTCTGAATATGCGTTGCTTCACAAAAACACAGATTTTCTAACAGGCAGAGCAGGCAGCCTTACTGCTGTCTTGTCAGGCACGTCTTCAAAAAAGTACCACAACCTTCTGCTTTAAAAGTCCCTGGAATTTTAAAGCCTTTTCTACATTTGACACTGAGTGATAACGAGTTCTGAATTGTATGATTGTTTGTCTCTCATTATGAGCAGAGGCATTTGAATTACAAACTTGTAGGAACAGCAGCTGAGGACTAAAGAGGACCACTTTGGTGACATCTCATTAAAGCTTTCAAAAGACATTCTCAGAGTTCAGATAATGTGGAAATTTGATTTGTCTGTGTGGATGGACAACAGCCAGCACCTCAAAATGCTTACAAAGAAAACCCCTCAGAAGAACTCTCTAAAGCAGCAAAATGCGCTGACAGGGCAGGACACTGCACGCCTATGGGAGACAATAAAATGGGCAGTTTTATTTGAAGCTTCTCTCATAGTAAACTGTTTCACAAAATATTCACGCACACATATGTTAAAACAAAGCAGTAGGTCACACTGTGAAATGCACTCATACAACAGTTACATGCAAAAAAATTCAGAATGGCTGTGGAACCTGATTTTGTGCCTTGCGCGTCCGCCTCAACACACTGATAGCAGCCAGCCCCCAAAGCTGGTGTTCTCTTCTTGATATCTTAGCCCATTCACTGAATAAAAAAACAAATCAACTGTAATTCTTGCAGAAACTCATACTTAGTCAGAGGAAACAGTAGAATTACAGAGTCCCAGCACAGACATAGCAAATGTATCTGCCCGATTCAGCTGATCTTACGCCTTAGCCCCATGTTAGAACTTCTCCTTTCCATTGTCTATAACCCTATTTCCTAAGTCTCTCCCCATTTCTCAGCTTCATATCGACTTTTATTTTTTCTTGTCATTCTCGCAGCTTTTCACAGCTCGTTCTCGCAATTCAGCTTGTTCCAATATCCCAATTTCATATTTATTTCACTCTCTTCAGGAAACTACTTCTGCAGTATCTCTGATAATTACATCTCGTATGATTACATACATTTATACCACTTTAATAACACTGAGGAGTGCTGACTCCCAACAAATACACAGCTGCTGTGATTTGCAACTTACCTAAGGGAAAGCCATACCAATCTCTGTGTTGAGAAGCTAGAGAGCTGAGAGGTGATGTAAGGAAAGTGATGAATCAGTTTTTGTTCAGTGAAACAAAAGAATCACAGTTCTCTCCCCAGATCCCTTGCTAGTGGGGCATAATCTAGAATACAAAGAATTTAAGTAAATAAAATACAAATAATTGGCAGAATAGCGGAAGAAGAATAACAGTCACATTCAGCACATAGCAGATGGGTACAAACCTCCAGTATTTATAACATCTCACAGTGCCAACACTACGTAAATAATTTGGAAAAAGCTCATGTGAAGAAGCTATATAAATATTAGTCCAACTTCCACCTGACTGATAATGAAGCCAAGACAGACACTCACTGTATTAGTGATAACTGGAAAATGTGTTTCGTTGCAAACCAGAGATGTTTCTATGTCTCCAGCTGAGCTGCCAGCTACTGAAGCACATCACATTATTGAACACTGGAAACTCTCAGTTTTGCCCATAGTCACACAGTGACTCAGAATCAGAGCTCACGTTCACACGTTGTTGTTCCTGGGGCACAGTGATGGCAGTGTCCAGTAAACCATGCTGTCTGTTGGATTACATTTAAGAGCTCGGGAACAGCAGAGGTTTGTGCACAAATCTGCATTAGGCTGGAAACACTTGGACAGCGTACACTTGAAGAGCTGGACATTCTGACATCACTGCTGTTACTGCCTGCTCAGAACAAGTTTTAGAATTTCTTTTCTTTCACCCTAGAGCATCCCAGACATAGGGTACATCGGGATGTCAGGGAGTGGACATTTGCTTTAAGATTTTCACACTGCTTTTTCTTCTTCCTTGCTCTGCTAGAATTTACCACAGGGTAAACCCAAAGAGTACCACCACAAAACAAACTTTTCAGTACAAAGATGCTGCTGTTTGGGCTCTGAGTTGCAATTATATTGTCTTAGTTGAATTTCTTAAGCACTTTGCACTTATTAGTGTTAGGATTGAGCACCACCATGTGTTTTCACAGCTGAGTTAAAGAACATATTTATCTGTGCCACACGAACACCACCAGAAGCAGAGCATTTTCCAGCAGTGCCAAGCACAGAGTAGTCCCAAAGGAGTCATGGATCAGGCTTCAGGATACTAAAACATCATCATCAAACCCTAAATGAAATATCATTTAGAAACACTTAATAGTTTTTTCATATTCCTCAAACAAGGAATAAAACCCAAGCCAAGCAGAAAAACCATTAATGCCTCTCCTCAAAGAGAGAATTTTATCAAGGCCAATTAGAAAATTATTAGAATGTATCGAAAAGATTGTAAGTAGAGAGCTGATCACATTACAGTCTCATTTCTGTAGCCTGAATTTTTAACATAGGCCCGCAGGGTGCATAGTTTTATGACAGGGTGTGACTTAATTACTACTTGCAACTTTGGAAGCTTTCCAGCACTTCTGTAATGTGCTGCCCCAGTACAGATGACAACTGTCTATCATGAAAAGAAAGCCCTTTGTGACTAACATACATACACACTAACTGGTTTTACTGGGATTTGCAAGCAGTCAGAAGCTACACCTGACATGAAGTCAGTGGAGTAATCTCCCATTTATATTGCTTTTCCAGAAACCAGAGCACTTCTTATGCTAAAATCTGAGTATAGAACAAACCTCAACATCCGTATCCAAGCAGGAAACGCATAAAATTAATTCCCAGTCAGAAAAAAAAAGGACTGTGGCAAACCAGGCTTCTGTGCAGCTTTTGTTTATATGGCACCTTGCTCAGGTTTGCAATGCAATGCTAGGGACAGTTCTTGCACAGCTCCTCTCCTTTCCTCTTCATTTTCCTATCACTGAACCAGAAAGGAGAAAGTAATTTTCTCTACAGAGCAAGAACTAAGATGAAAGGACCAACACTCTCACTTTCCCTCCCCTGCAGATTTAATTCTGACCACAGGTGACAATTGGAACTGTGCCCTGTATCCTTCCCACCTGGTTTTACATAAGACTTTAGTACTGACAGCTTTCTTTCCTTTAAACTATTTCTAAGGAGCAGAACATCTAAATGCAAAAGCTCATCACTGTGCAAACCACAGTTTTCCTTTTACACTCATTACCAATGGCACAAAGTGACTACAGCTGCAGCCAAGTCCTGAGAATCCCAGCACTCCCCAAGATGGGACCATTGATTCAAGAGACGCAAAAACATACTCTGCCTTGAAGGAGCCAGCTTAAAAGCTAAAAAGGATTCCTGGGTAAGAATAAATCTCCTGTGAAGGTTATTAATGGAAGAGAGAAGCTGGTGACAAGAGAGCTGGGGCTGCGGACCCTGCTAGGCCACTCGCTCCGTGCCTCCTGTGGATTCTACCTCAAAAAGAAAACAAACAAAAATAAATAAATAAAATAACGAATTCCTGTCAGAGAGAGCAGCAGCTACGAGGAGCAGTAAAACGAAGCTCCCTCCTCGTGTTCCGCTGTGACTCTGAGACATCTCGGCGTCTCCCGGCACACACAGACCACCGCGAACTCCGCCTGGTTCTGGTACTGGTACTCGTACTGGTACCGGTACCGGCCCGCCGCACCGTCACAGCTCAGCTCGCACCAACACAGCTCAGCCACCGCGCGCCCCCGAGCGGGAACCAGCGCACATCAGCCACCCTTCCGCTTCCGGTGGGCTTCACTTCCGCTTCCGATGCGACGGATCGCGGGTCGGTGCCGGTTCCGTTGCCAGGGTGAGGGGCCGCATCGCGCTGCCGGGTGGGGGCCGGGCTTGCGGGCAACGCCGCTGCGGCCGCAATCGCCGTGGGGGGCTGGACCCGAAGTCCATTCCGGTGCCGGTGGTGCGGGGGCCGCGGGCGGCGCTTCGGGGTGAGCGCGTCTCTTTGCCCTGGAACGGCCGCGGCACAGCGGGGCCTGCAGCGGCGCGGGACCTCCGCTCTCCCCGTGTTACTGACGGGACAGCTCGGACGGGACCAGATTCCAGCCGGGTGCCCGCGGCCGTCCCTGAGCGCTCCGTCCCCGCTCCGTGCTGCGTGCTCCGTGCTCTCCCCTCCCGCGGGTTGGGTTTGTCGTGCCCGCGGTTTACGTTGCCGAGTGAAATACCCAGGAACGTAGAGGTGTGCTTCTCTCTCCCGAATCTCCCAAGAGGAGCGCTTCTTCTGCCCCAGTGCCCTTATGACTGTAGGCTCTTGGTGGCCCGCGGGGCTCTGACAGTGTCATCCATCTGATGATGTAAGCAACTAGAAAAAACTTTCAGTACTTTTCAGATTCCCCTTCTATACGGTCCTGTCCATAGAAACTTTGAAAATCCCTGTGAATTTCTCTATGGTCCTCACCTGTTCACTGTGTCACAGAATGGCTTGGGCTGGAAGGGACCTGAACGATCTTCTAGTTCCAGCACCCTGCCTTTAATCTCTTGTCCTGTAAACATTGATTCTGGTGTCCACGCTCAGTTCCATCAGTGTTTTGCACTGCTTGGTGTTTCTGATAACCGTCATCCAGACAGAGCTGTACTTCTGCAAGGAGTGGCAGCTGATGAGTGCTCTGCTTCAAGGAGATCCTTTCAGTTTGACAGAGGCGTGAGAAGTTTCCTTACTGCTTTTACTCTGAGTGTTTGCTTGCAGAATGACTTCAGGCCTGTGGTAAGGATGAGAAAACAGGCCACAAACTCTTCTTTCTAAGCCTAGAAAACTTGCTCTGACATTTATGGACAGATGATTTGTGATAATGAGCTAACACTGTTTGCTGATATGCAGCCTTAACCTCAGTTGGTTCTCTTAGTATCTCTAAGACCCTCTTTCACAGAATAATACTAAATCATAGGATAATACTATTCACTATTCAGTTTGGAGATATTTGAAAAAATAATAAAAAAAAAGTTTTAAAATTTATTCAGGTTGCTTTCAGGGATCTTAGAGGAAATAGTGAGGAAGAATGGCTTTTATTATCCTCAGCAGGCAGGTTGCATCTGGTCCTCCATTTCTTATCTGATTTGAGCTTGGTGGGTATGTCTGAATAATTACTTGATTGTTCTTATCAGAGGATATTGTGTAGGTGGGAATTATTTTGGAATTTTTTTGGGGCAGGTAACTGCTGAGAACGATGCTTGAGAAGATGAGGAGTCAGACTTTTTTCAGAATTCTGACTTTTTTCAGACCTGGATTTCTTGGTACAGTGCATTTCTTGAAGGTGCACACCCTCAGGTTTGGTTCTGTTTTGTTTCCATGGCTCTTCTCTCTTTACTTTTTGGTCGGCAATCTTTTAAGGACATTCTCACCATTAGTTGTGCAGAGGCCTTCTTTGGATCTCTGACAATTTGAAATGGCCTTTTTGTACCCATTCCTTGATTCTCTGCTTTCAAACTTTGACAGAAAAAAAACATATTTTTCCTTCCCCAGAAAGCTAAAAGTCTTGCTTCTGTCTTCAGTGTGGGAATAAAGCGTTGGATATAATTCACATAAATTATTTGGTGTAAATTAAAGGTAGTTGTAATTATGATTATTTTGTCAGCACTGCAATGAAAGTGCAGCTCTTACAGTGTAATTGTACTGTGTAGGTGTGTATTTTGGCTTTGTTTTCAAACTCCTGCTTTGATATTGCTACAGTGAGACGTGACCTGAGGTGTATTACTGCAGCTATTGCACAGATCTTAATGAAAGTCAGCAGAGAAAGTGATCCACCTGAACTGTTGCTTCAGAACTGTTTTGTTGGTTTTATTTTAGGTATTTCTTACTTGCTGTTTAGTAGCCATGTATGTAATGAGTGGTTCGGTTGTGAAGTTATTGCAGAGGACATTTCTGAGGTTTGAAATGACTTTTCTGATGCTGCTTGGGTGCTGGCTGTGCTGCGTGCAAGCTGTACCTGCACAGAACACAGGGCAAGGTGTTACAGCAGACAGTGCATGTGACACTGCTAAATGCATCAAAGTGCAACTGACAGCCGCAGCTGTAGTGCTGTTCTTTCTCCCTTAGGTTCAGCATTTTATCAACGTTTATCATCTGTGCATGCAAAACAAACGGCTCCTTGATGTACAATACCACAGAAATGTAACAAACATTGACACCATAAGGTTTGTCTTCTGAAAAAAAGAAACCACCACGCCGAGTTCTTGCTTACGTGATCATTGCATTTTCCTCCTCCAGCAGATTTTTCAGGAAATAACACTGAACATATGCTCCAAGGATGTCCCTCTCTCTTATAATAAAATGGGGTGGACAGGAGTATACAATCACCTCGCTATCAGAAGAGGACACAGTGTTGGATCTGAAGCAATCTCTTAAAGGCCTTACTGGAGTGTTACCAGAGCGCCAAAAATTACTTGGACTTAAAATGAAGGGTAACTATTTGTGTTTATTATTAGTTTTGGGTGGGCATGGGATATTTAAAGAAGAGCCTCCTCTTGGCTTAGTCAGGATGTGTATTAATGTAATGTGTATTAACTGAGCATCCACCACCCAGATCTAGCTTTTGAATGAGCACACACACAGGAGTTCGATACAGCACTGTGTGCTTTGTTACTGATGTATCTGAATGGCCACTGTTAGTGGCTGATGTGCAGCAGATGTACCTTAAACATTTTTAATTGTCGTTAGCCAGGCAAGCAGTGTGCCTGTGATGGAGGATGACAGTGCAGCCTGGGGTATTCTTGTGTTTTATGGGTAGCTAACTTCAATTAAGCATGAAATGTACTGACCGTTTTCTAAAATCTCTCTACTCAGTTTGAAAAGAAAAAGCAACAAACAAAAAAGAACAACAAAAAAGCAAACAGAACTCTTATTGCATTATAGGGAAACCCGCGGATGATGATGTTAAGCTTGGAGCTCTCAAGTTAAAACCAAATACTAAAATCATGATGATGGGCACTCGTGAAGAGAGTTTGGTAAATATTTTACTTGCTTATTAGCTTTATAAGAGGAGAAGAAAAAAAGATTGTATGTCTCCTCATTGTGATTTTAAATCATTGAAAAATAAGTACTTCAGTAGATTTCTGGTATTTATGTAAACTGGAATTATTTGTAGAGCTGTAGAACTTGGATAGCATTAAAATCCTGCATTGTTTTAGGTTCAAAGTACAAACCTACTACTGTGATATTCTCACTGACTTCTGAAATCTTAATCATCAGTATATTTGAGCATTTTTTCTACCAGTGAAGTAAAATCACTTTTGTTAATTTCCTTTGTCTGTAGTGTACACTCACAGGGTCTGGATCTGCACAGTTCTCTTTTAGTGATCCCAGCTGTCTTTTATTATTATTCTGCTAGGAAGACGTCCTTGGGCCTCCTCCTGATAACGACGATGTCATCAATGACTTTGATATTGAAGAGGAAGTTGTGGAAGTAGAAAACAGGTTAGGAATTCAAGCTATTAAAAACCAGTCCTGTTATGGAACGTGCAGTTTGCATTTGAATTAACTGTAACTTTTTGCACTCTTGTATTAGGGAAGAAAATCTACTAAAAATTTCTCGCAGAGTTAAAGAATACAAAGTGGAAATTCTGAATCCTCCCAGGGAAGGAAAAAAGCTGCTGGTGCTAGATGTTGATTATACACTATTTGGTGAGACTTCATGCAACTTGTGGGGTTGGTTTAAGAGTGCAATTTATTTGCCAGTTCATGTTTCTTCATGTTTGATTTACAACTATACTTCAGTAATGTTGGCTTGTGTTGCAATACGTAACTTCTGTTTTGTAACATTTTGAGGTCTTCTGCTCATATTTTAAGAAGCATTGGCATTTGTAAATGTTGCCTATTGTTGATTTTTGTACAGCAACTATTCATTTTCTCCAAGATGCTGCAGAAAGTAGTTTAGGATTTTATCCAACAAACTCTTCTCTTGACCAGTGTGTAGCTTGTAGATGATGATGGCAGGACAAGGTAGTGCTGTAAAATAATGATCTCTGTAGCCAATTGATTCCTCTTTAGGGGATGACAGAACAGCTTCAGATTGACTTTCCAGATCAGTAAACACGTACAGAACTATGTTTTACCTGAAAATTCTGTCAGACTGGTTTTCTGAGAAGCCAGAATTTTCCTTCTCACTTCATTTTCTGGGATGTCGGTGTGTCATGGTGTCGTGGCAGTTTGACTATAAACACTACATATCAGCTTGCCTTTTTTCCTTTTCTGTAATTTCCTTTTGCATGGCATTTCTTTACAATCTGAGATGAAAATTCAGCCTATGACAGTTTACACTTTTGTTTACCTGTCTCCTTCTAGCTGAATTTAACAGCAATTTTCTAGTTGGAGCAGGCAGTATTTGCATGTTTGAAATAAGCTTGGTATATATGTTCACAAAATTAACTGGACTAAGTTTGCAAGAATCTCTGAACAATATCTGGGCTGTCAGAAGTTTGTTAAGATGAAGAGATGAATTAATTGGCCTGACTCTTTAGACTCATTAAAGATATTCAGACCCACAGCTAAACCCACAAACTCCTGTAAAGATCAAGAGAGAAATATCCCTTCTTTGCACCTTTAAAGTAGGAACGATGCCTTACTGTAAGTTCTTTCCTAATTTCAAAGTTCTTCAGTACTTCTCATATGAAACATTTCAACTCCCTGGGTGGACAGGATAGTCCTACTTAACATCCTACACTCTATAATGAATTTCTGCTTTCTCTTGTACTTTTTAGACCACAGATCTTGTGCTGAAACTGGGGTAGAACTGATGAGGCCATACCTTCACGAGTTCCTGACATCTGCATATGAGGATTATGATATTGTAATTTGGTGTAAGTTTCTGTACTCGGTGCTAAGACTTCATTACAAACTATCACTTGGAGCAGAGACTCCAGTTGGGAGGTTTTTATATCACTTTTTAGTGTGAATCACAAGTTGTAAAGCAGTACACGAACGTTCAGCTGTACTGTATTCACCAGGAATATTGCTGTTATGAACGGATCTAATAACAGTATAAAGCTTAATGTCTGTTTAGTGAATGTCACTTTGTACAAACAAACAAATGCTTGAAATAACACAGTTGTAAAATCAACATTCAGACACTGCTGGGTAGCTTAGCTCTACAAATAATTTCAGTCTAGACAATAAGCCATAGCAATAAAAAACTGGAAATGGACCAAACTCACATGTCTGTAGGGGTGGCTGTTGCTTTGCTTTAGCACAACTTCACTTCCTGTCTGACAGCTGGAGCCAACATAAGATTGAAACTTGTTTTACAAAACAGCTTTCATAATCTGAAACAATGCTTCCACGTGTTCTTTGGTTGGTGGGCAATGTTGACACTTTGTCCTTTCTCAACCTTATGAATTCTTACAATGCTCCCAGGAGAAAATCCTATACAGACACTGTGGTTCCTCAAACCAGCTGTAGGCTGTTCTAACAACTGATCTAGAAAATGTTTTTAAATACATGCAGTGCTTAATCTAGGTTTCATTTGAAAGTTAATCTTTTCCAAATTAAAATAAACTTCCATAAAGGCAGACTGTCAGGAAAGCAGTGAACCCTGGAAGCTGTGACCAGGATGGGTCTTTCTGAAATGAAAGTCTGTAAAACAAATGGATACATAAACAGTGTTTTGCTTCTTTTTTTCTCTTTTTTCAATCAACCAATGACATACTGCTAAATAATTCTTTGGCTTTTGTTTCACAGCTGCTACTAACATGAAGTGGATTGAAGCTAAAATGAAAGTAAGTTGTTCTGAAAAGGTGCAGTTTGTTTCTAATCTAGCTTACTGTGCATCGAGTTGGGTTTATGTTCAGCATTACAGAGAGATTTAACGACTGAGGAGACAATCAAAACCCAAGTGTTCTAAATCTTTGTAGTCACTCTAAAATACCTTTGACACAAAACTAGATAAAAATCTAATTTTAGAACTCCACACAAACTATCAAAGCAGTAGGTACTAAATTTAGCAGAACTAAGCACAAATCAGTACTTGCTGAAACTTAGTCACATAGCCTTCACTGTTGTTTCATCTTAGCTCTAATTATAGAGTTCTAATCTTAAGTATAACACAATTCTTTAAGAGAATGGACAGATGTGGCATGCTGGAATAGGTTATCAAGAGAAAACTCTCTTCATATTCATCCTGTACGTCTTGCAGCTGTGTGATTTTGTTTCTTCCTCTGCTTTATTGAAACATCTGTAAAAATTCTTCTTTCAATCCTGGTTTCTTCCGTACCTAAATTGGGCAACCAGCCAGTTTTGCACAGCTGACCTAATGGTAAACATATTGACAGCCACTCTTGGCTGTAAACCTAATGAGCCTACTAAGATGTGCTGCTGTTTGGTTGGTCAGTTGTTTTTTGTTTATAAATCAAAGCTTGTTTCACAAAAAAATCTCCAATTTTCAACTTTATCTCACTTTTTTTTTTTTTATAGACTTTTTTCAGGCTGTAACATAGCAAAGAATTTGTATTTCAAAGCAGTGATTTGCAGTGAAGCAAAAATCCTTCAGAACGATCTCAGAAATGAAACCTTTAATCAGAACTCTGAACTGGGATTAGCACAATTAAAATTGGTGTTAAGACTTGCAAACACTGTACTTCTATACCAGTATTCCATCTCTGTTTATGTTTTATCTATGAATCAACTTTATTTTCTCAATAAAGGTACTGTAACTACAGTTCTGTAATACAAAACTGACTTTAAGCTAGGCTAGGTTTGTGGCTCAGATACTCTTGAAAGAGCTTGCAGTTGTTACCATGCAGTTAATTCTCTGAATTAAAACCATTGTAACACAGAGGTAAGAGCAAGTGCTGAAATAGGAAGTGAATCATTAACCGCGCCATGTTCCGTGTCTGTAATACAGGTGAGATACATCACATCTTGCATGTGGGGTTCACCATTTAAGGAAAAACCTTTGTTTTGCTGTAGAATTCATTGTAACAGCAGGATTAAATCTAGCAGGAGACCATTGTTCTAAACTGGGCTGTTTACCCTGCATGGTCACCTCTCCAGCCCTTTCATGTTATCAGTTCACAACCTCCCCATGCCTACTGCTTCATCTCAGTTGAGATTCCTAATGCTAGACCACAACTGTTGCTTCTCCTTAAACTGACTGCACTTCTACAAGTATCACTTTTTGTCTGGGAGCAATGATCCCAGCAATACTTGACACTGAAGTGTTTATTTTAAACTACAAAGCAGAAACAGTATTAAAAAGAGAAGTGTCAGATAACTATGTTTAGTTTCTTATTCTCCATCTATTTACGCCCAAATTTCAGATGATGTAGAACAGCTATTTTTCAGTATGAGAGGACGTTATCCCTGGTATTTCACACTTCTCATTTGCAAGATTCACTTTTCCACGTAGAAGCAATCAGTGAAGTGTGACTATATATCTGCAAGACAACTGTTAAAGCAGCAATGTCTGTCACATAGTAGGTGTCAGTAGATTTTACTGTTACTTCCCAATTCTGAAAAAGATTTGAAATGGAAATTTTGCCCACTCACCTTGTCTAAGGTTCAGGGTTTCTTTTTAAACCAAAGTATTTTTCCTTTGTTCCAAGAGTGATCAAATCCTTCAGGTCCAAATGGAAGTATTTCTTATGAACACTGACCATGTAGGACATGTGCTGAGGAAAGGATAACAATGAACTGCTGTTATGTTGTGGATTGGCTGCGACTGGTTACAGCTTAGTGGAAAAAAACAAAGAGCAGAACATACATGGTTGTTTTCATAGGTATAAACATTGAGACACACAGAACTTTTGAAAGACTGTGCATGAAGGTATGGCCAAAAGCTCTCTATATTTTGCCTCTTCTGTAAAGTTGTTTTTATGCTGACATCAGATGTTACATTTCTGTAGCAAACACTACAAACATAAATTCCTGTCAGTCTTTCCCTTGGTAGAATAGCATACTCTTGTTATCATCTGAAGCTTTAATGGTTAATCATTGTGATGCAGGAGCTTGGTGTGAGCACTAATGCAAACTACAAGATAACCTTTATGCTGGACAGTGCTGCCATGATAACAGTGCACACTCCTCGAAGAGGACTGATAGATGTAAGTACAGTTTTTTCCTCATTATTTTCTATGTGCAGAGTACATGTTATCATACTGCATGGAAATATTTAACAATAAGGTTGTGCTGAAGTTTTCATGCAAGAAAACTAACAATATCTGAAGCACAGTTGTTTTTTTTTTTCCTATAGAAGTCCTCTACAGTTTAATGCTGTAAGTAGTTCATATGGACAAGACTGCTTTACATCAAATAATGACTATTTGTAGATCTCTTTACATCTCTTATTAAAGCCCAACTACATGATAATTTTTCAGTCCATTTGAGTATGGACTTAAATTCCTATAGACTGATACTTTGATCTACTACATATGACCAGATTTACCAGGGTTCTTTTTACACCTCATTTTTGCAGGTGAAGCCTCTTGGTGTTATCTGGGGAAAATTTTCAGAATATTACAGCAAAAAGAATACAATTATGTTTGATGACATCGGCCGGAACTTCCTCATGAATCCACAGAACGGACTCAAGGTAACGTTAACTGGAAATGTTATATGCTGCTATTTTTTTTATAATCTAAACAGTACTTTCTCATATTTTCTGTTTTATATTAAAGTAAGACTGTTCTTAACTAGCAAAGATGCATATTTCATTTATTTTGCTTTTTATTTAGATTGCCCTTTGGTTGGACAAGCACTAGCACTTCCCTAATTGCAGTTTTAGTGTTGGTTCCCTAAATGAGAACTCCAAAGCGCTGAAATTGTTATTCTGCTTACATTGTACCTGCAAACTATAATCAATGTGGACTTTGTTGACAGGCAACATTAAAATGTGATGTTGAATCATTAAGAGTGGTTACGTTCAGAGAACAAATCAAATAACAAGCTGCTGTACTTCATGTTAGCATGTCAACACAACAGCAAGCGTTTTGTTCCCCAGTGGTAATTAATACCTGGAGTCCTTTGACTGCAAAACAGCAAATATTTCATTTTATAAAATTGCCAACCAGTTCCTGCTCCAAAACTTCTAACCATCAGTGCTGGCTCTGAATGAGAATACAACTTAAATTCTCTGGTGCAACAATATGCACTAAAAGGATCTCTGCAAGTTTCTTTTAAACAAATTCAAAAATGGAAATCTAAGATTGTGTTCCTTTGAAAATATCCTTGATTTGAGGAAGGTGGCAATTGTTGATACCTGTAAGCTGGCACTAATTGCAACTGCACAAAAATTATGAGAATTGAGGATCATGCTGGGAGAGGATTGGCCAGAGAGCTCCCTCTAGTTCAGATTGTAAGGTTGTTTGTCAAAATGTTAATAACAGAGCTGCAGACAAGAACACTGAATCACTAAAACAAGGCACAGGTAGAATGTATTCCAAGCTTAAAGCAGTTGTCAGACAAGCTTTACTTCTGACATCTCTTGTCACAGAAGCTATGAATGTAATCAGATGTATTTTGTTGAGAGAAAAAAAAAAGCATCTGGTTTCAAAGATGCCACACAGCTCATAGCACAGCTGGAACCCCCTCATTTCTCCTGCAAAATATCTATGAAATCATGTTAGAAAATGTGACAGTCCATCGCAGATCGATTTATCTTTCTGACTGACTGGGAGGGAAATGCTTGAAGAAATACAAGATTGACAGAACAGATTTCATCCTGGTGAGCATGCAAGACAAAAACCCCGAAATCCAGATTGCATCAATAAAAAGACAAATTGGAGGTGACTGCTAATGGAAAAATTTGTCCTTCTCTTACCTAAAAGAAGTTAAAATTTGACGTAGCACTGACAACATTTTGACTGTGTGGTAAACGTTCTAGAATTGTAAGCATTTGACTCACTTGGAGCAGATGATGATAACCACTTCTTTTTACTAGATAAGGCCTTTTATGAAAGCACATTTAAATCGAGATAAAGACAAGGAGCTTCTAAAGCTCACTCAGTACCTCAAAGAAATCGCAAAATTAGATGACTTTTTGGAGCTGAATCATAAACACTGGGAAAGGTAAGAAAAAAGTCAAAAATCTTTCTTCTTTCTGCTCCTGACCCCACTGCGTTTGGCTTACTGTCTTCTGTAGAAAGACCAGAAACAGCTGAGCTGGTGAACTTTGACGTGATTTAAAGCTGTGAATGTCATTTAGTTTGAGCAGGATTTTAAAAAGGCTGCAGTGCTTCGGCTGCCTCTGTTTCTGACAGAGCAGACTTTCTTTTTCCTACTACTTCAGAGTTCAGGATGATTGAAGCAGTTTTGCTTCTTAAAGGAGAAAAAAAAAGTGAAGAAACCTGGTGCTTGAGAACTTCCTTATTTCCACTCCTACAAAGTTAGGCTGCCAGTTCAGATCGCATGTCCTTTGCTGCAAGGAAGTTACTTCTGAAGGCTTGTGTTGTTAGGGTAGCTCTCAGGCATTATCCAGGTGCGTGGTACTACAGTATTCACCAGCACTGAAATGTGTTACGAATCCAACTTCTCCAAATGCTTAAATTAAGCACTACCATCCTAATTCTTGCTGTAGAATGACCAGCTGTAGTATGTAGGTAACATTATTATGCTTGACTTCATGCATTAGCCTGGATCTTCAATACATGTAAAAAAGAGGTTGGATGATGTGCTATTGGAAATGCATCCATTCAGTGCTTAAAACAGCAGCCTTGCAAACTTAATGTTGTTTTAATTTTTGTTTCCGATTAGAACAGAAAGTCAAATGCTAGATTTTAAAAGCCCTGGAACTCACTGGATGTTTCCAGGGTCAGTTACATTACTTAGATATTTTAGGGTACCTGCAAAGTCTGCAATGCATCGTGTTGGATTATTCCATCTGTGGTGGTAAGCAGGCTATGAGATCAAGCAACAAGCATTCTTAGAGCAACCCAAATTCTTGGAAGGGGCTGGTGGAGAACTGTTCTTTTCAGCTTTTATTTGGGTTCTTTCAAGCCCTGAATGCATTTAAAGGAGTCCCATATCAAATGCATATGCCTCAGATGTTGTAATAACTACATTTCAGCTGTTACAATTTTCAGCCTCATGGAATTTAATGTATTTTAATTTCCTTCCCCTCTTTTGTTCAAAACCTTATACAGTTTAACTAAAAGCATTGAGTCATTCCAAGACAATGTATCATGAAATTGAAAGGACGTGAAGTGAGATTAATTCATAAGCAGCATTAATCACAGTCTAATTTCTGGTTATTAATAATTAGATTTTTGGTGAAAAAAATCATAGTTTCTGCATAAAAAGATGTACAAATATTTGTGTCTGCTCATTTTGTGTGAAACTATTTTTGCTTCTTTCAGGTATCTTTCAAAGAAACAAGGACAATAACAGTAACAAAGTTGTTTAGCACTGAATCAAAGGGAACTTAACTCAGATCATTGGACTTTTCCTTGCTTATACGCTAGAGTATAATAGTGCTGGACACTGGATACAATGCCAGAACGACTGCTATACTTGGTCTTCCAGTTGGGTGGTTGTGGGTTATTTTTAGTTGTTGTTTTGTTTCATGGTGGGGTTTTTTGCTTGTTTTCTCCTAAAGATCACAGCAATAAGCTCAAAGTGGGAGAAACAAGTCCGTTACTTTTCCTAACATTCAGTTCTACAGTGTTACTACAGATATTTTTCTCTCCTTTTCTGCTGAATTACAACCATAACCATTAAAGACCAAAACCATTCTGAAACTAGAAAAAAAAAATTAGACCAAAAAAGTTGGGTAAGGAGCCAATTTTGACAGTGTATGAATTGTATAAGCCCTTTATTCCCTCCATCTTTAGAAACGGTCTCCCTCACCCAGTCCAGTATTTAAATCTATAAATGACAAGTTGTCTAAGTTTGGTATGTATTAGTATGTCAGTGTTTCTCTGTGCAAGACAGTAAGATGGGAAGGCACCACCTCTGTGGCCAGTTTCTCCCAATATGTGAACTTGTACCATAAAGCAGTGTTAACTGGAAAACAGAAGACTGAAAATTGAGGGAGATAATCCCACTCCTATCTGGTAACTGAAAAGCAGTCTGCCTGAAAAATTCTCATACATCAGACAAAGGGTTGAGACCTCAGATGGGAAAGTCACATCCCTAACAAAGCATGAACAAAACCCTTGTTCTCTTCTAGCTCAATCTTGTCAAAGTGCAAACACTGTGTTTAAACACAATATCCAGCCATACTGTTCTTAAAATATCATTTCCTTGCGCTGCTTATGCCTGCACTATAGAAGTGTGATATGACTGCTGTTTGGCATTACCAACACTTGTGCATCATGCAGTTCATGTATTTGAAAGAAGTCTGACCCTTTCAAATAAAAATGGTATATATTGTTCTTAAGGAACTATAGCAGTTGTGTAAATAATAAATACCTTTTTCATAACTTTGCGTCCTGTGCTCATATGGATTTGTTTCACATCACAGAGAAGCCACTGATAATCTTCATTTTGAGGTGCTTCTTCAGAAACCAGAGGCACAGATTTCGTATCAGTTGTTAAATGAGAGACCAGTGTGTGCCGCTGCAGATTAGAGCACTGGTGTTGAATGGCAAAGTGCATCACTGCATGGGAAAGGAACCTTGACAGCAAATGTCAGCGTGTCAGGACTGCAGACACAAATGAGCTGTTAAGAGGAGCACGTTAGGCTCCGGCTCAGTGACCTGTCAGAAAATATAGTTTCTTATCTGCTGCTCTTTGTGGTTTAGTGCCAACTCAAGCTGTGTTTTAAACTAGTAAACCTGGAACCTGATGGATAAAAGTCTTTTTTGGCAAGTATGGAAGGTGAATTGCTGAAGTTTTGTCTCCTAGAGCTGATTTTTGAGCTGGATGGCTGACTCACTTGTGTACATAGGTCGCTCCGAAAGTAATGCTTCCTATTTATTTCCATAGAAACTACAACAGCTAAAAAGAGCACAGTAACACTATTTGATGGAGCAAATTCTCACCTACAGAACCACTAGCTATGCATTTTCACCAGCAATGAACCAGAGCCTGCATACCACACTCATTAAAACCTGCACCAGCAGAGGTGACCCATTGTTTCACAGCTGCTGTGACAACATTGTTGCTAGGAAAATGTTGTCCATGCAGTCCATCTTTCATCATCCCAAACAGATGAAAGGCAGAAGGTGCCTATATGGCAGGGGTGGTAGGACAGTCCAGCCAATATGCTCCATGGTCTTTAGACTAGCATGGGGCCTGGTGTTACCATGCTACAGGAGAAAAGTCACTGTCTTCTCTGGTCTGACTCTGGAAGTCGAAGCCTTCAGCTTAGCATCATGCTTTAGCAGTCAAGAGTTGATTTGTCTGTGTTCCAGGAAATCTAGAAGGATCACTCCTTTCCTAACCCAAAATACAGTGCGGGTCACTGTGCCCACCAAAGGCTGTATCTTGAACTTCTTATTCAGTGGAAAATTCACCTGTCACCAGTCCATGGGGTTGTGCTACATCCAGTGTTTGGTCTCCATAAACAGTCAGCAAGCATCAGTTAATGTCAGTGGGTGCCTTTTTTTCCCCTCATGGAAGAATTCAGTGAGGCATCTTTACTTATACACACAAATACCATTGTGTCAGTGTGCCCCTCTACTGCCATCACTCACACAGCAACAAAACATAACGGAATAATGGTGGGAATGTTCAGCCTTGACAGCCATACCCCCAACACCCACCTCGCAGGCCAACATAGTAAAATGGGAGGCATTACTTTCGGAGCAGCCATCGTACTTGGAGCATAGATAACTCTGAGGTTTGAAATGTGAACAGGATTGAAATACGAAGTACTGCACTAGGGCATGCTGAGCCACACAGCTGGAGAAGACAGAACCAAGGCAACACGTTTAAACGCAAAGATGCTGTACACATACACACACTGTGCTGAAGTTGGGCCTCCTTTCTTCTGCTCTGTACATGGAACTTGAAAAAAGATCTCAATTTTTTTGTAATAACACTAGGATTGCATCCCAGAATTCTGAAGTGCTTAATAATCTGAGACAGATGTGCATTCCTCTTCCACATACCTTGTAAGCTGATCTGGAGTACATGAGAACAGCCTGCATACGATGGTAACTCATGACTGTTACTGACAAATCATTATGGTTGTTATGACTGGTATTGTTTCCCCTATCATTCTGTGTTTGAAGATTGGTCTCACAATTTGAATGGTTTTGAGTACAGAAACCCGTGTACTTCACTGGCTCTCAGAAATGCTGCAGTTTTCCTCAGCTGAGAGATTGAGATGTACGAAATCATAAAGCTGTGCGTAAGTCAGGTGCTAACCTGATGTTCACCAAATCCCACAGCAGCAGAGCGAGGGCTCGCTCGTGTGAATTGAAGCAGCTTAAAGCCATTATAAGAGTGGCAGGTAGTGAAACCCTGCAATTTGTTGCCAATGGTTGGAGTTGAGGCAGGTGCTATCAGCAAGTTCAGAAAGGAATTCAGCTCTCACATTTCTATGGTGGACATTTCCAAATCTCGCTTACATTACAGAACATCACCTGATTTTGTGCCAAACCACCAATATTTACAGTAAGGAAAATGAATACTACTGTAATTAGCCCACAAATAAGGCTGTCATTGCTTGTGGGCTCAGGAAAACAGCCATGCTGACATGGCTTCTCTGTTTTGAGAGAGAAGGCAGTTTGACCTACTTGCGTTTCCAAAGCATGGATGGATGTTGGGAACAGCTGTCAATGCTCTGCACCCCCTTAACCTTCAGTTCCCATTTTTTATTATATTGGGGTCTCTGAGAAATATTTGATCAACTGTTTTCACAATCTGTTAAACAAAACAGGATTAAAATAATCAAAGGAAGAATGCAGCTTAATGACAGAGTTCTACTGACTGTTCTGTGGCTCTGGAGGAGCAATAAATAGACCAGTCAGAATAATCCAAATATTTTCCTGCGTCAGACTGTACCGGACTCTCAGTACATGTCAAGTACTTTGTATGGTGTTCTATCTGATTATTCATACCAAAAGAGACAGTCCATTTGGAAATGAAGTTATTTCTCTAAGCTCTGGATATCTGACAACTTTAATACCTCACGGTGGCATGAATGCCCATCACCAGAGCTACACAGTGACAGCTGAAGCCAAGAACTGAACTGCAAATTCAGCTCCACAAATCCTGCTGCATGACTGTGAAATTTACAGCTAGTTGCCAATTTTTATTCCTGACTTGACATGTGACTGACAGCAAATGGATGCCAAAAGGTGAAGATGAAGCCCATGCGGAAATGGTTTCAGAGGGCAATGAGAAGCACTCTTGATTCACTAAGGGTATTAAAAGCTAGAAGCTCTGGGTGAAGAAGTGCAAGAGGGCAGAATCCTCTGACATTTCAATACTGACATTGCAGCAGTCATGTTGGGTGCTACCCAGAATGGGTGTGGGTGACCACTGCAGCCAGATGAAGTGGCTGATGGATTGAAAGAGAAAGATTTGAGTGGAAAAGCTAAAGTTGATGAAGAAAATACAGGACTAGAAGAGAAAAACACTCATCTCTCCTGCAGAAGACACGACACGCCTTTCAAACACCATGAGTTTCTTATGTGGGTCATGTTTAGCAGTGACAAACATAAGTAGCAGAGCACTGTACTGCTATGCACACTTTAAAAAGGGCCATTAATCAAGACATTAAGTTTGAAGTGCAAGCTAACCTAAATGCCTTGAGGTCTGGAAGATCTGCCTCATAATTAGAGAGGAGCTATTTCAGTTTGGTTCAGTTTTTGTAGAGAATAGTGAGAAATGGCCACTGTGGCTTACAGCACTGTTTGATCCCAACTCCAGACCACACTGCCTGCTTCAGACCCTCATTTCCCACAGCCCAGCTGTACCGTCCATCCCAGATCCCCTCCGCTACAATCCCCAGTTGTCTTTAGATCCCTGATACACACAAGAGGCCTCTATCTCACCATCCACACCTCAGTCCTCCCCAGCAGCATTCTGCAACAGGATTTCAAACTACTTCATACACTGATGAGCTTTCTCATACATCCCTGAACTTCAATACTTGGGCTTATTCATGAGACGTGCACATCTCTGTGGATTCTTTGATGCTTTTGACACTGTGAGCACTCAGATGTTCCTTCAGTTCTCAGAGGTGCAGAGCTCAGCACGTTTCCTTGCCTCACAGACACATACAATGCCACACCACTGATTCCCACATCTCTCCTGTGGAAGTTTCCCCCCCAGCCCATTTGCTATTGGGAAATAACAGCCACAAGTCAAAGAGAGTTTGTTCTCAAATTGCATAGCGCTTTTAGCACTATGGTGGTGGGCACAGCACAGAACAGTGCATCATCGACACTTGACTGAAAGTTGTTTTTTCCTGTCAACTGTCTGGCTGGAAATTGCACGCTCACTCCACTCACAGAGCACATTTCCCCTTCCCCCCCCCCCCCCCCCAAGTGTTCGTGTATTTAGATATAAAAAAGAGCAGCTTTTGTCATCATGTCAGAGGCCCCCTCACCTTTTACAGCTGCTTTGCATGGCTGTGTGTTTGTATGCCATTGGCGTAGCAGTCTCTGAACGCTCTGCAGGAGGCAGTGTTATGGCATTGTCAGAGTGCTTTGATTTACGCTGTGCATTATTGATGTGTTGCAAGCTAGGAGCTCCCTTGGCAAGCTTCTAAGTTCTTTTCTCAGGTGTTTTGCTCTTGTATGGGTCATACTGGAAGAGCAAGCAGCAGCACAGTAAGCACATATTTAACAAGTGTTAATAGAACTGTACGATATGATGCTTCCCAGGGGAAATTGAGCTGGCTCTAGTAAGCCTTGCAAAAAGCAATACTAAGTCCTTACACTGCTCTCTATATTCTGTCCACATTTCACTACATATCTGGGTATGCAACGTCTGTGAGCAGTGCACACTGCAAGCACCAACAGAATCTCAAGCACGCGCCCCAAGTGTAGCTGATACCAGTGGGACTGTTGGGTCCCTCTGCTGTCCTAGTGATGGATATTGCTTCAATTGGGACCAAAATGTATACTTAAAAAAAATAGATTGGAGATGAAAATGAGACAGTGACAGTATTCGTTTTAAATCTGATACATCCCTTGCAGATGTGTCTAGACAGAACAACTGTGTAGAAATGCCTTCTCCATAACAAACAGTAACATTAAGAACAAGAGAATCCATATCTAATCCTGAGCTGCAGATATAAGTGGAGCTGTAACTCGATCTGAACGCTATCAGTGAACAATAAATGAACTGGGACAAACACATTCAGAGCTACTAAACTGCTTCATTTCAATTGCAGCTGGAAGAAAACAGGCAAATAACTGAGACTCCTGCCTTCCTTAAACAGAATCAAAACACTTCATTTTGTGTGTTCCCACTTCAAATAGTCCTACATTTTAAGAATTCAAGTAACCTTAAGTGATTTTTCTCCCCTTAATCTGTTATGATTGGTTTTGTTGGTTCACTGAAAAGTACCTAACACTTCCCTAAAGAGATGTTTCATTTTAGACAAGACGAGAGACCAAGTTTAGGCAGGTTTAGTTCTATCACCAATAAACCACAGTGCATGGGTTTATGGAATGGAATTCACACAGCATCTGTGAGATACTCATGCAACTGGTCAATATGAACTCAATTATTAAACTGACAACTGCAATCTGATAACGTGAAGACAACTGTGTCTGCTATAAAACTTCCAGGTGCTCTAAGATACCCGCCCAGTTCAACTTACATCGCCATTGCAGAGACACTTGTTGCTCTCAGAGGTGTGGAAAGAAGAGCTGAGTGCCAATACCAGGAGTGCTGGGGCTCAGTGCTGGTCCTGGAGCATCTGCACAGTGTTAGGATCTGAACTGCACAGCTCTGCGGTCAGAGAAGAGCAGAGTCAGGAGAGGTGCCCAGCCTCAGCCTGCAGCTCACCCAGTGCTGTGCTGGTGAAGCTCACAGCCACTGAGATGGGAGCAGAAAAATGATCTTGTGATACAAGATAAAATATAAAGTCCCTTAAAGGATAGATAATCAATACGGATAATTGCAGATCCACAGAGCACAACTCAGCCAAGTACAGGGCATGCTTCCAGAAACTATGGAAGGAAAAATCAGTGGCACTTTGAAAAGAAAAAAACCTCAAGTCATACCAGACCAGTGCCAGGTTAGACTATTAAGGCAGCAAGCAGGGCAAGTGGAGTGCTGAGGGCTGAGGTCCTAGCAGCAGCTGATCTCTCACAAGGCTCACTTGAGCAATGCTTTAACGAGGCTCAGGCAGAAGCCGTGGGCCAGGCATGGGATGAGCGCTGTAACCAAGTGGCTGAAGCCCTGACAGCTCTGGGTGAGCTGAGCCCTTGGAGGCAGGAATGCGATCCTGAACAAGGTCATAGAATAGAATGAACACAAACAATATTAATCGAATAGAACAAGGGACCCTTCAAGGATCGGTGAGCCCATCACCTCATAGAAGCACCCAAAAATCCAAACCTGAGCACCGTCCAAACACTCCTTCAGCTCCGGCAGCTCAGACTGCGCCCACTGCCCTGGGCAGCCATTCCGTGCCCACGGCCCTTTGGGGCACCACCTTTCCCTAGCCCCAACCTGACCCTCGCCTGACGCAGCTTCATTTAGTCCTCTGGCAAAGTCTAAGAGCTCGGCACTATGATGTTTACCACCGGACAAAACTTATTTTCTACCAGGCTGCCCAGCTCGCACTCCAGGAGCGTCCCGCATCCGCGCAGCGCCGCTCGGTCTGCGGCAGCACCCAGCGCCCAGAGCCGGTACTGCACCGGCCGTCCGTCACCACGGGGACGGGAACCGGCACCAATCCAGGCCCTGGGGGGAAGTCACCGAACCCCGAGCGATGCTGGGGGAGCCATCGGCCACAACGACGATCAAGGAGCTACCAAGCAAAGAGCATCTATCGAAACAGAGCCGCGGGACGAGCAGCGCTTTGCTGGGACAGCTGAGCGCCACACCGCCCTGCACCGAGCTGCTTAATCCACAGCAAGAGCAGCTGGGCTGCCCGCTGCTGAAGGATGTCCCGAAAAGCACCACCGAGGGGCGCAGCAGCCATGGGGTCTCCTGGCCGCCAGCAGGGGGAGCCCCATAGCCGGCAACGAGCGGAGTGCCGCTGACAGACTGCGGGATGCGCCCTGGGCAGTGCAGTCACCGCCGATGTTTTTATCACATATTACCCTGCAGAGAGGGACGCAGAGCTCTTTGGGAAGAAAGCCAGAACTGTTACAGCCAGCCCTTCCCGCAACACCAGCATCTCTCCTAACTAACAGAGCAGTTTTAGACCAGAACCACATTGTGAAGCACCTACATTTCCCACCTTATCCCAAACACTGGGCACAGGGGCCAGTCCTGCTGCATGCACTAATGCTGCTCCTTAGGGCCAGCCCCAGGTTGCTCAGGGCAGCACCCCAGTCCAGCAGATCTCAGCTGTGGCCTTGTCTTTCAGACCTGGACTGAGGCTCTATCCCTGCTCCCTCCAGGGAGGATTGACCTTCCTGAATCTCTGGTCCCCTCATGCCCTATAGGTTCAGAATATCTCAAAGATATCACTAGAGCTATAAAGCAAATATTTCTTTAAGTGACACCCACTTTTCTAAGAGCATACATCTTGCATCTATCTCCCCTATTCTCCCTTCATATATTGTGGTAATACACACACATCATTATAAGCCTGCTCCAGTGTTTCTGGAGCAACATTATAGGACGCTAACACCAGCCACAATTAGCACAGCTACTTCAACGAGACGCTCTTACACCACACTACTTATTCTGGGGAGAGGAAAAACCAACAAACTCTTCCACTCCCATTCCAAAACACAACCCCTTTACCTTCTCCTTGCTCTGGAGTCCATAAAAAAAAAACCAATCCCAATGTTTTCCCTGGGCCTCTATTTAACTTCACCACCAACAATGGGGTGGAGAGGTCTGCTGGCTGATTCACAGCATCTGGGAACCCTCTCATCCCAAAGCTCAGCTGCTCTCTAATCCTTAAAGGATCCAACACACACAGATACCCTTCTACTGTTTCCTGCAAATGTCACTTTTAGTATCTTTTTGGTGCCTTGCAATAAAGTTCTCCCACCTGTCTCCTGAGCAATCATTTCTCTTGGCCCCACAGCTCTGCCTTCCCTCCCATATCCAGTGATAGAAGCATAATGAAAAATGGGAGTTGAAGGCTGGAGCACTTGCTGAGGCAGGTGGGCTGAATGGTGAGATGGACACCTCAGGAGGATGCCGTGGCTCTTTAAGGGGGTTCCTGACCAGACAGAGCTGGGCTCCCCAGTGGTGCACGGCTGGGAGATGGGGCAGTTGCAAGGGAAGAGGTAACAAATGGCAAAAAGTCTTCACCATGGTGACAGTCAAACTCTGGGACTGGCAGCTCAGGGAGAATGCATGTTCTCTGCCTTCAGATGTCTTCAAATCTGAATGGGACAAAGCCCTGAGCAATCTGCCCTGACTTCAGGAGATACTCTTCCACAGTCCCAAAGTCCCTTCCAGTCTGTCCCAATCCCCTGGGAACTGGAACAACAACCGAATGCTGAGCTCCCCGCCCAGCTGGGAGCACTGCAGTAGGAACCACCACCCCACATCATCCCGCAGTAGTTCAAAAAGCCTTATCAAGAGCTGTGAATGTCAAGGGAAGAAGTAGGACAAAGGATTCCAATGAGTTGTGACAGGGACACACGGCTATGCTGGGGAGGAGGCACTGGTGCACAGCAGTTAAATGGGCCAGGAGTCAGGGCACACCATGATGTTAGCTGCATCACCAGCAGAGCAGAGCTTGTGATGGAGATGTGGAGGTGCTCCTTCCCCTTCATCAGGGTGCTCAGCTGTGAGCAGTGCTTTTTTTCAGTGAGAGCAGCCATGCAGAGATGTAATTCTTCCCTTATTTCACTGCAGAGGGTCAGGTGATGGAGCAGCCACCGTGTTGCTGGGACAGTTTTCATCCAGCCTTGGCCCTTGGTCCAAGGAACTCCCTCCCCAGGGAAAGGAAGAGCTGCAGAGTTGCTCTGTTATCTAATAGAGGAGAGATCTCAAGTGTTTCGTGACTCACTCATCTTTCAAAGCTGTCAAAAAAAAAAAAAAAAAAAAATTAAAAAAAAATCCCACAACTTAAAATGTGGAGGAAGGAAATTGAAGGAAAAATACCAGCTGAATGCTTGGTTTCTGGTTCAGTATGTGCCCAAGACTGCAGCTGGACACAGCCGAGAGCTCAGCCCAGATAGTTCCATGCACATCCCCAAGAATCTCCCCCATCCAGGCCAGAGGGCTGTCTCACTGCCCTTGTGTTCACAGGGTTACAGCTAAGTGACCCCAATCTCCCTGGGTTGGGGGCTGGGCACAGCCATGGGAGCACTCACAACACTCCCTGTGACAGAAGGAGCTGCGAGGGCTCTCCCCACCTGGGCAAATTGCTCCAAAATGGCTGTGCCATTAGCAAGAGCTTCCTGGTATCATTGTGTTTTCATACTTCCAGATGCAATTGCGTTCCTTGATTGCAGTTATGAGTCGTTGGGTGATTGCTGAGATCTGCTTTGCATGTATGTAACATCATCTGCATTGCACAACACCATGGATCCCCATATGCCATGTCCTTGCCTGAGCCCATCTTCTGTAGCGCCTGCTCCTGCTTGTTAAGGGGAGCAGCTGCTGGAGGAAAGAGAAACCGACGAGACCACCAGCCAGCTCCTGGGAAGTTTACATGGCTAAGCCCAGCTGGGGCCAAGGAGAGCTCTGGTTACAGTCAGTGCTTACACCACCAGCTGAGGAAAGGAGGGGCAGAGCCACCCTTCTCCAGCCTGCCACAGTGCTGCTGGGGCTGGTGGTTGGGTCTGGAGTGGTACAGAGGTGGTTCTATTTGCTGTTTGTGCTGAAAGGGCAAAATGCAGGCTGATTATAAAACAGAGAAGTCTCGCTGCTTCTGTTCTCTTGTGATCTGTCCTCGTTATTTCAGCCTCCAGATTAAAAAGGATTAGGCATGGGGATATACCACGAGGCTTTTGGAGTCGCCAAGAGACATCTCAGGCACAGAAATGTCCGATATCCCCCCTCATTAATATTTCTCTTTCCATCTGAAGAACTGTACTGAGATACAGCACTATTCCATAGCCACAACTTGGCTCACAGGGTCACTCCAATTGGAAAGGGGATGCAGGGTTCATCCTAATTCAGACTGTAGAGAGGATGATAAAGGTCCTCCCGCAACTCAACTCACCGGGGTCCTTGGTGATCAGTTGTCCTCAGGCAGGAGGTGCTTTTACCTCCCCTCAATCTTATCGTGTTCTGGCCGCCTGGCTGTTATGTTTACTAAAGAAACATCTGAATTTGGAACAAAGCAAATTGCAACTCTCCTTGGCTACAAAATATAATGTCCCAATTCACTTCAAAGCCTGCAGTGTGGCACCACAGGCGAGCACTTAGCTCTGTCCAAACACCATCCAGGAGCTGAGATGCTCAGCGTAAAGGTGTTTGCAAAATGAGTTGGCTGACCTCATGATAAAATCTAAAGCTCCCTTTGAAACTTAAGTGTTTAACATTAAGTGAGCAGAGTCCCATTGATGTGCTGCCAACGTTTTAACGAGGGGATGCCACAAGCATTTCCCTGTGTATGTTTTGTACAGCGAATGGGGAGAGACTATAGACTTAATTTTCTCTGGTTGGCAGAAAGAAGGATTTTCCAGCCAGCATCAAGGAGAGAGAGAGCAGCAGTGTGAAAACTAAAGAAAGAAATCAAGTTTGTGTGCAGCTGCAAACTAATGCTGGTGAGTTTACAGTCTTTGAGGCAAAGTGCTCTTTTAGGACAAACAAGGAAAGTGAAGCCTTTGTGTTTCTGCCTAAAGCCAGCCTCCCCTGCCACCTTCCTGGTGCAGGCTTAAATGCAGCAACACTCCTCAGCCTCATCCTGTCTGCTTCTGGCTTCCCAAGCAGATGAGGCATCCACAGCCACACCACTCATAGCTCTCTGCCACCTTCATGCTCACACCTCAGTGAGTGGGACACATCTGGGGTGGCCACTGAGAGGCAAAGTTGCATGCTGTCATCCACCCATGGGACCGTCGAGCAAGGCGGCCATTTGTCTGTAGGATGGGATGGAATGGCATGGCATAGCATGGAAGAGCTGTGGCAGTGGCAGGTAGGGCAGAGCTGTGGGAATCATTGCTCCTGCTCAGGCAGCATGGTGCCTCCTGATAGGAATTCTATGATTCTATGACTCTAAGATGATGATATAACAGCACAATGCAGTAAACATTTCAGTTGCTAGCACAGCTGCATGAAAAGCTTATCTGGGTGTTATGGAAAAAGGAATCCAGCCAAAAAGGTGTGCTGAGTTTTATTTTATTGAGCAGAATGGCAGCGACAAGGACAGCTGCTGCTGTGCCCAGGCTCCTGCGCCTGTGACGGACGAGGATCGGTGCTTGGTGCTCAGACTCAGCACTTCCCCATGTGCTTCAATCGAATCTTCCCTCCGCTCCTCCTGTAAAAGGAGCAGCATGGAAACAAAGCAGTGTATAGCATCCAGCACAGACACAGCTGGGACAGGGAGCTTGTCCCTCCGAACAAGATCATTTGCCTGACTCTGGTGCCTCACAGGGAGCATCAAGCCATCTTTCCCTCTTCTCTAATTTCCCTTTGGATAAGGCAGCCTTCAGAGTGCAGAACTGATAAGGATAAATCAATTTTTGCAGGTCTTCAGCCCAGAGGTGTTGGCTCCTATTACAGCTCCTTTAGAGGAGACAGGAGAGGAGAAACTCCAGTCCTTCCTCTGAGATTCTGTGTACTTTTCCACTAAGTCCATTTAGACTTTCATTTCAGCACTTGCCCTGTTCATTGCAGGGGTGTTGGACCAGCTGACCTTTAAAGGTCCCTTTTGACTCAAACAAATCTATGATTCTATGAGTCTATGACTTTCCTCCAATAATTTGGCATGCATAATCTTACATTCCTCCAGACATTTCAGAATCTAGAGGTGTGGACAGGGAGAGCTTCAGCCTATGGCATACAGAGGAAAATGAGCATCAATTTAGCCCACGCAGAAGGTCTAGGCAGGTTCAATGGCCTCCCAGGCCCTGCGCCATCTCTCTAAGGCTATGAGCATCATAGAAAGCCTAGAAATGAATCAATATTAAGCTGAAATACACCCAAGCATGCTGGTGAGGAGCTGACATTTGAACTAGATGAACTTAGTGGTCTTTTCCAACCTTAGCCATTCTCTAGCTCTATGATTCTATGGCCAAGGATTGCTCTGTGTGAGGGGGGCAGCAGTGTGGAGCTGGAAGTGGACCATCCCTGTGTGGGTCCGTATCCCACCACCTCCACTTACAGCACGGCCTTGCAGAAGGCACACTTGTTGCCGTACGTCATGCCATCCGTGCCGCAGTGAGGGTTGGACTCCCTTGTGCAGAACACACTCCTGTTTAAGAACTCTTTGCAGATCTGCAAAAGAAATCAAAAATAACAACCACAATAAACCACTGGGTTTCGCTTTCCAAGCAGGAAACAAGATCGCTAGTGTGATCTTCTTCCAGTCCAGAGGCCCAAAGCAGCAGTGAGGCATAGCCTGCTTACTGAAAAACGAAGTCCTGTCACAACTGGCCGAAACAGGGGAAATCCTGCCCTGTGGCTGAGGAGGGAAGCCGTCACCATCTGGGGGCAGCCCTGGGGTCCCAAGGACATGAGTTGGTTCACCTGTGCACACAGGGAGAGCATCAGCACTGATGCAGCCCCACATCAGCGCCCGGCACCATGCAGCTCACACCACTGCATGGCCTGCGGCTGCCATACACAGGAGTCTGGGCATGAGTTGGTTGGACTCGATGACCTTAGTGGTCTTTCCAACCTTAATGATTCTATGAAGTGAACAGGCATTTGGACAAGCCCCAGTTAGGGATTTAGTTTAAAGGAGTATATCACTCCTGATTTCACATTCGTTGCATGGAGGAGCGAACAGACAAAAGCAATACTGCAAGCCAGCCCTGTGCTGGATCAAACCGTGGGGAGCATGTACTAAACCAGCTAAATCATCCCCTGACTTGTTTGCTACTGTGGCCATAGCTAACACCTCTGTGCTGTGTGAGCATTCTGAAGCACTGGGGCACCTTGGCAGGACCCACTTGCTCCCAGCAAAACCCAAAGCAGTTCAGCATGCACCGAGATCTGTTAGAAAAGCAGTCTTCTAGAGCCAGGAGAAAATGCAGATTCAGAAAACAGAAAGAGCTGCACTAACCTCCTCAATGTCTTGAGCTGCTACACCTAGAATTGAAACAAACAAACAAACAAAGATTTTATACACATTAGCATTATCTTCTGAGAGAACTGAACCCAAGTCACAAACCCCTTTACAAACTGCAGCACAAAACACACCAGGTTTTCCCTCCTCTGCCATTCTGTGTGGTGGAGGAGGGGTAGGAAATACATTATCGGAATTGCTTTTCAGTATTTTGCTATTTGAAAAATGTTACTAAAATACCATGTAATCAGTCATTCAGCTGCTAACTGCACCGCAGACACATAAACCCATCTCCCTGGCAGGCAGCCACCACCAGGGATGCAGGGAGCTATGTCAGAGCTGAGCCTCTCTCAGCAGAGATTTTAAAGCTTCATTGAGTCTTATGGCTTTTAGGCTCTTGCACCTCTGAATTACAAAACTGGCCAGAACGGTAACAAAAGCACACAGGGGAGATGGAGGAGGAGACCCTGCAGTCAGCATCAGAGCCATCTGCAGCATGGCACAGCCCTGAGGCTTCTGGAACAGCCTGATCCGGATGAGATACAAAGGGATAGCCTGGTGTGATCTGGGGCAGAACAGGCAGTGCCAGACAGTGACAGAGCAAAAATACCTGCTGCAGACACAGGCTCTGGGCTTGGAGACAGTCAGTCCATCCTCTTTGATATTTCCAGCCTGCAATCTTTGTGTGGGGCCAGGTCACAGCCATGGGATGGATCCTATGGTGTCTGACAGAGAGTGGGCTGCACACAGCTCTGCAGGAGCTGGAGCACATTGCAGTGGGACACCCCTTGTGGTTAGGGTGCAAGTTGGGAGCACTGTAGTATCACACTCAGCGGGACCAGTATCCATGACCCCACTCAGCTTCTGCCTGCTGTGATGCCTTTCAGTGTTTGATCCTTGCCATTTGTGTATCTGTCACATCCTCAGCTAGGCTGAAGGGGGAAGCAGCCATTAGAGCTATCTGCATATTATTTACAAAATAGCTCATTAGATAATTTTTATAAATATTGCATGCATCTACACAAGACTTTGTGAGAACGTCTCTTGGCATCTGTTAATTTTATTTGAGATCACAGAGTTTGTTGCTATTCTGCCTGGTGTTGGAAAGAAGCTTTAGCACTGTGATGGAACCCAGTCCCAATTAAGACTCAATTAAAGACAGATGAATATTTCATAATTAATGATGTGTACAAAGTAATTCACCTCTTTTCTCCATGCACAGCCTGCAATTTTCTCAAGTGAATTCTTTATTCAAATTATTCACAGAAAAACAAGTATAAATAGTTCTTGATCTGCAGTCTTCAATAATGGCCACCACAACGCTTCCACGTTCGGATCAGCTGGACACGAACAGCCCATGTGCCCTACACATCCTAAACCATCAGCCAGCCTTCCCAGACCAACAGAGAGATGTGTAAACCTCAAGATAAATAAACGCTGGATCCTTTCAATTTGCCCTCTTTGTTCTGGTTCCTTGAGGACATTTGAATTTAATTTTCAAGCTTTCCTCTGCAACGTATTTGGAAGCTGAAACTTTCATCTAATTATGCTGCCACATCTCTGAGGAAAACACCAACTTCCAAATGCTTAGAATCAAAACAGGAGCTGATGACCCTGAGGTATGAGTTTCTTCTCTAACTGGTTCAGCAAAACTCTGCAGCAAACATTTCTACCAAAACTCATGATTACACTCTGCTTTGGTGCATTTGCTGAACGAGCTGCTTACAATTTGCTCATTCTGTCTCCCAGTGACACCTCCACAGTGTTATTCACTGCGGAGGCACACGAGGAATGGAAATACGTGACGCGAGCAAGCAAGTCCCACAGATATTTTCTACTTGCTCAGCTTTCTCTTCAAGCCCGTCATCCAGTGATCAAGGCTCCCCGAAGTTGCTCTTGTCATAAAGTTTCTTTCTAGGCTACAGAAATATAACTTACCCGAGAAGAACGACAGCAGCAGCAGCAGGCTGAGGAGCACCGAGGTGCCTGTTGCCTTCATGCTGCTCTTTTAGTCCCCGGCAATCGACCAGTTTGGGAGGTGTTGTCACAGCCACAAGCCCACAGCGTGCTCGTAGCCCTGCCTCTGTGTATTTATGTACCTATCCGCTGCTGCCCTCATTCCTCACCTTAATTGTGAGAACTTCTCCACTTCGTTTCTAGAGCCATTATTGGTCCTGGCCGTGTTTATGGTGCTTTAGGAATGCCGCCCTGTCCACATCAAACTTAGAAAGGGCTAATTACATGAGTGATAAACTTGGGCCTGTAATATCTTTGTGTTGGTTTTTTTTTTTTTTTCTGAATAGTCACAGGATTCTCACAAGGGTGAATTTTCAAAGTGGTGATTCATCGGGGAAGCTGGTAATTTTCATTCTCTGGGTCCTCGCTGAATGCCAGCTCCAAGGCTTTGAGCACGGCGTGATGACACTCACCAGACATTACGAAATAAATCACAACATGAGAATGTGTTGTCTGTGAAACCAATTATGCGTTGTTCTCTGGCTATTTTTGAGGATGGTTCTAAATTTGTTGGGTTGGGGTGGAGAAGCACACCGGGGCTCGCATAGCCGTGTGCAGTCCCACATAGGACAGCCACCTCTCCTCCCTGAACTATTTAAACTATAGCTGTCAATGTTTTCCAGTTTTACATTCACAAACATATGCTAGGGCTCTATTTCCACAGCAAGCAGCAATTACAGGAATTTGGTGGGGAATCAGGAGACTCGCTCTATTTCCAGCTGATTCTGTGTAAAGAGTATAGAATCACAGGGTCGTTGAAGTTGGAAAACACCACTAAGATCAGCCAACCATCAGCCCATCTCCAGCCATCTCTCCACCAAGAGTAGCATTTAGTTGCACCACTTGCTAAATATCTCTTCAGATAGGCACAGCCTTTAAAATTTCAGCAAGAAATTTTGTTAAGAAACAAGTGTTATGGGAACACTCTTTATAGACAGATCTTCATAGTCACTTCCCCAGCAAAATTTGTAACTGCAACCTACTGTATGAAGCCTGCTTTAGCAAGGGGTTGAACTCGATAATTTCCAGTTTCACTTTCAACCTCTATGATTCTGCTATTCCAACAAAATTTCACACAAGAATGGAAAACAAACAAACAAAAAATGCACTTCAATATATTTTTCTAGCAAACAAGGATTTCCCAAACATCCTCAACTAGCAAGTGAGAGTTTCTGTAGGAGAGCAATGCCATGACCGCCCTACACCTGGGAAAGCATTAGTTTGCAGCTCACCAGACACCATAAAACCCACATAACAGAGGAACCGCGACTGACAGGTGAGTTCTCAGACGTCTATTAGGGTGAGCTCACAACACAGCTTCTCATATAATTTACAAGCCCGTCAGCCGCAGTGCCATTCAAAATCATGCTTAGTTCTGCCACTCGCAGAACTCTGTGTTTGCCTTTTCTAGCTCCAGACTCTGCTCGCTGCCCCAGCACTAATACCTCAGCTCTACAGCTATCCAAACCTTTCATTTGCTACAGCATAGCTGACTGGGAAAAGCCTTAGAAAACATACCACAGGGACCAGTCCTTTGCGGGCTGGGAGGAAGAGACTAAATTAGCAAAGTGGTGATTATCTTTATCACTCCTCTTTGCACTTCTTATAACCTATGAAGCGGGCTGCTTGCTGCTGTAGGTTGTGAAGTTCAGTCTCTCTGATTTCTCAGAAAAATGGGAATGGAACGGGACCGGACAAGACAAAGGCACCTGGGATTTGCCTTACAGAGGAATGGCTGGGCAGAGCCTCACTCTTACCTAGCCAAGTATTTACCTGCACTGGGCCAACCTCTGGGCTTACTTGATAAAACCTTTTTCCATTTTTCTGAAGGGTTTTTGTCTGTACAGCCACATGCTCTGTGCTTGCCTTTTGCCCTCCCTTTCCCTGTAAGACATCAGCCCTTCTTTGAACTTTTCCAAAGCCTTTTTTTGCTCCTGAGCAGGTACCAGGCTTGCTCCGGCACACTGTGGAAGAGGCCTACCATGGGATCTCATTGTTGAAGGCACCCTCCCGCTCTGACCAAAACTCTGTGATAATTCAACAAATGTCCTAGCCAACGAGACATTACAGCTGAGCTGCGTCCTTCACTAAAGGTCTCTGCTCACTTTCAGTAGTGGCTTATGCTATTTCTTGGCTATTTTTTTCCTTTCTAGGCAGATTAGCAGGGAGAACACTCACGGCTCTCCAGCTTACCTTTTCTCACCAGCAGGCACAGAGCACACTGTGGTTTGCACTGCCTGTACTAATAGAATAAACATTTCAAAGTTCCATCCACCTTCCTAGGATGGAGCACTGCCCTGACACACTATTAAAGGACAGCTTTTCATCTTCTGGTGGGAAGCACCCATAAGATTTCTAGGTCAAGATACAGTTTATTTCAGGCAATAAAGCCAGAGAAAAACTTGGAAGTCACAGATTTTGTCCTCATTATCAGCCTGAACAGCTGAATGTCTTCCTACGTAATGAGAGAATGGGAGGTGGAGAAAAGAAGGAGAAGGTGACATGAGTGGAGGCACTTGGGACTTTTCGCCTGTCGTTTGCATACTCATTCCTTGACTCACCCGAAGAGATAGCGCATCACTGTGCGTGCTCACATGCATCACCCATACATCACCTTTCATTGCAGATAGAAACTACCTTGGATCTTCCAAGCACACCTTCCGTCCTTTCTTTCCTAGGCCTGAAGAATCCCAAACCTTTTCCTGAAGAGTCCTTTCTCTTTCCTCTGCCTCAAACATTCTTAGTGCAGCTTTTCAGATCTCTTTTCCAAGAAACCTGAGCCCAATCTAGTTTCTCCTCTGGTCCTCATTAGGCTCATTACAGCCTTGCCCAGCTGGATGCAATTTTCTGCTGATCACCACACTCTCAAGGGACACGCCTTTCAAGGAAGCAACAGTTCCTAATTTTCTTCCTTGTGAGATATAGCCTCCTCCCTTTGCCATAAGCCTCCTTATAACATGCTGCCAGACTTGCCCATTGCTCAGGTGTATCAAAGCCATGTTTCCTCCATGCCAAGGCTCCCCAAAGGACTGCTTCCTCCAAGGCTCCGTGCTTCTACAAAGCCCCATCCTGACCCTTACAACAAATCCATTTATGTGCAGTAAGACACAGAACTGGGGAGAGCAGCAGTATTTTATAGCAACGTGTTTCCTCTTCTGATGGTTTGGAATGGGGTGACGCACTTTTGTGAGGGCTTAGGCTTTTGTGTGATGGGCGTTGCACTTTGGTCTTTATTGTGGTTTATTTCAAAACTTCTCCTGCCTGACAGATAAGTGCCTAAAAGCCTAAAGACTTTTACCTCTGCCCTGGAAAAAATAATAAAAACAATAAATAAAAAAACCACACCAGTTCACAGCAGTGAGAGTTGCTGGCTTTGATTTACTGATGGGTCAATTCAGAAAGCAGCGTACAACAGGGAGCAGGGAAGAACATGTTGGAATTGCAGGCTTTGGAAGTGAAAGATGAATGAGGGTAAAGGTTGTGCTCCAGCACTCAGCATTCTCCATGATGCTGGAGAGACAGAGATCCATAACTCCTCCTGCAGACAAAGGAGGAAGCCAAAATCAGTGACATGGAAGGTGGTTTTATAGCCCTGATGGTGACACTGCTGACTTTACATGGACAAGGCAATGCCCCGTGCTGTTCCAGTTACACCTTCACCTCTCTCCTGATTCCCCAGGTTACACGTTCTGTCATGTTAAAGAGATCTGGGACAAACCCTGTAATTTTGGATATTTCCTATAGTTAGCATTCAAATTACTGTCACAAGGAGTGCTATGAGCCTGCAAATGAGAATCTGAATTTAGTGATGAGGGGAGGATAAGGCTCACCTGTGTTTAAGATCTGCAGTGTTTGGGGAGGACACAGCAGAGGGAGTGCTGGGGTCAGGCTGGGGATGAGGACAGATTTACCAAGGGGATAACGGGAGCACAAGGGCTCCCTGGCAGCTTCTGCCTTTGTACTGCAGCACAGCATGGTTTCATGGCTGCATG
The DNA here is from genome assembly GCF_023343835.1 of Lagopus muta. Classification (NCBI taxonomy): domain Eukaryota; kingdom Metazoa; phylum Chordata; class Aves; order Galliformes; family Phasianidae; genus Lagopus; species Lagopus muta. Next base: position 10,279,715 of record NC_064446.1, on the reverse strand, counting down.
GGGAGCACTGTACTTACAAAACTGCAATGCAGAAGTGGCATTTGTTCCCATATGTTATGCCGTCAGAGCCGCAAAGGGGCATGTACTCTTCAGTGCAATAGAGATTGGTGCTCTTGAATTCACTGCAGTCAATCTGTAGGTAATGGAGCAAGAACATATTGAGAAGCCTTTGTTTGCTGTGTTTTGCTACATGAGTGCATTACGTTTATGTCATGGCAAAGCAAAAAAACATTTTTTCAGTGCAGGCCCCTGTTGTTCTAGCAACTCTGCAAATCCTAATGCGCTTGCCCAGCAGAGCACAAAGTGAGAAGTCAGAGGGAAAGATTACTTAAATCTACTCTCAGAAGCAGTGACATAGCCAAAGCAGTGCTCCCCAGCTGGCTGCCCACTGCTTGCTCTGCTCTGGTTCAGCAGCCAGCAGAGCGGCTGCCAAGAAGCAGTGTGTCTCAAACGGCACGGTATGAAGTCTTCCCACCCAGTAATGACAGCTGATGCTGTATGAGCCCCACTCTCACCAGGAGAAGCAAGCACCTCTAGCACAGACACCATCTGAACTATGCTGTCAATGTCAATCCCTATCAGGAGCTGTCCAGGTGAGGCTGATGCTGGAGCCAGGGGTTTTGTTCACTGTCCCCTGACCCTGGCATACTTGAGCTATTTTCATCAAATCCTTCTTCCAGGACAAATACACCAGCACAGTGCAGACATTGCTATTACATAGTTCTGACTCATTGAATTTGTGTTGTATAATATACTTTAACAACAGTTCATAGTGCAGACTTTCAAGCTTTACCTCAGGGTGTTTTCCAGCAGTGAGCAGATCTATGTCCTCTCCATTCCTTGGGGAAGAAAGCAAGTTGAGAACTAACCAGCACAGCACAGCCACTCCAGAAGCCTCTACTCCCCAGACACCAAAGCCCAGATCCCAGCACTCACGCCACTGCTGAGCAGAAGGTGCACTTGTTGCTGTAGGTGACCCCATTGGTGGCATAGAGCGGGTTGTATTGCTGGCTGCAGGCTGTCCCCAGACCACCAGTTGCTCTCATGTAGCCAGTGCAATCAACCTGAAACAGACACAGAACAACACTTCAATCTGTGTAATGTTGCGTGGTGTGAGAGGTATCTCCCATCCCCAGACTCATGATGAGTGGGGCTGTATGGAAATGTGAGCTGCCAGCCCAACACAGTGCGGGCAAGGGAGACAGACAAGTGAAATTCTACCTTTGAGGACATCAGTCCAGCAGGATCCTGGAGGGGAAGGGTTCACAAAATGGGTTTTGTTGGTGTCATCTTGGGGCTTTCCACCCCAAATGCCACCACACAGGATCTGTGCCTACCATGCCCTACATGGCAGCAAGTGCTGCTGTGAAATGTCTGCTCCACTTGAAAATGGAGCTGACGCTCACCTCGGTGTTCCTGCCATTACTCTGAGTGTACTGAAGTGAAAATTGTAGCATTATGTTAAATTGCACAGCCGGAGTGTTTCTTTACATTATCTCTCTAATCTAAAAATAGAGACACTTCTCCACATCGTGGTAGCTCCATGTATTGATAAACAAACCTCAGGGTAGATATTCTGATGGATTCCTTTTTTTTCTGTGACAAAATTATGATTTAGTCAAAATCCAGACTTCCTTGGGGAATTTCTTAATTTCAACAAACTTCTATTTAAGTCTAAGGGGAACTATTTCAACAACACCAAAGCATTATTGAAATCAAAAGATTCTGTTTTGAAGTCAGCTGTGCTACACAAGATGACATCTCAAAACTCACCACTGAAACAGATTTGCATTGTTCAAAATGAAATTAACACACATATATATGTATCTTGAAGACCTGAAATTCTGCCTTTCTATTACATTTCCGATGGGTTTGGAGCTGTACATTTTAAATACATGATTAGTGCTGGGAAGGGATTCTGCCGTCACTTGACACAGTGGCTGAGCTGGGACCATACCTTCACACACCTCCCATCGTGCTTCTTGTCAACCGTCCCACTCCAGCTAGGAGAGAAGGAGAGGAAGGGTTAACCTGGTGGTGCCATGGAGTCACCTCAGTCATCAAGCCTGTCCACTCCCAGCCCCACTAATTAATCAGACTCAGGAGTTTTGACAAGGAAGAGACACAGCCTGCACGTTAGGAAGGCAGAAACAGGAGAAATGAAATCCACCCGTGATTAGTCACAATTCAAAAGACTTTTGGCTGCCACCTGAGCCATCATGATGGGTAATCAGGTGATCCGTACTCACAGGATTCGTCTACAGAGTGAGCACTCGTTGGGATAGGTGATGTTATCAGTGCCACACACAGGCTGGTAGATCCTGGGACAGGCAAGGTTCCCGCTGCCTGACAGCCGGTACTCACTGCAGGAGGCCTGGGAAGAGCACAAGTGGGACAGTGCTGAACGGGAACGAAGGGTCCGCTCGTGTCCATCATGTTTTCCATGCATAGCCATGCTACAGGTGGACATTTTATTCTCTGTCATTCCTCCATGGTGAAGAAGTGGGAGCAAATCACGGTGCTCCTTACAGTATTACACGAGCACAGTTTCGCTACTGAGGCTTTTGGCACAGCAAACACACACAACTGACAAAAACGATCGGTCCTTAGGGAATCAGGCAGGGGAGATATGGAGGCAGTTAGTGAAAAGCTGTGCAGATTTTCTGCTGGCACGCTGTGCCACGCCGGCTCCCACTCTGCATTATTAATTGCCAGTTCTTATCACCAATGTGGCACGTTATCTTTCTCTGACAAAGATGTTTTCTTACTTGCTGGGGGAAAAATGTCATATAATTCCTGGGGGCCCTTTTTCTTCTTCCTTTGTTAGTTTATTTTCTTTTCTTTTCCCTCAAGACTCCTTAGGATACGGTGTGAGTATGAATTATTCATCTATTCATAGAAACCACAACTAAATGATGCAGAAGATCTACTACTCACCCATTGCTGACCAGGAACAAGATCTGGAAAAAACCAGAGATTATAAAATGCAAAATGTTGCAGCATCCTTGATTAAAATTCGTCTGGAATTATCAATTTCCCTACAGAGACATCACATATATATATATATATATATTTTATCACTGATAATTACTTGTTTCCTAAATATTTTATCCAGTTCAAATAAGCAAGTTATATCCTATGATTAAAAAAATAGCAATTTTTGGTGAAAATATTAACTTTGACTCACTAAGGAAGAAATAGGGTATAAATTTTCTCTCTTGAGCACTATGAGACTTAGTGGGGATAATGAGTTCATGTCAGATGGAGGCATCCTGCTAGAGTTACATAAATATTTGCACAAGGATAAAGATCATTAAAAGAGAGCTCATGTTTTACCAAACCACCACTTCTCCAGCAGGCTGAGCTCCCTTTTAGGATTCTAAAGGCATCCGGAGCCACATTTAGTTCAGTAGGAATAGAGATACAAGCAGAGAATGTAACAAAAACAACTTACTAGGAAAGGAGCTGAGAAGCACTAATCCAAGGAGGGCAGCAGCTCTCATTGCCTTCACGGCAGAGATGGCTGTGCAGCCTGTTACTTGCAGACCTGTTGCTCTTGAGGTCAGCAGAGATATTTCTCTGCCTTCGCACTCCAGACTTTATACATCCATCTTCTAACCTTATGAAGTCATCAGCTAAAGTAATTATTTGCTCTGTAAACTAAAAAAAATGTATTGATTATTGAGTTGAGCCCTAAAGAGTGGTTGTTTGTTAGAGAGATGTACAGCGGAATTAGACAAAAATGTGAACTACACCCAGCTTGTTAAGAAAGGCGCCCTGCTGTACAGTGAGTGATTTATGCTGCCCAAACAACAGCACTGTCTCAATACTAGATGTTGTGAAATTACGTATGGAAGTTGGCAAAGCAAAAAAGCTGATTTGTTGAAAGCGTTTGAGCTTGTGCATGCTCCATTACACACGCTACACCGTGTTTGGGCTCCAGAAGACTTTTATGGCGCAGTAGAATTGAACGTCCTCCACTTTTACAGAAATGAAGTCTGGGGCTTGGCAGGCAGCAGCGACTTTTGAAGATGCTGAGGGCACAATGAATATCTCCACAGTCTCCTTTGTACTTCACTGGTGCACTTGATTTCTCACTGAGGGGACTGAAACAGTCATCACAACAGAAAAGCATTACCTAAGACTTCACAAGTTTAAGAGGCACGTCCATGTAGAAGGAGGAATTATTCATCTGTTGGCAATCAATGTGAACCCGATTAAGAAACAGTGAGAATAGCAAACCTTAAAGCTGAACGTTCTTTCATCTCACTGGAAAACAAGAGGTGTTCTGTGCAGATGAAAAGAGCTTGCTTAATGCTCAGGTAATGCATAAAACTATTGCAGCCACAACAAACAGAAGGTGAGTCCACACATCCCCCCTTCTATTACACCACAATAAATTTACAGCATCGCGTTCCCTAAAACATACCTTTCAGCTAAGTGAAGAACAGAGGTTTCACTAAGTAGTTCAACACTGTCACAGATATATGGCAAAACTAATATCTCATAAAACACATTTTTGATTGAAGGTTGTAATGAAAGAGAAGTGAGGAATGGAACACATTTATGCTTTAGAAGGAACCTGATCCACACATGCGGCCTTAAAGGCATCCTACATTTTAAATGGGGAACCAGAACCGTTTTTCTCATTATCCTGGGAGGTGTTCAAGCCTTAGCATGGGCACATAAATCATAAGAATGCAGCTGAAAGCGTAAGGAGCTGCAGTCACAAAATAGAGCTTGTAGGCTTTGGCCTGTTCATGTCAATGAAATCATTTTCCTGAAAAATAAATGAGTAATGTTCTTTGGAGCTCATTCACAAATATCAAGAGTTGAAGGGTTCCTTTCAAAGCTGTTTCTGTTGTATTCTTAGCATGCTGAGCGACGTGACTGTCAGATTTCTTGAACTGAGCAGAAGCACATTTGGAAGGCAAGCAGTAATCACTGAAGCTTTAATATTGGTTTTTTCCAGGGACAAGAATGCCTGAGCTGAAAATGAGGCTTCCTCAAACTTTGCACCAGCCATCAACAGAGATCAAGGAATGGCTTAGGTTGGAGGGGAACTTAAAACCCAGCCCGTTCCAACCCCTGCTGTGGGCTGACTACTCCCACCAGCTCAGGCTGCCCAGGGCTCCATCCCACATGGTCCTGAGCACCCCAGGGATGAGGCATGCACAGCTTTGCTAGGGAGATAGCACTGCTGCTTCTGCAGAGAGGCTACAGGAGTACAACCTGTTCCTTCTTCAACCTATGACCCCCCATCCAGGTCTGGCAGCCCTGGATCCTGAAACCTGTGCTGCTTTTCTCTGTTCTCCCAGGCCGAGCTCCATCTCCTTCTTGGAGAGCTTTAGGATATGGTGGAGAACGGTGTCATCCTCCTGTGTGGCCAGCACCTGTCCTTGATTAATAAGCTCCTTCTGGGAGACCTTTAATCCTCTGAATGCCTAAGAATACAGCCAGCCAGCCAGCCAGCCAGCCAGCCAGCCAGCCAGCCAGCCAGCCAGCCAGCCAGCCAGCCAGCCAGCCAGCCCTGCACTAAAAGCTCCATCAGAGAGAGGTAGAGGAGCAAGGACAGTCTTACTACAGGGCCTATAAACCAGGATGAGATAATTGGTAGCGGTTAGGGCAGGGCAGCTGGGTGAAGTGTTACGTGGGATTGCATAAAGAGCTTGATTAATAAGAAACAGAAGGGAATGGGATAGAAATAATTGCTGATCAGCAGATGGGTTGACGCAGGCATTAGGAAGAATGAAAAACAACTGTCTCAATGCATTTGGAGGAGTGAGCTTCAGGAAATGCCATACACATGTTGCAAATGGGAAGAGGAAGATGAACACACCTGCCCAAATCCCTGTGTGTTGCTGGAGTTTCATGATGGTGGGTCAGTAAAGTGAGTTTGAGATTATTTCTAGCCTTTTTTTTCTAAAGATGTGAGATCTGCTGAAAAGATCAAATAAAACTCTTTCAGCTATTTTAAGTTCCAAGATGGTAATTGTATTCAAGAAGATTATAGCCACATGAGAGGGAAAACACTGGCAGTCACACGATGCATTCCCTTGTGCTTCAGTAAATTTCCCATAACCCTGGAAATTCTCCCCAGTTCCCAACTCAGCACCTTGCCATCATCAGTGTTATTTTCTGAGAATCTTCTCCTCTGCTTTTGAGATTCTCTATCTCAAAGAAATCCATAATCTGTCATGACCTGAAAAAGATTTTCATTAATTTTCCCTGCTTTATGGGCTGCGCTGCTGCAGGGACGAACGCACGACGCATTTCCTTCCCCTGCTTCTGGACCCACTGCAGGATGGAGCAAAACACATTGCTGTTACTGGAGCGATGCACACGGGGGCAGGACTGGATCTCCTATGAAGATGGGAATTCAATTTAGAGCGAGTAAAGCCCCTGCTCTAAGCCGTGCTCTTGTGATATTTCTCCTTGCAGCTCAGCTATCTGATCGCTGCCTGCATATCTCCTGCTGCTTAAGCACAGATGATATCTCAGGGAAGAAGGGTGTCTGGAATTATTTGGCTTATAGCAACGAGCTCAGGATCTGGCCCAGCACATCCCAATCCCTCAGCTCCATCACTGCAATAGCTGTGACACAGCCAGACCCCAAAACAGCATCTCCAGGCGGTTTTATTTTAAAGCGTAATTTTATTTTTCCCCACACTGACAAACCATTTGTGCTGATGAAGCCCTAGGGAAAAGCTGCATCAACAGCAAAGTCTAGACTGGCCCGAGGTGTGTTCTGGCCGGCAACAAGTAGAGAAATACATAAAACAGAAGAACTGATATAAAATAGAGCAGAACAAAATAACTGCATCAATGCGTTAATCAGTTTGCAGGGTAATTGAATGGCATTTCCTAAATTCACTGTCACCAGATAATGACACAAGGTGCTGAGGTACCACTAAGGAACCGTGCCATAAAGCACCTCGGCCGGCAGACACTGTTTTCTGCCTGGAATTTCCTGGAGGGAGAGTTAGATTAGTAATGATGAGAGGATATTGTGTTGTATTGTGTCAGGATTTTATTGAGCAGCAACAACAAAATAATGATTGTCAGCAATGCTTGTGACAGAACTCTGCCCTCCTCATCATCCTGCAGAGCTGGGCCTGGTGCAGAGGTGGGGGGAATTTTGGGGTTCCATGCTGCTTTCCACCACCTCCTCAGCAATGCAGCTCCATGGCAAGATGGAGATTTGTCCCATCTCGGCTCACATTTTCCCCTCTATGACCTGGATTTTGCTGTTCAGAGGACACGGCCCCTGCAAGATGCACTTTGAAGACTGCTGGGACCCTGAGAGCAACTGGGATCATCACTTGTCTCCAAGACAGGAAGGTTCCTTGAGGCCCTCCTCATCCTCATCGCCCTCCTCATCTTCACTTTCATCCCAAAGAGGGGCTTGGCACTGAATGGTTGCAGAATTGGACAGAAGCTGTCTCCCTTAGGAGAGCTGCTCTCTGCTCTCTGCAAAGTGACACATTGTCACTTAAGATCATTAACTATTTGACTGTGAGCCCGCTGCCCGTACAGCACGCCGCACTGCCGGCACTTTGGTGTTAATGAATAATAAATTAACGCTATGACTCTGAGCCCTTCCTTTCATCAGCCAACATTTCCAGGGGCCCAAGGATCTCAAAGGATTCTCTACAAGCGACAGCTGACGTAATTAACTACAAGCAGCAGCTAAGTGGTGGGTGAGGTGATAAACGGCTGTGGCAGCTCCTGTGTGCGGTCCTCTGAGCATCACGTAGTGTACCGTATCCCACCCCCGCGAGCACCGTGAGCTCAGATGCAGGCAGGCATATCTGAGAATCACAGAATCATCAAATGGTTTGGGTTGGAAAGGGCCTAAAAGCCCATCTACCCTAACCCCTACTGTGGGCTGGCTGCCCCCCACCAGATCAGTCTGCACAGATCCCCATCCAACCTGGCCTTCAGCTCATGTCCAGGGATGGGGCACCCGCAGCTCTGGGCAGCAGTGCCAGTGTTACACCAACCTCTGAGTAAAGAATCTCACCTAAATCTTTCCTCTTTTAGTTTAAAGCCTCTCTCCCTTATTCTATCTCTATCAGACCATGTAAAAATTTGCTTACCTTCCTGGTTGTGAGCTCCCTTCAAGTACTGGAAGACTGCAATGAGGTCTCCTCTCAGCCTTCCCTTCTTGATGTTGAACATACCCAGTTCCCTCAACCTTTTTTCATAAGAGAGGTGCTCCAGCCCTCTTATCATCTTCATGACCTCCTGTGGACCCGCTCCAACAGTTCCACATCTTTCTCATGCTGGGGCCCCAGGCCTGGATGCAATACTGCACGTGGCTTCCAATGAGAGCAGAGCAGAGGGGGGCAATCACTTTCCTCGCCCTGCTGCCACCCCTCTGTTGGTGCTGCACAGATGGGAAAATATCCCATCCTCTGCTTCGGGAGGCAAAACAGGTGGCTGCAGAAAGGCTTCCCACACCGATGGGTACCCACCACCACTTTATTTTCAGCTCCTAAGGGGACAGACAGTGTCTGCACAGGGTGGCCTGAACATTGCACTGGGTCTCATCCCCAGCAGAGGTTTTCTTTTGAAAATCTGGAAGAAGGCAGAAGCTCATGGCCTTTTGGAGGGGTTCATTTCTTCATAAATCAGACAATCCATTATTTCTCCTGGTAATTTACCCATTAATAACCACACCCCAGGACTGTTGCAGTGAAGCAATCACACAGCATCTTTAAAATAAAAAAAAAACAGCAGCATGATACGTAGTATGAAAGCAAGACATAAATGCTGAAAGATTTTTTTATTGAGCATAGCTTCAGGCTTTATCAGGAGCTCTCAAAGTTCAGAATGAGGCTTTGTGCAGCATCCACAATAGGGGACACAGCCAGGGAGAGTCCTTCTGTCCGAGCTGGAGCCTGGTGGGCTGTGATGTGAGCACTGTGCAGGGCACAGCAAAGTGAGAGCACAGTGAGTTCTGCAGAGAAAGAACTCAGGACCTCAGAGGCAGAATCTCTGCACTTCTGCTGTGCATCCATCCCTCTGCTTAAGGATACATCACAGAGGAACTTAACCAAAACAGAACATTTGGAAAGCTGTTCTAGCTATTTCCTCTTATTACTAACATTCAAAGACATGATAAAGACTTAATTTGAAAGAAGAACAAATAGTCTGTAGGAAATAGACTGTATTTGCTGGAAGCGAGCTCTTCAGCAAATTAGCCAATGTGGAGATTAAGATCTCTGCTAAACGTTGTTTCTTTATACCTGAAAGAAAGGAATCCCTGGTAAACCCTCACACTTTAAAAAAAAATATTGCCCTTGCTAGTAGGAAAACAAAACAACCTTCCATCTCCAACCAGTCCCCGAATTTGATAAGACAGTTGAAGTTCACCACTTAGTTAGCAAAGAGATTTATTTTCATACACCCAGAAAAGCATTGCAGAATAAACATTTGCTGGCATATGTTACGCCATAGACCCGCAGTGTGGGATGTACTCCTGAGAGCAGAAATTGCGGGGTACGGCGCAGGCACTGCAGTCGCCCTGTAGATCGATGCAGCCTTGTGCTCACAAAAATACCCTCAGCAGCAGGTCTATCAGCAGGGCAATGCCAGGAGACCCCCTCCTCCCCAGCCCTGGGCTTTCCCCAGTACTGACCATCAGCAGCTATCAAAGAAGAGCTTAAGGACAGGGCAGGAATAGTGCAGTACATTCCTGCAGTGCCCTCTGAGTCTCCAGTGATGTAAATCCCATGTAAATATCTTCAGTGCTGCTGCAGTAACCGTGACAATAACTTGGACACCAACTGAATGCTGCACTGTTTATTTTATTTTATTTTTTTTAAACCATCAGATGAAAGTGGCCATTTCACTCGGTAATATCTGTAGCAAATATTGCTCAGACCGTGGGATGACTCAGGGCTTTCAAACGCTCAATCACAATGCGATTAGTAATGATTTATATGGAAACTGCTTTGAGGAAAGAAATGATGGAGAAAAAAATTGAAAGGTCTGTCGCTTACCTTCAGTGCAGTGGGATCTGGAAAAAAAGAAGGGAATAGGAAGTGTGACACAAATGCAATTCATCTCCTCCCTTAGCGTTAAAATCCGTGAGTGCATGTCCTGAATAAACAACTTTCAATTCGGTCTACGACTCTCAGACAAAAGGAATTTCAGGCAAAACGTGCCACACTGAGGTTTACAACAGCGATTCTGTACTACATTTTTTCTCATGTGGTTACAGCCTGGGTGGAGAAGAATGTGCAAAATGAAAGAGAGGAAGAGAAAGCAATTTTCTGTGATTCACAGGATGAGCAAGGCCAGGTACTCAGAGATAAGCAAGTTGCTGGGGAAGCAGGGCCGCAGAGCTGGCACGGACTGGCAGCAGCTCCTGCTTGCAGCTCACAATAGCACCAAAATAACGGGAGGGCTCAGCGAGGTGTAACTCCCCTAACGCTGCTGCAGCCGTTCAGCCTCTCCAATTGCATCTCAGTTCAGGATGACTGCAAGAGACGTTCGCTTCCATTCAGTAAAATAATTTGTGACTCTGGAGTGTTTTGGAGGTTCGATAGTGGATGTCAGAGTCGCCGGGTGGTACCACGTACATGTCACTGCTTTCATTATGCATAAACTAGCACTGAGCGCGGAGCTGTTCCCACAGTTGTTCTTACCCACTCAGTTCTGTTGCTAAAATATTACCCCATAAGTGATAGTCTTTGATGTCAAGTCTTTTCAACACCATCTCTCTAGGAGTAAATAAGTCCTTGTAGAACACAGCTCTTTCCAGTCTGAGGATGTTTGTTGTGTTTTTACAGCCGGCACTCGACGAAGCGCAGAGCAGGAGCACAGCCCCTCACCTGGGCAGCAGCAAAGAGCAGAAGTGCATCGTGCTCATGGAATGTGGCCCTTCTGCCCTTGGATGGCAACCTGATCTGTGTGTGCGTGGCTGTGTGCATTCACGTTTGTTTTACCCACCCTTACTCTGAAATAACCGGCATTCATGCTCTGGTGTCAGGGTTGTAAATCTTGATGGCACTTACAGAGGTGAGCCACGAAGAATGCTTCTTTATCAACAGCAATCACAGGTTTAAATATGTGAAGTATGCCCTTGGCTTCATTATTTCCAGTGAAGTGTGTGACAGGTGCCTGCTGAAGGACCGTGGAAAATTCCTGTGGGCAAAAGAGCAACTGTACAAACCTGAAGAGAGAATGCTGCTGGATTTCCTCCATGTGCGTGTTATCAGTGCTTATCTATATGCAGTGCTTTCTCAATGTTCCTGGCAAAATGTTGTTAAACTGAATTGAATATCTTCCAGAGTGGAAAGTCTTAATTGTTGTGCTTCATCCCGATAGAATCCTTGAATTGTTTGAGTTGGAAGGGATCTTTCAAGGCCTTCTGGTGCAACCCCCTGCAAGGAACAGGGACACAGTTCCATCAGTGCTCAGAGCTCCTCCTGACCTTGTCTGTCTCCATGGATGGGGCACCACCACCTCTCTTGGCAGCCTGTGTCAGTGGCTCACCACCCGCATTGTAAAAAATGTCTTTCTTATGTCCAGTCTAAATCTCCTCTCTTCCAGTTTGAAACCATTTCCCCTTTTTCTATCAATAATGTGTCATCAAGTCATCGTAAATCCAGGAAAACTCTGAGCTGGGAGAGAGAGCAAGTGGGGGACCAGGGCCTGAAAAGAGTCCTGGAACTGGACAAGCGATGGAAGAAGATTTATGGGCATTTGCAAAGAACTAACAATTGCTATTTTCCCTAAAAGCCATTAGCATTGTGGGGTAGATTTGCAGCAGCAGACTGATAGCCTGATGATGACAGAATGATGTGAGGCCCACAGCCTGGATCCCAGAAAATTTCAATCCAAACTGGAAATCACTCCTTCGTCCATCTACCCATCTCAGCATAAATCCTTTGTTTTACCACCAAAGAATCCTTCTTTTGAACGACCTCATTCCATCAAGGAAAAGAAACGTTTAAGGGAGGAATTATTTTTTGTAACTTTTATTAAATTTTCTCTCATGTGGATCAAGAAAACATCAGTTCAATACACCAACAAAGGACAAAAGCAGAATAAATTTCACGGACAATGAGCCAATGACAGAGGTCATACTCAAAAGCAGAGGGATACTTTGTCCTCAGACTGCAAAACACTGCTCAGATACTCGGGCTGAGGAAAGACCAGTAGGCAAAAGCAGAACCAGACCTAGCAAGGCATTCATCTTCAAACACTTGGTGATCATTAAAGGACAAGATGAGAAAAACCTTGCAACGTCATTTGGAGGACCCAGGCACGTAGGCAGGGCAGACTAACGTGTCCAAAAAACATGCACCTCACTAGCAGCTGTGCCCATGGGTATGGACCATGGATAGGAGGCCATGGGATTGGCCCTGCATTTGGCCACCACTGCACCCTGAGCTGCTTTCACTGCTAATGCTGCGCAAGGAAAGTGCGCCGCTTGTGTCATAGGGGAGCTCAGCCAGCATCAGCAGTTTGTAGCAATATTTCAGCTGTCTAAAAGGGTCTGAACACTAATGGAGGCTGACTATCATTTATGCGCAAAGTCACACAGCCGAGGTTTATGCATCTGTATTTAATTTTCTGCCTTTTATGACAGGGATGGGAGCAAGATGTTGTTCTTGTTATACCCCAGAGCCACGAGCATGGAACATATTCAGTCTGGTGTCACCGTCCAACAAATCAGAAGAAAACATTGCATGAGACAGAGCATTAAACAAGACAAAGAAGTGTTGCTGATTTAGTTTATTGAGAAAGAAAATCAGGAGTGAGCTGAGCTCCCCAGAGTGCGAGATGAACCGAGGTGAGACCTCTCGCTGGGATTTGCCAGTGGGGATCCTGTGGTGAATTCTCCCAGCATTGATATTCAGCATTTTCCAAAATGGCTTAAAGTGAGAGTCCCGTTGCTTTCCCTGAAAGCGAGGAGAGGAAGAAGTGGGTTAGACACAGAGCCACAGAGCCTGCTGCGCTCTGTCCTAGAGAAGGCAAGAGATGGGATCCTGCCCAGAGCCCAAGAACTGGCAGGCTCAGCATCTCCTCAGCTATCTGATTATTAAGAGATGAGTGAAATCATTTAACCCCTTCTGAAAACTATAATGAAACACCAAATTCGATTTTCTTTGCAGCAAGCAAGGAAAACTTCCCTTAAGGTTAATGATGTTCAAAACATCCATTCTAACAAACCAGACATGCTCTGGTGAAAAATAAAATGAATGGCTGGCGCGATGCCTGGTGTTCTTTTCTGCCCCCAAATCCTGGTCAGCAGTCAGCAACAAAAGCAGGAACTGTGCAAGCTGGTGCCTGTAGGAGGCAGCCGACGACATGAATGCAACCAGGGCTGTACGTACACGACTGCATTGCAGAAGTTGCACTTGTTGCCATATGTTTTGTTGTCGGAGCCACAGAGAGGTCTGTATTCCATCGTACAGGCAGGCTTAGGGTACTCGCTGCAGTCAACCTGCAAAAACACCATTGTGATGTGGAGGATATGAAGGAGTCGATAGCTGAAGAGCTTCAACCCCTCCCCAGCTACAGCTGCAGTGCCGATGATAATGATCTAACTAAAAATAATTAACTTCCTTGCACGATCTGATATAAACTGGATGTCCTTTCTCCTATGCTAGATTTAATAATATAAAAATAGAGCATAATTTCCTGTGTAAGAGATGCATATCACAACCTGACTGCTGCATTTCTGAGCTGCAGCAGCAGCTCGCTCCGCGAACGTGCTGTGCTTACAATCATGTTGCACCGTGTTCCTGACCTGTTCAGGAAATTAAATGGAAAAAACACTGGTGTCTGGAGAAGAGGCAGCACTGATACCTTTATAACGGTCCAGCATCTCTCCCACAGGCTTAAAGCAAAAATCAGCACTTATCTGGGTACTTGGAGAATGGGATTTGTTTGGTTGAGAGATGAGTAGTATATTTGCTGAGGGTCATTGTTGTGGGGGGAAAAAAAGAGGCAGGAAAAGAAAACAAACAAACACACCCCCCAAAAAACCCAGCAACTACCATGGATACATGTCCAGAAAGAGGCTGGAGAATTCCATGGGAGAGAAATCCACTGAGGCTTACCAACTACACAGAAATCACACCTGGCTGAGGTGTGTAGCTGTAGAGTGTTTGGGAAGATCCATATGTACTCAGCCCACTCTTACTCCTTCCTACTCAATTCTTATGAATGCTGAAAGAGGGGACTCTGCATCAAACCATCACGGGTTTGATGGCCCATTGGTCTGACCCCCTAAATATATTATCAGTTCCTATTCTCAGTTCTGCTCTCATGGGTTATTTCTGCTCATGGTCTTTTACTGATCCCTTCCTGTGCAGTCATCTTCTTCCCTTCCTGACTTTACTGTGGATAATGTGTATTACGTGTGTAGAAAGTGAAATCTTCTCTGTTCTGAAGCACAAGTGATGCTCCTGAGGCTACTGCAGATGCTGGCCATGTTTCCCTTGACATCAGTGGGACCAGAACCTGCTCCTTCATTGTGCAACTCACACTCACTGCAGCAAGTTCCTTTCTACATCCACCATCATGCTTCTTGCCAACGCTGGTCCCCTGCTCTCTGAAAGGGAAAGAATCTATGTTAGGGAGCTGTGCCTGCATCCTGCTGTGCTGAACTCCACATCACTGCAGTGCTGATGGGCTGCAAATGCCCAGCCTAATTTGTGTCCATACCGCTCAAGATATCAGCCCTGCAAGCACCCCCACCTCCCTGACATTCATAGAATAACAGAATCACTTGGGTTGGAAGTGACCTCAAAAGTCATAAATACTTCCTCCAATACTTCATGGGACTCAGAGTCCTCCCTCCCCCCACCCTCTACACAGGATGGTACCTAATGGTCCTGAAGACAGGGATACTATTGGTCTCCAACACTCTGGTTCAACATATCAGGTGTTATGGGAGGTGGTACTATGTGCCAGGGTGTTGCAGTATTGCATGATGCAAAGAACAAGAGGTGACAGGCTGTCATGGTTTAGGAGCTAGCTTGTTTTACAATATAGGTGCCGCAGAGGTTTGCCGTGGTCCTCTGCAAGGCAATGTGAGCCACACAGACCCTTAGTTAATACAGGGCAGAGTGCTTCTCTTAAGTCCCCACTCAGCTCTCTACTTCTCTCTCAAGATCAAAGGCACGGTTCTCTTTCTAGTTGCAAAGGAAAACAGCACCTGGTTATCAGGAAGAGGAGGGACAGGGTCCAAGAGCCATACAGAAAAGGCATAATTGGAAAACCCAGCGGTCAAAGAGTGGCTGCCAGGGGTGCAGGACCCATTCCTGCCGAGGGAGCTCTGCACAGGACTTACACGTTGTGGGCACACAGCACACACTCATTGTCGTAGGTGACTCCATCAGTACCACAGACAGGGTTGAAGGCCTTGTTGCAGAGGATCATCACTTTGCCTTCCTCATTTGTCGTGTTGGGATACCTGCTGCAGTCCATCTGTGGAAGGAGCACAGAGCAAAGCGCTAGTGAGGGCTTACAGTGACCATGTAGACCAGTGGAGTGTGTGCTTTGGGCCTCCTAGAATGCCATCTCAGCAGGAAAAAATGCTTTTTTTGTGTTACTGTGATGAAACTTCACCTGAAGATGATCAATACAAGATTCTGACATCTCACATGCCCTCTTACTCGGCATTTAAATTATTTATTGGGCAAGCCAATATGCAGTTTTGACTGCACAAAGGATGAACTTGGTTTCACTTACAGGAACAGCTTCCCTGCATTCTCCATCGTGCTCTTTGCTGATATTGGTTCCATATTCTCTGAAGAGGGAAAACAGACATTAGGAAGCTCAGCAAAGACTTCTTGTTACTGGGAGTATGTACCTAATGCAATGAGGCTGAGTCTTGCTAAGTCATCTTTGTATTTATATATACATATATACATTTGTATTGGAGAGGGTAATGCCATGCTGCCCGACCAGCCAGCACTGAGTGGCTGGCAGGGATTTAAAGACTCTGAAATCTTTAGGACTGTTTTGGACCATTCAAACTGGAGCATCTCTCCATCCTTTTGCTTCTTTTTGCCAGGGTAAAATATGCCCTAGGGGCTATCATCTACCTCATCCCTGAGATGGAGGAGAAAAACCTGAATAAATTACATCAACAAAAAAGACACAGTAACCAAAGTGATGTCTAGGCAACGGAGTGTCACGCAGTGGTACTCAAGCTTGCTCTGAAAGAGTCAACGTAAGTGACATGTAACAGATCACTGTTTGTTGGAAAGGGGTGCTGTCAGGAGCCCTAAGCACAGCTGCTTGCTTGCAGGATGAGCTCTCTCTGCAGTACACACATGTTGTAGGCACACAGCAAGCACTCGTTGCTGTAAGTGACTCCATCAGTTCCACAGATGGGGCGGAGGTCCTCAGTGCAGACCAATACGTCTTTGCCTTCCTCATTTGTAGTGTTGGGAAACCTACTGCAGTCCACCTGACAAAGAAACACACAGCAACGGGACAAAGTGACATTTTGTAGTTATATCTCTCGTTTTCAACGGGGAACTGACCAGATCCATCCTCCTGTCCATGCAGTGGGAGAGGACTGGGCAATGGGTTTACAGCCATGCAGCTCCCTCTATGGTAAACCAGCAGGGATCTATCATGCCCTCCAGGCACCGTTTTGCAAAGCCTGAGAGCTGGCCCCTCCAGTGTTCTTCCATTGTTATTCATACAAACATGTTTATTCAAAAGAATAAGTCTAACAACCTGGGGTTTGGGAGCTGTAGTGCCTCACAGTCCTTTCTTCTTTCAGCAGGCTGCTTTGGGGTTGGTTTTATTGCTATGGTCTATAGCCATCAGTCTGGAGTTGATCATATGGATGGGGCTCTGAACAATCTGGTCTAGTGGGAGGTGCCCTGCCTGTAGCAGGAGGGTTGGAACTAGATGATCTTAAAGGTCCCTTCCAACCCAAACCACTGTACTATTTAGCAGACCATATGGTCAACTTGAAGCTTAGACCAGTTCAGAGTTGATTAGAAATTAATTCATCCAACAGTTTTATATCACAATTCTATATTACATGCAGCATAGATGTAGAGCTCAGAACTGCATAATTTAACATTTTACACTGTGGGATCTGATTACAGTGATACTAATTAAGAAAGGGAAAAGAAAAAAAAAAAGAGAAAAGGAGGACAGAAAGAACTCTCTTACTTACCTCAACACCAAAGGCAGCATCTGGGGAAAAAAAAGGACAAAAATGTAAAACAAAGGCAGTCTGATCAGTGGGACCACAGCTAGCTGAAATGTACATGCAAAATTCCAGCACAGAGAACCAAACTGAGTGACTTCCACTGATTCAATTATTGAACTAAGTAAACTATGTATGACTTTTTTTAATGCTGATAAGCATAATTTAGTTTCTTATTGCTGACTGATGAAACGTGTTCTTGAATAGCTCCGTTCTTAAAAAAAAAATTAAGAGATAGAGTAGATTTATTAATTGAAAAATGGATATCTTTTCCTTCCTTATCTATTTACACATCCGTTTTGTCCCTAGAAAACATCTATCACATATCTGAAAAGAAACCTGAGTCAATACAGATAAATGCAAATGCAAATATTCACATACAGGATAAGCAAACATACACAGCATCTGTTGTCAGGGATATACATTTTAAAGAAGCTGAGTGTAAGAAATAAACCACACTTGTCTTTGACTTTGTAATTTCATGAGATGTAAATACAGAAGGAGAACATCAGATCCTGGCTTGTTTGCATCTCTTGTTTCTCCATTAGCAGCAAAAGCATTGCAGGAAAGCTGCCAGGTTCCTGCACAGAGCTTGCTTGTGCCGTGACAGTATTTTCCTGACTAGTTCCTGGAGGTCTGACCACCTCGTTATGGCCTCACTTCAAGCATTTATCCATTCTCTGCAGCAAATGCAAGCAGCGTAACAGTGCTGAGAGCATAAGAATTGTGTTGGGAACACAGAACCCAACAGACACCCAGCACAGCAGTAACCCATTTAATACCAATGTACCGAGGCAGCCTTTGCAGGTGCTTTGTAGGGAAGTCTCTCCCTGATGGTGACTACCATGTTTTGCCAAGGAGAGTCAGCACTGGCAGGCACAAAGCCTCTGCAGCACTTTGGGAGTTACTCACCTGGGAGGAAGCCACAAAGCGCAAAAGAGAACAGCACGAAGATGCCTGCCATGGCCATAGTGAGGTACTGCCCGGGTCTGCAGGCGGCTGCCGGTGCTCTGCTCCTGAGATGGTCCCCCGAGGCTGCCTGCAAATATATACAAACACGGCGTCTGAGCTGTTGGACTGGAACACGGAGCAGCCAGCTGAATCTGTCAGCGGCACAATGAGGCTGGTAATATTTATTGAGGTCCTGACCTCCAGGTAATGGTCTGCGTCTCCCAGGCAATTGATTTTGGCTGGACACTTGGATAATAGCTTGAGACAAGTGTCACATGCTCTCAGTGGTCAAAATCAAACAAACAGCCTTTTGGACAAAGGATACCTCTTAAGGACTCTGGCAGGACCCTAAATAGCACAGAATGCTGAAGGCAGTAAGGGACATGTCCTTCGTTCGTTTCTGCATCCTCATCTCTCAGCAGGGAGCAGCTAAGGCTCAGGACCATTGTGCCTGCAGCTCTGCTTTCCATGCAGCTCTGCATTCTTGGATATTCACCTCTAGGTAAGAGCACAGGCTTTGCCGCCAGCAGAACTGATTAACCACTGCCAGGTGAAGCTGGCAGCGCCGTATCTAACCTATGAAGTTAATGGTATTTAGCACTAGTTTGATAAAAGAAAGGGTTTCTTGGCGCTTTCACTGCTTAAGTGTAGAAGAGCTTGGTAGAAGACTTGAAAGCAAGGTAAATTCTGTCAAATACCACTAAAAATGTCACTTGAACCTTATCAGCAGGGAGCACTTATTTACAGACCTAGTCACAGTTAAGCGAATTGACTCAAAGTGTTCTGCCAAAGCATCTCAAGAACAAACCACACTGAAGTTCGGGGAACTTATTTACTTTAGGGCACCAGCTATGCCTGAAAGTACAGTTGTCCTTTCCTCTTGCAGACATTTCAGAAAATAGAGACAGGAAAACTGGGACAGGCTCTGTCTCTCACCTCCAGCCTTCACACCATCCCTCTCCAAGTGGCTCTTTCCTAGGATGAGGTCTGGAGCTCTGTTGTTTTGGTATGAGTAGTTTTGCAGCCATACCTTTAACCTAATTTTCTTACCATGAATCCTTTCACGGGTCCAACATGGTGAGAATACCTGTAATATTTGGCCATGGGAGATAAGCATTGACACGTTCTGAAGGATGCAGCATGGCTGTGCATATGTAGGTTACATTGCTACATGGAAATACAGGCACTGCTCGGGGAGCACTGATCTCCCTGTGGCTGATCAGTGCAAGCCACAGGAACAGCACCCAGAAATCCCTCCGTTCTCTGCACAGGGAGCAGAGTCCCAGCCTCCTCCAGCTCCGGCTCCAGCTGGCCCTGCCTCTGTGAACAGCATGGGAAAACCCTCGGCTGGTTTGGCTCATGCTGTGGGACAGGTTGCTCAACCGTTAGCTACCCCTAGAAAGGATTTCACCTGCAACCCTGCCACTGATCTCCTGCTGCAATCCACTTAATTGCGAACTCTTAATCCTCGAAGTCAGGTGCAGCTTATGGCTAATCGCTGTTTGGCCACAGGGAAATGCTCCTGTGTGCAGAAGTCAGCATGAGGGCAGAGATGTGTGAGTAAGCAAAGGCAGGGTCACGTCCTACAGTGCCACGTTTCATGGTCCTGAACTGCAGAGGGTCAGCAGGCTGACAGCGGGGCAGGACTTGGCCAGGATACAACATCCTTTCTCTCTTACCCAAGGGATTTCTTGGTTTACATTTTCCATTTTCTGGTAGTAGTGGTGGTGCTTTTTCCTAAACTACTATTGATGTTGTATTCTCTGCAAGACTCCATACTGAAGGTAGGACTTTTTTCTTAGCTGGTAACATACTGACAAATGAATTACAAAACATTTGACTACGCTTTTCCCAAACATTCCTGGGCTTTGTCACATTATTTTGATTAAAACTTCTGTTGTAAAAGGAGAAAACAACAATAAGTAGTCGTAGCTGTTTCATGAAACTGCTTCAAATCACTCCAAAATGCCTGCTTAATGTGACTCAAACTGCAATTTCCATCTTTGTCCTTCTGGCCATAGAGGGACCACTATCTGACTTGAGCCACAAGCATGGAGAAATCACTGCAGAGCCAACAGCAGCCCCGTCCCTCACCTCCTGCCCAAAGGCACTGTTTGAAGTAAGCAACAAAGCAAATAAAAATCACTGATATGATTAAAACATATCTCTAGGAAAACATATCCATGTGTTTATGAACTTATTAAATAAAGCTTGATTCAGGTAGAACTAGTAAATGCTTTTCTGAAATGAAAGGACCCCATGCAGAACTTTGTACCCTGCAGGGGAAGATGACACAGTTCCACATTACTCTGGTGATGAATTAAATGTTCCAGGCCCCACTGCAAGGACAGGCATTGACACATGAGCGCACGTCCTGCAGAGCCCAGCAGGCTGCTCAGGACACAGGGTGGGAAGAGGGGGTGGGGAACACGGCCTTCACCTTAGAGAAGGGGAGAGTATGGGGATCTGCAGCTGCTTTGTGGGGTTAGGGAAGGCTGAGCTAAAGGATGACATTCTGTCTGAATATGAGAGAATACTCCTCTCCACGAGTGGCACAGGAAGCAGAGTGGCCACACATCTCCTCCATTGGTGGTACAGGTGATCAGGAAGGCACACAACATCCTGAGCAATCTTTGAACCTGGCCCTGCTTTGAGCAGTAGTCAGGCTGGAAACCTCCAGAGAGCCCTTTCACCCTGAACTGTTTTATGTGCACAATGCTCGTACAGTGCTCTCTTCTAGGGATGAGTAATTGCTACAAACTACTATGCAGCAAAGATGAGTCCTAAAAGCTTTAGGAAAAATCTCTTCATTTCTGGGCAGCTGCATCCAACAGCTTATGGAGGGTGAGGTGTTCAGGGCAGCACCGCGGCGTGAAGGCGATGGGGAGACAGGTTACAGCCTTCCAAGAAGCACAAGGATCATCTCTGCACAGCAAGCTGCCAAGTCTCATTAATTCAGCACAGGAACATGCCTTCAGTGCTCACTGCCCTCGGTTCTGTTTTGTAAGATTGACAGAAACATCTATGGACCACAAAGTGTTTTTGACAAGGAGGTAATTAACCTTCGCTGTTTACATCTCCCTCCACTTGGTGAGGTGTGCATTTTGGGGAGAACTGGCTGCAAACAAGCGGTGCTCCAGATCTGAGGAAGAGAAGGGCTGGAATAACTATTTTTCTGAGTCCTATCTGGACTTTATGTAACAGAGAAAGAATTTCACTGGGTACAGATAAAGCCTTAGACTCCAGACTTCAGGATCAGCGCCGTTCTGTGAACATTTTGTTTCCCTTACACAAAACACAGACGAGAGGAAGCAACCAGTGGTGCACAGTGAGGGCTCTCAGAGGTGCCACAGACCCAGAGCCATCCTGCTGCCCAGCAGCCACCCCGAAAAAAGGGGCATTATCTCATCCCCCACACAAAGTTTCCTCCCTCTGGGAAACCCCAGAAAGAGGCAATACAGAACAGGAGCAACAAGAGCAGAAAGCTGAAACATGCTCCTGTATCTCAGCCAACATGCTGGCCAAAATTCACCTGGAAAACAGTGTTTAAAAAAAGACAAATGAAGCCAGCTGCTTGTGGAAAGAAAAACAGGAAGATCCGGATTTGCAGTGAATGATGGTTTGCTTTTTAAGAAGGATCTTGTAAATAAAGAAAGCAACAAGGGGATTTTCTTTCCGAGGGAGACGGTGTGTAGCAGTTTCGTATTGTTCAGAGTGGCTGAGAGTGAAAACACACAGCTCTCCCTGGTGGGAAAGAGAAGAAGGATGGAGTGAGAGGTAGCATGCATCATGGTGCTATAGCCTGGACAGCTTGCCGGAACAGAAGGAACTGAATGGAGAGGGTTTCTGTAGCTGACAATTAGGACTATAACCACTGAACAATTGTTCCTTTGTTATTAACAACAAAAGAAAGTGGAACAATCTAATTTATCCTGCAGAGCTGAGTGCTAATGAGATCATGGGCTGATTCCTTGCAGCTGGGTACAGGCAAAGCACCATTGGTGCTGACAGAGAAAGGCACATGGCTGAATGAGAAGGTTTTACTATTTATAAGTTACAGTTATAAGATAGAGGTATGCAGCAGGACTCATTTCTGAACCATTGCTTTGGCAAAGTAACACTGTTACTCACTTAATATATTAATACATGCGCGATGACTGCTGTGCTGTATATGATCATATGGTCCCTGCACCTCCTGGCACCATACACCATTTGCAACCTGACAAAAAATCTGCTATCAGGAGAGCTGAACGTGCTGGTATCCACAGAGGCTTTGTGAATTTCCTTTTCTGGTCTCGGAAAAGGTTATGCTGTGCTCTTCTGATGCTGCTGGGGACGGTTGTTTGTGCACGCTTCCATAGAGAAGAAATATTTCTGCCGCACGTCTCGGATTTTGCATCTTTTTGCCTCCCTTCCCTTCATACATTTGAATGCAGCCTGTGGAGAATAGCAGTACTAGGAAGCTAGCGTTAAATCGCTGCCAAATAAAATGTCAACAGAAGGTGCACGCATCGCTTCTGTCCATCCGTCCGCTGCCTGCTCAGCATCCGCTGACATCATTTGGGATGCTGCCACCAATGGCATCCGCTCCTGCTCCCTGGGGGCAGTGCTGCTGCTCAGCCCCTCCGCATTTCTTGTCACTGCACGTCCCACATGCTCTAAAAGAGGGAAAGTCTTCCATTAGAGATCCAGTGTGCCCGTTTTCTCAGAGGGTGATGGATGCTGGGAATGTAAATAAGGCCTGCAAATGATGCGAGTGAAGGAGAGTTCACCCGTGTTAATCACCGACAGTGAAGTGGTGTTAGCATCTCTGATACACACCTATAGCAACGACAAACCCATTACAGCTGAATGAGCTGCGTCATCTGGGCTTCCACTCCAGCTGATTTGTTTTCTCTTCTAAATCTTCATGATTTCCACCCGAGCACCAACAGCAAGGGGAGGAGGAGGAAAGGCTGATGAATTGGAGCAGCACAGGGAGGGGCTGGGGGCTGAGGGGCTGGGACTTGGAAGGCACATTCCTTCCATCAGAATGACACGTTGCAGGCGCAGATCCCACATCCATTGATGAAGTGAAACCATCTGTGCCACAGATCTGGTCCAGGGTCCTCGATGCCATCCTCAGCAATGGCCCCCGACTGAGCCTTAAAGGGAAGAAAGAAAAAGAGTTTAAAGCCACCCATTTCCAAAAATTCCTCATTCTTCAAGGGGACTGAATGAAAGTAAAGTTTTGCTTCTATGAATGAAAACTAGGCAGCAAGAAATAAACCGTGAGGAATCCCTTTGTTCACTGACTCACAGCACATGTGAGCTTGTAGGGCTGCACCTCAGCTGGTGGAAATGCAGAGTCCCCTCCTAGGCTGAGCAGCTGGGTGCCAGCTGGGGCAGCCCCTCTCACTGCTGCTTCACTCACATCTACTTTCCAATCAGTGCAGAGCATGCAGCCAGAGCCCAGAGTGTGGCAAAGAACCAAAGAAAACGGTATCAAATGATAACAACAAGAGAATGAATATCTCTGAGTGTGAACATAATGAGGGATGAAGTGGGTGGGTACCAGGATTATATTCCTTTAAATATAGATGTCTGAGGGAATGTTTTTGCCATCCCCAAACTATTTCCTTTGCTAGCAGTTAGAGACCTGTGCAACGGATGCAATGAGTTTGCATAATTATTTCTGGATTTCATTTATCCGAGGAATATATAGTTATAAAAACAATGCCACTAAAACATTCCTCTGAAATGAAAACAATTTCAGCAATCAGTACATCATTCTTAAACACCCATCAAGCTCAGCAACAGAGAGTTTAGGCCCATCCACGCACCTCTTACAAATGCAGCATATGGAAGTAGAGCTAAAACAAGGCAAATTATCAGCAGATGTAGTTTTGAAACCTATAGCTTTTTTGGTAAAGAGTCTGAGTGATGTTTAGGTACAGAGACTGTAGACGATAAGGATTTTCTTCACATCAGATGGAAAAGTGCTGATATGTACCATGCTGATAAATGATGAGAAACCTTACAGCTCAATACAAAAAGACAATATTACATACTGCTTTCTGAATCCTACTATTCAATCAAGAAATCAAATGATTCCCTTCATTCTTCCTCCTCTTTTTGTTGTAAGAAAAATGACTGGAGACTCCAAAAGCATTGATAAGGCTATCAAGATAACTTCGACAAACAAGGAAGGGGAGAAAACATTTATAACTTTAAAACATTGCCTCTGCAATACACATTCACATTCTAGAATCATAGAATGGCTTAGGTTGGAAGGGACCTTAAAGATCATCAGCTTCCAGCTCGTGCCATGGGCTGGTTACTCACCACCACATCAGGCTGCTCAGAGCCCCAGCCAACCTGGCCTTGGGTACCTCCAAGGGTGGGGATCCATTCCAGGGATTGGACCATTATCAGTGTAAAAGATATGGAACTTCATGCGTCCTAGCACTATTCAGCCCCTAGAGCCAAGGGCTGCACCAGCTGTGAGCACTGCATGGAGCTGGAGCTGCTGTGCTTCAGCAGTGGATGTTAGGTGCCCGATGTTGCACATATATCAGAAATTCAGGGCTTTCTCCTTCACTGCATCCTTACCAGAATCTGCATCTGCAACTCTTTGTTCACGAGAGAAGTGTAAAAATAAGAGTTCTCTGAACAGTGCTGAATCCCTGCCTTTGCAACCCATCCTTTAGTGCTTTTTCCCAAGTTACAAAATAAAAAAACTCAAAAATCTTACCTTGACAATTGAATAATCTAGGAGAGCAACCTGTTCAATTTGAAACTGCTCAGGTTTTCGCTCCAGGTGAGCAAGAAAATCACCACTGTGCACCCAGGGAGCAATGAGCAGCAGGCTGAACTGTACCAAAGCCCCCAGCGCCTTCATGCTGGAGAAGGTTACTGGATAGATCTGCAGTTTGTCAAGCACTGAGCTGAGGAGATGATCTCCTGCACAGAAATCTTGTCCATCCATCCATCCACCCATCCTTCCATCCATTTACAGCCAGCTTCCAGCTGAGTCAACTGTTCTGTAAAACCATCCTTCAGACCTCTCAGTGACACTACAGACCTGATATTGTTCTCTCTCTCTCCCAAGCCACCAAAATTCAGTGTTTCCTCTTGAACATGCTCCTCTTTCCCTGGCCTTTGCTTCTTCACCAACATGATACAAAGAGAAATCGTTCAGCTCTCAGACCCACATTAAGCAACCCCAGATCAGCTGAAAAACAGCACTGCAGCACAGAAAAAAAAAAGTTGTGTCTGTGAAAAATTGGCTGCCCTACTTTTATAGAATGATATTACTTCATGAAACACCCCTTGAGCCTGGGTGAATATTTAAATTCCAGTATCAGGCTTTTCCCATTTGTAGTGGTTTATTCCATTTTGTAGATTTATATGAAACCTACTGCCAAATACTGCACGGAATCTGTGTCTAATGGCCACTTTGGGTTTTCCCCTGAATTGCCCAGACAACATCTTTACTTTCTGCCTCTTTGAGTTCATGTTTGCCTTCAGCATCATCAGACTATGTGTTTCACAGAGCAGCATTTGGCACGCCTGCCCCCAGCTAATGTCATTGAGTAGGATCTTGATAGCTTTACTGAAAAGGCTGCAAAAGCCAGTGTGAGAGCTAAGCCCAAGCCAAAGCCTACTGAAGCCACAAAAAGTTTATTCAGATCTTATCCCTAAGAATAATCAAGCAACAGTTAAACTAGATTAAAGCAGCCTGTGTTCTACAAAAACAGCTGAAGAGCAAACGGCAAGAAGGTTATATAAACCAAAGGAACGTTTACATTAGGACACAGACTCAAGAAAAGCACAATAAGCCATTGTTAGTTACAAATCATCTTGAAAAGTACATGCCAGCCAGAATCTAATAGCACAGAGGTGCTACGGCCCTGTTCTCTGATACAATACCAACAGTATCTCCAAGTTGGGAACGTTTGCCTTCAGCCTATTAATCTAGCCTCACAATTCAGCGAGTGACTTTCCAAACTGGTCCAAATAATTGTGTTTCTTTGGTAAATCACAATGGCACTGCTGTGGAGCTGGAGGTGGTGACTCTCCCTGTGCTGGCAGAAGCTGGAGGGTGGTCTCCAGGTCACCCTACCTCCCTGTCATCCATACAGACACAGTGACAGCTATTGTATCACTGGCTACCTGGCTCTTTGGCTGCAAGAATTAGCTGAAACAACCAACTGTTGAGCAGAACTGCTTTCCTATGATTTGCCATTCAGTTAAAGTCAGTCACAGGCAATCCCCTGAATCCTTTTCTTTCCCAAATAGCTTCAGAATGTAGTGATTGCAGTGATTTAGCAGGCCTGTCCCTGCCACATGAGCAATTCCAGCTCACAAGACACCAGGAATGAAGTTGTTCTGTTGCATTAATAGACTAAGACATAAACTCTATACACAGACACTTCTGCTCTGCAACCCTGAAGGGAGCCTGGCATTCCCCTCCTGTATTTTATATCCTATACAGCATGTGTCATTGAGGTCATTGTCCGGTGGAGACAGGTTGGGATCACCTTTGTGACAGCAGTTGCTGTCCCTTCCATGGGGCAGGCTGCACAGGCAGCAATGGCAGCAGAACCAGGACAAGGGGAATTCACAGGTAGGCAGTGAGTTTTCCTTTCTAGCCAAATGCAAGAAAACTCTCTTTGTGAGAGCAAACCATCCGCCTCATCTTGGGAATTACCCTGTGGGTGGGATGGACCAGGCTCTTGAGGCAAACGTCTCCCTGCACTGACTACAAAAAGGGAGCCCCTGCTCAGGTCATACCAAGGTTTAGGAGAAATTAATCCTGCCAACGTGACTATGAATATTAAGGAAATGCCTGAGAGCTCTAAGGGGAGCCCAGGCCCCTTTTTGAAGTTAAAACAACAGGGACACATGGCAAGAACTTTACCCACATTGGCTGTCAGAGCCAACATCAACAGAAGAATCAGTGTGCACCACTGTGTACCATGTTGAGGAGGAGAAAGGGAAAAAGGCACGAAATGTGACACTAAGGTAAGACAGATAAATGTTGCCAAGTGAGTTTATTCACCAAAAAGGTGTTTGGAGAGCTTAGAACACAAAACAAGCTGAAGGAGAACTGTTGGGGAATATTGGCCCATGAAGACTCATGTGCAAGGCAGGTTATTTCTCACGCTGGACTCCAGTGCAGAGTTAACATGCGCTCATACTCACGAGGTTGAGAGTCCTATTGCTCTCCCTAGTGAAAAGAGAAGAAAGAATTAGACACAGAATAGACTTTGTGCTGCGGCCTTGTTCCTCTCCTTACTAGCCCAAATGTTGATAACACTGACGAAAGATAAAGAACAGTCTCAAAAGGCCAACTACTTCCTTTCATTATGAACATCAAAGGAAAGATGACAGGTTTCACACATTTGAAACACTCCAGCTAGTTTGGTAAAGTACTCTCCCCATACCCTGATGAGCTTGTGGGACAAAACTGTATGCTGGTGAAAATTAGAAAAATGTCTTTGAAGTTAAATGAAACAGGAAGCCACATACAGATTGGCAGAAATGGGTGCTTTGCATTTTCTATTAAAAAGCAAAAAAAAAACACCTTGCACAAGTCATGGTGCATCAGAAATTTCTAGCACACACCCATAAACAATTAGTGAAAAACACCTTACAAAAATCAACCCTGCATCTGTAGCAGTTACAGGAAGGGTTTCACTCCTATACTTACAGGTACGCATTGCAGAAGGTACACCTGTTGCCGTATGTGTTGCCATCAGAGCCACAGTGGGGTATGTATTCCATGGTGCAGATGGGAGAGACTTGCTGGATCCCATGGCAATGTTCCTGCACACACAAGGAAGACATGAGTCTCTGCCTGGGAGCAAACAGAATTTCCCCAGCACAAAGAGTGAAACTGGAAAATCACGGCAATAACCAACTCAGTTCCTCCTGGTGAGGAATGAGAGCTCACACTATTCCTGTGCACTGCCATGTCCATTCCCATGGGATGGATGGCAGATATTCTACAACCAGTGTGACGTTCCCAAAGGACCTCCCCAGGGCTGCACACTGCTCCCCCTGTTTTTGACGTGGAACAGAGGACATCAATCACAGTCCCCTGTGATTGTAACAGTCATCAGATCCGGCTCTTTGTTCCCATCCTTTTCCACTCGCCTTTGTTATATCTTCCTCACATCTTCCATTCTTTCTCTTGCCAAGATTGGTCCGCTGCTCCCTGGAGGAAGGAGAGATGGACGTTAGCAGAAACCCTTCCCATTCACAACCATGGTATAAGAGCACAACCTCATTCCCATGTAGTACAGGGGACAATTTCAGATAAATTAGCTAAGCATTACCTGAGCAGCATTAGCAAGAACATGCCCTCAAAGACTAGGGATGCATCTTATGGAATAGTGCTTTCCCAGGCCGTGAACCCCTTTTCTGGGTCTTTGGGGGCAGTGGGCCTTGATAAACGCCCATCTCAAACACCAACCATGGAAACAGGGATAGGCAGTCAGGACCCATGCAGCACGAGGTTTTAGTCAGAGCCCTCACATGTTACTCAGCACTCAGAGATGTTTCCAATCACAGCCATAGTGGGTCCCCTGCAGAAGAACGAGTACTCACAGGTTGTGAGCGCACAGCGTGCATTCGCTGGCATAGGTGACGCCATTGGTAGCACAGACTGGATCGTAGATCATGGTGCAGGCCATCAGCTCCCTGCCATCCTGCAGTGTGGAGGTTCTGTACTTGCTGCAGTCAAGCTGGGAGACAAAGGCAGCAAATACTCTGTATAAGGGAACTCAGGCACAACCCCCCTGCTTACGCCTCTGCCTTTCAAGATCTGCCACAGGATGGGTTATGGTTATGTATTGACTCATTCTTCATTGAAAACTATCAATTTTCTGTCACAGCCTCATGCTGGAGAAGACTGAATCAAAGCTTGAAGGTGCGTATCACTCATTCAGCTCTGCATTTATCATGATGCCCTTAGAGCTTGCTGAACAACTGGGACACTGCAAAATGCAGCTCGTAAATAATCTGCAAAACAAACTGCTGTGATTTATGCACTTCCTGCAAGAGAAGCTCAATGTGACCAAGGAGTGTGTCATGGCCCACAGGAATTGAGGAGATGTGCTGACATGCCTTTTGTTGCAAGGGGCTGGTTCTGTGTGTTGCAACCAGCCAGAAGGACAGACAGCAGTTCAAAATGATTTATGCCATTTGAAGAACCGGCCTTGAGTTTTAGCTATCCCAGTTTCTCCAGTGCGAGCTCTTCCTCACTGATTTATGCATCTTGGTCTGAGCACAGAGCATATCCAGGAAACAAAGCAATGACATTTCATAGTCTGTTTGTATAGAAATGAAATATCTGACTCACAACGTTGACTCTTTCAAACACATGATAATGAGATGGCTTTGTTTTTCTATTCCCCAGTGAGTGTAAATAGTTTAGAGCAAGCCACATATAGTTTATCTGGTATTTTTTACAAGATTCATTGTTGGTATACATTACAGTATATCACATTTACAATAGAAAGTGAGAGGGGCTTGAATCCTCTGATACATTAAGTATAAGCATCCAAAATGCAGGTAGTTTTCTAATCTTTGAAAACATCCCTTTGCATAGCACAGGTATCCAGAAGGCACCAAGTACCTGGAGGTGCTCTATGTCCCTTTCCATACTGCCAGAACAGATAGCTACACTCCCACGGCAGGTATGATAGGCTGCTGTGGGAAAGAGATTTCTTCCTGTAATGTCTTAAATCATATATGCTACCTGTCTCATAACTCATTCCTCACCTGTCTTCTTCTCTTTCTTTCCCTGACTGCATGCAGAAAATGCACAGCGTTCCTGCTGCCAGGGTTGATGTTAACCTGCAGGAAGGATGGCAGCAGGAGGGCACAACACAGCATCACCAAAACCAGCCAGCGTTGTGCATGTTAGGCAATAATGCATCACCTCAAGCTCCTGTTTTCCTATTTATCACTTACCTCAGGAACTTCCTCTCTGCACCTCCCGTCATGCTTTTTGGCAACACTGGTTCCTGATTCACTGGAAGAGAGAGAAAACAGAGTTGGCAAAGCTTGACAAGCAGCCATGGTGATACATGAGCGGGTGACCTGCAGGGCTTACATGTTATGGGCACACAGAGCACAGTCGTTGCTGTAGGTGACGCCGTCAGTGCCACAGATCTCCTGCAGGATGAAGGGGCAGGCAGCAATGGCTTCACCATTCTTACTATTGCCCAGGTACTGGGTGCAGTCAAGCTGGGGAGAAAACAGTAACGATGCAGAGTCAGCTGCTGGGAGACAGACTGCCTCTCGAGCAACAGGAAAATCAGGGTTGATATCAGTTTAGTCTCCCATTATAAATGAATTAATTGTAGTTGGGTTTGGTACTGTTTGCTAACAAAGGGAATGCAAAGAAATAGCAGACCAGAAAGATAATCTTCCTTATGTAGTGTATGCCCCAAAACAAGCATTATTCAAAGGAATTTGATATGAGGAGTTCGGCATTATGTCCGGTTTGACATTAGGTCATGCCTGACTTAACTAAGCCTTAGATTTTGTTTCTGCATTTTCAAAACAGCAACAGGAAACTGTCCCACCAGCCTCTGCTGCAAAAATCTTCACAGTGTTTAAAAACAGTTCCAATACTTGAGGATAAATAAGCAAGTATCTACTGACAGCACTGGAAGTCAGTCTACACTGGAGAAGCTTCTGACACTTCACAATTGTTTTGCATACCTTCCCCTGTGTAGTATCTCTTATTACCCACATTCCTCACACATCCAAGAGCAAATTATAGCAAAGACAGCATTATAACAGCGTGTCTTTACTATAGAAAAGGTACAGCATTCCCTTGAGATGTGCAAAGTTATTTTCAGTGTTTTAGAGCTGCTCTGCATAAGCAGAATAAATGTGCTGAGATATTATCAGCACATATTGTTACTGTGCATGTTTATAGAGCTATTTCTGCATGCATTCTGTGAGCAGCCTTTTCTTGGCTGACCACAGTATGAAAAATTTTTAACCTGTCTGCTGCAATGGGAATCCCAGCACTGAATGAGTACACAGGCATCCAACACAGCTTCTGCTCTTACTCTCCTACTGTGCTAAAATGGGCTCTGACATTTCCCTCCAGAGACCTGCAGTATTGGGACACTTTGTCACCCAAGTCCTGGCCCATTCCCCTTCTCTGTGGCCTGAATGGACAGACCCTGGTTAGCAACCTCTGCACCCACAAGGCAGGAATACAGGAGACAGCACTCATCTGACACTTACCGGGGTGCTACGCTCCTTGCATCTTCCATCATGGCTTTTCTTAACCTCAGTCCCATGTTGTCTGAAAGGGAGAGGCTGTCATTAAGGAGCGTGATTTCTAAGCAGGAACAGTCTTCTCAGGTCTACTTGTAGCAGACCCATTCTCTTTTTCCTCTGCACAAATGCCACAGCCCTCATAGGATGCTCAGCTGTTAGCTGGCTCTCCCACAGCTCCCTGAGGATCACATCAGGGGGAAGCCATCTGAAGTACTAACATGACTAGTCGTTCCAAAGTAAGTCTTGTATGCTGCACTTACACATTATGGGCACAAATGCCACACTCATTGTCATAAGTAAATCCGTCTGTGCCGCAGACTGGGAGCAGAATCCTTGGGCAGCGCACCAGGAGTTTGTCACCACTGATTCTTCTTGTTGGGTATTGATCACAGTCAATCTGCAAGAAGTAGAAGTGTCAGCCCTGGAAAAGTCCTTTTCTCAAAGACAAAACTTAGCATTGCCTCCTGCTGCTCTCCGTGTCTTTTATGCTGGGATGCTGAAACAACACTGGTGCTACACTTCAGTTCTCTCAAAGTCAGTCTGAGTCAGCTCTGCAGAAACTCTCTCATGCCCAGGAGGAGGTATATGGCACTGTATAATCTGTCAGATGCCAAATCACCAGGGCAAACAGCTCAAGCAATCCCAAATGCCAGTGAGCTTCACTTCTGATCTAAAGGGGTCACAACCTACTGAAACAGTTTGCAAGATACGGCAAAAAAGAAAAAAAAAGAAAGAAAAAAAAAAGATATATCATCTCCTTTTCATTCTGCACTACAGAATCAAACAAAAGAAGGCAAGAAAATAGTAAAGGACTTTGCTGGCAACACGTTTAGAGATCATCCTTAAAAGAAGACCTAAGTTCTTCCTGACCAATTTCTACATTGTTTGTGTGTTGGATACATGTTGGCACATCCCAGAAGACACGTGCAGAGAGGCAGGCTTCAAGCCAGCTCATTTGCAGAGTAGATGTGGCCTCAGAAAATAGTTCAGTGGGTTGAGGCAAGGGGAGAAATACACCTTATGTTGTATACTCACATCAGGAATCTCCTGCCTGCATTTTCCATTGTGCTTCTTGCTGACATGGGTCCTCTGCTCTCTGAAAGAGGGAGATAAAGTTAAGTAAGCAGACACTTTAGCTCTTGGTTTAAACACTTGCATGCAGAATGAACCAGACATAGCCTAAAGCAGATACCTAACAAACCAGGGCTTGGGCCTCTCCGGGTGATTGTATTGATACAGCTACATTACTGTGCTCGTTAACAAGCTCATCACGTCTTCTCATGTTATTTAAAGCAACATTCTGAACTATTCCTTTCTCTGCTCAGTCTCTGCCCAGCCCACAGACTAATCCAAGGAGCTGTGTTCTGCATCTTGCAGATTTCCCCTCACGATCATGAAGAAGGCATCAGAAGAAAACTCAGTAAAAACAACAACAAAATCCAGTTCTTAAGAGACTTGACGAAACAGGCATAAGCAGCAACGTAGATGGAAGCCTACCAGCATGGCAAAGTGTTGCTGGCTACTTTGGAAGAGTGGGATATGAGCAGCACTTACACATTGTGGGCGCAGATCCCGCATTCATTTTCATAGGTGAAACCATCCGTGCCACAAACTGGGCTCAGGATCCTTGGACAGGCTACCAATGTTCTGCCATCCTCAGAGACCGTAGATGGGTACTTACTGCAGTCAACCTGTTGAAATAAGGAGAATAAGCCCTTCCAGAGCCTGTGCTATGCAGGAAAAATCAGTGTGACATTTTTCCGTTCTGTATTCCAGGCTTCCTAGTTTTTGTGACAGGGAAAGCCCTGATACATTAACTAAATTATCTATCAGAAACGGCTTTCGGAATGCTACCCTAATTCTCTGGGAGACAAGAAATAGGACCTCTCTTAGAGAACGAAGCCTTCAGGCAGAGGATCATTACAGACTTTTCAGTCCTTTTCTCATCAACACAACAGTCTTGAATTAGGTGGGAAATATTTTTCAACAGCTGGAAATCTGATTAATATTATTTTGGTTTGTGTTGGTTTTTCTCCTTCCTTCTCCAGTGCTGTGATTACTTAATAATTCAGATTCCCTGCAGTTAAGCATGGCAGCTGAAGTGATAAAGGAGGAATCTGTTAGAAAACGGACTCCCTGCATCCCAGAATTTTTGTGCTGAAATGTACAAGCTTTTCTTCCTGAGGCACTGGACTCTTACCCCAGTATAAATATACAATAAGCTATGCCCTATAAATATGTATGCTTGGCGCTCTTATGAATCTCACTTTATCTAACAAAGCTACCAGCACTGGAATTTTGAATGCTTGTTACAAAGGGTGGAAATGCTTGTCACCTCCAGAGAGAAACCTGCCAATCTGCACAGCACAACTCACGGAAAATCTGGGGCCTCTTCCTTTGCCGCTTTGTTTCAAAAGCCACCCTCACCAAGCAGGAAGCAAGAGCGTGTACCAGAACCCCTGGCCAGCCCTGTCATACATTTTCTTAGGTAAATCAATGGGATTCTCTCTATTAACAGCCCTAGGAGATGGATTTGTATTTCTATTACACTTACTGAGCCAATCTCCAGCTTGCATTCTCCATCATGCAGTTTGGAAATGTTGGTGCGATGTTCTCTGAAAGAAAGAGCTGTTTTGGTTAGGAAGCCCTGAGAAAAAGCTGAGATACTGGGGCAAGAAAGTAAAGTCCCATCCATCATGTAAGGCACAGCTGAGAGGTCTGGATGCAGCCCACAGGTGGTAGCAACCACTCATGAGCAGAAAATGCATGGTATTTCCATATCACACAGCACTGAGCAACACTTTGATCTATTCATGCCTCTGCTGTGGGTTGTCCTCTGCCTTTTTCATGATTCCCTTCATGGGCACAGACTGAGAATGGGGAAGAAATCTGCAGCTGGCTGGACAATTACAAGTAGCCAGCTTCAAAGAGTCTCACAGTAACATCTACCCTAAAAAAGACTTAGAAAGTGTTTTACATAAGTGTTTCCAAGAGACTTAGCTATTTCTAATTACCCAGAAAGATGTTCTACAGAAAAGACTTACGCATTATAAGCGCAAATCCCACATTCGTTGTCGTAAGTGAAGCTATCTGAGCCACAGACTGGTTTCAGAATCCTTGGGCAGGCTACCATGACGTTGCCATCTCTTACAACTTGTTGGTACTGAGTGCAATCAACCTGTAAGAACAGCAGGAATGGAAATAAATAAGTAAACAAGTAACAGGCTAAGCAGAGAGCTGTGGGTGCCCCGTCCCTGGACGTGCCCAATGCTGATTTGACTGGAGCCCAGGCAGCCTGATCTGGTGGGGGGCAGCCAGCCCAGGGCAGGGGGTTAGAGCCCAATGATTTGTAAGGTCCCTTCCAACCTCATCTGTTCCTTGATTCTATGAAATAAAATTCTTTGCGGGCACCAATAGAGCAAGACCTTGGTTGTCTTACTGTTGGACTTACCGTAATGTGCCTTGGCCTGCACTCTCCGTCATATTCCTTCTCCACGTTTGCGCTGTGTTCCCTAGAAGAAAGCAGACCTGTGTCAGAGATTGCAGAGAGCAGCCACCACCCCCGGCTGGAGGTCAGCACCCTGGTGCTAACTCGCATACTCCTCCACACAGCCCACATTCTGGGGACAGAGCTGTCGCCCTCAGTTCTGCCCCATAGCTCCCCTGGGCTTCCATAAAGCTCACCTGTTGTGGAGGCAGATCCCACACTCATTGCTGTATGTGGAGCCATCTGTGCCACAGACAGGCTTCAAGTTCCTCGGGCAGGCTATCCAGCTCGTCCCATCCTTGCCAATGCCGCCGGCATACAGACTGCAATCAACCTGTGGAAGCAGCACAACGTCAGCCCTAGGGTCAGTGCCCACAATGAAAGGCAGCCTGGCAACCTCCTGCCACCCACAGCTCCAGCCAGGACAAACACCTGAGGCATCATTTGGAATCTGTTCAGGCAGTCAGGAGATAGGAATCTTCTGATCACGCTTTCCTGCAGAGGACTGGGGGAGGCATGACATGGAGGAAGGAGAGCTGTGGGTAAGACAGTGCCTAACGAAGGCAGCTGGTAATTGGGAGCC
Organism: Lagopus muta; assembly: GCF_023343835.1. NCBI lineage: Eukaryota > Metazoa > Chordata > Aves > Galliformes > Phasianidae > Lagopus > Lagopus muta. The sequence continues at coordinate 10,244,204 of NC_064446.1, read as the reverse complement.
TGGCCATGCTCCGCAGCCGCTCAACTCAAAATCTGATCTTTTCCAATCACGCTGCAGTCTCTGGTGATTTGCAGGAATCTCATAACTGCGTGGGAAGAACCTGCAGACAAATGCACCACACAGACCCTGCTGCTTCCCTCGTTTTGATATGGGTATAGGCGGGAACACTGTACTGTATGTCTTACTGTATAGAAAAAGATACCAGCATCATGTCTTTGATGCTTTCAAGCTTATCATCTTAAGACAGCTTCCCTCTCAAGGAGGTAACTACTGCTCCTTGACTTGGACTAACTCAGTTATATGCAAAAGTTAACATAATAGGATCACATAATTCTTTCTTTCTTCATTTTAGTTCATGAACAGAAAATAGTATAAATGGGTGTGTTTTACTTTTTCGTGACTTGGCAATATCATTCAATCATGCATCGGCAAGTATTATTTGAGCAACCAGGCTTTCATTAGATTAATCCACTTGCTCATCAGGTAATTATATACTGTTCTTGTTTGTTTGACCAGAAGCCTGGAATAGAAAAGAATAAATGGAAAAAAAATCTGTAACTCACCTCAATTCCAAAGGTAATATCTAAAAGAAAAGTGGAGACAGAAAATAAACACATATTACTAATATGCAGAGATGTCATATGCAAATCTTTTCATGAAACAGTTAGAGACTGTCATTGATTGGCTTATTGGGTTTAAGAAAATGCAATTTTACATTATGCCAGTGGTGTACATTCATAACATGAATCAGAGGTTATTAAATGAAGTTTCATTGCACTTTCAGTGGCCACGTGTGTTAGCCAGTTCTTAAGATGCTTCAGGGAAGAAATGTAGGTATTTTCTAGCCTGCACTGAGTTTAAACTCTTCTGCAAGACTTTGTATTTGACTTCCAAGAGCTCAGACATGCACATTTCAGGTGACTGTTGAGGAACAACACAGAAAATTTGTAGATGATACAAAATGCAGTGTTTGTGTTGCTTACATGGACACAGATGCCATTTCACACAGCTTTGCTTCGCTGTTGTACTCAGTGCTTCCATGTGCAAACTCCTGCCCTGCACTTAGCACTGCTCCCTCAGCAATTTGCTCCTATAAACCATGATGAAAACAGTCGCCTGTATAAGGTTTGCTGAAGCCTGGATCTTGAAGCCTGGTGTTTTGTTGTGCTCTCAGAAAGAACATTCCTTCACAGAACAAGTTCTCTAACACATTGCTACACCCAAATACTCTCACAGATAGCCTAGTCTCTGGTCTAGCTATAGTCACCTATGTGGTGTAGTAGGAAACACTCACCTGCAAAGCAGCAGAGGGCCAGAGCCACCTGTACAAACTGCTTGGCAGTCCTCATGGCAGAGCGACTCGATGCCCACACAGCCTGCTTGCTCTCAAAGTGGGAGAGGAAGGGCAGAGGTAACAGCAGGAATATATAGCGTGTTGTCATATCAAATGGTCCCACCTTGTGATGTAACACCCAATCTGTCATCAAGACGGGAAGCCAAAAACGTATTTACCCAGCTCAGGGTTTCTAGCTAATGATTGACGTGGGCACAATTGCCAGGAAGGGGCCTTTTGTGTGTCTTGAGGGGAGCCAGGGAACAAGGAACGTCCCATGGCCCCTCTGCTCCCGGATCTGCCCCGGTGTGCCGCAGCCCTCATTTGCCCCATGGCTGGCTACACGCAATTAGGTCTTCCTCCTCCTCTGCAATTTTAACTGAGCTCTGAACGGATAGCAGAAGCCCTCATTATTTAACCTCAGAGCATGGTTTTGTGCTCCTCATCACTGCATTTCATCTCAGCTTGAGCCCAGGCAATCACAGCCTAGAAGGTCACCCCATTCTCTGTGGGAGAAATCCTGCTCTTCTGCTGCTTAAAAAAAAACCAAACCAACAGCAGCAATCTGCTCTGTGTGTCTGCTTTTTATGCACTAATGCAAGGAACAAAAATGTGAAGTTTGGTCCTCAGATCCACTTTTCTGTCTGCTCACTGCTAACTCCTGTGGGTACCCCACCTGCTCCTCTGCGGTACACTTCCACATCCCCCATAACCTCATCCTGACCTCCCTCACCAAGCCTAGGTGACACCACCCCACAGGGCAACAGGTCAAATGTTTTTGCTGCCTGGGTAGACTAGATCTACTGTACTTCCTTTATCTAGGAAGTCTGCCAACTTTGTAAAGATTGATATTAGCCCATGCGTGATTACCTTCCAAGCAAGTTTACTGTGCACATTAATCATTCCTTTACACTTCACGTCTTCAGTTTTCTTCAAACATCTCCTGAAGGTTTGCCCAGTACTAAAGTAGCACAGCTTGGATGGGTTCTAAATGAGCTTTTCTCCTTAAGTAGATTTTTTATAAACTGTAAAGGTTGAACACAAAAACAAAAGAGTTTTCTCAACCAGAATCCTAGCTTTGCCAAGTTTTAATCTTTCATATTTTGTACTCACTAATCAAAATCCCTATTTGCAGATCTACTTTCAGTGTGATTTAAACAGAGCAAGCTCAGGTTGAATCATCAGGTTTATTTTCTAAGGGAAGTACATCTCCAACACCCCTCGCAAACCAACAATAACATGATTTTTGGGATTACTTAATGGAAAACTCTATTTGCTCTCACATCCAGTAGCTCTGCTAATATTAGTACTTTGCAGTATGCATCCACAGAGTTAAAACCTCCCCAGGTATCAACATTTCCAGCCAGAACATAACCATTTCCAGGTCTGTCTATTCTCATACCGCATCTGATATTCAGCTCTGATATCTCCCTGCCTTGTTCCTTATCTCAGTATCACCAAATGTCAAGGACTCCAAACCTTTGGACCAATGTAGCTCTCAACTAGAAGGACCTCTATTCATTCTGATTACAATATCCATCTCTCTGTGCCTATTGCAGCCAAGACTATCATCAATTAGTGCTTCCTGGCAGAGGAAAATGTGTCTTGACAGCTTAATTGCCAGACTCTGTAAAGCCTGTCACGGTCAAGAAATTCCTGCCAATGTCCACAAAGATGACACCTGAATCTTATCGACAAGAAGACAGTATTTGCAAACTAAATCTGCAGTTAAAATAGATTGACTCAGCATGTTCTATCAAGATCACAGCAATTGTCTTCCAGCTAAGTTATTAAATTCAAGGAATGTTTGCTATAGGATACAGATTAAAGGGACAGAACAGCAAACACCTGTCAGTAATGTAGGGAAGGAACTGACATCTAGAAAATATCGCTGCAGCTGTAGCTATGCCTTTGCTAAGGCAAACAGCACCGGTCTTGGGGTCTCTGCATAATGCACAAGCAGCCCCATGCTGCAGCCCTGCAGGCAAGCTAGCTGCTCTGTGGAGCAATTAGGAAGAGCTTTTTCCATCAGCTATCTGTCCATCTCATCCTCTTTGCTCATTTTCACTTTGCCAGCAGCGTGCCTGTGCTAACAGCACGGTGTTTCTTTTCAGCCCTTCAGCATCAAGGTAAACTGTGAATTTTCATGTGGTTTTGTATTTTGCAGTTGGTTGTATTGACATCTTACTGCCTTCAGTGACCTACTCAAAAAGAGCGCTCATACCTTCATGCTGGGGAAGTACTGTAGACCTCTTCCAGCTCTTTGCCATGTACTGCAGTCCTGGTTGGAGGGCTGCTTAGCAAGAAGTCTCCTGCAGAGGGCTGAAGTAGGGCAGGTCCCAAATCTTGGACAAGAGCTCTGTGTATCAGGGAGACTTGTAGTGCAGGGAAATGTACCAAAAGGGGCTAAATAGGTGCCCTAAAGACCTGAGAGAAAAGCCTGTTCATCAGACCCCAAGTATAAATCAGATGGACCACAGAGCTGAACCTGTAATAATCCAGGGAGACAAGGCTGAAACCCTCAGGGATCCGTATGCTGTGGTTGCTTGGAAGGGTTCAGCATCCTAGGGATGTACGGACAGCCACGAGACAGCTCTGCAGCACACACACGGGGTCCTCCTACGCAAACAGTGTCAGGCTCCTGCAGAGGCAGTACCACAGCATCACACTTTCATACAATCATCGCTTTCCACATCGCGCTGCAGCATGCACAGACTGCTGCTGTGTTGGCCATGGGAGTTGGTGGGCAGAGCTGCTAGACTGCAGGGATTGGGAAATAGCAAGGGAGTACAAGGTCTGCAAAGGGTTTTGCCAGAATCAACAGTCCTCAGAGCAGCATTTGCATGCCCTTAAGGATTGCATAAGTACCTGACACCTTTTATGCAAAAAAGCAGGAGGCTCAAGCCCCTGCAGGGAGCAGTTGAGCTCAAAACCCAGCTGTGCTTGGGAGAAGTTGAAGAAACGCTGTGAGAAGCAGGAGATTTGTGAGAGGCCTGGAGGCTGCCAATTCGTAACACCAGTCCTGCAAAGCCTTAGAAAACACTGTGAACCACATGGGGTCAGTGGGTCTTGGCAGAAGAAACATCTGTAATAAAGTGCAATTTAGAGCAACTGAAGACTTCCCAGAGTGCTGATACCTTTCCAGGTTCATAGAGGACCGCTACAGTCTCTTTACAATGTTAAAGGGCACCACAAAGAGAAACCAAGAGCAAAACAGAGGACAGGATAATATATTTGGAGCACCTCTTGATCTTTTTGCCTCCTCCTTCTTAGGAACCCTGTGGAAATGACACATTGCATCGCTCACCCGGTGCCCTTCCTGGAGGTCAGCTGCTTAGAGCACTGCTGGGGACAGACATCGCCTGCAAGCCACCGGATCAAACTGCAAAAGCAGGCCCTACAAGAGGAAGGAATGATGGAAGAACGAGCAGTGGGTAAACCTGCTAAAAGGAAGGAGTTAGCATTGCTACCTATGGTAGGCTCACTAACTACAGCACAGGCAGCTTTAGCACACACTGTTGTGTGCCTTCTTAGCAGTTTTGTAATCTGATTAATAAACCTTATACCAGCTATGATTTCTGTGCATAATTTCTGCTGGTAGCAGGAGAAATTCAGAAGGTGCTCAAATCCAGCAGAAGAGGCTACTAGGGCACCCTCCTCATCAGCTCATTGGTTTTGGAGGACAATTAATGCAGGTTTTATGGATGATTATTTCAAAATCTAAATGCTCGAAATCACTGCAAGTTATAATAGCACTCTCAAGTGCGCCGATTTTCATTTGCAAGAACCTATTTTAAGCCTCAAATCGTGTACTGCTTTTACAAAATCACATAGAGGTCCCTGCACACGATTTTAGCTGGAATCAGTGAGCAGACATCGTTAGTGCACATTTTTACCATCTCATATTCATTCTTCTTGGAAGGTATAAATAACATTCAAGGATTCACCCGCCCAAAGGCAGAGGAATCTTGCATCCCTAGAAACAGCTAAATTGGATCCAACTGGTGACTTCTGCCATGCATAACTGTGAGGTGGGATTTTCCCACGTAGAAATAAGTAGCAATAACATATTTCTAAACCACAGTGTTTGCACACATTAAAAAAAAAATAAAAATCGGCACACAAAATATTAATCTTGTGTCAAAGCCTGCTGATAATCAAGCTATAGACAGATAAATGTGATACATGCGGAAGTACTTTATGAGAGTAAAAAAAAAATCGATTTTCATTAGCTGCATTAAGAAAAAAAAGATCGTGATAACTTAATTGAACAAAAAAAAAAAAAATCAATATCTGTGGAGGGAGCCAAATTAATTGGCATTGAGTGAAATTCTGCCAAAACCTGAAAGTCACTCTGGCCTTATCTACAACAGAGAGTATTTGCAGATCAGGTCACAGCTAAAGTGGACTCAAACACTGTACGTTCACTCAAGGTCTTCTGGAAATGTCCTGCAATAAAGTTTACACAAATAAGAACATATTTGCTTTAAGTAACAGCCATAAACGAAAGAACAGGAAATACACATGGCCCATCGGGTGTTGGCTGGAAGAGGCATGACTGCAACAGTTAAACGTCCTGCACTCCAGGATTGGTGCGTAGGAATAGAGTTCCATCTGTGGGCTCTCTAATGCAAACCAATTAAAATCTCCAAACAACCCTCTGAGGTAGGTAAGCATCTTTTAATGTCCATTTTTACAGGCAAGAGAAAAGGGCTGAAGGGAGACAAAGAGATACACCCAAGGCCCTACAGCGAGCCAGAGAACCCGACTGCTGGTCCCCGCTAACAGAACCCAGACCACATTCTTCTTTGTGTCTGACATCTTCACTTGGGTTTGGTGCTTAGTGCTCAAGGGACGCGTGGCGAGCAGCCGGACCGGGGACTCACGCGTCCCTCCTGTGAGGCTCAGTGAAGAAAAGCAACAGGACGCTGTGGAGTTATCTTTATTGTAGAAACATGCTAAGACACAGCGAGGCGGCAGAGCCCGAGCCGAGCAGCGACTACAACAACATGCGTGGGGCCAACGCGGGAAGCCACCACTGGGTCCCCACAGCCCTTCACCCTCCACCTGAGCAAGTACAGGCCTGTTGGCTGCAGAAGGGGATGAAGGTGGATCCAACAGCACTGGGAACTCGGCAGCTTCCCTGGTGCTTGACATCAGATCTTCCTTTACTTGTCCTAGAGAAACAGGGGGCAGATGGTTTATTACTATAGTTCCAAAAGGCAAGGGACATAGAAGAACCACAAGGAAAGCTCAAAGCTGGGTTGCTTTGGGCCACCTCCACCTCCTTGTGATAGGGAACTGCAGTACTCTGCTCTGCCAGCATCCTTTCCCTCTGCAGGGATACCTGAGGGGAAAAGGAACGGGCAAGGCCCAGCCCAGTAGAGATGAAGTCTTCATGATATTTGCATCCCAATGGGTTCAGCCCCCTCACCAGGGGCTTCCTTTCACCCTGCTACTTCTGCAGAAGACACACACCCCATCGTCGTGCTGTGGCAATAGGGAAGGGTGTGTTGCAGAGCCCTTTGCCCCAGACATACCCCACAGCCTGCCCAGGCAAGGTTTGACACCCAAACCCTTGTGAAATGTGGACAAGTTGTCCAAGAGGGAGCAAATCACCGCACCACTGTACCTTTGGTCACAGCTGATCCCTGGTATTTGCTGGCAGTCTGAACTTCATTATTTCTGGAAAGAAAGAGCAAAATAAGTCTATCCACAAGCACAACTACTGTTTTACGCTGGCAGAGCATTAGGACCTAGACGACAGCCCCTTCAGACAGCTCAGTGGCCACAGGAACCAGCTGGGATGCAGAGTGGCACTGGGGCAGTGGATGGGTCACTGTTAGCCTCAGAAAACAGACAAATTTCAGCCTGGATCTACGTGCTTTCCAAAACCAATATCTAGCTGGAAAAGGTCCTGGTTTGGTGTTTGTTTAGTTTTTTTCTTTTCTTCTCCCCTTCTTTTACATTCTTAAGAAAGGCATGACAAAAAGAGCACTGTAAGAAAATGGCCTTGCCCATTAGAAATCTGGGAGTTCTCTGTTCTTTAGAAAACAGATTAAAAAGGAGAAACTGGATATCCTTCTTTCTGCCTGACCTGTTAACTAACATGGACAGACTGGTGTCTATCGCATGGGAGATCTGTGAAAAAGCAGCTGAACAAAAAGAGAAACTGCAAGAAAAAAAAATACAGCACTGAAAGCTAAACATTCTGGAAAGACCCACCATTAATACAGCTGTATGTCACATGGACACATGGAGGACACAGTGGCCAGCTGCCTTGTTAAAAATAAAAATAAAAATCGAAACCCTGGACTCTGCTACATTCATCTGCAGTAAAGCAGAACAGGATCAGAGTTGGCTGCTGATGGCTCAGACCTCACACATGCAGCAGGGGCCCTGCTGCCAGCCAGCCCCAGGGCTCTCTCTGCAGGAAGGTTTTCCACCACATCCATGCATGCTGTCCAGTCACACCCTTTAACGTCAGATCTCTGTCCAGCCAGACTTCTCCTGTCCCTTCCTACAGCCATCCCTCCCTGATGGCAATCCAGCCGCTGTTAGGGAAGGACTGCCACAAACTTGGAAATCCAGGAGGAGCTTTGCTAGAAGGAATGGCTTCAGGATCTGAGCTTGGACACACGTTTTCTCAGGCAGCACAGCATTACCGTGGCTAATTTCAAAACACAACTCAAGGACAAACTACACTTTTGGGCAGCAAAATTTTTCCAAGACTCAAGCCTTTGGGCCTTCACATCTTTGTTCTGCACATTGCAACAGCCTAAAACCATTTCTGATGCCAAAGGCACTGTGATCTCCTCCACACAGTGAGTGCCTGGGCCTTCAGAAGGATGCATTAAGCTGAATGTTAGCATGAATTTCAAGTGGCAGAAAATAACAGTGATCAGTACATTGTCCATAAGCTTCCAACTGAGAAAAAAGGGAAGTCTTTGATGGACACAAGGGGTTTGCTAAGGAAATGGGCTTCCATAAATTTCCAATCTGATTCTTCAGGTGACACAATATACATAAAGAAAGAAATAATAAGTCTTTGTTTGGAGGGGTGTTTTTGTGGAAGATTTTCCCCAGTGGAAAAATCTTATCACTTCCACTTTAATTGCTTCCAGCTCTCCTTGGAATAGCTACAAATTGTCTGACTTCTGGCATTATGGCATATTCCTTTAATTGCAGAGACCCAAGAGCTGTAACATCTTGGTAAAACACAGAATGGTGAGGAATCGCAGCCCAGGCACAACTCTGAGGAAATCCTGTCTGGTTTTCAGTTGCCATGGTACACCCAATCTTGTCTGTCTCCAGCAGCACAAGCACAGCCACCAACAGGTATGCATAGTGTCTCCACTCCCAGCACACATGAACCAGCAATGGCTTCATCACACCAAAGAACAAGACACACAGACCTCCACAGCATGATCACAAGCAAAACTGTTTTTCTCTCACTTTTTCTCCAGCTTTAAACAGTGTTGAGAGCACTCTGGTACCTCACAGAAGAGAGGAAGAGGAATGGGAATGCCTCATTTCTAAAGTTTTGGGTATGGGTGGATATCCTGGCAATGAGCAAAGTAAAAGCCTTATGATGGTAATTTTGTTCTAAAGCTTTTCAACAAGCAATACTGTTTTACCTACAAACACTGTCAGCAAATTCATATTCAGAAGCCATCTCTCTCATTGAAAAAAAAAAATAAAAAATCTTGCACAACTTCTCCATTTAGCTGATTTGATATTTTGATTCATTCCAGGTATGGAATTGGAGTAAACGTCAATGTTTCCCTGGGGATGAATATTCAGTTTCTCAGCAGTCCATGCCAACACTGAGGTCAGTCCCATACACCCAAAACACACAAATTAGGACAGGCTCCAAATCAAAGCTCTGGATGCTGCTGAGCTGCCATGTGTAGGAAGACAAAGCACCACTGACAAATCTTTGACTCATCTACTATAGGAGAATCACACAAGACTCAAGACCTTTCCCGAAAGAATACCACTTAGGGAATACATTTCCTTCCCAACCAAATCCCTGGATATCATTTGGGAAATTAGATCCTTATCATTTATACAATTGCAGTCTTTTTTGGCCTCACCAAAATCCCAGGAGAAAAGCCACATGTTTTCCCAGACATGTCACTTTCCTACCATACAGTCTGGATAAAACATGGAAATTATGCCTCAAAATGACTTAAATCTGAATCTGAAGTATGTTTACACACGTGGACTACATGCACCCTGCTAACAGGGCTCTGATGATCCCACCATAAACACAGGATCCAGGCTGGGACTCCAGCACACACCCAGAACAGAAAACAGGATGCCATAGCAGGGAGGCACTTACCATTTCAGGGACAGTCTTTCGGCATTCACCTCGATAGTTTACCGTGATGTAAACTGATGCTCTCCTGCAAAGGGAGGACAAGACATTGCTTATTCACTTCCAGTGCCACAGCTCTCTGACATCGTCACGGCGGTCCTCTGTGGGCTCCTTAAAGCTTTGATGCTACTTCCAATTTGATGGCATTTATTACTCCCCAAACAATCCTATGATTGGGCAGAAAGGGAATAAGGGACTCTGGAAAGTTGTGTATCTTAATTAGCTGTCATCAGATTAATCTCAGACATTTGATCTATGTTTGCTTAACAGCGAGGCACCAAGGACACACTTGATAGTGAGTCATGATATATCAAAACAAACAGTGTGCTGCAAAAGACACTCGGGAACGGTGGATGGCCCTGTATTACTGAAATCTCTCCGCCTACTCACATGGCAGCTGAACACAAGTCACATTCATTTTTGTATGTTTTCCCATCAGTGCCACAGACGGGTTGTGAGGATTCGCTGCAGAAAATCCTTCCACCCTTTACCCCGTGCAGAATTCGATCACAGTCCAGCTGAAGAGAGAAAGAAAACACATTTGGTGCTGGTTCTTTTGCAAGACCCTCCTAGGCACAACTTAAAGGGCTCACAAATCAGGCATTGCCCTGAGTCCCTCTGCCCTGCAGCACATCCATCACACCTTCAGCAAAGAAATAACAACTCCTGCTGGGCCAAGCAGCTACGATTTGGGGACAAAGCCACCCTGAGCCCACTTCCAGGCACAGACCCACTCATCTGATCCACCCTGACATCTCAGTCCAGGGCACATTTATCTCTCCCTGCAAATCCACAAGCATACAAGAAACGTCTGCTACCTGTCCCTAGTCCTTTATCAGGGCTTTCACGCTTGTTGCTTCTGCAAGACACTTGGCAGAAACGAAGGGAAAACCTCGACAATCAAGTCCAGCCGCCCAAGGGCAGCCCGACACACAGCACGACTTGACACCCACAGAACGAAGAGATGCAAACATGTATGAATAGCTCTGACTAATTAAGCGTGCCCTCTCGTTTCTTCTCGAGCATGACAGCAGGAGCATCTAGGCATTGATTTTCCTACAAAGCGGACGTGGCACAGCTAGAAGGAGCTCAGAGCAGGAGAAACAAGACTCCTCATGATTAGATTGTCACCCCACAAGCACACTGGCACACAGGTGCCTGTGGAGTCATGGCAAGTTTCAGACAGCAGAGGTTGGAGATCCTAGAGCCCTCTCTCTTCCTCAGCCTCACTGCCCACCTCTGCTGAAGGTGGGCACCAAAGGCTTAAAAAAAAAAAATAATAATAATAATAATAATTTAAAAAAAAAAAAGATGCAGAGACAAAAGGAGTGAATTCTGTGTTCCCATCCCCTTCTCCAGGTCCTATAAAAGGTGTTGCAATGACTGCAAATGGTGCAATCGGAGAAGAGCTGCAGGCAGGACATTTTGCCTCCTGTCTCACCTGGACAAACACCATTCAGCACAGAGCAATAGCTCATTGCTTTGCTGGGGTCAGCAGCACTACGGGGTTGAAAGCACTGTGGAGAACAAAGGTTTCCCAGCTGGGCAACGCAGGGGGTTCAGTGGCACGGGGTGCTGCAGTAACACCCTCTGTTTAAACATCACTTGCTAATTTCATTAATGTGCTGCTTCCTCCCTCATCTGGGTAATTAATGATGACACGAAGACACACAGTGCTGACCTTTGCAGTTCCCTGCCAGATGCCTTCCCACACACCAGACACCGCTGCCCACGGTGTGACCCACACGTGTACAACCACGGCCACACCAGCAGTCCCCCACAGTGACTGCTGCCTCTCCTTCAGGACAGCATTGCCCTGGGACAAAGCTCACAGGTGGCCCTGGAGTGAGGAGAGGGGCAGGTTTGCTCTCTGAATCACTCCTTGTCAGTCAGGCTGATCAGCATCCACTCCTTCACCAGACCTATCAGGAAATACCACTAAGCCCTGAAGCAGACTGGCATTATTATGCCTAATGCTTCCTCTGGAATGCATTAAAACTGCCCTATCTGAACCACCTCCCAGCTTTTTCTATTCTAATATCATTTTTCTAAGAGCAGTCGGTGACAGACACTTCAGAGGGAGTTAAGGCAGTCTGCAGTCAGTCCCTCCAGCCCCACAGAAAGGCATTTCCTATCCCTTCAAAATGGTACTAAATTGCTGTATGGACTATAAGTGGCAAGTCATTTTTTTTAATCATTGTAGCTCTTGGCAACACCCTGTGACAGCAAGATCCACAGGTTAGTCATCCTTTTTATAGTAACTTATTTTCTCCTATTAGTTTCATAATTTCTAGTTTAGCTTCGTTAAAAATAACAAATTTTCTTCTTGTGGAGATGGAGAGAGCATACACCCTCTTCTCCCTCCCACATGATTCCACATACAGTCGTTATCTATTGCTCAGTGTGTCCTCCTCCACTACTCCCTCTCCCCTCCTCTTGTCAGCCCCCCAGTCAGCCCCAGCACCCTGCTCTGGCCATGGTCTTTGACCCAACATCTCAGCATTCAAGAAGGGCCACCACCATCACCTCCTGGAGGACGCTCTCCCATACCTGACTTACTTCTACAACGAGCCAACTCCAGCAGCAGCACTGGCTTCAGAGACTCCCATTTGGACACATCCAGCCTCACTCCTTTTTGATGCCAGGGGACAGCATCAGGGTATAGACTCTACCACCCACTTAAACCCCTCCAAGGACACATGTCTCAGTGTGAGGCTAGATACTGACAACAGAAACTGGGGCAGCTGCTGGGAAAGGCTGTGCCTGACCCATGGGAGCTGGGCATACCGGCTGGTAGGTGTTGGTGCCTCCGCTCTGTCCCTGGCGGCCAGGTGCCGGGCTGCAGTCCTGAGCCAAGTTTCCTTGTGGGCTGGCAGGGAGAGAAAGCGCAGAGCTCATGGCACAGCCACAGGTGTGCAGATGCACTCAGCCACATCATCACCCCAGGGTGGAATTAAACTGCACTAAGGTGCACTGCCATTATTTTACACCTTGTTTTTCAACAGGGCATTTGGCTTGCCGTGGGATAGAGGGAGTCCCTGCAACAGGACCTTTGAGTCCTTAGGGGTGGTCAGCAACAGATGCCCATCATAGCGATGATCCCAGAAACCTGGTCCCTGAATGTGCTACAGCCATTTCTGCTATGGAGATCTTTGCACTCTGTCTGCTGGCAGTGCTGGCTGGGGGCAGATGAATGGGCTGCACCAGCAAAAAGCAGGAAGATTAACAGAATTCCTCAAGGCTTAGACAACACAGAAACTGAGCCCTGCCAGAGTCTTGCAGGCCTAAAATCCCAGAAGGGTTGCTCAGTGCCCAGACAGCACATGGTGCACACAGCACTGCTTCAGGTCAGCAGATGAGGATGCACTGGGCCAGGCAACAAGACAGGAGTGTGCCTGCCAGGAGGCAGGATTCAGGGGGCAAGGCTAGGGAGGGATTTTGAGCACAGCAGTCACCACTGCTTTGTGTGCAGGGGAAGCAAGAATGCCTTTGAAAAGGAAAGAGGGTCGTGCATATGCCCTATTCTATGTTTCCTCCCAGTGTCAAGACCCCAGGAGCTGCAGGGCCAGGCCGGGATCCCAGTGCTGCTGTACTCACCCTCTGTTTGTGGAGAATGGCCGTCTCTCATTCATACCCTGCTGTAACCCTGAGCCACTGCAGCTCCTCTGGAAAATGGACAGGATCATGTTTTAAAACCAAGCAGCAAAGCAGTGAGATTAAAGCAGTTCCTGTCCCTCCTTCTCATCCCCCTAGACCCTAGGAACCATGGGGCTCTTTATGAAGAAGCAGCTCTTATGCTTGCACTATAGAGGAGTCCAGAACTGCCCACTACGTATGCTCATACACAATCCCACTAACTAGCAGGGCTTGTAATGCAACCTGCCTCTCTGCCTTCACCAGCAGGCTCCTGCACCTCAAGCACCAGGACCACAGGTAACCCTTGACCATCAGGGTCCCCAGACCCACTGACCCCTTTTCCCAAGCCTGGTGATGCTTTGAGCTCAGTCTCACCTGGTTTGCACACTCTGCAGCAGACTGTTTGTTGCGCTGGGCAGTTCCAGACTGACCTCCTCTTTGAGCTTCTTTTTTGCTGGAAAAAGAGGAGAGGAGAAAGAAAAGAGCACTGTGGCGGTGCAAATGCTGCCAGGACCTTGGGCTGCTCTGCAAGCCAGCATCATGTCATTAGGCACCAGCCTCCCCATCCCTGGTGGCCCTGCACCTAATTCCCACCCCTAAGCCTTTTCCCTTCTCCTCACCATTCCCACTGTACGCTACATCCCGGCTCCAGGTGGCTGCTTTCATATCAGGGCTGCTTCTGCATATGCTCTATGGGAGTAGAGAGAGAGCATCTGGAAGGCAAAGTACATGCGTGGGAAACCCCTTGGGAGCTGCCCCAAGGAAAGGGCTGCTCTCTATCAACCCTGCTTCTCCTCTGCTCCCTGAGGGGTTAAGGGGGAGGGTGGGAAGAGGGGCAATAGCCACGGCCCTACTGCAGGAGCAGCTCCTGGGGGGCTGCTGGGATTCGGGACTTGCCCAGGTGCAGCCACACAGGCAGAAGCTGCAGTTTTGCAGCGTGAGCTTTCCCTCTTTGCTGTTGCCAGGAACTGTACTCACAGCTTCTCGGCACACATGAGGCACTTGTTGGTGTGCTGCTTGCCAGAGGAATCCCGGACAGGGTCGTTCTCCCGTGTGCAGGACAGCCGCCCGCCAGCCTCAAACTGGGAACGGTACTCACTGCAGTCATCCTATGGAAGGAGCAGCAGTTAGGGCACCCCGCCACATCCCTCTCATCTTCAGAGACTTCCCAGACGCACCACAGGAGAGCCCGGGTGTGAGAGATAGAAGAGGGTGTGTGGCACAGCCACATGGCTGCAAACAGTGAGTCAGAAAAGCGACAGGTGCCTCTGTCTGCACGGCACGTGTTAGGAGCTCTCTGCCATGCTCTAATTGTCATGCTCCACGTGGGGCTATCCAGAGCGTGCTAGTGATGTGGTAATGGGGTCCCTCCCACTTCTCCCACTGCCCTTAATACAGCTCTTTCTGAAGTTGAAAAATTCACATTGGAAGCGAGAAGTCCCCCCCACAACCAACAGCACCTTGAGGACCAAGCAGCAACATCTAAAGCACGACAGCACAATACTTTAAAGTCCCCATTTTTAAGCCAGCTACCTGAGGCCCTGCAAGTAAGCCAACTCCAAATAGCAGATACAGGAGGTGCATAACCAGATCTTAACCATAAGCATCATAACTTAACCATTACTTTTTACCCACACCTTCCCAGTGCGACACTGGCAGGGTGAAGGAGGGACACAGTGAGGCAATGAGCCAAACCCCAGGTGAACCCCAGACCTACTGTGGCAGAACTGCTTCTCCCTAATAGTATCTCTCAAGCCCTCTCCCTTTAAAGCAGTATTTCTGGAGATTTGCTGTCAGCCCAACCTCTGCTGCACAAACCTTGCTGAGATGTGCATTTGCCTCCTTCGCAGGCCTGCCGCATCCGTGACCCACTAATAAATGCAGAGCTTTCTTATCCTTTGTCATTTCTAATTGATGAGCAGGAATTCTCGTTAATCACTGCCTGTGTGATCTTGCACTCTCTGTTATTACATTTTATCTTGTTTCTATTACTCCAGGCTTCAGTGCTATCCAATTAGTCCTGAGTGATCTGCTGATCCTCCCTCCCAGCTTTGCCATCAGCAAGTTTCATTAATGCTTCCATTTTTTTTGTGTGTGTGTGCCACTGTTATTAGGAAAAGCACTGAAACAGGATTATCCCCAAGAATGAGGCTTAAGGGGACCGTACCAGTTCCTAGCAAGACAGAAATGGCAAGATTTACTTAGTGCTTTTTTTTTTTTCCCACATTGCTGAATTGCTCTCACCAGAGAAGTATCAGTGCACAAGGTCACAGTGGCTGCATCATGAGAGTGAGGTTTCCAATCAGGGAAAGCTGAAACCGAGCCACCCTAGGGACGCACAGGACTGAACTCTCCTCCCACTACATAACGAACTTTTGAGCATCTCAGAGCTCACATTTAAAGCTTTTCACCCAGATTTTCTTTTCAACCTCATTAGTGCTCTCAGCAGCAGTGCCTTCTCTGCCCTCGTGCCAGATGTCAGGGCAGCTCTGCTCAGCTTCTTATTGTGATGGGGTTTGTCCCCATGTCACTGCAGTCAGTGGGATAGACCACAGCATTCAAACAAACTATTCGCTCAGGGCATGAAAGGGCATCAGTGAGAAACAGGCAGGGAAAGCCACGTGGATCTCCAAAGTGACAAAGAAATTGAGTGTGGTAATACTGGGTGAGAATCCTATAGATTTGTATATTGACCCAATACTTTAATCTCACCTTTTGTTTCCCTCTGGTTGAAGTTGCCTTCTGCTCATTCTCCCTTTTGCTGAAAGCGAAGAAGGATGAGAAAGTGAAGAGAACACTGCTGCAGGAGCCCAACCCGGCGCCATTACCACTCTCAATAACAAACAGTGGTTTCCTCTACTCACAACTTCTCCGCGCACATGATGCACTTGTTGCTGTGCTGCTTCCCCGAGGAATCCCGGACGGGATCGTTCTCTCTCGTGCAGGAAAGCTTCCCATTCTTGAACAGATCCCGGAACTCCCGGCACTCATCCTGCAGCAGCACCAGAAATGTGGTTTCATACAGATATGCTGACCAAGATGCATCTCCCATGAATCCACACAGCGTCACCGCCCAATCAATTACATCTCTAGCAGTTGTGTTTCCTTCAGGCATAACTCAGTGGTAAACCATAAATTGTTTGCCTGGTGCGTTTTTCTTAAACCTTAGCACGCAGTGTAAAGCAAATAAATCTGTGTTCTTGGCTGAGCACATTTGTCTTCCAATCCAGGGGAGTTTTATTTCTAATAGAGGAGGCACACAAGAGCCTGCCTGAAGAACTTAGATTCTACTCTAAGTATAAAAGCAACACCTTCTTGTTTAATTTTGCATGAAGATGTTGGTTTCTCAAACTGCTGAGGGAGCACACTACCCAGAATCTTAAAAAGCAGAGGGCAGCAAAGAGGCTGCAGACAACAAAAAACCCTTCCATAGCTCAGGCTTCCAAGTATGCAGGGATAGGAGGGGGCATTTGTACCTTCTGCCCAACGTGGCATTGTGTTAACATCACAAGACTTTTGCAGTAAAACCTTCTTAAGCATTTCTGTCTCTTCTGAGCAGTTTTCCTATGACCTTCCGGACCTACAAACAGGGCTGGGGCATCAGCATCACCCATGCTATACTGAGTCTTAAAGCTCCTTTATTCAGCACATTTAAGGTTTCTTTTCCTCTCCCCTCACAGGAGATGGTTTGATAGCTTATCCCTGCTCTGCAGATAGGGAAAAGTCAAGTCCAGAGCATTCATTGCCAAAAGCCACACTGAATGGGTGGCTGAACAATGAAGTCCAAAGTAGGTCTCTGCCTGACACTCTGGAACAGTCCTTCTGCCTTTAGGACCACACGTAGGCAAGTCAGATGTTTAAAAAAGATTTCCCTAGAACAGCTATGTTTTATAAATCATTTAAATTGCCTGGACACAGCAGAGCCAGAAAGTTATCCTGCTTAGCCAGGAGGTGTAAAAGTATAAATCACAACAGCCAATGCTATCTGATGGAAAGCAGCTCACTCCAATTCTGAATGAAAACCCAAGACTGGAAAAGACAAGTCCCTCTCTATAAAGGTATGTTGTCTAGAGAGACAGCTGTGGGTGAAAGAAACCAGCCATGTGCATCAACAAGATAAACAGGGCACAATTAGATCCAGCCTGTCCCACACCCTGCCCTAGTCAGAGCTCTCATGCGCCATCGCTAATTACTTGCCAGATGCCAACTGCGTGCTTTATAAACAGGAGGAACCTTCCTTAGCCTATGCTCTGGCCAAACACAGACCATGGGTGCTGTGTTAGTAATTGCCCGATAGAGACTGGGTGAACAGAGTTTAGGTTTCTTTTACTCTGGCAGATAGCACAAAGCTTGCTGCTGCTCCAGCTGCTCTGCCCTGAGCATCACCAGACACTGTGGCGTTCCCCACACTGTGGGCAGGGAACAGGCCAGAAAGCAGAGGGGCCACCCCACAGCATCACCCTGCTGCTGGCCAGTTGAGTGGCGACGTTTCACCTCACCTCTCCAGAGTTCACGTTCCTGTTTGCTTCTTCACCACTCCCTTTGTTTCTGGAGTATCTTTCCCTACAAGAAAGGGAGGTGTGAGCAACAGAGTGGCGCGCAGTACTCAGACGTAAAGCCAAAATAACCGGTGATTAAAATCAGCCCTGCCAACCCCACCTCCTTGTTGTGCAATGCAGTGGGACAGAACAGGACTCCAGCCCCATGAGACATGCTCAGGGTATTCAGCATCTCCTCACTGGTGGCATTTTGCCATCATTTCTCACTGCCTAGCATCCAGTTGTTCCCATCCTATTCAACATCCTCTAGAGAAACAAAACACTGCTGGGTCCACTGGTTTGCTGGGTAACTGCAAACTGCTCTGGCTGGCCCAGGGCTACGAGGGGCTGATACTCACAGCAGCCGCTGGCACATCAGGCACTTGTTGAGGTCCCTCCTGCCATCGGGTCCTCTGATGGGCTGCCTGTTAGTGTGACAGGAGAACTTCCCACTGCGAAGGAGGGACCAGATTTTCATGCACTCATTCTGAAATGCACGGAGGAGGACAGTCAACGGAGGGCTCTCTCGGAGGCCATCAAGGTCCTGCAAACAGTTCATTCACATTTGATTGTCTGGTAGCTGGGGCTCTCACACTCTCCCTCCCATCCCTTGCTGCACTCAGAGGTCTGCTCATGGCTCCCAAGGCAAGAAGAAAGTTCAAAACTCACTGCAAAGGCCATTATTCATGAGAAAAGAAATACGCACTTAATTTGCATACAGCTGCAAATTGCTGCCCGCTGCAGGGGAGGACTCTATATTATGCTCTTGAATATAACATACAGCCCTAGAAGTGCCAGCAGGAGGTGAAAGCAATTGGCTAGAGTGGAGTAACTGAGGAGTGATTTGGGTGCAAGGGACGAACCACAAAAGCACACTCCTCAGGGAGGGCAGCAA
Organism: Lagopus muta; assembly: GCF_023343835.1. NCBI lineage: Eukaryota > Metazoa > Chordata > Aves > Galliformes > Phasianidae > Lagopus > Lagopus muta. The sequence continues at coordinate 10,225,422 of NC_064446.1, read as the reverse complement.
TAATGTCTAACGCTGCATCAGCCAATCGCTTCTTCTGCAGGGAACTGGGAATGAGGGCTGTAGAGAATTAATGAAGCATTTAGTTATTTTTGGCTACTACGTTTTCCAAAAGGGTCTTTACTAAGGAGAGAGAAGCTTATTTGATTAAACATGAACGAAGCTGACTTCTCAGCCATTGAATCAAATCATTTTTCTGAGTCTCAAAGGACTTGGCTTAATTATTATAATTATCAAACTCAGAAGTTACCAGAAATGGGAGTTTCTTCTGGATCAGAAGCACATTTTTGAAATATCACTAGAAATACAGCTCACGCCATTTCTAGCCTCATTCCAGAGCAGTTTGGATGTTTGTTCAGCATCACACACCAAGCACACAGCTAGAGCCATTGCTGGCTCTCTCTACACACAGAAAATAACTCCTCTCTTTCAGCCACAGGAAAAGCACGATGATCTTTCAGTATGGTTTGTCTGTATGACTTTGCTTAGAGCATGCATTAAGCAGTGCAGTTGGCAATACAAAAGGAAAGACAGAATAGAAAAGGTTGGACTCGCCTTAATTGAAGCTTGGCTGGCAACATCTGCAGCAGAAAATAAACAACAATGAAACCATACAAAGTCTTTGAAAGGAAGTTTTAAATCAAAAGCATTTAATTAAAATATTTGATGCAGTTTCCTAATCCACCCAAATACCTCTAGATAAAAGCTAATCCAATACATTATTGTACATTGACAGAAAGGACTAAGCATTAGAGACTTTCTAGAACACTGCTGCTCTTTGTCATTCAAATGACAAAAATCACCGTTTTTTCTTGTTTGCATCTTTGTGCCCTCCTTTAATGTGTCACTTTTCTCAGTCTTAAAATCCCAATTTCAAGGTTGCGTTAATAACTGTTTATTTTTCTACTCCCACTGCAGCGGCAGTCGTATCAACCTCATCCAAACATTGGCTTTCATCTTCACCTTAAATAGGGATACCAAAGCCAGCCCATAATATCATTGTTTGTCCAAAGCTTCAAATTCCTTTTCAAGACCCATTCCATTTGCAGTACTTCATACAAATTACAGAATTAATGACTCGGTAGATGAGTGGCTGATATCTGTTCCTTTCTACTAAGCCATTTAGAGCATGTATAATACATGTTTCATCCTTTTCTCTTGCATCATCTGTGGCATCCCATGGAACTATCAAGAAATCTTTCATTACATCTTTTTCAGCATGAACAGTAAAGTGAAAGACCACTGCATCAAACCTGAGCTCCTGCTCAAGTTTCCCTATTGCAGCCATATGAAAATGCATTCACTAACGAGAAAATTGACTAGAAATTCCCATTTTTCTGAACACACCAGAAGGTGTAGTATATTTTTGTTCAAAATTAGACTTTTATGCAAAAATTCAGTCTGGCTGGGAATTTTTATTCTTCCACATAAGCAGTTGGGAGGTTTAGTTTCAGGATTTTTTTTTTTTAACTGTTAACTCCACTAAATATAGATAGTTGCACTTGAATATGGAGGAAATTCACCATTGTCACATGCAAAAGAAAAAAAAAACATTATAAAATGTGTTAAAAATCAGTCTCATGAGTAGTACAGTAAAAAAAAAAAAAAAAGTGGTCTTCTGGTTACATCACTGCTGATTTTAAACAGCACTGCCTCTCTAATCCTCTATTTCACTGTCTTTAAGTGCTGTTCCACTGCCAGATTCCAGCACAGAGAGCATCAGAGGTTACTAACCTGAGAAGAAGCAGAAAAAAGCCAGAGCAAGGACCACCGAAGCACCTTCTATTTTCATGGTGAGGGTGGCAGCTGTTCGCCTACGTTGCCTCTATTGGCGCATTGCTCAATGAGACCCAAAGAAAAGGCTCAGGTCAGATCACATATATATAGATGACCAGGTTCTCCGCCTTCATTATGACATAATCTTCCCAAGAACCATCATTAGCCACAAAAACCAGTCTGATGACAGTAGCTTTAAATTCTAATCATCCCATTAACACAATTAATTTCCATAAGGATGGGACATATTTGAGTCACTCCCTGCATTTTGTCAAGGTAAGAAAATTACAAACGGATCGTTTCATTTTCCCTTACACATAGAGAGGGGAATTCTTCCCATATTTAGAATGGTTTGTAAGACAGAGGTATCACTCTGGCATACCATAAATACCATTTCATATCTCAAAATAAGCTGGAAGGATTTTGTTTGAGCTATTTTGTCCCAGTAGACAATGGAAAGACTGGGTCAGTCAAGACCTCTGGAAGGTGGACAGTTTTTATTAAAGCAATCCTGTTTGAACCTAAATAGTAAGCATTCAGACAAGCTTGAAAAACTTGCTTGAGGTCCTGTTGAAAGATTTCAAATTTGCTCTTACAGGTCACGTAGAAAAAGCTTACTGCAGAATCCTCATCCCTTCCCCATCTCTCCCAGTTATCTTCAGAATGAAGAGCAGTGTTATTGATGAAAAACCTTTTCTCAGCACACCTGGCACTTGGGAGACCAATCAGCCCTGCTTAGGCCTCTCCCAAAGAAATGATGAAATATGAAGGTTACTGTTCCATAGGACAGAGATTCTCAGTAGACGCATGAAAAGAAAAAGATGACATCAAAGTATCAGAATGTGAATACATGGGAAGGAGCCAGGTGTATTGTTATCTAGAAAAAGCAAATAAAATGTGAGAGAAAAGTCATTTACAAGGTTTGAACGACGCAGATAAACGGCAGCCCAGCAGACCAAAGCCACAAGAGTCCTGAGCATGGGCAAGCAGGCAGAGGCTGCACAGGAGAGGCAGGTCAGCGCTATCTGAAGGAGGAAAAAAAGAAAAGAAAACATACTTTTGCATGATATATGCATTTGGCCAGAGGCACCAACACAGCTCAGCTCAAGTATAAATCCTCATAATAAATTGCTGCCACATTTCCCAAATCAGAATATTTGCTAGTGTTTAAAACTGAAGCCAATGCCAAGTGAGTAGAAAGACCTAATTTGGTGTGTGGTCATCCTTAACGTTTCTTTTCAAATAAAAAAATTAGATCACATGCAGATTCACAGCAGTGAATTCGAAAAAGAAAACTGCCTGAGGTCATACAGATGGTTAATGGAAGATCTAAAGAGCTGTGTGTTGACTTGAATCATGGTATGGTTTCTGTAAGCATATTCACACATGGAATTAGAGGGGAGGACAAAGGGAAGAAAAGACAACTAGCCTGATATGGTACGTCTCAGTAAATTCTTGAGAGAAATTGAAAAAGAACGACAACGAAAAGAGCAAACAAGGATATGGTAGTTTAAAAGTGCATAGAATCCTATTTGGAGAACAAAAACAAAGGGCATTCTTGGTTACTGAGGTGTCCTCCCATGAATCAGCCACAGAGTGGTAGAGAAGGCGCATCTTTAGACGGGCTTTGATTTTAAGATCATCTTTCCGCTAAAAGCTCTATTCTTCTAAAGAAATAAAACAGCGTGTTGATTTAAGACAACTGGCTGACCACTCTGATCCAGAAGGAAGTACCCTGTGTACCAGACACAGCTGGACTGACCGAGCAAGAGCAAATCCTGGCCCTGGCAGCAAAAGGAGGATGGAAGCAGTCAAGGAAGGTGGAAGAGATCCAGATCCTGACCCTGGAACAACCCCGTGATCGCTGCCTCTCATTCCATCCTCCCACCCTTTGCACCCTGTCCACCATTCAAATCCACACCAACATCAGAAGTTCCAAAACCAGAATAAAATTTCCAAAAAAAGAGATGATCTTCTTCCCAATTACAACCACCTGAAAACAAATCAGTAGTACAAGACGTGATATAAGGGGACAGGGAGAATTCCACAAACCCATAGAGTCTAAACGATTTGTTCTGGTGTACTTCAATTGCAAGAAGCAGCCCAAGCAGAAGAAAGAGGCATGACAGCAAGAGTGCATTAAACAAACCTTGCATTATGTACTTGATTACCTTTATTGATGGATTTACCCAATACAGTCTCAGTCCTGCACTGAAATCCAGTCAGCCCATTCATTTCCTTGGGATTTTGCATTGCAGGATCAGATGTGCTGTAGGAGAGAAGATCCTGATGCTTTAGCAATAGATTTGCTATGGCATCTCAGTAATCTTGATTTAAAGCTGAAGAGTGCTGAGCCATCGAGGAAAGCAGCTGGGAGAAAGAGATGCTGCAAAAACACTTTTGTTTATTTCTCAGCTTCAATTCCAGAAGAAAAGTAAAGAGTTTATAAATGATGCCATCCCAGGTAGATCAGCTCTCATTAAGCCTGTTATCTTACATCCCCAGTTAGGGGGAAAAAAAAAGGGAAATGGTATAAAAATAATCATGGAGGAGCAACTGGGAAAACACAAGAGAGGAAAAAAGGCTGAGCAACATGAAATTTAGGCAAACTCTTGTGAGATGGAAACCCAGTAGGGTTATGTATCACCTGGGGATGTTTTAGTTGAGGGAAAGCTTCCTGGCAGCACACCTACTTAAATTCTCTGCCTTGGTATTTGCTCACCAGAAGGGTGCCAGTGTCCATCCAAGCAGCTCTGAGGGTGTGCTCCATGCCCAAGAGTGGGAGCTGGGCAGCACCATTCTCACCCCAGAATGACATTGTGTTTTGGCTGAAATCTCCAAAATCACTACTGAGGGTGTAAACTGAGCCCTAATGAGAACAAAGCCATGTTTCACCTCCTAGTTTGGAATTTCTCCCAGGGACCGTTCCTCTTGCAGTGCTAAAACTTACCTTTTTTTTTTTTTTTTTCTTTTTTTCTTTTTTTTTTTTTTTGCACTGCAAACCCCTCATCCCTGCAAAAAGTGCTGTGGCTTCAGCACCACTATCATGGCTCTCAATGAGTAAAGGAGAATTCACCTAATGTCACTGCTGGGTCCTTAGATGAGGATAGAAATGCAACACATGCCTGCATGCTGCCAGCCCTGCTCACCTGCAGGGCCCAGAGCTCCCCCCTCTCTTGCTGAGTCCCAGCCAAGCTCACCCCAGCACAGCCTCAATGGTCCCAGAGCTCTCTGTCAAGCAGCTCCTGCTCCATCACTGCTCCTCCATCACCACTCCCCACCAGTTCAGACACCCTGTGAGATCAGCTCCCACTGCTCTGCTTCTGTTCCAGGGAAATGAACTTCATGTCTAATGAGAAATAATGCGAGTAGGGAAACTAACATATTTAATACAACTACACGTTATTCCCATCAGAGCTGTCCTTTTCTGTCCTAATTTGCATGATTTTTACCTCCCTACCATCTCTTTTCCCCTCTCAGAGGGGTTGTATCCACATCAGCACTAGACACTTATTTCCCTAAAATATTGAAACTTCTCTTTCCCAGCCCAACACTACATCTCTTTCTCAAGCCAGAAGCCCTCAGGGCTAAAAGAGAAGAGACATAGCTGTTCGGCATATTTAACAAACCAAATGTAGAGCAGATTATATTTTGCTTTCCAGCCAAAGCAGAGTCCAGAGCTCTCAGCTCCGGCACTGCAGCATGAGCTGCACCTCCAGAGCAAGGTATTTCAAAGCGCAAGGACTCCAAAGGCACTTTCCCATTTTTAATCAGCCTCTCAGCACTGTTAACACTTAAGATTGAGAACAAAAGGTTTCTTGTAGCTTCTTTGGGCTCATCTGAAGCTCTCAATTAGTGAACATCAAGGGTAGAGCATTGTGCTGTCACATGTAACACTGCAAGGCAGAACAGCATTTTGGGCTGCATCTCTGCATGTTGACTGTCCCCATTCTGTGCTCCTAGGTGCCTCGCTTAGAGCCTCGGAGGACATATTTCTGCTGTCACCACATTAGAATGGCTTCCTCCCCTCCAGAGATACTCAGTTATGCACCCACCTCACGCTACAAGAGACGTGAGTCTCATCCATCTCTTCAGTACAGCTTGGGAGGCACCAGATCTGCACACATCCCATGCAAGAACAAAATTTAAGACACTAGACATTCTTTGGCTTGCACCCACTTCTACAGTCAAAACCCAGGAAGTGGTCAGCCAACAAGACAGTCAACCCCAAGCTAATGGAAACGTGTTTGAGTTTCCAGACTGCAACATAATGCCTCAGAGCTCCCCTGTTTGTACTTAATGCTAAAACAGGTCTCATATAAGCTTTGCCCAGCTTTGCCCAGACCTCCAAAGCAGCAAGTCCTGAAATCCCACCAACACCACAGTTACCCAGGGTCTACATCATGATCCTCTCCCTTCGGCCAGCATGAACTATCTGAACAAAAACAAAGCTCCACCGCTCTGATCCAGTGAAGTGTCCTTCCCAAGTGGCTGCTCATTTACAACCCTTGTGCTGGGTATGCAGCTCAACTCAGCATCCCAGCAGCTGACTCTGCACGCCACCTGGCTGCATTGCTGTAAATGCAACAGCTGTCGTGTTAACTCTCAGCATCGTGGGGCACTATTCCCTCTCTGCCAGTTCACAAAGGAGAGCTGGAAGCCAGAAAAATGATGGGAGTTTCCTGACTTCGTCAGCCTCTGAGAACTTCAGTTGCATAGCAAGTCCTGCGCATTACAGCGCATAGAGAGGCAGCAAGAAGTTTCAGAAACATGCCCACAGTATGGCAGCAAGCTTCTCCAAGAAGAATCTGTCAAAACTTGCTGCTTCAAAAGGACAGGATGTGGAAAAGTTTAATCTGAGTATGTTTTATACACCCCAATGCATGGAAATCATCTAACAGCTTTGCCTCAACCCAGCATGCACTGCATCCTCCTCCAGACCCAGCATCCCATGGATCATGACCTTCCCTGCCACCACATGCCCTTTCATGCCAAAAATCTCTTTACTGTGATTAGTTCTAAACCCATAAAAAATACTACAGATTATAGACTGTATTATGTGTCAGCTGCACAAACTCCAGCATGAAATGTTGGTGACACGCACAGCAGGTCTCCTTGCCACATCTGCAGTACAATCACAGCAAATCCAGGCTTGAACAAGAGCATGGGCTCGCCTTTGCACCTTCCCAGGCTGTGAGCCACCACAGCATGGTGCTGACTGTCCTGGACAGGCCTTTGCCACTGCTGACTTAGCTTGAAGATGCTGGGGAGGAGGGGGAAGTGAATCAGGAAGTGAGCAACCACGAGTGGTGCACATCCGAAAGGCAGGGACAAGGCTAACTTTGGAAGATCACAGGAATAGCACGCAACGCATGCCATCTTCAAAGCACTAATGAATCCCTACAAGGTTCCCCTGTTATTATTTGCATTTCACAGGTGGGTATATTAAGATGCAGAAGGCCACATTATCCTCTGGGTCACACCTATTTCAGTCTCTTCATCCTTGGTCTTCCACTGGCATTCATCCCAGTGGTGTGAGAGATCTTCCTGCAAGTCACAACAACAGTGCTATCTCTCAGGCAGGCTTGGTACAGGAATCACAAGTATGATCTGTGGTCTGATTTGCACAGCACACTGGACTGACCAGGCTTATTGATCTCAGCTAGCTTCAAAAACCTACCAGCTAATCAATCCCTCCCTCCTGCCAGGCTGAAGGGTACAAGGAATTCTGGCTCAAATTGGATCTTTTCTTATGCTCTTTTTCCGGATATGAAATGTAGGACAGAAAATCAAAGGAAAGACACATCTGTGAGCATCCAGCACACCACCCAGTCTTGTTTCATGCAGCACTCCCAGCCTGGCCCAGGGAAGGGTCCCACCTTCCCGCCAGGAGCCTCCCTGCAGCTTGACAGTTTTTGTTCACAGAAGAATGGAGCTGCCCTGGGAAGTGTGCTCAATGGGAGAGCAAAACTGCTCCCCAAGCTATAACACATACCATATGGGGCTGGGGCAACAGGATGCTGGAACCAGTCTCTGCATCGAAGCAGCAAGCTCTTCCCACCAACTCAGAGGAAGCAGCCTGCCGATCCCAATGTCAACACTTTCCAGGGCAGTATTTGCTCATTAAAAACTGCTGTGCTGGAGGTGGTTGGGTTTTGATCTACAGGGCCTCAGCAAATAACATCTGCATAGTGATGGGATTTCCCACGGCACAGCACCATGACATCCCATGGAGCTGCAAAGGACTTGCAGGCTCAGAAGGCCACCAAGATCTGTGCTTTGATGGGCCTTAACAGAGCTAGCTGATTTCATGGCCATTAACAGTATTTGTAGCTTAGATAAGGGTAATCAAAATCTCATCATTCAGGGTGTAAACTGATTGCCTGCAGGGGTTAGAAAGGAATTTTACTTCGTGTGCAGAGTTGCATAACTGCCTAGATTCATTGTGGGTATTTTCTAGTGTCTACTGAGCACCAGTCGTGGGCCATGGTTAGAAGCAGAGCATGGCACACCAGCTACAAGCCGGAATCGTCATGCAAAAATCACAGTCCCATTGTTCAGAAACAAAGTAGAATGTTTCTGGGTCTGGCTTCAACTCACACATGGAAACAGAAGACAATGACTGTCACTGGGCTGCTGAAGCAGCAGAATTTCAACAGAGGATGAAAAATCTGTCCTGAGATTAGTTTCCTGTGGACAGTGAGAAGAGCAGCGGCAAGCCCACAGGCACAGCACACAAAGGATTACACAATGCAAAATGACCCATTTGAACAAGGCTGCCCCATCTCATGCCGCCAGCTGGACCCTGTAAGCGCTGCCACAATGGGGGTACCAACAACCTGCCTTCCAGCAAGGCCCGTCTGTGCCATCCACCAACCCTTATCACCAGCCTGAACAAGGAGGGACAAGAACACGCTGTTTTTATCTCCACAAAACTATTATTTATGTTTTATTAGTGGCAAAGGCATTATAATGTCAGAATTGGCCGCAGGGCGTGGTGGCCCAAGCACCAGTACCCATCAGTGCACTAAGAGCAGGTGGCCAAAACATGCCCTGCATGGGTGTTGGTTGCTCTTAGATTATAGTATCACCACACCCCACTCAGCTAATTGCACCATGAAACTCAGATCTCCACCATATCCCAATGCCAGCCTGATGGCAAGTACCTTTATCCGTGCACGTGATCCATCACAGTGTTAGCTGATCCTCTGGGGAAAGCTCTGGGAAAAACCCCCATTGCAGAGGGTATAGAGGGTAATTGAGAATAAAGCATTTCTGCGCATATATGTCACTATTGACTTTCCACCTGAGTCTTTCACATGACTCGTTATCTGATGCTGTGGTTTGTGACTGGAACTGCTGGAAAGTGCTCCACAGAAAACCAACAATTTTTCACTAAAAGCGCAGCCACAACTGAAAATGAAATATGTTTGCATGAGAATTTCCATAATCTCTTTCCATTCTATGCTTCCCAATTTTAGGTTAGAGCACACAGCTTGCAAGTTTTTATGATTTGCATTTGGTGGAAAACCGTACCTTAGAATGAGAAGCTGTGGAATATCTTCCCAGCACCCATAACTGTTCAATTTCAGATACTACAACATTTCCCCAACCTACTGTGGCAACCCCTGGGTAAGATGAGATTTGTTCCTTTGCACAAAGGTTTAGACACATCTGGAAAGACAGGCACAGTGTTAAATACCATCATTAGGTTCAATCATATCTGGTTGCTAAAGAGTTCAGTCTTCTCAAAGCTATTGGCACAGTCCATGGTGCTTCAGAGAGGAGAGGAATCACAAACTGAACTAGGATTTTCAAGAATCACGTTAGATATAACACATAAAGAAACTGTCTATACTCAGTCCTCACTGCTCAGCTATCTACTCTCATGCCAAAATACGAGTTTCATATATATACCCAAAGTGTAGTCCTGGAGTCTGCTCTCCACTCTGGACCACAGTGAGTTTGCAGCCCATACTCCTTGCAAATATACACCTGTTTCCTAGTTAATTTTGCTTGCTATTAAATGAACAACCTCTATTTTCTGTTAGAGGTATATAACAGGTCCTTTCTGGTAACAATACCAGGGCTTATTACCAATTCCAGCTACACATACACAAAAAAACAATACTTCTGGCACCAGAATCCCACAGCAAAGCCTTCTTTCAGGTCTGCGCTTGTCTATGCAAAACCTACTAGCTGGATATCAGCATCCTACTCAAGTATTTGCTCTGGTCCTACTCTGAGTCGCACAAAGACATCCCATCAAGCCCCCATCCAAGTGCCAGCAAGCAAGGGCACACCATGCCCAGGACACACACCAGATCCTGCCCACCCCACAGCTCCAGCACAGATTGCCTCTGGGCTTCCCTGTGCACAGAGATCACACTTCCCAACATAAATGCTCAGCACACCAATAGGTGATTTGCTGTGCTAAAGGGCACCTCTCAGCATCTCCAGGACACCTCTAGCAGAGGTGGCAGATTGTCATGGCAGCCTCGATCTTTTTTCAGCTTTTCTTCTGGAGGACAGAAGAGTGCTATGAGTCATCTTTCCTTCTCCACTACAACCTATGCTGTTGTCTTTTTTGTTTGTTTGGGTTTTTTTGTTTTGTTTTTAAACATCATGCTTCTCTGGCTTCCCATTTATTCCAAAGAGAGAGAGAGGAAAAAAAACTTTGCTAAAGAGTTTGTGGGCCATTCACTGTTGCTGTTGTTTTTTTTTCCCTTCCATCTTACTTAGCAATCTGAAGCACTCTCCCAACACTGGAAAAAATATCCTTAGTGCCCTTTTGTCAACTTTCACCTTCATGGCAGCTCAGCACATATTTAACCCAACCACTTTCCCTGAGTACTGTCATAAACCATTCTTTCCCATAGGCACTCATCTACATGCAGTTCTGTTATACCTGTAGCAGGAATGCAGTCACCACGGGAAGCCCTGAGGTTTACCTGATTACCTTTAACTACCTGTGGCTTTTTGCTTGTTTAATAACATTGTTCCACACGACACTCTAGCCTGTGTGCCCATATTCAGCTTAATAAGCATCCCAGTGCAACCAGGTCACCAGTCCGGCGGTGGAGCAGATAGGTTAACGAACACCTAATGATGGCATTGAAAAGTAGCATGTTCACCAGCACTGATTAACAAATTAGCTACAGGGAGCAGCAAGTAGCAAACTCTGACAGCATCTCAGAGCTGAAACAATGCCATGGAAATACCCAAACCAATATTATTTCAAGGTTTTCTAGGAACATCTGGAATACGACCTGCCCTTTTCTCCTCTTCTGCCAGTCTGTGCCTGGTGCTTCACATGGGCAGTATCTGACAAGGGAGCCAAGTTTCCATGGGTACTCACTTGTGTTCTAAAACATACGTCTCAGCTGACCATATTCCAAGTGTTTGATCATAATAACGTATGAGCAACAGCAACACTGTCTTTCTGGTGGATTGCTGGAATATCTGAGCCTGTGATCCCTTCCAGGGTTGGGCTTGCAGTTGCCCTTTGTTTACAATTTGGAAAAAAATTATAGACTCGTAGATCGGCTTAGATTGGAAGGGACCTTAAAGATCATCCACCTCCAACACCGTGCCACAGGCAGAGTTGCTCCACACCAGATCAGGCTGGTATTTCACCACATAAAAAGTCATTCTCCCTTCTGCTTATCAACTTCCCTCAAGTACCAGAATGCCACTATGAGGACTCCCAGAGCCTTCTCTTCTCCAAGCTAAACAGGTCCAGCTCCTTCAACTTCCCTTCATAGCAGATGTGCTCCACATCTCCAAGCATCTTTGTGGCCTCCTCTGGACCCACTCCAACAGCTCTGCACCATCTTGTGCTGATGGCTCCAGGCCTAGAAACTCCAGATGGGGCCTCAAAGGGTAGAGCAGAGGGGGACAATCCCCTCCCTTCCCACTGCCACCCCTCTGTTGATGCAGCCCAGACACTGTTGACCTTCTAGGCTGCAAGCACACACTCAAGTCCAAATTTTTGTCCACCAAAAGCCCTCAAATCCTCTCCTCAGAACTCAGAGCTCTAAATGAGTTCTCTCCCAGCCTAAATATATATCTCGGATTGCTCTGGCCCAGCTGCAACACCTTGCACTCTCCCTTGTTGGACCTCATTAGCTTCACACGGTTCCACTTTTCAAGTCCCTAGGATGATGTCTCTTTCTTCTGTTTTGTCAACTGTTCCACTCAGTTTGGTGTCATCAGTAAACTGCAAAATGTACTCAATCCTACTGCCTTTGTCATCAATAAAATTGAAGAACTCCAACCCCAAGACAGACCCCTAGGGGACACAATTCATGACCGGCCTCCACCTGGACATAGAGCTGTTGCCCACAGTCTTCCAGCTGTGACCATCCAACCAATTCCTTATCCACTGAATAATCCAGCCTTTAAATCTATCACCCTCCAATTTAGAGAGGTGCAGGACCATGCCAATGGCCTTGCACAAGCTCACACAAACATTGCATTTGCACCTTCTGTGGTAACAGGGCATGGAACTGAGTATGTCACATACCAGCTGCCACACAACTACATCCATACATACCTAGCTACACTTCACACACAGCGTGAGCCAAAAAGACGACATCCCCACTGAAGAACTGAAACAGGAATCAGAGACCGAGCTGCTTCTTCAAGGATTCTCCCTTCATTTTGATAAGTTTATACTCATACAAGGTTGGTCTACTGTATTTGTAGTGCCCTTCTCCTTTCCTTTCCTTTGAACCTGTTATTTCTGCCCAGTTTCTGCTTCTTCTTGTCCTTCTACAGCCCTGGTACATCCAGCTGCTGCAGAGGTCCATTCTTGTAGAAATTACTCCCTCCCCACAAAGTCTGTCCATCCTTCATTGGTACAGATTGACTCAGTACCAGATGTAGCACACAGCTATCAGTGTCTAAGGCCTGTATTGTTGTACTCATTACCCTTCTTGTTTGGCCCCATGGGCTGTTTTGCCTGATGCACTGACTTAAGGGAACACACCGTGCCTTGTTAATCGCCATATTGGAGATGCCACAGAGCCCGCTTCCAAAGATGTAGGACAGATATACTGTGATTCACTCCCACATTAACACTGCACTACCTGCATGGAGCACAGCAGTGCAGAGCTCCTGGGTCATCAAGTTCATCTGCCTGTTGTCACTAGTAACCACATCACTAGATCAATTAGGGAGAGTCTGACTGGCCTGTCACAGCTAATGGGATCCTCAGTCTGACAGGAATAAAGGACCTAAAGACTAGAAGCTGCAACTAGGCAAAATCAGGCTGGAAACTAGGAGTTTCCATTCAGCAGTGCTGGGTTTGTGCAGCAGAGCAGGGCATTCCACATCACCAGTGATTTTTCAGTCTAGTTTAAGTATTTTGCCAATGCAATCTTATCCAGCAGCTTTCTGCCTAAAACCCATTAGCCAATACAATAGCAGTACAGAGTTTGTGAAAGCACAGGAGCAGCGGTTCCCATCAGCAGCACAGCAGTAAAACTCAAGGGGAACTTTCTGAAGGAATTTCACCTTCCCTGGAGAGGTCCATAGGAATCCATCAAGCTGAAAGAAATGGCTGGAAAAACACTGCCCCAGTTGAAACAAGAGGTAACTCACAGCAAATCTCTGGCTGGTTAACTGCTCTTCTGACTGATTAACTGGTTTAAATTCCACCCTACTCTAAGAGCTACATCCCATCCCCAGGCTCACAAAAGCAAGCAGTTAAATAGAATTTATTATTTGTTTTCAAGGTAAAGCGTGAAATGAAACAGAGGCACCACATCCACATGCCCCAGGCTTTTTTCCACATGCTTTTGAAGATGCTCTCCTAGAGATTAGACTGACATCTAAGATAATTAGCATATCTTCAGGCTGAAGATTTAATTAATAAACAAATAAGTCTCATTTAGTTAGAGAGCCGGGGAATTTATGTCATGATATTTTCTCCTAACTAAACAGGTGCACATTGCATCATGGCTATAATGATGTTTATAATGATGTTAGCACTCACTATTTCCCCCTCCTTCCCCCCCATCACTGTCAGCTCTTGGGGAGGAGAAAAACTTGAGGGGGGTAAAATAATTTCAGAGCAAATACAGTGTTTTTCTTCATGCTATACTCTACAGCACACACAAAATCATAACATCCCAGCTTGAAACATAGCATAGACAGCAAATCACTAACATCCATAGAGCATTCAGAACTGATGCTGGCATTGCATTGAGGTACTTCACAACCTCATGAGGGATGATGAGACCACGATACAGCACAACTGCCCAGAATTCATAGTGCGAATTCATCTTCCCTCTGAGCAACAGGACATAGGGTGATTGGTTTTTGTTTTGTTTTTCCCAAGGATGAAAAATATTCCTATACCTTCATGTCAGGTATTTGCTAACTCCAAAGTGCAGCAATGTTGAGGAAAGTACCAGAACCTTACTAAAAGGAGAAAAAGAAGTCTAAGAATTCACATGGGATTATGAAACTATTCATGTAAATAATTTATTCCATCTTGCCCAGTATAGAAGATTTCTGAAGCCCCTTTTCAGACATTCATTCCCTGCAGTCCCTCTTAAGGGTATCACAAGAGCTAAGCAGAGGATCCAGGCTGGGGAGCAGAGCTTCTGGACTTGATGCAGGTGTGCAAAGGCTGGCCACAGGCAGGACACACATCATTCTTGCTACGTTATGAAGGACCTCAAAGACAAATTTCCATGCCCTGTAGCAGGAGTGGCCCAACTGGAGGCTTGCTGGAACCAGAGATGCAGCAGTGACACTTCCAAGGACACTATGGAGAGCTCAGTGTCCTTCCAAAACTGCTGGAGTGGGGAGAAGTATTCTGTCATGCTAAGAATATCCCTCTGAAGATGGGGAATTCAGTGAATAGCAGGAGGAAGGCTATTGCAATAGAAGCAGCTGAGCAGCAGAGCGTTGCTCCCCTGCTAAACACTAAGAGGGTGGTCTCACATCTGGACTGCCCCCTACCCAGTGAGCTGAGGACAAACTCATGGTGTGGTCCACATGGTCACCACCAACACAGGATGGAGGAGGAGAACAAATTGAAGGCAAAATTTAGCTGGTGGCTGGCAGGCTAAAGACCAGGAACCGCTCTCAGAAACATTCCCTTCAGTGCGCTGTAGAAAAGTTGAGGCACTGCAGAGGTCAGAAAATTGTACCTTGAGAACAGGCTGAAATAGCTAGAGATCATGCAGTAAAGATGGAAATATAAATCCAAGTGAAAATGAATCAAAGCTTCTGGCACATAAAGGAGGTCTTTTAAACTAAGTACTGCAGGAAAGCCAAGAGTTTGACAAGACATGTGGTTTGGGGAAATGCAGTCTCCAGTGGAGAAGTCATGAAAATTTTCTATCCTTGAATAAAAGGATAGGAGAGTTGCCAAGAACAGTCAGGGAGGATACAGCAGACTGCAGCCCCAGCAGACAACATCTCTCTCAGGCATGCAGAGAGAGAACAGAATAAGACAACACCACGTACACAGTTCTATCCCAGTGCCAAGGGTCTGAAAGAGAGATGAGGGAACAGCAGTGCCCTGGTTTCAGATGGGGCTATTAACATAACCTACACCTTGGAAATCTGGTGGAAGGCAGATAAGCAGTGGGACGTGGTAATGAGTGGCAACAAATTATACAGGAATGGGAATAGGCTGGGCAGGTGGAGGAGTGGAGCTATACATTAAAGAGTTGATCAAAGAGCACAACCAAGCTACCTGTATCAAGTGCCACAGAATCCTTAGGATTAAAGTCCTGTGCCCAGGCACTGTAATATTAGCGTTACTTCATCCATCCAGAACAGGGCAATGACCACAAACCTAAGGAAGGTAAATGAGGCTGTGATGGAAACATCAGGATGCAAGCACAAACAGAAGACTTCCATCTCCCCAAATACGTGTAATAAATGACAGGATGGAAAGATGTCTAAATGTAAGATGCGAAGCTACTGCTTCTCCAGCAGCAATTAGTGACCTCTGAAGCAGAAAGCCATTCCTTCAGTACAGCCCAAGTAACACCTAGGAACAACGGTGGGTTGAGTTTTAAGATGCAAAGAACCACTGGTAATAAACTTAAAACCAACAGCCTCAAAGAAGACATTCTGCAAACCTGCTGTCTAAGTTTAACTTGAAAAGAAGGAGCTGCTAAAAACACAGTAACTTGATCACAGAGAGCCACAGGAAAAGCTGGTAGGGAAAAAGCACACATAAGAGACTGGAAGAACATTTGAAGAAACCATTGAACATGCATCTCCATAGGGAAAAAACTTGAGAAAAGTTGGTGTGCATTGCATCAAATGGGTCAACCAGCAGTAAGACAGGGCTAAGTCAAGGTACTGGACAAATTGCAAAAATATAGAAACACTCAAACACACAAAACCTTCAGCTCACACCAAAAAATACACTGAAGATACTATGAGCAAATTTTTTTCAAGTCATAAAACAAGTTTGGATGTTCACCACAGGGCTAAGGGAGCCTCCAAGGACAATAACATCATTTAGCAGAAAAGCTAAAATAACTTTTTTCCCCCCCCACAATAAATGGACAAATCCCAGTAACACTGGGTCACAAACAGACTAAAACACCCAGCAGGGCTGAAGGAGCTCAAACACTGTCATCCAGCCCAAACTGCACCGCATTTTTGAGGCAAAGAGAGCAAAGCTCATCCAGAGTAATGATGCAAGGACAGAGAGAAGGGACAGACCAGGGAGGACTCATGCCAGGTTTGGGGGATAGAAGTACTTCCTTGCCACCCAACAGAGCTCCACCAGCAGTGGAAAAGCAGCGGCATTGCTTGACATCATAAGCTTTTACCTCCAATAGGGCAACACTGAGATCCCTCCTCTAAGCTTCTAAGCAAATTAAGGTAAGAACTAAAGGAAAATGTTGAGCTTTAAAAATGATTAAAAAAACAGCAGTAAGAGGTCAACTGTCACAGCAAAGGCGAGACCCAACAGAAATCTCTGCAGCTCAAGTTATTATAAATTACTCGTAAAAGGAGATTAGCAAAGGAACAAATTGAATGATTCAGAGGAGTTCAAAGCCTCAAACCATTTGAGAGAAAAACATAAGTCACTTGTGACACAGCTGCCGGACAAGAAAATGGCAGATTAATTTCAGTGTTAAAAATGTAGATGGAGAAAAATAGCTATTTATTGTCCACCTGCACATTACAGCTCTATCCATGCTCAGTCAATTAGTGCTGAGGTCTGTATCATGGAGACATCATAAGGTCACACATAAATGTCAGGCTGCAAAGAGGATATGGGTTTGACTGTCCAAAGTCAGGAGTGCCCAGAGAAAACCGATTTTTAAATGACAGCACTCAAATTAAAGGTTGCTACAGGAAATTATCATACAGTAAGCTTGAACAAAAGGAAGTTGGTTTTTTGTTGTTGGGTTTTTTTTCCTCCCTTTCCATAGGATCTAACTGCCTTGTGGAACTCATCGCCCCAGGTTGTTGTGGATGTCAAACACATCAAGGGAGTCTAAAGCCAATTAAACTCATGGACTGGTCCATCATTAAACGCGATGATGGAGGTGCAGCCTCTGGCTGGTGAATCCCCAAAGCCACAGGAAGCTTTATCACAGCAGGAACTGCTCTGTGCTTGTCCTGTTTATTCCTCTCCGCAGCCACAGCTGACCACGGTCAGAGCCAGCACCCAATGTGGGTGACGTTGTCTCAAGGAGTTGGCATTCCCTGGGTCAAAGCTGGCATGTACCAAGACCTGGGATCTGGACTGCTCCTTAGTTCCTGTCCTGAAGTGACACTAAACCTTCTGAAAACAGAAAAGATAGCCAACATTTCAGGCTGAAATTTTGGGCTTAAATCTCAGGAGATTCCCAGCACATGAAATCCAGAATCACGCCCAGATGTCAGCCCTTTGTTTGGATGTCGTGATTTACATGCTGAGTGACACTTCCTCTTCTGTCTCCCTAACAATGACAAAACAAAGAGGTATAAACAAAACTTGGCTCCAGATGTTCTGCCCTCATTAGCGACCAGCTTGGCTAATGCTATTTCATCAGTCCTTTGTTTCAGGGTGGTAAGCCAACATCAGCAAGTCAGGGACACTTTGATGGGCTCTCCCCCCCTCCTTGGGATGTGACAAATTCCCAGGACACTCCTGCCCAACACTCACTGCAATAACAAGCACGGAGCTGAATGACTGCCCTCGACAATGTTTGGTACGTGGAAAAACTTGTGCTCACTAATTACCATGATTGCTCCATTAAATGCCCCTCGGGCAGCCGCGTGAGCACAACACAGAGGTGCCCTGCCCCTCAGCAACCCACAGCTGCATCCAGGTGTGGACAGATGCCCCCACTCCCGGGGAACCTGTCCTGGCCAGCACTAGAGGTGTCCCTCCCACCTGCCAGCTCTATTCCTAGACATATCAGCTGCTATTTATTTTCCCCACTCTTTCACCGGTGAAAAAAGGGAAGGTTAAGAATCAGCAAGACTAGGCACAGGCTACAAAACAAAGATTTTCCTCCTCCTTTGAAGCCCACTCGCTATTATTTTTGACGAGAGATGCAGCAGATTAATTTCCCTGGTTTGAGCATTCCTAAGCCTCTTTACTAAGCCTGGCAGCAAGAGCCTCAAAGCAGATGCCAAACCCTGCAATCCTTTTATGCACTGTAGAAGTAATCCCTTTGCCTGGTGCCTGGGAGAGCTGAGCCATGCAGGATGCTGCTGGACCGGTGCTGAGAGCCAGGGCAGAGCCCACAGCTGGGGCCCAGCACCTTCTCTCTGCCACCAGCCAGCACCACTGCTCTGCTTCCACTGGAGCTCCAGCTACTGCCTGGTGCCAAAGATTGGAAAGAGACACAGCGGTCCAACCCCAGCACCTGTCCAATCTGCCATGGGAGCTGTCTGCTGGGAGATGCAGCATCCTCTGCTCAAGGACTCTTTGCTCTCCATTGTACCTGCTTTCCAGGTGGAAAGGAGAGCCCAAAAGCACCTTCTCAGAGTGCAGCACAGCTCCAGAAACAGCCCCTTCCTCCTGACTCTGAGATAACGACGTCCCTTTCGCTAGCCAGCTGCCTTGAGCTGAATGCCCAAGGTTGAACCCTTTGAGTCACAGCTCCATTGCCAAGACCCCAGCGCTATGGTAACTGCAGACATTTTGAACCAGAAAATGCTGCAGGGGCAGAGGCAAGCTAATTTGAAAATCAATAAATCAAAAGGAAATATTTGGCTCTTCTCTTCTGGCAGGGAGGGGCTCATCAACTTCTACTGCAGAGGAACAAGGAGAGAAAGTGGCTCTTTCCTCTCTGTGCTCCCAGGATGCCCAAGGACTTTCACATCCTTGCACAGAGAACAGCTGCTGTAAGTCCTTGCATCTCAATGATAGATTCCTTGTTTAAAAATAAGTCAGTGCAGCCTGGGATGCATGCCAACACTTTTCCCCCGGTTTTCCCACGTCCTACATTTTAAAAGCAGCTGATAAGCTCCATCCTTGCTTATCCTTCATCCTTCCTTTAATAACTCCCTGTGTTCCTTTTAAAACCAACACTTTGCTCTCTTCACCTTTGCATTTTCCCAGAGCTACAGCCTCTTGCCTTGGCTACTCTTGTTTAATTTTGCATTGTATACTGCTCTGCTTCAGCAACACAAGCAGCCTTGGCAGCTTCTCCTACAGACATCACCCCTGAACTCCTTGTGCCCCACTTCTAAATGCTCTTCTCTGCTCAACTTCATATCAAAAAAAAAAAAAAAAAAAAAAAGCAAGTTAATAGATTGGGGCCAGTTGGAACCAAAACACTTTTCCTCCTTATGCATTACCCTTGACCTTCAGGTTGGTGTAATTCCCTAAAACTTACAAAGAAGCATCCAAGGTTTGCAAACAAAGCACTCAAACATACCATGTTGTGCAATACACAAACTATCAGACCTGGGATCTCATTACACCCTCTGCCTCCAACTTCAGAGTGTGCTCCCTTGTTACATCTTGTTTCAAATTAGACTGAAGTCTCTGCATGCCAGTGGCAGAAGCTCCCCATGGCACCACTGCAGCAAACAGAATTAATAAGCATAACTAAAGACAGCTCTCAAAAGCATAAAAATACAAAGAGGAAACCAAAGAGATGAGGGAGAGTCAGTGTCCCAGCTCTGAACAAAGCACAGCTCTCCAGATGCTAGAATAACTTCAGAACAGCCAGTGAACTTGACTTGTTTATCATGAATTTCATTTCTCACTTCTAACCTCAGCATTTCCCAAATAAATTGAACCTGAGTGAAAAGATCTGCTTCATAGTCTGAGATTCTCGTGCTGACTTTCATCAGCACCACATAAAGTTGCAACTCGTCCACTCAAATTGGGTCATTTGTGTTGTAAATGACAGGGCACGCTCAACAAGCAGAGGATACAAGAAAATTAGTGACAAGAAAGTCTGCTGACAAGGAACAGGTTATTATGTCTTAGCCCATGTTCTTCCCCCACAAGCATGGTTTTGCAGTGCCTGATTACACGGATGCCTGTGTTAGGACCTAGCTTTGGTACTAAGCTGTTCCTCCCATAGAAACTGCTGGCTGGAGAGGCATTATCTCATCAGCATCCCACCTCTGACTTAAATCCCACCCAGATCCCCAGGTGCTGCACTTCCATTAGGGAATACCTGCTATTTATAGAACAGTTTGGCCAACGCCGAGGGTCTTCACACTAATTTTTTCAAAAGCCTGGAGATGCTGATGTAAGAGCAGCACACTTTCTTTATCAGCTGAACCATGAAGAAAGCCAAGATTTGACTTTGGCCATGAGGGCTTGCTTCACCTTCCCTGGAGCTGATCCTTGGATTCATTTAGCTATCCTCCACCATCTCCCCAGGCTCAACAATAGCACAACAATAGAACAATAGACAACAATAGCACTGGAGCCCAGGAGATGAGAGAGGGCTTGAATAGCACAGCTATTTCACCCTGCTACAGAAGGGATGATTTTATCCCTCCTCACTAGGAGGAGTTTCTGTAACAAGGAGCTTTCAGTGATGGGTATTACCAGCCCAGAAAGTATAATGCTAATATTCCAGGTACACAACAGCTGATTAGCTGCCACAGCTTCCCAGGAGCCATTAATTTCTTCCTTTGCCTGCCTGCCTATCCTCTCTATGTATCATCCCTGCAGGTATGCTTCTCCCAGGCCCATCTCACTTGAACTTCATTTTGCTTCTGCAGGACCTGCTGGTATCAAAAGTCAAGGCCAACTGGCAACAAGGCAACTTTGGTGATCTTCTCTAAGGAGGCACAGTGGGACTGCCCTAATGGTACTGCTGGTTTCACAGCATAACCTGGTGGCATTGCTGTCATCAGCACTGCTGGCCTCCAGCAAAGATGGATCTCTGAGGGAGAGCACGCTGTGCCCACACAGATGAGCACACACTTATTCACAGAAGACAACAGCACTGCACAGCACAGCAGTCATTCCTCAGTCAATCCCCAGTTTCAAACAAGGTGAGCTTTACTCTTTCATTCATCCCCCATCCAACTAGCTCTCAGGACAAGACTTGCAGGCAAAACTTTAAATTCTCCTACTGTTATCCTCCGCTCACAGCAGTAGATACAAAGACATGTAAGCACCATGAGACCACCACATCTGCACAACATTTCACTTGATACTACAGTTTTCCTGCTGAGAGGAGTTTTCCTGCCTCCTCCCAGAACTTTAGAGTGAAGGCACTAATGGCAACAGCAAACAAGTACTCAGCAGCACTGCAGTGATGTGATTTAAGGAAAAATCTTGGAGCGAAGCAGCCCCCAGGCAGTAATGGGTACATGATGAATAACAAACCCATCCAAAGCACCAAGCATGAGTCAACCCAGATGAAGAGCTCCTCAGTCCCCCTTCTCCCCCCACACCCCCACCAACACTTTGGTTGTTCCTTGGGAAACCCATCTGCATTATGAGGGTGTCCATAAAACAAACAACATTTGGCTGATTCTTTGAAGAAACCTCAGAGAGCCCAAAACTGGCTGTGTGGGCTGAGTCCTCAGCAGGGTACAGTAACCAACGCAAAAAGCAGCCTCCTCCGGGGCTGCTACAGCCTTTGGGATGAGGGAAGTGGAGCAGAAATCTTCACGGAAAAGCTATTTACATCTGTTTGACCCTTGTAAAACAGGTCCCTAGGCTCTTCCCCATTTAGAGGCATTTGCTGTTACAAACTGTCATCAGCTGGATCCTTCCTGAGGGGAAGGAATGGTGCATAGCAGGCATGGTACCCACCAAGCAGCACACACATCCCATACAAGATGGGTCAGATGGAGTAGTCCCACCTGCTCTGGCAGCATGGGCCCTGCAAGAACCTGGTGCCAGCTGCCATCTCTTGGCTTGGGTTTGCAGGAGAAGCCAATGAAAGTGAAAGATGCCTGCACCCTCCTCCCAGCTCCACCTGGCCATCAGCCTCCCTGCAGTCTGGCTGCTCCTCCCCAGGAGGCTGCTGAGCTTCTCCCACACAAACCCCTTTGATCTGTTTGCCAGCACCCAGCCCACTCCAGGAAGGCCTCGCTGCCCAAATATCGATGATTGATGCAGTACTGCAGCTCAGCTCCAGGCTGCCTCAGGGCCAGGTGGCTCTAGGTCTGGTTCTCCCTTGATTTGTCCCCAGTGCCCGCTGGAGGTCTGTCCCAGCACCAGTCCATCCCCATGTGCTGCCCCCTAGAACCAGTAAAGCTGCTCTGTGAAGCACAAAAGAGTGTCTCGTGCACTAAGCCCAGGAGACAAACCCTCCTGCTGAAACCAGTGCTGATACACACGGTGAACAGCTCATCCAGAAGCCGGGCACAGGTCTGAGCAGATCCCAGTCTGTAGCCCACAGCCCACTGCCACAGCCTGGCCCAGTGTTTTCTATGCAAACCCTCCTCACAGGCTTGAACCATCTCCAGTCCTCCCTATTTTATGAAGGGACAAATCCACAAGGACCATGAACCACAGAGTCCACAAGCACTAGCAGATGAATGCTGCCCCATGGCCACATGCTCCACTCTTCCAGAAGATCAAGCCTTTAACCTCATTTGGTACAGCACAGGTACCAACAGTTAGCTCTGATGCTGGCTTCTGTCTCTGCTCCCACCCTATGGGAAAAAGCCTTGCCCTGTCTTCTCCAGTTACCTACAGAGGGGAAAAGCATTCTTTGATCCCACAGATGCTCTGTGTACGTGATGCTACACCACACGTGGCACGCAGACAGCTCACCCCCAAGAACAGGTACACACAACCCAGGAGGGCTCTGCCTCCAAACCAGAGCCCCAGCCACACCACCCGGGAATGGGACATCCCGCCGTGCCTGGAGCTCGTGGCCAGGCTCAGCGCAAGCAAACATCCCGCTTCCTCCTGCAGCCAGTTGAGCAAGCACCAGTGGGTGGCACACACCCAGGCTAAGCACTCCAGCACCTCCACCCGCACCCGCCAGGGCTTACTCAGGCCTCCAAACACATTCTTGCTTCAGGTGCACTGGTTCTCACGCTCCTCCCCCGGGAGGGAGCCCACGTTGCTCAACCCCTGCCCCACTCCATCTTCAGCTTCCCCTGCACTGAACCCGGAACTCCATTTCACTCATCACAAAACGTGCCGCCCTTCATGCCCACGCAGCCCTGGTCCAAGCACAGGGAGGATCTGGTGCTGTCACCACTGCAGCCAGAGCCAGGCTGTCCTTGAAATGGGGCTGTGACACCGCGGCCCTCCATGAAAGCCAGGTCAGCCAGGTACTTAATGGGAAGGGAAAGGTCTCTGTTGCAATTGCCACTCTCATATCCCTCTAATCCCTTTGTTTGACTGCTTTTGAACATGGGAAGCACCTGACATCTGAACAACAGAAGGTTTAAGGCTCACAATGCCTTCTCAGCACAGCCTTTACCTCCACATGACACATCCAGCTTTTGCAATCTTGGTTAGCACTCATCCGTCCTATTTCAACTTCAAAGGACTTCACAAACATTAACCAATTAATCCTCTCACCACCCTCAGAGGGAGGCGAGCATCTTTATTTTTATCCATTTCCCCATCTGGGAGGAGAATTCAGTGCCTGTCACAAGGCCACTCCAGCTGGCTCCCAGCACCGATGCTCAGCTCCCAGCCCCTGGCCATGGCATGAACACACACACCTGGACTGCCAGAAGTGCTGCAGCACCATCACAGCTGGCCAACCAGGGCTGTCCTGAGCACCTTTGTTTTCCTCCATGTCACATACGAGCTGGCTTCCTGAGCACCTTCTGTTCATCATCAGTCAATGACCTGAAAGGAAACCAATCCAAGATACGCAGTATAGAGCTGGCCTCTGCTGCAGAGAGTCCAGAATCAGTCAACGAGCCAAGAGCATGCATAAAATAAGTGCGTTTAGCAGGCTGATGATAAATGTTGCAATTTGTAACGGAAAGCATAGGCCAATGGGGCTGGATCTGGTACAAGGACAAATTTTGACATAACTGAAGCTACATACACTGACAAAGCATGACATGAGCTACTGGCAGTACTTAGAATTTGTTAAGAATTGGGGCAGAACATTCCAGCTCATTCTGCACTCATTTTGTCCCAAACGATTTTCTCCCACTCAGGCAGAGCTTGGCTTCGGGCACCTCACATCCCTTGGAATTATCGGTAAGGAGGGACAGTCAGCTGCCATTTGGGAGACTGCAGGAAAGCAGCACACATCACACAGCACAGCAGCAGCTCTCCCAGGGTGGGATGTGTGCCACAGGAGCAGCACTCCCGCTCAGAGCCATCATCTACATCAGTTAGGATGTGATCAGCAAGCAGCATCCACATCCACCAGGTCCATCACATACCTCGGAGGTGTTAAGAGCCAAAAAAACACCTTCACTGAAATGAGCATTTCTGTGTCGAAGCCTACAGGAAATCCTTAGCATGGGTAGCACTCCATCACCCAGCAGGTGGGGGGCAGAACTTCCATGCAAAGACACCCACTGCTCCCACGCTTCCTTGTAAGGACACTCAGGTGTGCTTTCACACTCAGGATTTACCTGAGCTCCAGCAGTGCTCCCACTCAGTGCCCTTGGCTCAGGCAGGGCTGGGAGCTGCTCCCAACTCCCTTTCTCTCCAGCAGCAATCACCATCCCCAGGGCTCCCTGCAGCACACCAGTGAAAGTCACTCTGTTTTGCAACATTGCTGACCCGGAACGGGATTCTGGCTCCTCTGCTGCTCTGCCAGCAATGAGAGCCCACAATTGCAGGGCTTACAAGGAAGCATCAGTTCATTTTTCTCATTGCTTCCAATAGCCCAATGCTGACTGCAGACAATTATCCATTACCATTCATCCTAAGGTCTCAAATTACTCATGAAATCTTCTGAAGATGTAAGGATCCTAAAGCCTTTTGGATGGAAAGGAGCAGACTTTAAGCAATGCTCAGCAGTGCTAGATCAATACCCTAAATCATTCCAGTGTCTCACTGAAGCAGCAGGAGAATTTCAGGCTGATGAAACAATTTTCCAACTACAGTTCTTAAAGGAAATGGGGGTAGAAACCTTTCTTCTATTACAGATACAATGCCATCCCAAGGGAACGCTTTGTGTCAAGAACCACTCTGAAAAACTTGTTAGCACACCACTACACATAATGTGCTTTGAATTTATCACTAAGCACAGACCTGAAGTCACAGTAACATCTCACAGCCCCATTCTCCCACCTCCACAGGGGTGACACATCTGCACCAGTGCTCCCCAGGTCCTGCAGGAGCACCCCGAGGTGCAGTACACAGTGCCACCTGCTGACACCCTGTCCCCAGCCCTCCCAGCAGGACAGCTGCAGTGTTTGCAGCCCAGAATTGGGAGTCCTTGCCATGCCCCTGGACTTCATGCTCCATCCAAGCTACTGCTGTCACTTGCACCTTGCAAGCCAATAGGCTCTAGGCAGTATCACCCCATGATAACCAACCCACATTGTCCTTTTATTTCCTAGAAACCTATTTCAGCTCACATAGGTGACAGAGGCACAGCCTCACTTCAGCCATTACTTCCTTCCATGAACATGTGCAGGACAGACACAGATGCTGGACTATGCACTACCTGACCAAGGCCATCAGCATAACATGGGATTTGATGCTGAATCATAGAATCAGTTGAGTTAGACCAGATGACCTTTAAAGGTTCCTTCCAATTCCTCTGCAATGAACAGGAACACCCACAGCTCCATCAGGTGCTCAGAGCCTTGATTTGATACAATGTCCAGAGGGATGCTCTCATCAGTCCCGTTCACCCTGACCTTGGGTGTCTCCACGGATGGCACACCACCACATCTCTGGGCAGCCTGTGCCAGTGCCTCACCAACTTTATTGTAAATAACTTCTATATCCACTCTGAATCTCCCCTGTTTTAATTTGAAACCATTTCCTTGTCCTATCACAACAGATCCTCCTGAGGAGTCTGCCCACTTCTTTCTTACAGCCCCCCAAGACTACTAATACATATCAAGACTGTTCTTCAGGGAGGGAAGAAAAAGCAAGGAACTATTTCATTCCTCTTCCTCTGGATGTTTCCCCATCTGTAAACCTTTTTTTATTAGCTATCTCTTTTGAGTATTGCCATCATCTATTTGTCTTTCAACACACTCCCCTTATTTTGGGCATGGAGAGGAGCCCAAGCTGCTCAAGAACACCTTGGGAACAAGCAAAGAGAACCCCACTCCATTTATGCATCTTTGATTAGATTGCATATTGCAAATGTTCAGCATGCCCAAACACAAAATGTCTTTGATAATGGTTAATGGGTTTGACTTAACCCTACAGTGATGCAACATCCTCACAAACTCCCTGTGATCCCTGCAGGCAGTATTTGCATCACAGCCCAAACAGAATCAAATCCCCAGGCAAAGCCAAGAGCAAGACTCCAGGGCTCTCAGGGACTGGGAAGACTCTTAGCATTCACTGCCATTAGCTTCTCAATGGTTGAGAATGCGATTAAGGATCCACCAACTTCTTAACCTTCACCCTGCTCTTCTCAGTTAGATGTGGTCCCTCCAAAAGATTCATTTCTTAAGCCATTCCCAAACTTGATTTGTTTCCTGATAGGCCAGTAAGATCCTTGGGCCACATCTTACCTTGTTCCTTGACCAAAATATATTGACATTTGCTTTAGGAAGTGGAAGAGGCCAGACGATTCACTAGGATACTTAGAGCTGGTTTACAATAAAAGAAAATCTCCAGAAATATGTTGTCACATTTTTTTGTATATGAGCTACCATTACTGCTGATTATTTACA
The DNA here is from genome assembly GCF_023343835.1 of Lagopus muta. NCBI lineage: Eukaryota > Metazoa > Chordata > Aves > Galliformes > Phasianidae > Lagopus > Lagopus muta. The sequence goes on along the minus strand of NC_064446.1, from coordinate 10,198,443 downwards.
CCTCAGCAGTCACCACAAGCCCCTTTGCCATTGTGTCAGGTACTAGATAATATGCACATGCTGAAAGGCAATATTCTTTTCTGCAGAAACTATAAAGAGAGAAAAGACAAAAGGCAAGAAAACATCGTTCACTCGGGAAGCAAAACCAGAAATTAATTGACTAGACTAAGTTATACAGCAAATGGCAATAGCGAGCTGTGCATACTAATTTGTGCTCAAAACATGCTTATTAAATATATTAAAGCCCACAGGGACACTGCTATCAGTCTACACAAACAGCTCCAGCCTATACTCCTCAACTCTCACTGACAATTACACCCCTAAATCTTCCTCCTCCTGCCCTGCCTTCCCCTTACAGAGACTCCGTTCTAATTTTAGAACTAATTAAATTAAACCTCTGACTCACCTCAGATCTCCAATTTAAGCTTACACGATCTTTGCTACAAGATCTTCCTGTGCTGTTATTTGGCAGCACTCCCCCAAACACACCCCACTGCCTGTTTCACAGCCCAGCGATGCTCAGCAGCTCTGGGAACACACAGAGGGCGCAAGCTAGGACCAGGGGCCTCCAAATCCTATTCTCACAGGATACGCTCCAAGCACAAAAGAAGGAACGGAGCAACCTGTTTGTAAAGAGGTCACGCTGCCCCTAGCACTGTAGGAGCCATGGGCAGGCACAGATGCCAGCACAGATGCCAGCACAGCAGGGCTCCCCCAGGACCTGGCATGCAGAGAACCTGCCTGGCTGCGAGCACAGGCAGCTGCAGGCACACCTCCAACAGCACAGCCATCTGCAAGAGGTCTACCTGGAGAGAACCACCGCTTCAAAAAGCAGCTTTTCTGCTCCCCAGAATGTTTGGTTTTGAAACAGAAAGCACTACCAGAGATCTCGCGGCAGCTTCCAAACCGAGCTCTGTACAGCCAGGGCACAGGCAGTCCCCCACAACTCCAAATCTCATCAGTACCTGGAAGTTACCTTAATTACAGAGCTAGCATATAGCCTACAGACTCCTCAAAGCCCAGGAGCCATCTCTTTCAAATGAGCCCAAGCCCACCTCACCCACCCAGCTCAGGGGCCCATATGCTTCTGTGCTTCTCAACAACTGCACCCCTTAAGTCAGCTGAGCTTGTTTCCCAGATTTCACCATTTTTTTCTTTCCTGTTTCCCTCCTTCAGTCAGTGCTAAGTGTCACAGGAGAGCTCAATTCAATTAACAGGATTGATAGCAATTAAGCTGCAATTGGAGTCAGGGTTGTGCTCTTTAGGCCTGGAAAGAAACGACGTGTCACTGCAGTGAGATAAGCAGCAGGTGATGTCAGAGGCTTTTTATTTCCAAGGTGAAAAATTGGTTGTCTCTGTGTAATTAAAAAAAAAAAAAAAAAAAAAAAAAGTTTCATAGCATCTATGGGAAAATAGAGCAGAGCATTTGAATGCGAAGCCAAATTCCCCTTATTTTACTATGCCTACAGGACTCTCCTGACAGCTCTGACCAGGGGTCCATCTCTGGGCAGGAAGGGGTGGCACCCCTTGTCACAGCACCTCGCAGTAGTTCTTTCAGCTATTTCTGGCTTCCTGTGCTGTCCCTCAGCAATCCTCCTAATTGAGGGCTTTTAACGCTAACAGTGTTGAGCAGCTGTTCTCCTTCTGGCATGGGAGAAGCACCAACCAGATCTTTTATTTCAGCTTCCTCTGTATCGAGTGGAAACGTGAGCTGCACCCTGAGCAGTGCCCCTCCAGTGAGAAGCCTTCCTGCCAGCACTCCTTTTGCCCACCCATCCCACCCCATCCATCCCATCCCATCCCATCTTGCCCATGTGGAAGCCAGAGATCCCAGTTGGATTTGTCCTCCCAAGACCAAGCTCCATACATGTGGAAGGGGTTGAAGGCTCCCAAGTCCATGGCAGGGAGAGGACACTGATATCCCAACGGTTGTGTGATACAATGTCCAGAGGGATGCTCTCATCAGTGCAAGAATCATAGAATTGTTAAGGTTAGAAAAGACCTCTGAGATCACCTTGTCCAATAATCAACCTATCCCCTCCATGCCCTCAAACCATGTCCCTCAGTGCCACACCTCCACTTTTCTTGAACACCTCTCCAGGCAGCTTGTTCTGATGCATTACCACTCCTTCTGAGAATAAATTTTTCCTAATACCCAATCTGAACCTCCCTTGGCCCATGTGTGGCACAAAGGGCACAACATGCTCCATCTGGAACTGCTAGAAGCAGAGGCTGCTGCTCCTCACACCGCTTGCAGACAATATATCTTCCATGTCTTGTCTCAGTCCCTCCTGTGACGTTGCACTGACACAGGGCAGCTCATGCCTGATGTATGTGTGCCGTTGGTGCTCGCTGTGCCTGAGCATCCCATCCTACAAAGGAAAGGACACGGCTGTGACATGAGGTGATGCTGCCCTGTGGCAATGGCTCACCACATCTGAGATCGAGGGACATACTGCGTTGCAAGCACCAAGGCTCCTGGGCAGCATGGCAGGACTTGCCATGTGTTATAGCCCATCTGATGCCTGCTCACCAGCAGCAGGAAGAGGAGACTAGACTAGGAGCAATCCCTCATACAGACTTGGAAAGGGTGAGGTGTTGGGTACAACAGACATACAGTACATCCACTGAGCAAACTGGAGAGCTGGTCAGGCTGAGGGGCATGGGCAGCTGTGCATCCTCCCTGCTGCTCCACAGCCCCTTGCTTGTGGTGTCCAACCCCCCCCAGGTGACACTCTGGGTGCTCAGATCCGCAGCTCTGTTCAGCTGCATCAGAAGAGTGGAGCACAATGCTCAGGGTTATCTCAGCTAAACGCATGCAGGACAGTGTGCCCAGCATCACTGCCTCAGCATCACTGAAGGAGAGCTGCCCCAAGCAGCAGTGGGGCTGCCTGCAGCTCAGAAAAGGGATGGGTTTCTTCTCCAGCTTCTCCAAGTATTTACTCTGGAAGCATAGCATGGGAAACTCAGCTGGCTTTGCACAGGAAAACCAAGTTTCTTGCTAAGGGAGGTGTGAAGCTATGAGCCAAGGGCGTCCAGAAGTTCAAGAAACAGAAAGAAATGAAGAGGATCCTGGCAGAGATAAATAAGGATAAGAAGGGAAAGCAGGCAGCAGCCACAGGTTTTGGCAGCCTCTTCCTTGTGTAGAGGAAAAAAACCCAAGTTGAAAGCTGCTTGGGAAAGGAGGTTCAGCAGTGGGTTAGTTCATCTCCTCTACCAGAGCTAAAGGAGTGTTCTGCATATCCCTGATGCTCCCAAGGCTGGGCTGCAAACATACTGGGCATCAAATGTAATGTCACATTTATTAGGAAGTGATTCAAGTGGAAAGCTCACCGAGGGACACAGGGAGCTGACTACATGCAGAAATCAAAGGGAAGCCCTTGATTGAAAGGAAATGTTTAGGCACTATGTTCAAAGGCTGCCTAAATCAAAGGCAAAATCCTTCTTTAATCAAGGCCGTTGACCAGAGCTGAAAGCACATTGAGCCATGACGTCGCTTTCATGGCCAGGCTGCTCTCAAACCCCAGCACCCCATCGCCATGCCCTTCCACTGCCAGCTGGGACCCCAAACTGGGTCTCGTGGCACTCCAAACAAAGCATGCTTTTGGAGGGACAATAAGCAAAAGCCATCAGCAAAGGCCCAGAGCACCTCATTTTAACTGCCTTCATCTTTCAACTTCTGTCTTCGAGCTTAAGCAGTCATTAAGAAGTGCAGCAAGCATTAATTGGGCCTTATCTAACCTCAGCCCAACCCAAGGGTCAGCAGCGGGTTGCTGAGGTTTATCGGTGTTTAACCAACGTTTATCGGCTTTGGGGAGGTTTCACTCCTGTGTGTGGCACTGCAGGGATCCGGGAGCATTGCTTACCCTCACCAGATAGCAGATAGGAACAATCAATACGATGATAAATGCAGATTTATTGCCGCAACGGCAACCTGAGATAGCACTAGATGCTGGCAGGGTAAAAGCTTGTCATGAATTTGATCCAAATTTATAAATGAACTCCTGAAATAACACGCCATGTGTCTCATGGTGCTTCATAGCAGTGAGGTTTCGAGGAAAAGCCAACTCTGGAAACAGGAGCAGCATTTCCAACCTCCGCCAAGGTCTCCTCTCCCTTTTTTGACATGTTCAAGATCAGAGTCCAGCAACAGAAACAGCATCACCAGCTCGAATCCACATCCACTACGTTTTCCTTTTCCTCCAAAAATTTCATTTATATCAGACTGCAGAAAAACTGTTCTTCTCATTTTAAAATCTCTCCAGGGCTCACAAGAAGAAATGCTGCCAGAAATGAAAGCCACGTTTCATAGTCTGAATTACTTTTCCCTTCCTTTCTGCATCCTTCTATTTTTCAATAGCATCCTTCTATTTTTCAATAGCTAGTTTTCCCCATATTTCTCAGAGGCTGAGAGCTCTCTGCTGGAAAACCTTGGCCTCTCTAATTGTCCGAAACAGTGCCAAAACAGACCTAAGAGCTTCAGCCTCTTTGAGCCCCATATTTCATGGAGATCAGAAGTACAATCGTGTTTTCCTGAGTCCTGGGCTGGGGAGCAATAGCTGTGTGCTCTGCCAATGGAACCCACAGGAATAATCAGAAATGCCAAATAATTCTGGGGCTCTGATGAATGTCATTTGCAATTTTTTGTTCATTTGTTTATCAGTTGGATTCCAAAGTAACAGAAAGGAGTCTAAAAACTGAACAAGAACTTGGACATAATGTTTTCATGAAATTAATTAAAAAAAAGTAAGAAATGTGAAAATGTTCTGCATTTCAGACCTCCACTGAGAGCAGCCTAAAAAAAACCACTGGACTTGGCAACATCAGGTTAGTTAAGGACCACAGAAGGAACAGCTTTGCCTCTCTGCTGCCTTTTGAAACATTCCATAGAAAGCGTTTCTTCCTTCAGTTGGGTTATGAACCTCTCAAAGGATGGGGAGGAGGGTTGGGGTGACCCTTGTTGTGATTTGTCTCCATCACCATGTGTCCTTCTGCTGTACAGCTCCTGGAGGGCTCTGGTTCCATCTTATCCCCATGACCTGACCACTTCTTCACCCACCACTGAGCAAGATCCAGCCCTGGATAATGCACATGAGGTGCTGGGTCAGATCAGTGCTGGGGTCAGAGCAGAACAGATCATCCTCCAGGAGTCCATAACCTTTAGAGGAAGGTGCCAAACCCTCATATCTCCTTCAGCTGTGAGAAAGAAGGAGTGGGCAGGGAACTGCTCTTAGTTCAGAGAAAAGTGGAGTCTCCTTCTGGAGGAGATTGAAAACTGCGTTCATCCAATTACTGAGCGCAGCACTTAATGGCTCTGCCCTGGATTGCCCTGGCAGTCATAGGGGCAGTTGAATGTGGAGGCGGGAGGCAGAAAGGGTTTAATAAAAAAGCAATTTTATAAAGGAATTCTTTGCTTTTGGCCTTTTCTGTAAGAGTGGGAAAATTATGCCACTTCCTCAAAATTGCCAAGGAAAGCGAGAAGAGCAGAACTCCATGGTGCAGCTGCTGGGGGTCTGACCCCACACATTCCCACTGCCCATAGGCCAGGAGTCAAGCTGAGGAGCACCAGCAACTAGTGCTGCCCTCTGCCCAGGATCAGTGCAGGGATGAGCAGGGACCATGTCTGCAAGGGGCAGTGCCCTGAAGCCACTGCTGTGAGCAGGAGTGACTGCAGCTCAGAGCTATTCCTCCAGCCACGTGCCCTCAACCAGTAAAGCCACAGCAGCTGAGGGGAAAGGTTCTGGGGACTGAGTGTTGTTTGGTGTCACTGCAGCAGTGGGAGAGCACAGGCAAATGGGCCAGGAGCTGGGCTGGGGGCTTGCCACCACACCAGGGAGTTGTGCAACTGCAACCCAGGCAATTTCAGCTCAGTAATCCTCACTAACACATCGCCTGTCCCCGTCACATCCATCCTCCTCAGGAAGCATTTGATTGGCATTCAGGCACGGCCTCTTCTGAACAACCCAAGCTATGATTTATGCGATGCCTTTGTTTTCAGACACTGTTGTCAGCAATACCCATCCGCAGGCGAAACCGCCGATGCCTGCAGATTTCCAAAGGTTGTTATCATGGCTGCACTGCCCTTGCTGAAGGGTAACAAACAGAAGCTTTGGTAAAAGTAGAAATGATCATTTGCTAATTCTTGCCTGTGGCTATGTTCAGCCTCCTCCCCCGAAATCAAAAGCCCCAGGGACAGCACTTCAATTCAGGAAAGAGGAGAAAACAAATTGATGTACTGTTCTGGGCTCCAAAGAGTCTCCTACGGCTGGAGAAAATAAGCAATATTTTCACACCAGCCAGTCACAGGATCCTGCTTCCCAAACTGTCAGAGTGCTCAATATCAGAGCAACAAAACAGTTTTCTGTTGAGCTTTAAATGGCAAAGAATCCAAGACAGAATCGCTATGGATTAAAAAATAGCCAAATTATGATATTGGTTATTATGTTTGCTTTTGTTTGTGGTGTATTTTTTTTTCCAGGAAAAGTCATGTTTGAGCAGCATCCTCAGGATACAAGAGCAGCTGATCACTGCACAGCAGCTAACCCTCACCTTGCTGATGCAAAGTGATTTACTTCTTTCCTTCGTGCCCAATGGCAACCAGCCACACCCTCAGTTTTCCTCCAGGCATCTTCCACACTTCTCCATGGGCACCACGTCCTTCTCCCCTCCACAGGCATGCCCCAAGGTTGCTCACCTGCCCTGTCTTCACCAGCTGCTTCCAAACCCAAACTGGATACCACAGGCAAGATCTCTGTGCTGCAAAGCTTAGGCCTGCAAGCTCCAGTCCTGGCAAACTGGTCAGATAACAGAGCTTTAGGGAACTGGACCCATGAGAGCTTTGGCCACCTTGGGAAGTTTCTCTTGTCACACCTCTTAGGTTCCCATCTGCACCAGCCTTTCTCCAGCCTCCACTCATCTCACATCAAGCTCTGCCATCATAACCTTTTACCTCCCTGTTCCCAGGCACCCGCACTGCAAGAGCAGCTCTGCTTTTGCTTCAGCCCATTCCCTCTCTCAGCTTCAGTAGAAGTCTGGAAAATGTGGGCCACCCTGAATGAGTCTGTTAGTAAACGCTTTTCTTTTCAAGGGGGTAAAAACCATTTGCAGTTTCTAAACTCTGATTCATAATCATCCGGACCTGGCTTGTGATCTTGGAAAGCTTTTGATTCATGACTCTGTTGCAGTTCCCCAGGGCACTGGTGGTTTTTCTCAGTAGATCAAACCTTTATCAACAAGACATTTCCAGCTCTGATGAAACAAGTTCTCCTCCAGCTTGTCATGGATGGGCCATCCCAGGGAGGTAGGTGGGCTCCCAAATTTTTGTTCCTCTTCAAAGTAATTTTTCATTCATTTGCAACATTATATTGCATTTAAAAAAAAAAAAAAAGAAAAAAAAAAAAGAAAAAAAACAACTTGAAAATTGCTCTGATTTGGCCAAAAGGTGGTGCAGATATCCCACCTGCAAAAGGGGGATGATCTCTTCCTGCTGATTTGCCCAAAGGCAGACCTGATGGCTCAGAGTATCCATCACTACTTCCCCAGCTGTCCCAAGAAGAGCTTTCTGGAAGCCTGGACAATCCAGCAAAAGGCTTTGCAGAGCTCCTCTGTCCCACAGTGCATATGGTAGCCAGCATCCAACATGGTGATTGCTCCACTCCAGCCCCTGCTTGAAGCCTGCCTGTCCTCCCCATTTCCCCATGCTGGGGGCTGTGCTCAGCAAGTCACACCGCATGCCTGACTCATTTTTCTCTACTCCTCCAGTTGATGTGTTTGGAGGAACACACTGCTCTGACAAGGTGACACATCCCAAGAAAGCCCACACTGCTGAAGACACCTCCCTGCTCCCTCTACCAGGAGCACCCAGCGCCATAGCAGCTAACAGCTCTTTTTCATCCCTCCCTGCTCAAATCAGCCCTGAGCAATTCTGTTTGGTTTTCCAGAGAGATGTAGAATATATGTCAATCAGATGAGCCCTGAAATCCCACATTTTGAAGGCATCTTACAAACATACAGGTGTCAGTAGAGGCGTTTGGGAAAGAAGGGCAATTGCTAACAGAGAAATTGCATTAAAAACCTCGTGCTTGAGTGCAGCAGCATTAGCAGCCTATGTTGTCCTCCATTTGACAGAGGCTGCTGCCCCTGAATCAGTTGGTTTGGCTCCGTTTGTTGTAGAATAACCAAGTTCAGCTTGTTGTCTTGCATGATGTGGAGTTTGTTCTACACATTTCAGTAGTAAAACACTTAATCTCAAACAGCTCTGGGAAGGGTCATTAACATGAAGTTAAGTCACTGCAAATCCAACATGAGCTTAAGCAATCAGAGGATGAGAAGCGTCCAGGAGGCAGATGGTCCCTGCTTTGATGCATCTGGCTTGCAGAGGAAGGAAAGATGAAAACTACAGCATCATACATACCTGCAGTGTTCCAGGAACCAACAGTTCTCATTTGCAGATCAACTTTTGTAAACACCGAGGATTTACCCACCAAACTCAAGTTTGGAAATGTGCCTGAATGTTTCCAAGGAATCTGAGGAAAGATATTTCTTTTTCTGGACAATCAAAACTATCACATTTCCTGGCTACAGTGAGATTCTCTAAACTGGAAAATGTGCAAACATGTTTTACTGTGAGTGGGCACATCCCAAACAAGGATAATCAGAGAAACTCTTTTCAGCACTGCTCTATTTACATATGTTAAAGACTGAAGAGGAAAATTTTATCCCCAGTTGGCCTGCCATAACCATAAACACCCTTACTAAGTCTTTTTCCAGCTTTGGGAAGTGACACCAAAGCACCTATTGGCACTGTCTGCTTTACTGGAGGAACAAAAGGGACAGTGCTGGACTGAAATGAATGTCTTTCATCTTCAACAAATGGCCATATCTCACTCCTCAGAGAGTAATACTTTACCCCAGCACCCAAAGGGCTTCTGCCTGCTCACAGAGATTCACCAAGCACCCAACCTGGCTCTTCACAGAAGCTGAGGGGGTCACAGCCAACGCCAGCTTTAAGTAATCCATTAATGAAATGCAAAATGCCATCCAGAGTAGTTCATACAGAAAATGGTCCTTGGGAGAGCAGAGAGAAACCTACGTGAGAGCAGGAAAAGTCTCCGTCTCTGTGTAAGCACTCTCACAGGGGACGTTTTTGGCAAGTGAAGCATCCTCCAGGGCTGCATTTGGATTGGGGTCTCCCTTGGACAGCAGGGCAGCTGCCTGAGCCGAGATTTCTGTCTCACAAACAGCTCCTTGAATTGCTCTTGGCATTGACTTTTTCTGCTCAGCTAATTAAAAATCTGTCTTTGAGTCATAAGCCCCCATTAGTAATAATTTGCTTTGCACTTCTCCAGTGATTTATGGCTGAGATATCAAAGTGCTTTAGAAACATTAATTAATCCTTTTAATACCCAAGGGACTGATCCACTGTCTGCAGCGCACCACTGCAGGAGTAAATGCAGGAGATCCCCAGGGCTCACTGGAGCCCGCAGCCAGGAAGAGGGGCAGGGAGCAGCACCCGATCCGGCCAGCTCAGTTCAACCTGCGACCAGAGAGAGGGGCAGGCAGAATCACAGCTCTACACGTGCAGCCGCAGGAAGCCTGAGGCACATACGGGCTCTCTGTCCTCCAGCAGCGGTTCCTGCTGCCGCCTCCATCTGTCCAGGCAGAACCCGTTACTGTGACGGCTGTGAGCCCTGCGAGTGGCAGAGCTGGTCAGCAAAGCTGCACACTTGTGGAAAGGGGAGTCCGGTTCATGTGGGTGTTCTCTTGCTTTTCTGACCATTTCTCCAGCCTGGCTCTTGTACAGCGTCATTTCTTCCCTGCAGCCCCATGCACAGGATGTGGCTCCAGCCCTTGTTATTGATAAGGATTGTGACCGACACTGGCGCTGGGAGCCTCTGATCCTTGCGCCATTTGCCACCTGTTGTTGTCCCTGTACTTTCACTGTTGCCATCATGACACTGTGGGGTGGAGCTGGCCATGGAGGGTGGTGCCAGTGATGGGAAAGTATAAAGGTCTCTGCACAGGTGGCTGGAGATGGCATCTCAGTGATCCAGAGCAGTGTCCTCTGTTTCCTCTTTGCTGTCTCCAGTCGAGCATCACCTTGACCATGAAAACAAGTGCTGTTTTCCTGCTCCTCTTCCTAGCAATTGGCTTCACCCAAGGTGAGTGCAACATTTTGCTTAGGAGCCATTTCATTTCCTCTCCCTGCTCCAGCTCCGAGCCTGCCGCGTGGGAAGGCAAGCCTGGGAACGGACCGGCTGCACTGCGGCCTTGCTGCTGGGCAGTGAGCAGCAGTGCTCCCCAGAGAGTGCTGCAGTGTCAGCGGGCACTAAAGCAGTGTCTGCAAGCAAGCCTAGAGAAGTTTTAAAGGTGCTTGACTCCCAGTGAGCAGAGCTGCTGGGCTGACACTCTTCCCGTGGGGTTGGAATTTGGCGGGAGCTGGTGATTCCTAGGACCGTGCAATTGTTTTAGAATAAATAGGTGTTATTCTAGTTGTAAAGAAGTAAAACCAGGAAGACAGGAAACAAATCTATAGAAGGGAAAATGCAGTTCTTGTTTCCAAAGTCAATGTTTAAGCCAACTGTGTTTTCAAAATTCCATATGGTGCAGAGGGATGAGAACACGAGTTGTTGCTGCTCTCCAGGTCCTGCTCACCAGGGATTTCTGCATTAGCAAGTTCATTCCCAATGCTTCTGAAGCCAGCCCATCATCCTATTTTTTTGTGTGCTGTGGTTGCCATTGCAGAACAGTTTGAGCACAAAACATGGCCTCCTTTTATATGAACCAAGCACGTACAGATCCACAGCTCCTGGGACTGCACTGGTGCTCATTCAGAGTAAAACCCCTCGAGCACAGAAGTGTGACTTACCAGATCCTCAGCAACAAACCACTTCACCCTACAGACCCACTGCCATTGGGCCACACTGACTGGTGATGATGATGCAGTCTAAATGCTTTGAGTAGATGAGTTCTGGATCTATAGGCAACCCAAAGCCATCTGCCCAGTACTCCTTTCTGCCAGATAGATTCAGGCTGTTTTTCAAAACAACCCACTGTGTCGTTCCACCCACAGCATCCCAGCCATCAGCTCAGGGCCAGCTTCTCCATGGAAAAGGCCAACAAAATCACAGCTTGCTCCCACCAGCTTTAGTGCAAGACCTCAGGGTCTAGCATTTCTCCTCCTAGTAGAGACCAAGTTGCCTTTTGCTCTGTTTCCTTGTGGTTCAAAACCACTGACACCAGAAAATTCACCCCAGATTTACTCCAGGAGCAGTCCAGCACCAACAGAAGTTTCTCATTTATCCATGAACGTGTTATAAGAGATAACAAAAGCCACCTTTGCTCCCTGACAGCTGGAACAAACAGCATGGAAAGTCACAGGGTACACGTCTGGCCTTGAAAGCAATTGCACCATTGTGAGCTTTCTGCTGAGGGAAAGAAGTAAAATGGGACAGATGCAAAGGAGGGAATTATTTGTTGGGCCTTTGAAAGGGCAGAGCTCTCAGAGTGAAGACACACGGTCCTCAGGCTGAAGCATTTTGTTGGGACCCCTAGAAGCTAACTTGAGTGAGGAAGATGCTAAGGTGTCTTTTCTCTCTTCACACTTTCTCTAGGCAATACTGAGCCTGACGGAACTGCTGGCCAAGGAACAGAGGTGAAGGCTCCTGTTTCTTTGTAGCACCAGGATATGGACAACTTTGGGGAGTGAGCACTAATCCGTGCACTGGGGCTCTACTCTTGCTGCATACAGTGAAGTAACACAAGCAGCTGGGCTGGGAGTGCAGGCTGGTGCCTGAAAACCTCCTTCCACCTGCTGCACCACAGCCAAATCCCAGGGATGGTACTGGTCTTCCTTTGCATTTTCCCACAGTCAGCAAAGGGAAACTGTTAACAAAGAGCTGAATGTTGCTGTTACCTGCCAAGAGAAGACCAAAGCTCCCATTACTCTTCAGCTTCTAAGTGTGAGGGCAGGTATTCTTGTGGCCACAGAAAGTAAAAACTGGGGATAACATGATCAGACACTGCCCACGGAGCATTATTTGCTCTGTGTTGGCACTGCTGTAGGTGTGCAGGAGTGCCAGGTAGAGTTCAACCGCCAAGGGATGATGACACAGTTCCTGTCAGCTCATAGCAGAGTGCTAAGCAAGCTGGGATGGGTTATCAAGACATACAAAACATGCACACTGCTGGGAACGCAGAGCATCTGTGGTAAAGTGAAAGCATGTTTGATATTCTCAGAATTTCTCTTTCCTGTCTCCAGGCAGCATGTGGCAATTACGACATAGGGAAAGGTTGCACAAAGAACTTTGACCCCATCTGTGGCACAGATGATGTCCTGTATGGCAATGAGTGCTTGCTGTGCGTTCAGAACATGTGAGTATCCAGGCCTCCTCCAAGCCTAAATACCACACAGATGATGACACCGGGATTTCCTAGACAGCAGGCTGTGTGCATGCAGCTGGGTGGAGCATGGGCAGCGAGCCCAGCACATCTGGCACACATCTGGCCTCCCGCCGATGCTGCTCAGAGCATGTGGGCTCCTGCTGTGAAATAGGGCTGCAGGCTGTGCCCATCTGCCCACACACCGCGATCAAATGGCCAACATCTCCCCACACCTGCAGCTGCTGAGCTGTGCCGTGGCCCAGGCTGTGCTGGAGGCTGTCCAGAAGCTCAGACAAATGGCAAAACCTGCAAAGCCTGCCTGGATTTCACATGCAGGCAGAGAAGCATTTGTTCGGGTGGAGGAAATACTCCGCTTTTCACACCAGCACTTTACAGCTGAGCTCTGCTTTCTGTCTTCTCTGCATCTGAAAGGTTACAATTTGCTGTGGATATTTTTAAGAATAAGCCTTTATTTAATCTGTGCTGGTGCCAGATTGCAGAAGGCCGGGACCAAAAGCCAGTGAAGTGTCTGGCAAGACTTGATTCATTTCATCTATCTTGGGCCCTAGGTAATTCTGAGTATATTTATATATTGCAAGTGCTCCATGGCAGACAAGTGAGGGAATTACTTCCAACTCAATGCTATTAAGTACTTGAAAATCTCTGTTGGGAAGAGCGAGTCTGTTCCATAAGCAAGTGCTGCAGTCTGCGAGGCTAAGGGAGCTTCACACTGGCTTTCCCTGCTGGGTTTGGGGTGACCACACTCACTTGCCATCAGCAAAGACATCTCCAACAGGAGCTCAGATTCCAGTCCCTCGATAAATGGAGCTGTGGAGCTGAATTCTGTTTTTTTTTTAAGAGCTCTGTCAGTTGCAATAACAAGGAACAGAATCCAGATCAGCAAAGAGCCTGGATGAGAACTGTCGGTCTGGCTGGCCCCTGTCCTTCATTAACTCAGGCTCCAGCTCCATATTCTGTTCTTTTACACTTAAAGAAATGCAGTAGGGCAGAGAGGTGCCGAGCAGGATCTCCAAATGAAGGCACTGCAGTTAATGACACGGCACGGCCATAATGACCATGCTGGAAGCCAGCAGCCCAGCACCAGCTGCCGGCTGCATTGTGCAGCAGATGGGGGTGGGAGGTTCGTCAGACACAACATCGTTAAGGCCTTGGCCAGAAACCAGGAGAGTGAGGAAGGCTTCGAAGCCATGTGAGCAGGGAGCGATGCAACATCAAGGGCTCCATGTCTCCTTGGTGCAGAGCACAGCTTTGGTAGGGATGGGGATCTCCATGGTCACGGGGGGGAAAGTGAGGGGTACCAAAAATATTTTCCTTATTTTGGATACAGAAGCAGGCACATGGGAAGCTGGGAGCAGGCCCAATCCAAGGAAAGTGGCAGACATTTGTCTGCAAAAAATTCACACAAACAGAGTTATGACCTTCAGCATCTCCAGCCAGGCTTTGGAAGGCATTGGAAGTGACTGACATTAGTCCTGCAGCAAGGAGGTGAACTGTTCTGCCTGGAGGCACTGGGAAGTGCCAGCTGTCTGCTTATTGGTTAATTAACATTAGCCTATGCCCATGATAACCCTGAACTCTCTGTCAAGAGTATGTGGGCTTACTTAAATGTAATGCTTAAAGGAAGAATTAAGCAGTATTTTTACTTCTATCCTCATCCCCTGAGCCAGGCTCTTTGAGTCAGGGACTTAAAGGCATCCTCTGGCACTTTTAACCTCTCTTCCAGGCAAAGACACACTAACGTGCGCATAAAGAACAGGGGAAAGTGCCAAGAGCCCTCTCCACGCTCCAGAACTGCTTGAAATTAAAGGCACAGCTGTGATAGAGAAGATGGCATGAAGGTATTCCTCACCTCTACAAACTCCAAATAAACTGGAAGCATGACAACTGCTCACTCTGGGATTTCTCTTACACACAACACACCCTTTTCCCCAGCACTTAAAAATACCTTCCTGAAAAACGTGGGGAACTTTGGTAACACCCACACAGAGTACTGATGGAGCCCCAAGGAGAAAGTCCAGGTCATTCCTAAGAACAAGGAGTCTCCCTATAGCATAAAGAATCCCATTTTCCTAAACTTCCCATAGGGGATATTTTAAGCATCCTCATAACTTTGAGTGACGTTTGCTAAAAGCAAGGCATCAAAGCCCTCACTCCAGGGCTCTGCCAGGACAAGAGGACCAACAGGTCCCCTCGGTGGTGGCAGATCTGCCTTCTCCATGCAGCTCAATGGAGCACTGGCCCTGAGGGCCACGGCCACTCGGTGCCCGAGAAAGACGATCAGTCCGCAATTTTTCCAGGGGGTTAAGGAGAAAGAAAGAAAAAAGGCTTTTTCTACGGTGGCCCCGCTGCTGCCCCCAGGGCTGGCACCCCGTGAGCAGGAGCTGCTGCGAGGACGGGGCCGGGATGCGGAGGTAGGAGGTTTGGGCGCTGGAGGCCGCTGTTGCTCCGCGGAGCCGGACCGGGGCCGCAGCTGGAGGTCGGGGCAGCCCCGGGAGCGGGCACGGCGAACCGGCACAGCCCGGCGGGGATCCGGTCCGGTGCGCGTCCTCCGGCCCGGCGGCCACAGAGTACCGGCAGGACTCGTTATGGGCTGGAGCATCTCGGCGTTCCTCGCGAATCATAGCCCTTGAACAGATGTCTGGTTGTCTTTTGAGCAAATCAAATGCTTTGTTCTTAGCGAATCTTGAAATTCAGTTTGGTTAGAAACAGCTGCTTAAGTCCTCTTTACGTCCTTACGCGTTCTCTTCTTTGAAGAGGTGGCTGATGCATTAAAAAAAAGTGCATGATCAGGCTGAGAAGAAAGCTCCAGCACTCACTTGAAATGACAGCTGCAGCCAGATGCAGCCGGGGGGTGGGGGGACAGCAAACCACATCTTCCCAGGTCTGCCAGCAAGTCTGCGGTCAAGGGAGAGATGAAAAACGGCTCACTTTGCACCTATGTAAAATTAATGCACTGAAGGAGGAAGCCCCAAATGCACTCAGGAGTGCATACTGCATCTATGCCTTCGCTCAAAGGGGATACTGGAAGTGTACCTCCCTCAACTGGGATATTTCTAATTCTGCTGCATCATGAGGGTTGGAGCACAGCATTTACCTTAGAGCTCTGCAGCCGGGGGGTAGGAAGGCAGCCTGGGCCCCATGTTGCTCACTCACTGCACCTGGACTTTGTGGCATGGTCAAATCCAGCTTAGTGGTCCAGATTGGTTCCTTCCACCCGGACAGCACCACTGAGGTTGCGCTGAGGCCAACTAATGCTGAGAAAAATATCTTTCCTGTTCATGTCTGTTCTGGGAAGCACCACCCAGTATTAGCCAAGAGCATTTGTTGATGGAGTGAGGTGCTGTCCGAGCTCACAAAATAGGGGTGATATTGGCCAGATGGCTGAGCAGCGTTGCATCTCCCCAGGCACTGTTCTGACAAGGACTAGGATTTCTGCTAAATGTCAGTCACGTCCATTTCACAGCAAGATCCATTTCAGGCTTGAGACCAACGAGCAGCAACAGAGGACCAAAGGGCCACCCTGCACAACGGGCAGACCTGGTGGCAGGCTCCCAGAAGGGACCAGCTTCAGCCCACATCCCAGTTTTGGTGTAAACAAACCTCCATCAGGCCTTGATATTGGGGTGGGAGTCCTTCAATACAGTGTCATAGTCTGGTCAGTACCTCCAAAGCAGGCCTGGGAGCAGCCTGAGGGAGGTGACAGTGACAATGACCAGGCAGCCAGGGACAGACAGCCCTGGGCAGCATTTGCTGATTGGTTTCTTACAACTTAGACTTTTCTGCCAGCAGAAATTTTGGTGAAATCCAGCTAAGGAAACCCTCCCCACATCGACTCTGATAATGCTCCACAGGGAAATACTTATTCCTATCATTGATGGCATTTGACTTTATAATGTCAAGATAACAAACTGCTAAGTCAAGATTAGAACAGCAATGAGGAATTTTAAAGACACAACGCTTCAGCTGAGCAGAAACCCTGGAATTTTGGTAGCTTCCAAATATTTCTGTTGGAAAGAGGCAGCATAGGCACAGTCTTCACCCACTGCAGCCTTCCCCCATATAAAGGCTTCTATTTTAACAAGTTTCCAACATCAGGTTTGCTTTTCTGTTCTGAAAACAAGCAGAGCCCCTCTTGTCCCTGCTGCAGCTGCCAGGGGCACTCTGCAGGATGTGTGCCACTCCAGGACATGTTTTCTTTCAGGGAGTCGCGCTGAACCCATTTTGGAAAGCTGGTGAGAGGAGGTTCGTCTTTGCAGAGGTTGAGCAGGAAGTGGGCTGGAGTACAGGTCTTTTCCAAAAACGTAAGCACGTGTGAAGGAATACCACCACCAGAAAACCAGAAGTCATGTCCTTCCCTGCACATCCTGGTGTGATGATGCTCACATCGCTGGTGGGTGCTGGAAGCTCTCTTTATCTGGCAGATGGTGCTAATGCAGCCCAAAGCCACAAAGACTTCAGGCTAGTGCAAGTGTCCAGCTTGCAGGCTGCAAATGTCACTCTCAGGAACCAAGAAGTGATACACGAATCAGAGATCCCTAGCAGCCCTCTTTCCTGAAGTCAGCATCCATGCTGGGGAAGGGGAACAACAGCCTGCCCTGCAGAAGGAGGGTGCTCATTATGTCCCCTACCAATGTCCTCACAGGCACAGACGGTGCTGAAGCCCAGGGGTATGATCCCAAGGGACAGGTACTGGCTGGAATGCAGGGGACAAGCAGTAGTAAGATGACACAAACACCTGATGTAAAACAAGATAGAATGAGCTGCTCCAGACCCAGCCAGACACTAAACAGCCATGGCTTCACTGCAGTTTCTATTAAGCTGAAAGCATTTCTGAATGCCCCAGTGCTCAGACAGGATTGGAATGTTGCAGCCATGGAGCAGAACAGCTGCACCAGCAGCTCCCCTCTGGCTGCAGACCTT